>NW_022681454.1:76405143-77007955 GCF_009764315.1 Trachypithecus francoisi | reverse complement strand
TGTTAGTAAATCTCGGAGATAAAGTCAAAAAATACCCCCAACCAACCAAACAAACAAAAGCTGTTGAATTTATTACCCCTATTTACAATGCCCATTTTAATCTTTTTCCTTATTAAAATAATTTTTTTCTTCTAAATTGGCCCAAGTGAAGCCAAGATTTCATTCCCATGATCCTTTCATCATTTCAACAGACACACGCTGAATGCCTCCCATGGATAAGGCACTGCTCCAGACTCTAGGCTCACAAAGAACGAAGAGCAAGACAGTTTCTTCTCCCACGGAGACCAAAAATTGACACCAAACAGAAGCTAAAGTCAGCATGGAAAATGTGCTCCACTAGTATTTACTGTTAAAGCATAATCTAGTGTTTACATACATGCACACAGAATAAGTATTAAGCTTCTTGAAATAAATGACTAATTCTGAACCGCAGTTCAGAGTCCAAGGAACAATGAAGAAGGCTGTCCTGTGACCGGAAGATTTACCAGGAAAAGGAAAAAGCATCCTTAGTCTAAACTTCACTGGGCACATATTTTAAGAAGCCTCAGAAAGTTCATTCCATGCAGAAAAACATCCCCCAAAAGGAGCATTTAAAAGAGAACTTAAATTTTATATTAAGGACTTGGATATGTTTATGTATTTTTAAAAATCTGTACCATTTTATTTTCATTTCTTTATGGTAAATTTTGGTGTTTTATAGAACTGGAACCCCAATTTCTAATAATTCTTATTATTGGTCTAATAATACACAACTTAAGAATTAGGAGACAAGGACGTGGTTTACCAAGGCTTGACATGCTTGGCCCATCTAGGAACTACTTAGTGTTTGAGTTGGGGAGGGCCTGTGACAGATGAGATTGCTCACCCTGATGCTGCCAGTTCCAAATGCCCATCTTCTCTTGTCCGTCTCTTCTGGTCAATAGCTTAGCTGTCCTTAAAGGATAAATTCAACACCAACCCAGGTGATTCTCTGACACCTCCCCTTCCCGGAAGTGAATGTTTTATTTTTTCCCTCCAGACTCCTACAGCAGCTCATTTATATCTGTTTAACCTCTCTCTCTGTCTCTCTGTCTCTCTCTCCCCCCCCCCCGCTCTCTCTCTCTCACACACACACACACACACATACAGAGAGAGAGAGAGAGAGAGAGAGAGAGAGAGGTTAACATTTTCCACTTGGCTTATAATTTTTGGTAAATATGTCATATCCTCTACTAAGTGACCATCTCCTTGGAGTCAGTGCTATTTTCCTTCATTTCTTTATATCTCATTTCCTCCACCCTCATCCGAATACCTATCTCAATATTAAACCATAATGGGCTGGGTGTGGTGGCTCACGCCTGTAATCCCAGTACTTCAGGAGGCCGAGGCGGGTGGATCACCTAAGGATGTGCATCATTTAAAGAGTTCAAGACCAGCCTTACCAACATGGTGAAACCCCATGTCTACTAAAAATACAAAAATTAGGCAGGTGTGGTGGCATGCACCTGTAGTCCCAGTTACTTGGAAGGCTGAGGCATGAGAATTGCTTGAACCTGGGAGGCAGAGGTTGCAGTGAGCCAAGATAATGTCATTATACTCTAGCCTAGGCAATGGGGGTAAGACACTGTCAAAAAAAAAAAAACATAATGGACACTCAGCTGTAACTCAGTGACTTCAGTGATTGGGATTTCAGCCTAGATAAATGTATGCAAGAATGTCTGCCTCTCTTCCCACTGGCATTATCCATAGCATAATTCCTTAAACATTATTTCCCAAAGTAGGTTCCATGGAACAGTAATTCTAAGGAATATTTAAAAAGTATTTCATACTTTGGGAGATTCTGAATTAAACAAAGTTAAATAGGATTTTTTATTGTAGGATATATTAGTCTGTTCTCACATTTAGGTCATGCTGATGTAAGAGGTGGGTTTCTATGGCCTTGGTCAGCTCTGTCCCTGTGACTTTGCAGGGTACAGCCCCTTTCTAGCTGCTTTCACGGGCTGGCACTGAGCGTCTGCAGCTTTTCCAGGCACATAGTGTAAGCTGTCTGTGAATCTACCATTCTGGGATCCGGAGGACAGTGGACCTCTCCTCACAGCTCCACTAGGCAGTGCTCCAGTGGGGATTCTGTGTGGAGAGAGTCCAGCCCCACATTTCCCTTCCACATTGCTCTAGCAGAGGTGCTCTGTGAGGGCTATAAAAAATAAATAAGCGCACTATCCTAAGAACAGCATGGGGGAACCACTCCCATGATCCAGTCACCTACCAGATCTCTCGCTAGATACATGGATTACAATTCAAGATGAGGTTTTCATGAGGACACAGCCAAACCGTATCACAGGACTTCTCAAATTTTAGACATTGAGGAGATTAAGTGAATAATGTATCCCACAGTTATTTGACCAGAGAAACCTTGATAATTTTCCTAGAATGTGTATTCATTTTCTATTGGCACTGTAACAAAGTACCATAAACGCAGTGGCTTAAAACAACACAAATTGTAGTTCTAGAGATCAGAAGTCTCAAATGAGTCAGCAGGCCTGGCTCCTTCTGGAGACTCTAGGGGAGAATCCCTTTCCTTGTGTTTTTCAGCTTCTAGAGTTCACCTGCCTTCCTAAGCTTTGGCCCCTTCCTCATTCTTCAAAAACAGCCGCAAAGCATCTTCCAGTCTTCCTTTCTCCCTCCCTCCCTTTGTTCCTCCCTCTCTCCCTCCTGCTCTCTCTATGACCTCTGCTTCTACCATCACATCCTCTCCTGTGATTCTGACATTTCTGTCTCCCTCTTGTAAAGACCCTTGTGAATACACTGGGCCCACCCAGATAATTCAGGCTCATCTTCCCACTGCAACATCCTTAACTTCAGCACATCTGATCCCCTGTTCACAGTTCTGGGAATTGGAAAGTGGACGTTTTTGGAGAGTCATTATTCTACCCACCCCAGGACATGTGTTCTGCAGCAGCACTGCCTGCAATCAGGGTGTTCACCTCCAATCTGAGACCTGTGTGGAACGCCCAACCACCATGTACAACATTATTTCTAAGGGAAAGTGAATTCTGAGTTGTGGAACAAAACAAATGAACATCTGTGATACACAGCCATGGATAAACTGTGAACTCTTTTTATAGTAACCTTGGCAGTGATAACAAAATAAAGACTAGTAAAGGCTTTCTTGTACATAAATCTGCTAAAACTCCCTTCTCTCAGTCCCAGATGTAGAGCTCTTGTTTTCACAATACATCAGACAAATTGTGTGCTAGAACTGCCCAGAAGAAGTATTTTCTGTCAAAGTCAAGACCTTTTAAACTGTATATAAATATGAACCTACTGTACACTGAACTAAGAACAAACTCATCATTTTGTGATAAATTTACTCTTTATTCAAGAAGGTATACTGGCCAGGTGCAGTGGCTCATGCCTATAATCCCAGCACTTTGGGAGGGCGAGGCGGGCGGATCACTGTGGTCAGGAGTTTGAGACCAGCCTGGCCAACATGGCAAGACCCCGTCTCTCCTAAAAATACAAAAATTAGCTAGGTGTGGTGGCGCATGCCTGTAATCCCACCTGCTAGGGAGGCTGAGGTGGAAGAGTTGTTTGGACCTGGGAGGCAGAGGTTGTAGTGAGCCGAGATCATGCCACTGCACTCCAGCCTGAGTGGCAACAGAGCAAGACTCCATCTCAAAAAAAAAAAAAAAAAAAGAAGGTATACTGTGCTGGGAATTTTAACTTTTAACTATGTCATGCCTAGTGCCCAATAGATTTCAGCAGCATGTATCTAATCCTGTAGTCACAAAGTAGGGCATGATACAAATGTGAAATCTGATGTGAAGACTTGTGGGAAGAGGTTCATGATGAGAAACAGTAGAGAAATGAAATGAGAGTTGAAAGAACTCAGACCAAGAGTTAGAGAAAGGATTAAAGTCTAACATGTATCATATCATGAAAATTTTGTTTTAAAATAAGCTTTGGGAAAAACAAAAACAAAAACAAAACAAAACAAAAACACAAGCATTGTCCCATGCAGAAGAAACAAAGTACTCAAAGGAAGATCCTGGATTTTAAGTAGAATGTGTAGAATGATCTGAAAAAAAGTGAACTTTTCCTTGCAAAACACAGGCATGAAAGAGCTTTGAAATTCCACATAGATTCACGATATCTGAAATTAAATGGAACAGGATAAGATTGATTAATATTAGCTTCTCTTCACCCCACACAGACAACACTTAACACAAGACTATGAGTTCCTCCATGGCAGGGGCAGTGTCTGATTCATCTTTGACTGCCCAGCCAATTAGTCCATTCTCATGCTCCTAATAAAGACATACCCAAGACTGGGTAATTTATAAAGAAAAAGTGGTATAATGGACTTAGAGTTCCACTTGAATGGGGAGGCCTCAGAATCATGGTGGAAGACAAAGGAAGAGCAAAGGGATGTTTCATATGGCAACAGGCAAGAGAGAGTGTGCAGAGCCACTCCCCTGTATAAAACCATCAGTTCTCATGAGACTTATTCATTATCAATGAGAACAGCATGGGAAAAACCTACCCCCATGATTCAGTTACCTCCCACCGGGTCTGTGGCATGACACGTGGGGATTATTACAATTCAGGGTGAGATTTGTGGTGGGGGACACAGAGCCAGACCATATCACCAGCCCCAGGATACACCATGTAAAATGATCAAAGTTTGTTATCATAGCATTGATTCATTTGGGGGAGACTATTTAAAAGAAATTGGCAAAATAAAGGGTGTATGAGAAAAGAAAAATAAAAAGTATGGTATACAGTAGACTGTAGAGATTTTCAGAGGACATGTCTAGAGATTTTCTTCCTTCCCAAATTGTTCATTTCACTCCAGCATATAATTTTCCCGAAAAAAACATATGCAGTATGAGTAGAGAATGACAAAAGTATATTGAGATTCAGATGTTGATATTAAGTTATGAGAATCATTCTTCAACAAAATTGCAAATTGCTACTTGTTGTATACCCAGTGTCATACACATAATCAATCTCAGAGACTCACAAATAGCCAAATTGGTGTATACTCAGTCAAAGAATGCTGATAGGCTACTATGTTTTATTTAGAAGATCAGGAAGAAGAGTTTCTGTTTTTTTATATTGCAATGCTGGATCATCCTCCATCCTGCTTTTGTTGAGGTTGTAAAATCACTGAGTACAGACTATGACTTCTTTTTCTATCCTCTGTTTGTCTAGTTTGATATTGTGGGCTTTGTGGGCACTCAGTGAGTAGATGATGACTTGGATTAAATGGAAAAATACAATAAGAGCACTATAAAAGTCAGCATAGGTAGGCATAAAATGATTAGGAATACATTCTTTTACATAGTGAACTATATTGATATATTTTCCTATCTCTTTACTAATATTCCATTATTAGAAGGGTCCATTGTAAAGGACAAAGTCACAGGCAAGGCTTTGCGGTATACAGTGGCAAAAGAGTCTATAAAAGAAAACGTGTAACTGATTCCAGACCAATCCAACAGAGGGCATTTGTAAGCTAGGCCCAGGAAATTTCATTCAAAAGCAATAATGTCCCATTCACAGCAATATGACAGTGGTAAAAACAAAAGTAGTGAAGCTTCAAAATACCCAATTATCTAGGGTGATGGGATTTAAGGTGAGCAACATGGAGCGATTAAGCCAAGGAAGTAGCTAAGAGATACATAAAAGGAATCAAAATTGAATAAGGAACATGATCTGAATGCTTGCATCACCCCCTAAAATTAATATGTTAAGATGCTAACCCTCAAGGTGATAGGATGTACAGCCTTTTGGGGGTGATTAGGTCATGAGGCAGAGACCTTATAGATGGGATTAATGTTTTTATGAAGGAGACCCAAGAGAGTTCACTCATACCTTCTGCCACATGAAGACACAGCGAGAAGGCACCATCTAAGAACTGGAAATTGGACCTTACCAGACACCGAATCTTCTGGAGCCTTGGAATTTCCAGCCTCCAGAACAGTGAGAAATACATAAATTTCTGTTGTTTATAAGCTACCCAATCTGTGGCATTTTGTTATAGCAGCCCAGATGGGTGGAGACACATGGGACATATAGTTCTCTGGAAGGGGATTGACCCTCTCCAGTAGTTTGAACCTCTGGGATAGATCTGGCCAACTCCAAATGGAGATATTACATTTATGCGGAGACTGTGTCATCACAGCAGTAAATTCAGTAATATTAAGAGAGGGATAGAAGTAATACATTTAGGACTTTTAAAAGTGAGACACTTTTTGTAATGTTAATAGAAAGTATTGAGTTAGATCTTTTCTACTTGAGATTCTTCATGTATAATGTGAGTACTTTAAAAGATTAAGATTTTGGGATGGGAGAGGTCAATAAAATAATATTTTGAGTTTGAGGAAATACTTTATACTGTGATGTGCAAGTAGGAGGACACATGGCTTGCTTAATACAAACAACCAGCGTTCCAGAATACGGGAGTTTCCAGGCTTAGAGGGGAGGGCAGTCAGAACATGGTTATAAATAAATATGCAGGGAAAAGATGCATCAACGCTTCATGGCAAGATATTGTAAGAAATAGCTGTAAAAGCTACACAAATTCCAAAAGTCAGAAGTTTAAAGTTTATGGAAATGCAGAGAAATGAATGCTTCAAAAATGTGGTTAGTCCTAGAAGAAGTATAAGAAAGGCTAAAAAAAAAAAAAAAAAAAAAGACATGAAGGTATTAAAACAATTTAGGTGATTACTCATATCAAGTAGGAAGGTGGGTCTTAAAGAAACCTATGGGCATATGCTAGAAAAGCACATGGAATTTAATTTTTCTAAGAAAACAAAACTTAAAAATGGAAATGTTTCATAACTGAAAATACGGGAGGACAAAAATTGACCTTATATAAATGTAAATGTTTCAGAAATTATTTTTGCCTTTGGTCGTGAATCCAGGATATATTTTCCTAATAAACAACCTCTATAAGAATGAGTGTCTGTGAAAACTTTTGAGTTATTGGGGAAATAATGAAGGAAAAATAGAAAACATTATTATTATCCTGTTTTATCAACCTGTTCTCTTATCCTAAGAATATGATGAGAAATTATACTGTAATAACAGAATACAAATATTTGAGTATTTGAGATCATTTTGAAATAGAATAGATGCAATGTGAGAGGGTTGTAAGTTTGGCAAGATATATTTTTCTTACGTGTAGTTTAGGGATTAAGTAGTTTCATTCAGTATAAACATTGCCTCTGTTAATACTAAAAAGGAAAGTGTCCCTGAAATAACCCTACCTTTCTTTTTCAGGTAGGAGGAATACAATAAATTTCTCCATCAGGATAAGGGTCAGGAATTTGATGGAGACTGTAATTCAGTGAATGTGCAGTTTTTAGAGAGTGTGAAAAGCAATAATAATGTCAGCGTTTTATTACAGGTATCACTCTCTTTCCTCCATCTCTTCCATTTTTTTGCATATTATGTGATGAACATGATGAAAGGTAATGTACTTTCTTTCACAGAAATGGAGGACACAGGACAGAATTGATAATGGTGGGACACTCCCCCTGCCAATTTCATAAGCTCTGTGCTCATAGATTTGCATGCTGTACTTTTTATTTCAGTGACGTTTAACAAAGTCATGGCCATGGAGGAAATTAAACTTACAAAGAATGTCCATAATGAGGCTGTGAGTGCTGATATTTCAGGTATGGTGCAAAGTGGTGACTCTGAGTTGCAAATTAACGAGGCAGAAGCCCTCTATTCTATATTCTTTTTAGTGTAGAAAAATACCTGGATTTACCAATAGATAAATTGTACAATAACCTCATCTGTCTAGGACACATCAAAGCACCCAGATATAAGCAAAAACAGAAGCTAAGCAACTTAAACAGATGCCATCCGTCCTCTGCACTGAACTCCTTTTAGGCTCTTGTTCTGCATCTAGTGACTCTGTCTTTACATATAATTCTACCGTGCTTGATTATCTAATTTTCTATCTCATAAGCACAAGAAGCAATAAATTAGAAAGGAGAAGCAATTACGAAAATCAGGCCGGGCGCGGTGGCTCAAGCCTGTAATCCCAGCACTTTGGGAGGCCGAGACGGGCGGATCACGAGGTCAGGAGATCGAGACCATCCTGGCTAACATGGTGAAACCCCGTCTCTACTAAAAAACTACAAAAAACTAGCCGGGCGACGTGGCGGCGCCTATAGTCCCAGCTACCCGGGAGGCTGAGACAGGAGAATGGCGTGAACCCGGGAGGCGGAGCTTGCAGTGAGCTGAGATCCGGCCACAGCACTCCAGCCTGGGTGACAGAGCGAGACTCCGTCTCAAAAAAAAAAAAAAAAAAAAGAAAATCAGACTCACCAAACTAATAAGACACTTGAAATGTGAAAGGAAGAGGCAGAAAACTTACTTTAAAATAGGCACCAAAATACTTTAAAATAGAGGGCCATTGAGAGGGACAGACTGTTGTATATTTATTTCAGTTTCTCCTCAAGACATTTTATTGCATCAAAGCTTAATAGCAATGGCCCTGAAACATCCAGTGTTCCATTCAGTATATAATCTACTATAGAAAAATTTCCCTCCAAAATGCTTTAATTTTCAAAAATGTTGATACTGATAGGGATAGGGGATTTAGTTAGCATCATCCTTCAATAATACCAGATAAATAAGTATTATCAGAATATATTACATTGAATGAGTCCTAAAATATATCGGTTTTTTTAAGTAGTGATCAGAACATTTTGATTTTATATTCCCATTTTATTTTTTTCTTGCAAAATTCCTTCCAATAACTTCTAGGGAAACTGTTGATGATTGGATTTATCACACTTTGGCAGAGACAAAAAACAATAAATGTAGCTAATTCATTCTTGCCAGTTAATTTCCTCTGTGGGGTATTTTTTGCCTTGTTTTAGTTAATTTAGAGCAGAGTTTCCCTCCCTTTAAAAAAAATAGGAGGTTGAAAATAGCTTATTTAGATGTTACATACTTTTATCTTTAGCAAAGTAGAAATCAAAGTTAGGAACAGGAGAGCTAGACGTTCTGCAACATGCTAACACTAAACTTCTCTTTCTTCCCTCCCTCTTTCCCCCACATCACCAACACACTTCCTCTGGCCAATATATGACTTTACAGTGTGTTTGTGAAAGCCTGGCCCAGCATAATTTTCTGTGACTCAGACAATGAGGCTTTTACTACATCTCTAGGGAGGCTACAAAGTCTATTAGACCTGTCTATTTCCTTGTTGTTTAGGGTGATTTTTTTTTTTTTTTTTGTGACGGAGTCTCGCTCTGTCGCCCAGGCTGGAGTGCAGTGACATGATCTCTGCTCACTGTAAGCTCCGCCTTCCGGGTTCCCGCCATTCTCCTGCCTCAGCCTCCCCAGCAGCTGGGACTACAGGCGCCCGCCACCACGCTTGGCTAATTTTTTGTATTTTTGGTAGAGATGAGGTTTCACCGTGTTAGCCAGAATGGTCTTGATCTCCTGACCTTGTGATCCGCCTGCAGCGGCCTCGCGAAGTGCTGGAATTACAGGCGTGAGCCACTGTGCCTGGCTGGGTGATTTTTTTTTTTTAGTTTAAGAAATGTATTTTATTTTTCTTGATTCTATGACTTCTTTGACTATATTATTTCTTATCTTTCCTCATTAGAAATCACTAATTTACTTTGCTGTGTGATTCATCTGCACAGTTCCACAGTTACTTGTTGGTATTTAGGAGCATAAAGGAGTTGATCTCTTATTTACATCCCAAATAAACCAGATTCCATTTTTGGGAATCAAAAACATACATATAAAATGGCGGTACATCCACTATACATCTTAAGCTATCATTTCTTTGAAATATAAGAAAATGTGCAGCCCATTGACCATGAACTTCAAAAAGAAGAGAGGAGGGGCACTTTGTCCTGAGGGAATTTGTGTTATCATAGGTCTTTGACATTAGAAGTTGGCTGTAGCATTAATCAGTGAAGAAGCAGACCCATAATAGTCTCATTCCTACTCTTGTATAATACAGCAAGATAGTCTGCCCATCTGGTCCTGGAGTAGGGCGGAGGCTAGTGTTTAGTGTGGAAATATTAATAGGAGGAAACAAAACAATTAGGAAGTATGCACTGAACTACTTAGTACCTGTGAAGAAGTGGAAGCATAAAACCTTCCAGAGAAGAGCTCTTATTCTCTATATATGAGAGTTTGATTATCTACTGTGTGCCAGGTACTATGCTCTATGTTATTTCACAGGTACTGTTTTTCTTAGAGTCGTGGCTGTGTGCCTTTATTGTCTATAAGATGAAAAGAGAAAATGTGTCCCTTCTCATGCTGACTGAATGTAAAAAAAAGACAATAAAAATTTGTGCTCTTAAAGTTGAAGGGGAAAATAAATGGTGTCGAAGAAATAATATATTTTAAAACAAGACCAAAGTATTAACGTTAGGGGACTACTTTTTGTTTTGGTGACTCACGATTCAGATTTCATAAAATCTGAGGAGCCATAGATTATTTAGTATTCAGTAGTCAGTCTCCTGTTTTTCATTCATTATTTACTTCCTTACTTTTTTTTAACCAGCTACTGGGTTTTTGTTTATGTTTTGGTGGGCTCCTTTTCACCTCCTCTGGAATGGAGTGTCATTTTGGGTGCAGTCAACCCTGACAGCTTGATGCATATATAGTAGGCAAGCCCACGAGTTCTTTAGGAGTGGGCTTGCCTGATACATGTGTGTCACAGGTGTTCCTCCTGAGTTAAACCGCCGTGGAAGGATGATCAGGGAAAAAAAAAAGCCACTTAAATGAGATGTTGCCCACAAAAATACTATCAGAGTAGCAAACTGAAGGTAGAAGCGCTGAAATGTTGTGGCAAATGTTCTATAAAGCAGGCCACTAGCTTTTTTTTTTTTTTTTTTTTTTTTGCAAATGTTTGGTTATATAGATATTTTCACTCTAATAGCATCTTTCTCATGTTTTTTTCAGCAAGTGAATTTAGGTGTGAGTAACAGGCTTAAATAGAACCTGCCCGGGTGCAGCGGCTCATGCCTGTAATCCCAGCACTTTGGGAGGCCGAGGCGGGTGAATCACAAAGTCAGGAGTTTTCACCAACATGGTGAAACCCATCTCTACTAAACATACAAAAATTAGCTGGATGTTGGGGCGCACGCCAGTAATCCCAGCTACTTGAGAGGCTGAGGCAGGAGAATTGCTTGAACCTGGCAGTCAGAGGCTGCAGTGAGCCAAAATCGTGCCACTGCACTCCAGCCTGGGCAACAGAGCGAAACTCCGTCTCAAAAAAAGAGAAAAAAAAAGAGAGAGAACCTAATATTTCTTTATGCCTTTAGTTTGAAATCTAACCAATATTGGTGTGCTTTATGTCTCACTCCCTAAGAACTTGTCAAGTTCCCTTCCAGAAAGACATTTTCTCTTCTTTGAGCTTCCAACAACAGATTTCACATCACTGCAAGTTAAACTTCTGACTTTTTAGGATCCCAAGCTGGGAATAGTGTCTCTTTCCATAGACTAGACGATAACGTAGAAATATTCTTTTGTTCCCATTTATTTTGGGAATAAAAATGGATTTCGTTTTTATATTTCTTTTTGAAAAGTAGAAACTTCAAACATTCAGAAGTCTATTATTTTTTACCAAATTCATTATAGCAAAACAGTTTCACCTTTATGTTGGTGATCACACTGGCTTTTCTTTGAGCATCCCAGATACAATATTTGTTGTAAGTTCTCCCTTTCTTTGTGGCTTAGCATTCAAATAGAAAGTTCTAATAGAATAGCCAGTCCCCAGAGAGCTCTCATTCATTACACTATGCTGATGATAAATGGAATTAATTTATCCTCTGTGGCTTTTTAATTAAACTAGAACCTCATTTTTTAATATGAAACAGTTCAACACAATGAAATCTTCACTAATCATCAGTTGGGAACCCAGAACCTGAGTCAGATTAGAAAGAAAAAGAATGGACATCTCTAACTATACTTTCTCTCTCAATATTAACAGTTCTAATAAGCATAATGGGAGCATTGATCACTCTACACAGAGGCTCTATAAGTTGCCATAGGATATGAGTCACCCAGAAGTTTTTAAATATGCGACACTCATTTCACTGATGCTTTAAGAAGCCACTTTCAACTGTATGCTCATCAGATATCATTGCCAAGAACAAGAAATTGGCAAGAGGGTTGTCCTGCTCTAGCTTTTATATATTCTACTACCTTCCAGAAGTTTTAATATAAAACTACTGAGAAATTAACAAAGAATACACTGTAGTATTTTTTAATAGACTTTATTTTTTAGAGCAGTTTTAGGCTAACAGCAAAATTAAGTAGAAAGCATAGAGAGTTCCCTCCCCTACACCCTCTGCCCGCACAGTGTAGTATTTTAAATTTTAAAATTCACTTTCAAAAGTGAAACAACTTTATTGAAACATAATGCACATACCATAAAATTCATCTTTTAAAAGTACGCAATTCCATGTGTTCCAGTATATTCACACAGTTGTGCAATCATCACCTGTAATTTCAGAATTAAAATTTACTTTTAAAAAATGAAATTAAAATATCATTTAGAGAGTTTAAAGAAAAAGACCAAAAAATACTCATTTCTAAAACTCACCATTCAAACCAAACTCTTGTTATTTTTTGGTGCATTTTATTTCAGCTTTTCTTAACATCCAGGTATTTTTATATGGACTAATGAGAGAATTAATTATTTTTAAAATTTCTTATGAGCGTCTTTGGCTCTGTCTCTTTAAGGCTACTCAGAGTGTGCTGAGGTGTGCTGTGATTTTACTGCTGTGTGTACACATGAAAATATTCAAGTGAAGAAAATAACTTAATGGCTACGTATGCGGTGATGTGATGCTTTCTAAAATAAACGATCTCTCTTTATAATTGAACTTTCCAGAGCACTGTTAGAGCTTTAGACTTTGGTCATTAGTAACTGATAGATGTCTTTTGTTCCTGCATTCTAGGGCATGAAAACAGTAAAAGCTTAAATTAATTGATAAAACTGGCATGTCTTTAGATGTTGCCCTCCCCTTAAACTAAGGGCAAACTTGGCACTGGGCATTGTGAAGTGATTTCCACTAGCATTGATGGGAGGACTGAGCAGTGAGCATGTAAGAGGGAACAACAAGAGAAAGACAGTCAATGGGAAAATAGACGGTGGGTGTGAAATGCATTTACAGAAGTTTCACAGATGGCCAAAGAAATACGTGAAAAGATGCTCGGGGGATGTAAATGAAAAGTTTTTCAAGTCCATGGAAACAGTTTTGAAAATTGTTTTTCAAGTTCATAGAAACAATTTTGAAAATTGATATTGCTAAGTGCAGTGAAGGATTTGGGTAAGTGGATACTCATGCACTATGAGAGTGTAATTCATTGACCCTATTAAGAGGCTGATTCAATAGCATGTATTAAGATTCAACATTTCTAGTCTCTTAATTGAGGAATACCACTCTTAAGAACTTTGCAGAAGTAAGAGCATATATTAAAACACATGTACAAGGTTGTTTATTGAAGCCATATTTGCAATAGTAAGAAGTTGGAGACAAGTTATTGTTCAGCATTAGGAAAACTCGCTAAATTAATCAAGATACAGATGGCCATTAAAAAGTATTTGGTACCTGTGTATGTACTGCTTAGCACACATGTGCATGATATATTTTTATGTGATTGCGTGGAAATTACAATTCTTTTATTTACAAAAAGTGCATTTGTAGCTAAAGCTGTTTATGTGTAGGAAAACTGGGGTGAAAGATATTTCACTTTTTATTTTATATGTTTTTAAAAAATAGACTATGAATGATTTTTACTTGTTTCCTTTTTCCTGTTTTTCAAGTGACATCCTTCTTTTTTAGACAGAGTCTCGTTCTGTCACCCAGGCTGGAGTACAGTGGCACAATCTTGGCTCACTGGCAACCTCCACCTCCCGGGTTCAAGTGATTCTCCTTCCTCAGCCTCCCAAGTAGCTGGGACTACAGGAGCCTGCCATCACACCCGACTAATTTTTCTATTTTTAATAGAGATGGAGTTTTGTCATGTTGGCCAGGCTGGTCTCGAACTCCTCACCTCAGGTGATCTGCCTACCTTGGCCTCCCAAAGTGCTGGGATTACAGGTGTAAGCCACCACACCCAGCCTCAGCAACATTCTTAAGCTTTCCAAAGATGAAAGATTACAACAATTTGAGCTAGGCTAACAAAGTATTGTCAAGTAGAAGTCTTTGAGGGACAAACTTTAATGAATAGGTTTTTAAAAATTCTAATTAGTATATCAGCAGCTTACATAGAAAAAGATGTTTCTAAAGTATATGGAAATAGTTTTTACTCAGGTTAAACCTTCTGAAATAACTTTTATTTTTTCTAATAAAAGTATTTTATGATCAAACCATAAAACATTTTGAAAAGAAATAGGAATATAAACATTATAATAAAAATCACCTGAGTCTATCACCTAGCAATAATAGTAGGCTAAATCTTAAGACTAAATTTTATGATACCAATTTGAAATTTAAGGAGATTTTATTTTCACCATGAGAGTTTGCTTCACCCTAATCAGTTTGTCTAATTGCTGAAGTAGTTGGGGGGATGTGTACAATATTAATGAAATTTGCTGAATGATTCCTAGAGAAAAATCAGCTTTGGTAAGGCATATTGCAATAAGAATTAGGACAGAAATACTGCAAAGTAAAAAGAGGGAAAGAAGAAGGCAGTCAAGAATGTCAACCAAATTCGAAAACTTCACATTATTAAAGAAGACAGTAGACATGTCTGTGATACAGCCAGCAAGTAAAGAAATTTCCCTTTGTTTCTTTCTCCTGCTCTTTTGCACTGGCAGCCAGCTATAATCAGCAAGGGGCTGGCCAGGTATGAACAGGACCAGCACCAACCACCTGGAGCACTTGTGCCATTTTGTATCTGGAAAGTAATTCTCTGAGTGATTCTTCACAATATACTCATACTTGTAAGAGGACCAATTGGATTACAGAATTAACCATCAGAACCAAAGCTTCTGACCCTGGCAGTATGACTTCAGTGTTCCCCTTTTCATGATGGACCCTGGGTACTCTGCCATCATCAGTCCATAGTTTACAGGCAGGTCTGGGCAGTAGCTTCTTGAGGTTCCTTCCTTCCTTCATTCCGCCGTCCAGAATTGCATATTGAACTGTGCTCCCAGAGGCTACAGCATTGAGTGGTTTCTAACTCCTCAGCACTTTACTCTGGCATCCTCACCTTCAGGAAAGGCTACATAATTTGCAGGGTCCAGTGTAAAATGAAAATGTGGAGCCATTTGTTCAAAAACTAAGAACTTAATGAAAGCACGGCATGAAAACAAGCACTTTGGGACTGCATAGATTGCATGCCCATGAAGCTGGCTCTGCCCACCTTAACCTTACCTCCTGACCAGAAGTAACCTATCACCAAGAACAGGCACATAGCTGGTACCTCCAATCCTCCTTTTCTTTGCTGAGTTCATCTAGTACGTGCCTCCATATGAGGCCACGGGCCTTCTAATCCCTGGGACAAAACTGCTCTTTGAGAATGAGAGAAATGTGTCCCCTGTAGACAGATGCAGCCCCCTGGGCCCATGACTTGAAGCCTTGTGCATATTCAAAAAAGACTGCCCTTCTTTCAGATGGACACAGCCCTGTGCTGGGGCCTGTAGCTGGCACTTGGTGAGTAGCGGGCAAGCCGGATTCTACCTGCCTCCAGCATTTTTGGCTGGCATCCTCATGCAGGGAACAGCCTACATGATCCCACACATCTCCTTGAGCAAGGAACAACCTGGATGGTCCATTGCCACAGAGTGGCCAGATTGCTGAGCTAGTATGTCCTTTCTCCTTAAGAGTTCCCACATGACAATCAAATCCTTGGATTTGGGGTCCTTGACTACCTGGGCTTCTCTGGTTTTTACTCTAGGCTGTAGCTCTTTGCCCTTTTTGTTGGTTGCTTTCCTTTTCTTGTGATTAAAAATTATCTTATTGGGATATGATGTTTTATCTGCCTACCTTTGCTGAATGAGTTTCTTTAGTAGCAGACACAGAGATCCATTAGACTCTCCTGTTTTTCCATTCCAAGTTGGTGGGTGTCTCAATCCATCTTGTGCTGCTATAACAGAATACCCACGGACTGGAGACCTTGAAAAGAGAAGAAATTTATTTCTTACAGTTCTGGTGGCTGGAAAGTTCAAGGTCAAGGGGCCTGCATCTGGTGAGGGCCTTCTGCTGCGTCATCCCATGGTAGAAGGCAGGTGGGCAAGGAAGCACATTGAGCAAGACAGACGGGGCGGAACTCATCCTTTTGAGCAGGAACTCTCTCGATAATGGCATTAGCCCACTCACGAGGGCTTAGCCCTTTTGACCTGATCACTTCTTAAAGATCCCACCCCTTAATGCCATCACAATGGCAATGTAAACATGCGTTTTGGAAGGAACATTCAAATCATACCCGTGGGGTTTTAGATTTCAATCCGAAGATGATATACTTTTCAAGAAGGAGATGAACTTAAAGAAATAAAAAAGAGCAAAATAAATCATTATAATCTTTCTAGTATTTTGTAATTCCTGGCTGGCTTTACTTGACAGTAAGCAGGGAAAGGTAAGGATTGAGGTAAGAGAAGAAAATAAGTAAAGTCAGGTCTTGAGAGGCTTTTAAAACTGGATTCTGACATTAAAAATTAAAAAGACACCCAGGTACAGTGGCTCATGCCTGTAGTCTCAGCACTTTGATAGGCTGAGGCAGGAGGATCACTTGCACTGAGTTCAAGAGCAGCCTGGACAACATAGCAAGACCTCATTTCTACACAAAATAAAAACTTAACTGGGTATGGTGGCATGTGCCTGTAGTCCCAGCTACTTGTGAGCCTGAGGTAGGAGGATTGCTTGAGCCTGGGAGTTTGAAGCTGCAATGAGGTATGATCATACCACTGCACTCTAGCCTTGGCAACAGAGTAAGACCCTATCTCAAAAATAAAGAAATAAATAATAAAAAGACATCAGATTCCCTTGCTTTCCCATGCCCCCCCCCCAAAAATAAGTGATACACACACCCAGAAAGAGTTACAACAGCTAGAATGCTGTCCATATGGGTCCTTTAAAACCCTGTATATGTTCCTACTGTGAAATTTTATTAGGGTAGCAGGAGAGTCTTGCTGAGCTGCTACTTGACCGTCTGGCCTGGTATTCAGACTGCAGTAAAGCCAAAGAATGGATCCAGGTGGTACAGGGACCACTGGGATATACCTTAAAAGAGCCACAGTTGTCTAAAACAGAATACCAAGCCCCGATAAACTGTTCTAAGCAATTTTACAATCTGTTTAAATATTTTTTTTTTGGTCTATGTGTGTTTAAGTGCAAACATGCATGTGTGTATGTGTGTGTGTTGGGGAGAAGGCTGAGAGTTGAATCCACTACTCCATTTTAGAAAAAAGTACTTATTTATTTTTTAAAAAGTATTTATTTGTTTATTTAGAGAGACAGTCTCACTATGTTGCCCAGGCTGTTCTTGAACTCCTGGGCTCCAGTGATCCTCTCGCATCAGCCTCCCAAAGTGCTGAGATTACAGCCATGATCTATCATGCCTAGCTGAAAAAAGTACTTTATTTTATTTACTTGTTTAGGTCCTCAGATTTGTTTGTCATTTTTAATGGTAACAATTCAGAATCTATGATTTTGAAACAGATTTTGGTAATCCCATAGCTCAGTATTCTACCCATGGACTTAGAGATACTGTGTGTGAACAGATTCATATAGAAAGATATATGTGTGTATGTGTGCTTACTTCCCTTTTCTCTAGATCAATCTGGAATTTATAGAAATATGGAACTTTCACCATGAAAAGTATTTAAAGCCAATTAGAAAGATATTTTCTTTGATTTTTATTTGGAAGCATCCTTTTCCTCTTCCATATTGCTTTGTTCCTGATAAAATAACCAGTTCTCTAGGTTAGAATGAATTAATATGTGCCTGTTTTCCCTGTTAGGCTGTAAGTTTGACCATGAAGAGCAGAGACTGGAAATAACAGTAGCATAAATAACATAATTTATTTCTCTGTCTTATAACAGCTCAGGGACAATCTGGTGGCTTCACTCTGTAAGGACATCTGGGACCCAGGTTCCTCACTCATGTAGTCCAAAATGGCTTGCCACTACATGCATGCCCTGAGAAGCAGGATGAAACAAGGGAGGAAAAACAATATATGCCTTCCCTTTAAGCACACATCCTGGGAATTTCCTGTATCCCAGTAATTGGAACTTAGCCGTAAACATAATGGCAGACAGCCAGGTGCCCAGCTACAAATCATGGGTGTTTAACGTTATTGACAGCCATCCGTCTCTGTTACACTTATCTTTGACAATACGTTCTGCTCATCACATCCCTTTTTATAGGAGATAAACAAAACCTGGTCTGTTTTGGACATACTTGCTTCCTTAAAGTTCCAGTTAGATTATGTTGCATTTAGCATGAGTCCATTTTGGTTTGCTTTTGTCTACTGGGGCCTGGTGCACAAGCTCAGTCCAAAACAATGGCCTCCCATACTTTTGTTTAAAGATTCTCCCCTGTTGCTCACGTTGTCCCTTAGGTGAGAGTGTAACCAAAACTGAAGGCTTTAGTGCCACTCTCATTTATCATCATTTTGGGTTTGCGGTCTCAGCACATCATTCATAAGTTACAGTGTCCTCATGGTCGTGCATTTCTTTGTTTTTCTTTTTCCAGTTGGAGAGACACCATTTAACATTCTAGAGATGACTACATGCAAACATTTAAAACTTGTAAGAGAATACAGTGCACCAGGGGGACTACTATTGTGACTGTCTGGAGGATAATACCACGAGTTTGGAGTATGCTTCTTAGCCAGGGTCCCTGTGAAACAAACCAACTAAAATAAAATAGGTCAAAGAATGAGCTAGGTAAGGAATTTGCTCATTAAGAAACAAAAACAAAAAGCAGCCTGTTCAATTCCTTACTACTGAATCTCTATAATACCCAACATATTCCTCCATGTGCAACTAGAAGTATCAGCAATTGTACAGACACCTCTGTTTAGCCAGTAAGTAGTCTAGGGTAATTCTATTATTTAGCACAACTTTAGCAAGAGAATGTAAAACTATAGCCTTTACAGTAGAATCTGTTATAGAGACTATGATGAGAGGTAAATTTCAAATCATTGCTTCATTTACTCCAAACCATGGAGAAAGAGACCTAACATGTGATGCCTATCCAGGAGAGTGAAGGCCTCCTGGCAACGTTCTCTTTAACCTGTGATGTGGGTTAAGGGGAGTGGACCAGTGCTTTGACTGATTTTGAAGCAACAAAGGTACCATTAAAGTTTCTTGGCCACAGTGGCCCTTCATCTCCCATCTATCAAGGCATAAGGTTATCCATGTATACGACTGGCTGCGAAGTCCTCCACAAATAAAAGTATAATCCACGAGTACACACACGAGACCCCTTTTTCAGGTCTATTCATAGAGGCTAAACAAGGAAAAAATTGAGAGATAAGAATTCTCATGATAGCAGAGAAGTCTTTTGTTCTTACATTTTTAAAACCTTTTTTCTCATATATGTATATGTCCTTTTTTATTTTTTCTTTTCTTTTTTTCTTTTTTTGAGATAGGATCTTGCTCTGTCACCCAGACTGGAATGCAGTGACACTGTCTTGGCTCACTGCTGCCTTGACCTCCTGGGCTCAAGTGATCCTCCTGCCTCAGTCTTCCAAGTCACTGGGACTGCAGGCACACCATGCCTGGTTAATTATTATTATTATTATTATTATTTGTAGAGATGAGGGTCTTATTATGTTACCCAGGCTGGTCTCTTGGCCTCAAGCAATACTCCTGCCTCTGCCTCCCAAACTGCTGGAATTACAGACATGATCTCTCATGCTGGCTCTAGAGAAGTTTTGATTCATGATCTTCAGAAGAAGCTGTTCATGTCGGGGCTGCCGTCTGCTTCTGGGGAGAAACTTCTCTGGTTAGCTTCACCTTAAGGTCTCCAACGGACATACAATTCCAAGAGTCTGGATGGGCTGTGAGATTACAAACCCAAGGTTCAAGGTCCTGAAGTTTTGCTGCAGTGTGAGTAGCAAGGGCAGTCTTTCTCTGATGACATTCTCAGAAGACCCACTCTCCAGGTTCTAGATTGTGAAGGGATTGATTGTTCTCAGTCAGTGCACCATGAAAAGCTTTCTTTACCTGGTGAAAATACATTTTGACATATGCATTAAAGCATTCCAGCATTTAGTTTTATCAGACTTTAGCAGCAGAAGGTACAGGAGGTTCTATTATTAGGTACACAGGCCTTCCACACGTATCAGAATTTTAGGAATCTCATATAGTTTTACAACATATGTTAATAACATATTCACTAAAATACACCTTAAAGAACGTTAAACATCATTTATTATTTGGCAGTGCTTCCCATATGATTTAACATATCAATCCCGTTAGCTCTCTTATGGAGGCTTCAGGGGCTCTCTGTAGTATTCCAAAATTCGAGGTCAAAAGAGACTTAATTTTGAAGTTGAAATTTGATTTTGGGAAGCCTGTCAAATATAAAAGGTTTAAAACACTTGATCAAAATAGGGTCACAGGTCATCATAAAATAGTAGTCATTTATTTAGGTAAAGTGATAATGAAAATATTTTAAAAAGCAAAAAGCATTTACTCTGTGATAGGGGAGACTCAGTTTTCCAAACAATCTAAAGACCTGAGAAAGACAGCTTGAGGCAGAATCTGTCTCTCTCCTCTTTTTTATTTTTTGCAGTTTACTCAAAAGGTAAACAAAAATATCTTGCTATCACTATTAACACTATAAGAAATTTTTGTTCAAAAGAGAAAACCAAATTTTACTTTTGCATTAGTGTGTTATCAATAAAGCTAATTTTAATAAAACCTTATAAACAGACTAATTCAATCTCAGTCAGCTTTTGACTGCACCAGAATCCCATAACCCTTTTATAATGTCATACAATCAAAATTTTTTTCAATCTTTTATATTTTAATTTTATCTACATTCCTTTTATTCCTTCAGTTTGAAACAACCTTTAAGTAACTTAAGTAACCTTTAACTAACTTCAAACTGGACAGACTTCAAACTAGACAACTCTAGTAACTTCACCTAGACAAAAATTTTCTAACAAACATACATTTTATGCCTTTATAGCTTCCATCATCAAAAGCATATCTTGCTTTTGTATACTATACACAATTGTTTTTCTTACATCTAGTCGTTTTAATTACATATATTAACTACATGAACTCTTTAACCGTAGTTTTTAGTGAAATCCCTAGGAAGTAATTTTGAACTGTTTTATATCAGTATTTGTAGATAAAAATTGTTAAATTACTCTATAATTTTTTAAAAAGATGTGTCTTCCCATATTTTATTAACAGATGTAAATATATTTAGCTTCTCTATACCATACAAAAATAAGATGCCAAACTATATAAACTTAAACTTAGGTGTAATAATTAATGTTTTAATATTTTAACTTACAAATGACTCCAATTTTATGATTATGATTTAACATAACATCACTTAAAGATTTAAAATTACTGAAAAGCATTTTGAAAGTAGGACACAGGTACCCTCCTTAATGTTTTCTCCAAGTCCTCCTGAGTCACAGGTAGCCACCCAGCATCCAAAATGGCCATGAAGGGCAGGGCTTCTCTGAGTCCTGAATTTGTATAACAGGAGGAGAGCTCAGGACAGAAGACAGAGCTGTGAGGTTGATGCCCTGGAGGATCCAACCCCTCTCAGAATAGCTGGAGCCAAAGGTCGGGCAGGAAGAAGGGGCCACAAAGGGCTTGATTCTGACTTGTAGCTGCTGGGTGAGGCATGAGAACATGTTTCCAGACTTCACCATGGCTACCTATGCAGAACCCTCAATTCAGAGGCTCAAAATTAGAAATGCAAGCTTACAGTCAAATCAAACAAGTATAAAATTACGTTTAACTGATAATTTTGAAACCATTCCTATTTAAAAAAATACCTTAACCTTTATTTTAGGTTCAGGGATATATGTGCAGGTTTGTTATATAGGTAAACTCATGACTTGGGGGATTGGTGTACACATCCATTCCTGTTTTATCAACAATTTAAAAACTAGCTACGTTTACCACATATAATCACATGTGCATAACACATATAGACATAACAGAAACATAGGCAGAAGCAGACCTTAGAGATTTGTAAGATTCTTCATTTGCCACTTTTCAAAGTTTCTTCCCACTATCAATCTTTTGATTACTTCTATTATGCTTAAAACAATTGTTAGGGAGGCAATTCTAAATTTGCAGCTTTAAAGAGAGGACACAGGCAAAACAAGGTAAAAGTTTACATCTCAAAGCACAGAACTTAGATTTAAACAAAGGCAAGGTTTGTTAGGTAAACATTAATCCATTATCTTCCCCATAATTAAAGTTCCTAGTAGTTTAGGTTCAGAGACAGAGATACCCTTACAAATGAAGATTTCCTTTATAGATGTAAATTTATTTTACAAAAGGATTTGAAGATTGCCAGTTAGATGAGATAAAAGTGTATTTGAGTTCTAAAGGTGGTCTCTTTAACTTAGCTGTAATTACTGAGTTTAGGGTGGTGCCCATTAAGGAATAGGGCAAAGGAAGAATTCTCCATGCCTGGTCTCTGCATGTATAGATCCGAAAAAGAAGCAAGCTCACTTTACCCTAAGGCCTACCTTTTATAAATACTTTATCTAGGATAAAGCGTTTTATTTGCCTTTTTTGAAGAGTCTTTAAAACATTAAAAATATTGAAATCTTTTTAGATGCTTCTGCATATCAATAGGCATCCCTAGATGAGACTAATTTGGAAGCCCTCATTTTCAAATGCAGTTCTTCAAGTTCAGTGTTGTACATTTGTAACATTCCATTGTAATTTTAAATGACCTTTAGTAAGATTTTGCCGTTTCTAAAGCAATTACTGTTTCGAGGGCCTGCTATAGTACTTATGTCAAAGGCATTTGAACCAGAGCAACTCCATCTTGAATAGGGGCTGATTAAAATGAGGCTGAGACTGAAAGAGGATTTTTCCCAGTCACTTTGCAAGTCGGGGACCTCTGGCCAGCAATGCCCCTGCCCGGGCCTAGCTTGGCCATACTGCCTCCTGCAGGAGGAGGCCTGTCCACTCAGCCTGTCCAGATCATGCCTGGCTTGAGTACCAGCTGAGCCCATGGCTGTTCCAGGTGTGCCTGAGCCCGCCTTTGTTATAGCCTGTACCTACCTTTGGCAGTTCCTGAGTTCTTGTCCCACGTCCAAGAAGAATGAGTATATGCTGACAATTGAAGAGTGAGGAAGGCGGAAAAGGATTTTATTGAGCAAGGAAACAGCTCTCAGTGGAGAGGGGATGTGCTGGGGTCAGCCACCCACGGTTGGGTGGTTTCTCCCCCAGTGTGGCTGAGTCTGGGGCTTTTATGGGCTCAGAATTGGCGAGTGTGTGCCAATTGGTTTTTGAGTATGCAAAAAAGGTTAAAACAAAGGCACAACTAAACATGGGCATGACAGTATAAAACACCAGTTAGGGAAGAATAGGTATATGTAAAACAGGAGAAGGATGGGGATTAATTAGAGGAAAGTGTGCCAAATGGGAAGACAGGCTGTCAGTCTGGTCCATGAATGTGACTTGTAGCTTGGCTTTCAGGCTTTAAACTGTTTTGGCCTGGAGGTAGGGTATCACTGGGGACCTGCCTCAATCTGCCTAGGTATTTGAGTGCCTCCTGCCACTATCAAGACCTGCTGAACTGTATCCCCAGGAGGCTAGGCATTTTTAGTTGCAGGATGAGCTAGGAGGTTGGCACAAGATACAGGTCACAAAGACCCTGCTGATGAAATAGGATGCAGTAAAGAAGCCAGACAAAACCTGCCAGAACCAAGATGATGATGAGAATGACTTCTGGTCACCCTCACTGCTCATTATATGCTAATTATAATACATTAGTATGCTAAAAGACACTCCTACTGGCCCCATTATAGTTTACAAATGCAGTAACAACATCTGGAAGTTACCTTATATAGTCTAAAACAGGGAGGAGCCTGCAACTCCAGAAATTTCCCACCCCTTTCTTGGAAAACACATGAATACCCATTGGTTAGCATATAATCAAGAAAAAACCATAAAAATAGCCAACCAGCAGTCGTTGGGGCTATTCTGTCTATGAAGCAGCCATTCAGTTACTCCTTTACTTTCTTAATAAACTTACTTTCACTTTACTCAGTGGACATGCCCTGAGTTCTTTCTTGTGCAAGAGGCAAGCACCCTTTCTTGGGGTCTGTATCAGGACCCTTTTCCAGTAACACTTCCACATGTAAATGTTGGCATAGCTGGACAGTGGAGTAGTTAATTCTTTCGAAATTAAGGATCTCATTTTTACCTCGAATCTTGGCTTGGGCTCTCATATCCCCTTGATCAACTTAGCCAATGATTTTTCCCTACCAAAGTATGCACAAAAAAAGAAACAAAGCAGGGAGAACATAAAAATACCTGCAAATTTCCAGAGCCTAAGTTTGCCACCCCTGCAATATTGCCATTTACTACCAGTTTCTGACCCAGTCAGATATCTAAGGCCTCTAAATGGATCCAAGCCAGTTAGTTATTGGATCCATTCTGATCCTGGACCCAGCCCAGTTTCTGTCATGACTTCCAAACCCAGTTTGCATCAGAAATTTGTTCAAACAAACTCAGAGAACTCACAACACAAATCTGTGGAGCTTTGGAATCCAAGAGAGAACTTACCATGGCCCCCAGTTGCTGAACGAAAGCAGTGGACACAATGGGCCTAGCAGGTAACCTCTCTTGGTCATTCAGTGCTCCTGGAGGTCTCTGTAAGCTCTACTTTGGATCTCACTTCAGATGCCATCTGTTAAAAGACAAACCTTAGACAAACTAAAGAGTTTAATTCAGACCAGGTGCAGTGGGTCACACCTATAATCCCAGCACTTTGGGAGGCTGAAGCAGGTGGATCACCTGAGGTTGGGGGTTTGAGACCAGCCTGACCAACGTGGAGAAACCCTGTCTTTACTAAAAATACAAAATTAGCCAGGCGTGGTGGCGTATGCCTATAATCCCAGCTACTCAGGAGGCTGAGGCAGGAGAATCACTTGAACTCAGGAGGCAAAGGTTGCAGTGAGCCAAGATCGCGCCATTGCACTCCAGCCTGGGCAACAAGAGTGAACCTCCATCTCAAAAATAAAATGAAATAAAATAAAATAAGTTTAATTGAGCAAAGAATGAGTCATGAATCAGGGATCACCTCTACTTCACCAGCCCCTACACCCCCAATCCCCAGGCCAAAGTACATTCAGAGAGACTCCAGTACAGCCACATTTTGGAAGATTTATGGACAGAAAAAGGAAAGTGACATCAGTAAATGAAAGTGAGGTGTGGAAATAGCTGGATTGGTTACACAGTTCGGTGTTTGCCTTATTTCTGGATTGGTTACAGTTTGGCATTTGCCTTATTTGAACACAGTTTGAACAGTTGGTCACCTTTGATTGGCCAATACTTGGTGATTAGCACAAGAGCAGGTTATGCTCTGTTTACACATACAGTTGGGTTACAGTTTACTATGGAGAAACCTTTTGGCTGAACTTAAAATATGTAAAGATAGCTTTAGGCTAAACCTAGTTTAACAGCTGAATGACCAACTGAAATAAATTTTTAGGAAAATATCCAGTAAACCTGAAGATAATAAGAAAGCTGAATGGTCACATTCAGGGTAGAAAGTGTGAGAAGCAGATTGGTAAGACTCAGGTAATTTTCTCCTTGCTGTAAATTTCTTGTCTTAGTCCATTCAGCTGTTTTAACAAAATACCACCCTGGGTGGTTTATAAACAACAGAAAATGATTTCTCACAGTTCTAAAGGCTGGAAAATCCAAGATCGAGGCACTGTCCGATTTGGTGTCTCGTGAGGGCCTGCTTCCTTGTAGACGGCTGACTTCGCACTGTCAGTCCACATCATGAAAGGGGTGAGGGGTTTCTCTCAGACTTTTTTTTTTTTTTTTTTTTTTTTGGTTTTCTTTTTTTTTTTTTTTTTTTTTATATACTTTAAGTTCTAGGGTACATGTGCATGACGTTTATATCATGTATAACTCCCCATTGCAATCCCTCCCTCCTCCCCCCTCCCCATGATAGGCCCCAGTGTGTGATGTTCCCCTTCCCGAGTCCAAGTGATCTCATTGTTCAGTTCCCACCTATGAGTGAGAACATGCGGTGTTTGGTTTTCTCTTCTTGTGATAGTTTGCTAAGAATGATGGATTCCAGCTGCATCCATGTCCCTACAAAGGACGCAAACTCATCCTTTTTTATGGCTGCATAGTATTCCATGGTGTATATGTGCCACATTTTCTTAATCCAGTCTGTCACAGATGGACATTGGGTTGATTCCAAGTCTTTGCTATTGTGAATAGTGCCGCAATAAACATACGTGTGCATGTGTCTTTGTAGTAGAGTAATTTATAATCCTTTGGGTATATACCCAGTAGTGGGATGGCTGGGTCATATGGTACATCTAGTTCTAGATCCTTGAGGAATCGCCATACTGTTTTCCATAATGGTTGAACTAGTTTACAATCCCACCAACAGTGTAAAAGTGTTCCTATTTCTCCACATCCTCTCCAACACCTGTTGTTTCCTGACTTCTTAATGATTGCCATTCTAACTGGTGTGAGATGGTATCTCATTGTGGTTTTAATTTGCATTTCTCTGATGGCGAGTGATGATGAGCATTTTTTCATGTGTCTGTTGGCTGTATGGATGTCTTCTTTTGAGAAATGTCTGTTCATATCCTTCCCCACTTTTTGATGGGGTTGTTTGTTTTTTTCTTGTATATTTGTTTGAGTTCTTTGTAGATTCTGGATATTAGCCCTTTGTCAGATGAGTAGGTTGCAAAAATTTTCTCCCATTCTGTAGGTTGCCTGTTCACTCTGATGGTAGTTTCTTTTGCTGTGCAAAAGCTCTTTAGTTTAATTAGATCCCAAGTGTCAATTTTTGCTTTTGCTGCCGTTGCTTTTGGTGTTTTAGACATGAAGTCCTTGCCCATGCCTATGTCCTGAATGGTACTACCTAGATTTTCTTCTAGGGTTTTTATGGTATTAGGTCTAACATTTAAGTCTCTGATCCATCTTGAATTAATTTTCGTATAAGGGGTAAGGAAAGGATCCAGTTTCAGCTTTCTACTTATGGCTAGCCAATTTTCCCAGCACCATTTATTAAATAGGGAATCCTTTCCCCATTTCTTGTTTTTGTCAGGTTTGTCAAAGATCAGATGGCTGTAGATGTGTGGTATTATTTCTGAGGACTCTGTTCTGTTCCATTGGTCTATATCTCTGTTTTGGTACCAGTACCATGCTGTTTTGGTTACTGTAGCCTTGTAGTATAGTTTGAAGTCAGGTAGCGTGACGCCTCCAGCTTTGTCCTTTTGACTTAGGATTGTCTTGGCAATGCGGGCTCTTTTTTGGTTCCATATGAACTTTAAAGCCGTTTTTTCCAATTCTGTGAAGAAAGTCATTGGTAGCTTGATGGGGATGGCATTGAATCTATAAATCACCTTGGGCAGTATGGCCATTTTCACGATATTGATTCTTCCTATCCATGAGCATGGTATGTTCTTCCATTTGTTTGTGTCCTCTTTGATTTCACTGAGCAGTGGTTTGTAGTTCTCCTTGAAGAGGTCCTTTACATCCCTTGTAAGCTGGATTCCTAGGTATTTTATTCTCTTTGAAGCAATTGTGAATGGAAGTTGATTCCTGATTTGGCTCTCTGCTTGTCTGTTACTGGTGTATAAGAATGCTTGTGATTTTTGCACATTAATTTTGTATCCTGAGACTTTGCTGAAGTTGCTTATCAGCTTAAGGAGATTTTGGGCTGAGACAATGGGGTTTTCTAAATATACAATCATGTCATCTGCAAACAGGGACAATTTGACTTCTTCTTTTCCTAACTGGATACCCTTGATTTCTTTCTCTTGCCTGATTGCCCTAGCCAGAACTTCCAACACGATGTTGAATAGGAGTGGTGAGAGAGGGCATCCCTGTCTTGTGCCAGTTTTCAAAGGGAATTTTTCCAGTTTTTGCCCATTCAGTATGATATTAGCTGTGGGTTTGTCATAAATAGCTCTTATTATTTTGAGGTACGTTCCATCAATACCGAATTTATTGAGCGTTTTTAGCATAAAGGGCTGTTGAATTTTGTCAAAAGCCTTTTCTGCATCTATTGAGATAATCATGTGGTTCTTGTCTTTGGTTCTGTTTATATGCTGGATTACGTTGATTGATTTACGAATGTTGAACCAGCCTTGCATCCCAGGGATGAAGCCCACTTGATCATGGTGGATAAGCTTTTTGATGTGCTGCTGAATCCGGTTTGCCAGTATTTTATTGAGAATTTTTGCATCGATGTTCATCAGGGATATTGGTCTAAAATTCTCTTTTTTTGTTGTGTCTCTGCCAGGCTTTGGTATCAGGATGATGTTGGCCTCATAAAAAGAGTTAGGGAGGATTCCCTCTTTTTCTATTGATTGAAATAGTTTCAGAAGGAATGGTACCAGCTCCTCCTTGTACCTCTGGTAGAATTCAGCTGTGAATCCATCTGGTCCTGGACTTTTTTTGGTGGGTAGGCTATTAATTGTTGCCTCAATTTCAGAGCCTGCTATTGGTCTATTCAGGGATTCAACTTCTTCCTGGTTTAGTCTTGGGAGAGTGTAAGTGTCCAGGAAATTATCCATTTCTTCTAGATTTTCTAGTTGATTTGCGTAGAGGCATTTATAGTATTCTCTGATGGTTGTTTGTATTTCTGTGGGGTCGGTGGTGATATCCCCTTTATCATTTTTTATTGCGACTATTTGATTCCTCTCTTTTTCTTCTTTATTAGTCTTGCTAGCGGTCTGTCAATTTTGTTGATCTTTTCAAAAAACCAACTCCTGGATTCATTGATTTTTGGAGGGTTTTTTGTGTCTCTATCTCCTTCAGTTCTGCTCTGATCTTAGTTATTTCTTGCCTTCTGCTAGCTTTTGAATGTGTTTGCTCTTGCCTCTCTAGTTCTTTTAATTGTGATGTTAGAGTGTCAATTTTAGATCTCTCCTGCTTTCTCTTGTGGGCATTTAGTGCTATAAATTTCCCTCTACACACTGCTTTAAATGTGTCCCAGAGATTCTGGTATGTTGTATCTTTGTTCTCATTGGTTTCGAAGAACACCTTTATTTCTGCTTTCATTTCGTATGTACCCAGTAGTCATTCAGGAGCAGGTTGTTCAGTTTCCATGTAGTTGAGCGGTTTTGATTGAGTTTCTTTAGACTCTTGTCACCCAGTAGTTCATTCAGCTCATGCATTCGTTCAGTTTGCCTCAGTGTAGTGGATGAGTAGTTTGTCGTTAGTAGATTTCAGTGTTAGTCAGGATGTGATCTCTGATGTGATGATTGATGTGCTAGGATTACAGGCTTGAGCCACCGCGCCCGGCCTTGATTGAGTTTCTTAGTCCTGAGTTCTAGTTTGATTGCACTGTGGTCTGAGAGACCGTTTGTTATAATTTCTGTTCTTGTACATTTGCTGAGGAGTGCTTTACTTCCAATTATGTGGTCAATTTTGGAATAAGTGCGATGTGGTGCTGAGAAGAATGTATATTCTGTTGATTTGGGGTGGAGAGTTCTATAGATGTCTATTAGGTCCGCTTGGTGCAGAGATGAGTTCAATTCCTGGATATCCTTGTTAACTTTCTGTCTCGTTGATCTGTCTAATGTTGACAGTGGAGTGTTGAAGTCTCCCATTATTATTGTATGGGAGTCTAAGTCTCTTTGTAGGTCTCTAAGGACTTGCTTTATGAATCTGGGTGCTCCTGTATTGGGTGCATAGATATTTAGGAGAGTTAGCTCTTCCTGTTGAATTGATCCCTTTACCATTATGTAATGGCCTTCTTTGTCTCTTTTGATCTTTGATGGTTTAAAGTCTGTTTTATCAGAGACTAGGATTGCAACCCCTGCTTTTTTTTGTTCTCCATTTGCTTGGTAGATCTTCCTCCATCCCTTTATTTTGAGCCTATGTATGTCTCTGCATGTGAGATGGGTCTCCTGAATACAGCAGACTGATGGGTCTTGACTCTTGATCCAGTTTGCCAGTCTGTGTCTTTAATTGGAGCATTTAGTCCATTGACATTTAAGGTTAATATTGTTATGTGTGAACTTGATCCTGTCATTATGATATTAACTGGTTATTTTGCTCGTTAGTTGATGCAGTTTCTTCCTAGCCTCGATGGTCTTTACATTTTGGCATGTTTTTGCAATGGCTGGTACCGTTGTTCCTTTCCATGTTTAGGGCTTCCTTCAGGGTCTCTTGTAAGGCAGGCCTGGTGGTGACAAAATCTCTAAGCATTTGCTTATCTGTAAAGGATTTTATTTCTCCTTCACTGATGAAGCTTAGTTTGGCTGGATATGAAATTCTGGGTTGAAAATTCTTTTCTTTAAGAACGTTGAATATTGGCCCCCACTCTCTTCTGGCTTGTAGAGTTTCTGCCGAGAGGTCTGCTGTTAGTCTGATGGGCTTCCCTTTGTGGGTAACCCGACCTTTCTCTCTGGCTGCCCTTAAGATTTTTTCCTTCATTTCAACTTTGGTGAATCTGGCAATTATGTGTCTTGGAGTTGCTCTTCTGGAGGAGTATCTTTGTGGCGTTCTCTGTATTTCCTGAATTTGAATGTTGGCCTGCCCTACTAGGTTGGGGAAGTTCTCCTGGATGATATCCTGAAGAGTGTTTCCAACTTGGTTCCATTTTCCCCCTCACTTTCAGGCACCCCAATCAGACGTAGATTTGGTCTTTTTACATAATCCCATACTTCTTGCAGGCTTTGTTCATTTCTTTTTCTTCTTTTTTCTTTTGGTTTCTCTTCTCGCTTCATTTCATTCATTTGATCCTCAATCGCTGATACTCTTTCTTCCAGTTGATCGAGTCGGTTACTGAAGCTTGTGCATTTGTCACGTATTTCTCGTGTCATGGTTTTCATCTCTGTCATTTCGTTTATGATCTTCTCTGCATTAATTAGTCTAGCTGTCAATTCTTCCACTTTTTTTTCAAGATTTTTAGTTTCTTTGCGCTGGGTACGTAATTCCTCCTTTAGCTCTGAGAGGTTGATGGACTGAAGCCTTCTTCTCTCATCTCGTCAAAGTCATTCTCTGACCAGCTTTGATCCGTTGCTGGCGATGGGCTGCGCTCCTTTGCAGGGGGAGATGCGCTCTTATTTTTTGAATTTCCAGCTTTTCTGCCCTGCTTCTTCCCCATCTTTGTGGTTTTATCTGTCTCTGGTCTTTGATGATGGTGACGTACTGATGGGGTTTGGTATAGGTGTCCTTCCTGTTTGATAGTTTTCCGTCTGACAGTCAGAAGGACTGTCTGTTGGTCTGTTGGAGATTGCTTGAGGTCCACTCCAGACCCTGTTTGCCTGGGTATCAGCAGCAGAGGTTGCCGAAGATAGAATATTGCTGAACAGCGAGTGTACCTGTCTGATTCTTTCTTTGGAAGTTTCCTCTCAGGGGTGACTCCACCCTGTGAGGTGTGGGGTGTCAGACTGCCCCTAGTGGGGGATGTCTCCCAGCTAGGCTACTCAGGGGTCAGGGACCCACCTGAGCAGGCAGTCTGTCCGTTCTCAGATCTCAGCCTCCGCGTTAGGAGATCCACGGCTCTCCCCAAAGCTGTCAGACAGAGTCGTTCGCGTCTGCAACGACCCGCTCTTTCCCCTAATGGACTGCAGCTGTGCGCTGTGCGCAGAGGTAGAGTCTACAGAGACAGGCAGGCTTCCTTGAGCTGCTGTGAGCTCCACCCAGTTCGAGCTTCCCAGCGGCTTTGTTTACCTACTTAAGCCTCAGCATGGCGGGCGCCCCTCCCCCAGCCTCGCTGCTGCCTTGCGGATAGATCGCCGCAGACGGCTGTGTTAGCAGTGAGGGAGGCTCCGTGGGCGTGGGACCCTCCCGGCCAGGTGTGGGATATATTCTCCTGGTGTGCCTGTTTCCTTAAAGCGCAGTATTGGGGTGGGAGTTACCCGATTTTCCAGGTTTTGTGTGTCTCAGTTCCCCTGGCTAGGAAAACGGATTTCCTTCCCCCTTGCGCTTCCAGGTGAGGCGATGCCTCGCCCTGCTTCAGCTCAGCTGGTCAGGCTGCAGTAGCTGACCAGCACCGATTGTCCGGCACTCCCTAGAGAGATGACCCCAGTACCTCAGTTGAAAATGCAGAAATCACCGGTCTTCTGTGTCGCTCGCGCTGGGAGTTGGAGACTGGAGCTGTTCCTATTCGGCCATCTTGCTCCGCCCCCTCTCTCTCAGACTTTATTTTGTAATTAAAAAAAAAAAATAGCAAACCTACACATGTATTTTTTTATTTAAAAAATATAGGCCGGGCATGGTGGCTCACACCTGTAATCCCAGCACTTTGGGAGGCCAAGGTGGGCAGATCATGATGTCAGGAGATCAACACCATCCTGGCCAACATGATGAAAACCCATCTCTACTAAAAATGCAAAAATTAGTTGGGCATGGCGGCACTTGCCTGTAGTCCCAGCCACTCGGGAGACTGAGGCGAGAATTGCTGGAACCTGGGAGGCAGAGGTTGCAGTGAGCCGATATCGTGCCACTGCACTCCAGCCTGGAGACAGAGATAGACTCTCTCTCTATATATATTTCTCCCTCTCTCTCTCTCTATTTCTCCCTCTCTCTCTCTCTCTCTCTATATATATATATGTGTGTGTGTGTGTGTGTGTGTGTGTGTATAAAACAGTTTTTTTTTTTTAAGCACAGTAGCTCACGCCTATAATCCCAGCACTTTGGGAGGCCGAGGGAGGCAAATCATAAGGTCAGGAGTTCAGGACCAGTCTGACCAACTTAGTGAAACCCTGTCTCTACTAAAAACACGAAAAATTAGTTGGGTGTGGTGGCATGCGCCTATAATCCTGGCTGCTCGGGAGGCTGAGGCAGGAGAATCTTGTGAACCCGGGAGACAGAGGTTGCAGTGAGCTGAGATTGCACCATTGCACTCCAGCCCGGGCAACAGGGCGAGACTCCATCTCAAAGAGAAAAAAAAAAAGAGACAGTGTACTGCTCTTTCACCCAGGTTGGAGTGCAGTGGCACAGTCATAGCTTACTCTAACTTCAAACTCCTGGGCTCGGGCATTCTTCCCACCTCAGCCTCCCAAGTAGCTAGGACCACAAGCACATACCACCACACTCAGCTAATTTTTTTAATTTTTAAAATTTTTTGTAGAGATGGGGTCTTACTATGTTGCCCAGGCTGGTCTTGAACTCCTGAGCTCAAGTGATCCTCTCACTTCAGCCTTCCAAAGCACTGCAGTCACCGTGCCTGGCTCATATGTCTTTATAAGGACACTAATCCCATTCATGAGAGCACTGCCCTAATGAGCTAATCATTTCCTGGAGGCCCCACCTCCTAATACCATCACCTTGGCAGTTAGAATTTCAGCATATTGGCTGGGTGCAGTGGCTCACACCTGTAATCCCAGCACTTTGGGAGGCCGAGGCAGGCAGATCACGAGGTCAGGAGATCGAGACCATCTTGGCTAACATGGTGAAACCCCATCTCTACTAAAAATACAAAAAAATTAGCCGGGCATGGTGGTGGGCGCCTGCAGTCCCAGCTACTCAGGAGGCTGAGGCAGGAGAATGAGAATGGCGTGAACCTGGGAGGTGGAGCTTGCAGTGAGCGGGGATCATGCCACTGCACTCCAGCCTGGGCGACAGAGCGAGGCTCCCTCTCAAAAAAAAAAAAAAAGAATTTCAGTATATTAATGCTGGGGCAACATAAATATTTAGTCCATTGCACTTGTGCATATGATTGAATTGGCATATGATGATTGAATTGGCAGTTTATCAGAATGCATATGTACTGCCTTGTTTTACTTTATTTGTATCTTGTCTCTTCAACTGGACTATGAGCTCTTGAGAAACGAATCTAAGTCTATCACCTGTTTATGCCCTCGACAGTCTCTAGCACAATGTCACACATAGAGACAGCACAATAGATGTTTGTTGATTGCCTGACTGAAACCATGGATGGTGATCTAGTTAGTTTTTTTTTTTTTTTTTTTTTAAATTCAAAGTGTTTGCTCACTGAATAGTATTACCATCCTCAATTTATCTTTTGGATGCTGAGGTTGAAGGTGACTAAGAGAATTATGCCATTCTTCCAGTTGTTCTAAATGCATTATTGATTAGTAACAGAATTGACTAGCATAAATGGCAGTTGGGGATTTTCTTCCTCTCTTTTATCTTGCATCATTTTAGCAGAAACTGAAGGATGATTTCCAAGCCTCCTAAAAGAGCTGCATGATAAATAACTGCTGGATAAATTAATATGCTCTTAAAAGATGAGGGCAAAACAAGGGACCAGGTCTGGCTGTCCTGATTTTGCTTTTCTTGTTCAGCCCACTGGTGGGAGTAGCCCTTGCTCTTGGTTCAGGTCCCAGCTCCTCCCTTGCTTGTCTGTAGCTGTGGGTGAGTCATGGCAACCTTGTTGGCCCTCCCTTTTCCAATTATAAAAGAGAAATGCATTGCCACCAGATGATGTCTTAAAGCGCCTCCAACTTCTGGAATGGGAGACCCTCTGGAAACACAAAGCTGTGTGGTTGCAGGAAATGGGCTCTTTGCATGATAACTAACTCATCTTCCTCTCTCCCCCAACCAGATTTCCTGCTGAGGTAAGTAATGTAGAGTGGGTTTTTTGTTCTTTTTCTTCAGCCTTCTGTTCCTTTTGTGTATGTCTGGCCTTGTAAATGTGATGAATAAATGCTATAATTATAACCCTTTTTGACAACTCTGTAATTTAATTGTAATTCATTCTGAGCATCTATTTAAGACAATGTTGTGTATTGAAGATACAGCTGTTCCAATCTCATCTGCTAAACTGACAGGCATCGGTTGGAATCATAGTCCCAGTAACTGTAGGAACTTCCGATCTATTCAAGACCAAATAGAGGGATACACTGTGTGGGGGTGTGTGTGTGTATGTGTGTGTGTGTGTGAGTGTGAGAGACTATGTTCCATATCCTGGTTTGGCAAAAGTGGTAATGTAGTATTTGGAGAGAAGCGTCATTTAAAATTGGCCTTTGCAGAAATATGAAAATTATTTTGAAGTAGAAAATCTCTCAGGTTTACTTTTTACAGAAAGCTAAGCTGTATATTTTTATTAACATTCAGAGGGGTCCCCCTGTAAACCTGGAATTGATTCCTGGTAGCACTGGCTGGGGGTCATTCTCATCAGATGTCTGAGTTTCCTAGGGACGCCACTCTAACAAAATACCACAAACTAGGTGGCTTGAACAACAGACTTATTGATTGCGTAAACCAGGAAGTATCTGAGACAAGTCTCAATCAATTTAGAAGTTTATTTGCCAAGGTTAAGGACATACTCATGACACAGCCTCAGAAGGTCCTAACAACATTTGCCCAAGGTGGTTGGGCTTCAGCTTGGTTTTATACATTTTAGAGAGACATAAGATATCAATCAATACATGTAAGATGTACATTGGTTCAGTCCAGAAAGGGGGAGGTGGGGTGGGAGAGGGGAGGCCTTCCAGGTCCTAGGTGGATTGAAAGATTTTCTGGTTGGCAGTTGGTTGAAAGGGTTTATTTAAAGACCTGGAATCAATAGAAAGGAGTGTCTGGGTTAAGATAAGAGGTTGTGGAGACCAAAGTTCTTATTATGCAGATGGAGCCTCCAGGTAGCAGGCTTCAGAGAGAATAGATTGTAAATATTTCTTATCAGACTTAAAGAGTCCGTTCTGTCAGTATTAAAGTCTCTGTTTTAATGTTAATGCTGGCAAGCTGTGCCTGAATTGCAAAGGAAGGAGGATATAAATAATGAGGCGTATTTGACCGCCACTTCCCATAGCGGCCTGAATTGGTTTTTGAGATTAACTTTGGAATGCCCTCGGCCAAGAGGAAGGGTTCATTCAGTTGGTTGTGGGAGCTTAGCATTTTGTTTCTGTTTTACAATCGTGTCACAGTTATGGAGGCTAGAAATCCAAAACCAAAGTGTTGGCAGGGTTGGCTCCTTCTGAGGGCTGTGAGGGAGAATCTTCTTCCTGCCTCTGTCCTGGCTTCTGGTAGCCTCAGGTGTTCCTCGGCTTGTACATGATGTTGCCCCTGTGTCTTTATGTTGTCTTTCTCTAGGTGTGTCTTTGTCTCCAAATTTCCCCTTTCTACAAGGACATCAGCCTTATTGGATTAGGGCCACCCTAATGACCCCATTTTAACTTGATTACTTCTGTAAAGACACTGTCTCCAAATAATGTTACATTCTGAGATAGCAGGGGTGAGGACTTCAAGATATCTTTTGCGGGGGACACAATTTAATCCCTGACAAATGTCTGCTTGAATATGCAGGAATTTTCTTCCTTTCTTTTTTTTCAAGTAGAGACAGGGTCTCACTTGTTATCCAGGCTGGTCTCAAACTCCTGGGCTCAAGCAGTCCTCCTGCTTTGGCCTCCCCAAATACTGGCCTACTTTCTTTCCCTCCCTCCCCCTTCCTTCCCTTCCCCTCCCTTCCCTTCCCCTCCCCTCCCTCCTTTCCTTCCCTTCTCCCCCCTTCCCCTTCCCCTTCCCTTTACTTCTCCCCTCCTTCCCCTCCCCTCCCCCCCTTCCCCTTCCCTTCCCATCCCTCTTTTCTTTCTTTTCTTTCAACAGGTTTTCTCTCTGTCACCCAGCTGGAGTGCAGTGGTACGATCATAGCTCACTGTAACCTCAAACTCCTGGCCTCAAGCAATTCTCTCGCTTCAGCCCCACGAAGTGTTAGAATTACAGTCATGAGCCACCATGCCCAGCCTAGAAATTTTCTTCCTATGACTGCAAATAATTTCAGTCCCAAAGGCTTTTAGATAATTTCAGGAAGAATCTCACAAGAATTCTGTATTTCATAATGATATTGTTCTTCTCATTTATTTTGGGCTATAACATAGAGCAATAAATTTACTATCTTTCTTGATATTTGGCCAAGTAGTTGCAGAGCAGTCTGTTGTGCCTTTTGACCTTCATTGCCCTGAATATAGCTTCTGGAATGTGAGATGTTATGAAAGAATCTATAATGGGACACCTCAGAACTTTCTTACTGGTAAATGAATTGAAGATGGACTCATCTAATTGAAGATGAATAACTTGCCTCTCCCCCATCCCATAGTTCTCTTCTTACCTTACTTTTACTCCCTGTTGCAAGAGGAAGTTTGAATATAATTCAAGAAGGTGCTCCTAGTGACAGGAAAGTCCTTCATTTGAGGATTCTGGTGGGCGAGACCACAGTAGGTTATGGAACAAATTTGAGAACAATAAGATTAAGGAAATGGAATGGAGATAATTCAATATGATAGAAATAACAGTAAAATGAATATTAGGTGTTTTTTTTTTTTTTTTTTTTTTTTTTTTTTTTTTTTTTGAGACAGAGTCTTGCTCTGTCGCCCAGCTGGAGGGCGCTGGTGTGATCTCAGCTCATTGCAACCTCTGCCTCCTGGAAAGTGATTCTCGTGCCTCAGCCTCCCGAGTAGCTGGAGATTACAGGTGTGTGCCACCACTCCTAACTAATTTTTATATTTTTAGTAGAGATGGGATTTTGCCATGTTGGCCAGGCTGGTCTTGAACTCCTGGCCTCAAGAGAGAACAAGAAGATTGTTATTTCAGCCTCCCAAAGTGCTGTGATTATAGGCGTGAGCTCCCAGGCCCCGCTGAAATCAATATTAGGAAAACATCCTGGTCAAGGTTATGGAGTCAACACATGTGATCTTGGAGAAGTATGTTCACCTTTTGTTTAGTAAGTGTTCATTATGGGGATTGGATCACTAGGTGATTTCTCAGATACTTTCTAGCTTAAAGTTCCATGATTCCAGGGACAATTAGATAGTCATGATTTAGGTCAGTGCTTAAATGTGTGTGTTTAGTAAGAAGTTGTAAAAGGTGTTGGGTAAGAGATTTGATATAATCTGTGAAAGCATAAATGACCATTTGGTGCATTCAGGCATTTAGGCTTACAGTATAATACTGCAGGCAGATAATATGAAGAAACTAGTTGGGAGTATTTGGTAGAAAGAAATACAAGAAAGGAAATAAGATTATATTTGATTGAAAGAGGAAAAAAAGGAATAAAATCACTCAGAAACTTACCTTTGGTACCGTAGGCAGGGCACTGGTCTGGAGGGCCAATTACACTAGCTCCTTCACTGCAGCTTTGATCAGCAACCATACCTGTATTCTTGTTACTGATCAAGTGTTTTTCTGTAGCCAAATTCTTACTTTCATCATAAACTGAAATACTCCTAAACATACAAGAAAAAAAAATTAGACTGAAGTCCTTTGTTTTCTGGGAGTTTAGCACAGGGATCTAATTAGGGGAACTTGTGATTTCCAGTCTCTGCTCTTGTAACCAACTGTTGGCTGTCCATAAATAAGCTTGTGGAATTTCACTCTGCTCACTAGGATATGAGACAGTGGGGTTTTCGTGGGTGTATGCCCAAGGGTAAGTTGGTGTTCTTTGAAGGACTCAGATGGCCTGCTGGGGCCTGCTGGAAGAAGGGTAACAAGCCTCCCTGCAGCTGTTGGTGTGCTGTGTGAATAATACAAGATGTTGATTTCAAGGACCATCTGGAATGAAGGCAAACCAATAAATTCATTTTAGCAGACTGGTAAAATTCTTTGCAAGCCTGGTTTTTGATATTCTTTTTGGAATTCCATTCTTTGAAGTTAGGATTCTTTGGGGAAGGGGTTGGTTGACCATAAGACATGATCTTTTATTTATTCACTACTGACTAGTACAAATAATAATATGGTACACCGTGACATGTAGTGTATTATAGGCTTAAACAAAGGACTCTGTGGGCATAGTGGATGGCAAAATTGATTAGTCCTAATAGGGGAGCACAGTCCCTGGTAGTTCTGCTTGGGACAAGTGAGGGCAGGTTTCCAAAAGGATGTATCATTTAGCTGGATCTTGAGAGATAGATAGAAAGTAGAAACTCACCAGATAGAGAAGTGAAAAGAAGTTCCAGGTAGAGAGATAATCATGGACGAAGAAAGCATTTGGTGTATTCAGAATCCAGTGTCCTTGGGGTTTGTGATTTGTAGTGAGGAGTGGTAAGGCAAACCCCTGGAAAGAGGGTAGGTTGAAAGGTGTTGAATATTGTGCCATGCGAGGGAGTTGAACTTGATCCTGTAGTTAAGAGGGAGACACTGTAAGTTTTTAATCATGATCAGATCTGCATTTTAGAATGATCAACCCAACAGCCACATGAAGAATGGATTGGAAAGTACAAGATTGCAGTCAAGAAAATGAATTTGGAAGCTGTTGAAATACTTCACTGAAGAAAAGCAAGAACAGTATCTTTGGCGTACATATTTGTTATTAAGGGGACAAAAGAATGTAGGTTAAGATTTTCTTGTAAATGTATAAAAATATATTGAGAAGTTCATATAAAACAGCAGTATTTTGAGGAAACAGAAATTGGCTTGAGGAATGGGGTGGGAAGAAGAATTCATGACTAAAACCCCAAAAGCAAATGCAACAAAAACCAAAATAAATAAATGGGACCTAATTAAACTAAAAAGTTTCTGCACAGCAAAAGAAATAATCATCAGAGTAAACAGCCCACAGAATGGGAGAAAATGCTTGCAAACTATGCGTCTAAGAAAGGACTAATATTCAGAATCTGCAAGGAACTCAAACAAATCAGCAAAAAAACACAAAACAAAAATCAAAAAACAAAACAAAACAACTCCAAAACCCAAATAATCCCATGAAAAAGTGGGCAAATGACATGAACAGACATTTCTCAAAAGAAGATGTACAAATGGCCAAGAAATGGCCAACAAACTTGAAAAAATGCCCAACATTACTAATTATTAGGAAAATTCAAATTAAAACCACAGTGCACCACCTATCATCTTACCCGAGCCCGAATGGCTATTATTAAAAAGTCAAAAAACAGTAGATGTTGGCATGGATGTGGTGAATACAGAACACTTTTACACTGCTGGTGGGAATGTAAATTAGTACAGACTCTATGGAAAATAGTATGGAGATTTTTTTAAAGACCTAAAACTAGATATACCATTCAACTCAGCAATTCCACTACTGTCTGTCTACCCAAAGGAAAAGAAGTCATTATGTCAAAATGATGCCTGCATGCATGTATTTATTGCAGCACAGTTCACAGTTGCAAAGATACGGAGCCAATCTGAGTTCCCATCAACCAATGAGTGGATAAAGAAAATGTGGTATACACATATCACAGAATACTACTCAGCCATAAAAAGGAATGAAATAAGATCTTTTGCAGTGACTTGGATGAAACTGGAGGCTGTTATTTTAATTGAAATAACACAGGAGGCCGGGCGCGGTGGCTCAAGCCTGTAATCCCAGCACTTTGGGAGGCCGAGACGGGCGGATCACGAGGTCAGGAGATCGAGACCATCCTGGCTAACACGGTGAAACCCCGTCTCTACTGAAACAATACAAAAAATTAGCCGGGCAAGATGGCGGGCGCCTGTAATCCCAGCTACTCGGGAGGCTGAGGCGAGAGAATGGCGTAGACCTGGGAGGCGGAGCTTGCAGTGAGCTGAGATATCCGGCCACTGCACTCCAGCCTGGGCGACAGAGCGAGACTCCGTCTCAAAAAAAAAAAAAAAAAAAAAAAAAATGAAATAACACAGGAATGGAAGTCAAATACTGTATGTTCTCACAAGTGGGAACTAAGCTATGGATATGCAAAGACATACAGAGTGGTATAATGCACTTTGGAGACTCTGAAGTGGGGAGGGTGGGTGGGAAGTGAAGATTAAAAACTATGTCTTGGGTACAGTGTACACTCCTTGGGTAAGGGGTACACTAAAATCTCAGAATTCACCACTATAGAATTCATCCGTGTAACCAGAAACCACTTGTACCCCAACAACAATTAAAATAAATATATATAGACATATAAGATAAATAAAAATAAATTTAAAAGAATTCACTTTATGCCTTTTTTAACTTTGAATTTTTTCACCTCTGGGAATGTCTTACCTGTTTAAAAATTAAATTAAAGAGCCAGGCGTGGTGGCTCATCCCTGTAATCCCAGCACTTTGGGAGGCCAAAGCTGGTGGATTACTTGAGGTCAGGAGTTCGAGACCAACCTGGCCAACATGGTGAAACCCCATGTCTACTGAAAACACACACACACACACACATACACACACACACACACACACACACACACACAAATTAGCCGGGTATGTTGGTGGTGTACACCTGTAATCCTGGCTACTTGGGAGGCTGAGGCAGGAGAATCACTTGAACCTGGGAGGCTGAGGTTGTAGTGAGCCGAGATCACACCATCACACTCCAGCCTGGGCAACAGAACAAGACTCCATCTCAAACAACAACAACAAAAATTAATTAAAGAAAGAAATAAAAATTAAGAAACCAGTAAACTTAAAAAAAAAAAAAAAAAAAAAAAGGCTAGTCTTCACCTTATAATGACCATGGTAAAATCTCCTGAGTAGAAGTTCCTGAAGAAGCTGACAGCAGACAAGAGATAATGAGCTCCCGGGACTAAGGCAGTGTGGCTTTAATCTCTTTTTAATCCAGAGGTTCATCTCTTTTTCTTTTTGCTTGGTTCTTTTCTTTTCTTCCCCCTCCCCAACCCAATAATACCTTGAGTTTGTTCTCTTGAGTCTCCCACAGTCTGGGTTTTGCTAGTTGTATCCCTGTGGTGTACTTTATAAATGTTCCTCTGTCCTCTTTATTTTCTATAAATTGGTAGGGATTGAGGTGCTTTCAGATTTAGATTAATTTTTCCCTTTCAAGACTATTTCATATGTGCTGTGTTCTTCCATCAGGGACAGATCATGTCAGGTTGCCTCATTTTTGTGGGTCTTCTAGTACTTTTATGGTTTCATTTTTAATATTTTAGTCTTTGTTCTACTTGAAGTCTATCCTGGTGTCTGGTGTGAGTGTGATTCCAACTTTTTCTTTTCCAGTTGGCTGTCCAGCTGTCCCAGCAACACTTATTGAATGGTTTGTCTTTCTCCACTGACTTAAGATGCCATTTTTATCATACAGTAAATTCTCAAATGTATTTGGTCTGTTTTCTGAGCCTTCTGTTCTGTTCCATTGATTTATCTATTAATACAACAGTTTCACACTGTTTTGTTACTATTCTTATTATTTTTATTTGTTTAGACAGAGTCTCACTCTGTGCCCAGGCTGAAGTAGAGTGATGCAATCTCAGCTCACTGCATCCTCGAACTTATGGGCTCAAGTGATTCTGCCACCTCAGCCTTCCAAGTAGCTGGGACTCTGGGACTACAGGCCTGGCTAACGTTTTAATTTTTTGTGGACACAGGGTCTTGCTGTGTTGCCCAAGCTGGTTTTGAATTCCTGGCCTCAAGCAGTCCTCTGTCCTTGGTTTCCTAGTGTTGGGATTATAGGTGTGAGCCACCATGCCTGGCCTGTTTTAATTGTTGAGGTCTGTAGAACATCTTAATATTTGACAAAGCTAGTTTCTTTTTATTACTCTCTTTTTTTTTCAGAGCTTTCCTCACTATTCTATTTTATAGGAATTGCATTTGACTTCTAGGTTAAGAAGAATGACGTCTTTATGACGTCAGTTTTTCCTATCTGAGGCCCCACTGTGCTTTTCCATTTGGTCACTTGTCTGTCCTTTAAAAATGACTTGAAATTTTGTTCATGTATCTCCTTTACATTTCTATTAAGTTTATGTCTAGGTCTTCTATTGTATTGGCTCCTATACGTGAGGTCTTTTCATCCGTTATATCTTCTGTTTGTTATTTATGGAAGCCATTGCTTCACATTCATCAGGCTTTCTAAATTTGCTTGTGTTTTAATAGTTTTTCAGGTAATTTTCTTGAGTTTTTCATCATGTCATCTGTACATAGTGATGGTTTAATCGAGCTATTTAGGAAAATGCAAATTAAAGCCACAGGGAGATACCTACCACCTTACCCCAGCCAGAATGGCTATTATTAAAAAGTAAAAAAAAAAAATAGATGTTGGCATGGATGTGGTGAAAAGGGAATGCTTATACACGACTGGTGGGAATGTAAATTAGTACAACCTCTATATTATATAGTCTTATACTGACCTAATTTCTTTCTGTTACTTTGGCTTAACCATATATGTACTTAATCCTGCTTCAAACATGTTTTTTCTTCAGTTGCTAGTTCTAGTTTACCACATAGTGTCTTTTGGCTTAAAGCTAGCTCTTCCAGTGTGAGACTGCTCCTGGAAGCAGGTGACCTCACTGTCTCCTTTACCCTGAAGCTGGGAGCCAACTGTCCTCAATTGGTAAAAGATCTAGAGAGGGTTGAGTGTCAGAGGATAAAAGCCTTAGGCCATGTGCCCTTCATTGTCTACCTGAAGTCTTCACTCTTTGGTCACCACACACTTATTCTTGCAAGGAGATTAGCTCTTCATTTGTGATCTTCTCTTAACATGGTTATTTATTGATTATTATTATTATTTATTTGAGATGGTGTCTTGCTCTCTCGCCCAGGCTAGAATACAGTGGCACGATCTTGGCTTACTGCAACAACCTCTGCCTCCCGGGTTCAAGCGGTTCTCCTGCCTCACCCTCCCAGAGTAGCTGGGATTACAGCACGTACCACCACGCCTGGCTAATTTTTTTGTAGTTTTAGTAGAGACAGGGTTTCACCATGTTGGCCAGGCTAGTCTCAAACTCCTGACCTCAGATGGTCAACCCACCTAGGCCTCCCAAAGTGCTGGGATTACAGGCGTGAGCCACCATGCCAGCCTCAACGTGGTTATTTTTGAATAAAGACATTTTGATTGAATATTCCTCTTCTATGTCTTTCTCATCTTTATCTTTTCTCTTTCCTTCATCTCTTCTGCCTCCCTGAACCTGTTTCTTCTTATCTGCCTTCCATTTATTCTCTCATCTTCTATTTTCTTCCATATTTCTCTTTCTCCAAGTACCTCTTATTCTTTGTATTATATTTGATTTTGAGTCTTTTTTTTTGTTTGTTTGTTTGAGACGGAGTCTTGCTCTGCCACCCAGGCTGGAGTGCAGTGGCCAGATCTCAGCTCACTGCAAGCTCCGCCTCCCGGGTTTTCGCCATTCTCCTGCCTCAGCCTCCCGAGTAGCTGGGACTACAGGCGCCCGCCTCGTCGCCGGCTAGTTTTTGTATTTTTAAGTAGAGACAGGGTTTCACCGTATTAGCCAGGATGGTCTCGATCTCCTGACCTCGTGATCCGCCGTCTCGGCCTCCCAAAGTGCTGGGATTACAGGCTTGAGCCACCGCGCCCGGCCGATTTTGAGTCTTAGGGGTGCCTAAAGTCTTACTATAAAGGGAAAAAATCATACAGCTTGATTTACTATACTTGATTAGGTAGAAATATTTAGGACTTCCCTTTCGTTCATCATTGTGAAAGTGAGACCGGAATGACCAGTTAGTGAAGCAGGATTATCATGCTCAGTCTATCTAATGTCTTCCTGGGCCTTTAGGAAGTAATTCAAGATCATAACATTAGCTGTGAAATAATTTTTGAGATATTACTGTATAATATAAGGAAGTCTCCATTTTTAGGTAGAACCCATTCTTGGAAGTCACATCTTCAAGCTGTTGCTGTAAGGCAGAATCCTGAATTTGCTTTCCATCCTGCTCTTCAACTTTCTACTTGTCCATTTAGATATTATTCAGTGTCACCGGAAAATACAATGAGTGTGTGAATGGAACTCTGAAAGTGAAATATTGGGCCTGAATGAGCATAATAGTAAAATGTGAAGTTGTAAGAAGTGGGGCCTTCTTATCCACATATGGTCACATCGGATTTTCTACCAAGGTTGGAGTCATGTTCCTTAAGGGCAGAAATCCTGTCTTAATCATCACTGAATGTAGGACTCTGACTATCCCAGAGGAGGCACATTATAAATATTTGACGATTTGGTGAACTAAACTAGACCAAACCATCCCATTAGATGGGCACATTGTTTGGGATCTAGGAATTGTGTTGTGAGATTGGTGGTTGATATAGATCACCTTTCAGTCCTGGTATATTCCATTGCAGACCAGCTGCTGAGAATGAGAGAGGAGAAACACAGATACAAGAGCGATGAAATGAGTTTTCTTGGCCCTTTTGTGTTGGCTCAATTAACCTCCATTCCTTAGGGACTCCAGAGGTCTATAGTGCAGTCAATTTCATTATGATGATTCTGAGTTAACAAAAAAGGGTAAAATTTTGTTCTGTATGCTCTGTTGCTAAGAGAAAATTTGAGAAATCCATTTAAGATAGTGCTGTAGTTTTGATGTTTGTCCCCCAAACCTCATGTTGAAATTTGATCTCCAGTGTTGGACATGGGGCCTAATGGGAGGTGTTTGGGACATGGTAGGGGGTGAATCCCTCATGAATAGGTGAATGCCCTCCCTGTGGGGCAAAGAAAGGTGAGTGAGTTCTCTATTTGTTCCGAGGAGCTGGTTGTTAAAAAGAGCCTGGCACCTGCCTTCCTTCCCTCTTTCTTTTCCTCTCCTTCACACCTCTCTCTCTGTGTGTCTCTTTCTCTGTGTGTGTGTGTGTCTTTCTCTCTCTCTCTTTCTCTCGTTCTCTCTGTCTCTCCCTTCCTTCCTCCCTCTGGCTTCTTCTCCTCTGCCATGTGATCACAACACTTACCAGCGTCCCTTTGCCTTACACCATAAGTGGAAGTAGCCCGAGCCCTCACCAGAAGCCAAGCAGATACTGGCACCATACTTCTTATACAGCCTGCAGATGTGTGAGCCAAATAAAGCTCCTTTCTTTATAAATTACTCAACCTGGGATGTTCCTTTATAGCAACACAAATGGACTAAAACAGGATTCCAATAAAACTGGTCATTATAATGTGAGAGATATACTTTTGTTAACTCAAAATCTGCTACTTCCTGTGGTCAGATAAGCAAATTATTGCTGTAAATAGTGTGACTATTATATAAAGAACTCATTTTCTTTTTCTGCTCATAACATTTCTTCTGAACATGAGCATTAGGGAATAATCATAGCCAGACACAATACAAAAGTGCTAGAAAATTTCAGGCCTGAGACGCAAGAGTAAGAATCTCAATTTCACTGATAGATACACTAAGTTAGAGTGGTTAAGTGATAAAGTCATACAACAACACATCATTAATAACAGAAGGAAACTTCCTGGTCTTTCTGAATCTACTGACAGCTTCTGGGTCTCCCTTACCAAAAATTGCTTTATGATCCCCTTATAAAAGGCAGAACTAGATTTTAGAGCAGAGATCGGCCAACTTTTGTCAAGGGCCAGATAGTAAATATTTTAGGCTTTGCGGGCCACGTAGACTGGCTGCGACTGTTCAACTCCATCTTCGCAGTGCACAAATAGCCACAGGCAGGGCTTAAACAAATGGGTATTCCAATAAAACTTTATTAAAAACAACAAATATGGGCCATACTTTGATTCAGAGAATCACCTGGGTTTTTGAAATGAGTGCTGTTTCTCATGATCAGCAAGAAGTGTGTTACATCTCGCAATACAAACTGCCTTACAGGAGGTAACTGTGTCCTAGGACACAATCCACCAGTGGTCTGCCTGGTCGTATTCTCCTTCTTTTTTTCTTTCCCTCTCCCTGCCTTTTAGGAACCACTTACCCTCTACCTATAGTTTAGACCTGGCTCAGTTTTGAAGCTAATTCTTTCCAAAGCAGGATATATGTAAGGAGCATCAGGTCAGCCATGCTGCGTGTTCTCCTTTTGGTGTATACCCAATTTCGGGTCCTAGGCCCCTACCCTGTCCCTACCTTGGAGCCTTCCTGGTACCCCCGTTACTCCAAGACTGAAATTCTGCCTCTCCTGCTAACCCCAGTCATTTCAGGGACCGTGTCCTCATATGATGCTAGGCAATGTATAGAAACAAAAATTTCCCTGACTTTTGTTACTGTGTACTTAATCTGTACTGGACAATGGTGTATGTTCATGGATAAAAGTATATTATAACACTCTCTACAAAAAAAAAATTTGGTCTTCTAACAGAGACAAGACTTCAGTACATTAAACTTAACAACTGTGATTTACTGTAAATTATATTGAGTATAATTAAATGTTAAAATATATAATTCAGGCATTAATTGCCTAGGTAGAAGATTATATCTACCAGACACATGTGCTAAGCCTTGAAGGCTATACAGAATTTGCCTAGGTAGGCCAGGATGGTAGCTCATGCCTGTAATCCCATAATCTCAGTAGTTTGGGAGGCCAAGGTGGGAGGATCGCTGGAGCCCAGGAGTTCAAGACCAGCCTGGTTAACATAACGAGACCCCATCTCTACCAAAAAAAAAAAAAAAAAGAATTGGGTTATGTAGAAACCAAGAATGGAAGGCATTCCAGGTGAGGGTGTTACTGTTGTTATGAGGGAAGCAGCTAGTGTGGGTTGCAGAGAAATGGGAGAGAAGGTCAGACAGGTGAAGGCACCAGATTGAGGAGGACCTGAAAAGCCACACTGAGGTTGTGGAATTTTATCAAGAGGACAGCAGAGAACATCTCATGGTGCTTTATGTAGGTTAGTGAAAAGTATGTTGTGATAGAAGAATGACGGACTAAAACCCAGAAGTTAAAGGTTCCTGTTTCAATCCTGCCATTTATTGACTATGAGACCTCAGAGTCATCATATAAAATCCTCAAGCCTATGTATTTGACAAATGACAGGTACATATCGCAGAGATGTGATGAGGATAAAGTGAGAAAATAGTTGTGAAAAATGTTTTGAAAGTCATACATAAGGTTCTCCACAAATGTAAGAAATTGCAGTGATACTATAACAGTGGTGATGCAGGAAAATGATGCTCGCAGGCATAAGCAAAATGAATTGTAATGGGCAAAGCTAAACAGCAGAGACAGCTTGTTTCAGTAGCACAGTGGGGTGGTTTGAATGTATGTGTTTCTCCAAAATTCATTATGTTGGAATCTAATCCCCACGGTGATGATATGAGAAGGTGGGGCCTTTGGGAGGTGGGTCTGCCCTTATGAATGGGATTTATGCCCTTTTGGCCTGGAGCTCCTTTTGCCCTTCTATCTCTTCCGCTCTGTGAGGACGCCATGTTTGGCCCTTCTTTGCCCTTCTACCCTATGAGAAGGCAGCAAGAAGGCATCATTTGTGAGGAACAGGGCTCTTGCCAGACAGTGAATATTCTGGCACCTTGATCTTGGACTTCCTATCCTCTATGACCATAAGAAATAAATGTTTATTGTTTATAAATTACACAGTCTAAGGTATTTTGTTTTAGCAGCCTGAATGGACTAAGATACATGTGAATAAATGGAAAAGGGCCTCTACCGTGCCATGTATGGATTACCAACTGAGGAATAACTCAAACACAATAAGAAATCCACAATAAAACTGTATTGAACATATATCCTGATGCTTCTTAGCTGATACAAATACCACTCATGATCATCACTGTAAACATCCTTTCTAAATGTACTGTATGGTACCTTCTGAATAAAGGGAAGCTTGCCTTTTTGCAAACTTAGCCAGGGGTAAGGTGTATAGCAGAATGCAGGAGCTCATTTTCATCTTCATTGCTTCCATTGCTGCCCCTGCACAACTCTGTGATTTATCACTGGATGTCTTCTTACAGCTCTCCAGGACTCAGTTCCTTTATAATGATGGAAAAACAACTAATAGGGTAAAACTTTGAGCAAGTATTACTGCTTAGCAATTACAGATTTTGTTTGGAAAAAGAAAAGCATGTCTTTGTGTTTGCCCCTGCACTATGGATTTTCTGCTTGTTATTTCCTTGTGTCTTTTATCTTCCCATTAAAGCATGAAAATAGTTCTTGTCTCTCCCCATCTGTTCACCACATTAATTGCCCCGGGCAGGAAGAACTTTCTTCAGTATAGGTCTTCTTCCTCTTTGTGGTTTTAAGTCCATTACATACCCCAGCTGCTTTACTGTTTGACATCTTCATCTTCTTATTGATTTGGGGGGACGTCCTTGGTGCCAGCTAAGCAGGTTAGGTATGGTGACTGAGGTGACCCTTAGCTCCTTTGATAAAAAGCATGCAGGGCTTTTTCTGCATGTAATGAACCATGGGTGGTGATTTGGCCCTTTCAAGTTGAAAAGCAGGTATATATCAATTTTTCTATTAAACAGCATGTACTAATCACTGCTATCTGTCTGTGGTGGCCCCAGTGGGGGACACAAAGACACAGGTCATTGTCATTGTTCCTACTCAAAAAGTAGTGGTGTGTTAGAAAAAATGAAATGGAGTCAGAAGGTCTAGTTACGCAGCTAACTTGCCTCATAGCCTTGCTTTAGCTTCTTTTTCTAGAAAATGAAGGGATTGAACCTGAACAATGGTTTTCAAGCAGTGTTTCTGAAAGATTCTTGGCACTTAGGACCTGTCACAGAGGACTGAGCTTAGGCTCCTAAGGTCTTCAGAGTGCTGCAAGTCTCTCTCTTGTATATATTAGGTTTCTGTATAAAATTTCAAATAAAGGTCTTCAGAACTGACAGTATTTGCAAGCAGGTGAACTAAATGCATTCCAGCATTTCTTTCAATTCTCATTTTCTCTGAGCCTACAACTACAACAAAATATAACAACATAAATAAGTTTATGCAAGGTTTTGTGACACAGAATTCAGTATCAGTTGCTCAACAAAGTACTGACTAAATTCCTTGTCGATTGGAGAATGTCATCGCTTCTGAACATCATAGCTGTCTTCAGGTAGGTACCTTATGGATTTGGACCACCATATATATATGTGGAATTTAATATGGTTGGTTTTCCTGGAAAATATAGAAAAGTAAAAAACAAAACAAAAAAATGAAAAAGAAAAAGAAAAAATTGTTAACAAACACTTTACCTGAAGGGAATCACTCTTACGCTTCTTCTGATTTATTTTCCTTCTAGGCTACGTTCTTGAACATCGTGATATTTTAACATAGTTTTGAAATACACACACACACACGCACACAGACACACACACAGACACACACAGACACTAAGTGCCCCAAGAGAAGAGGCAATATCTATTGTCCAGCAATACATATCCAACACATTGCTCAATGCCTGGACAATGGTAGGTGCTCAATAAGTATTCACTAATGAAATTACTTGTTAAATAAATATCATGCAAATATTAAAAATGTATGTTTCTGCCTGTTCTCTAATATTAAAAGCTTCTGTTGCTTATCTTCTAAAGCTGACTGTAGGCATGTGTAATCCAGCAGCTCCACTCCTGTGAATACCCAGCAGAAATGCATGCATTTATTCACTGAAAGACATGCTGTGGAGTGTTATAAGACCAACACTAATAATAGGAAGAATGAGAAACTACCCAAATGCCTATCAACCTAAGTTGAGATAAATATGTGGATTCTCACAAAGAATGCAAAGCAGCAATGGTAATGAGCAATCCACAACCATACACAAGCCAGATACGAAAGAGTGCATGCTTCGTGATTCCATTTCCATTTCCATAAAGTACAGGAAAAACCAAGTCAGGATAGGGAGCATGAGAAGACTTCTAGATGCTGCTGTTGGATTTCTTGATCTGGAAGCTGGTGTCCATTTTTCAAAAACTCATCAAGTGTTAAAATGTGGCTGTTCTTTGACCCAGCAATTTAGGTATTCAGACCGTATATTCGAGCAGCTATAAAATGGACCTTCCAATGATTAAGTCACTGAAGAACGTGTGTTGTGTATATACTATGCACCATGAAGAAATACCTAAGGATGTACGAAAAATACTAGTGAATAATAGTGCTTATTGCAGTTATAATAAGTTACAAACATGGAGAAAAATGAAAGCCAACTCAACTCTCCCATGGTAGGAGCATATGTACAGTAATTCCGTCTTCCTGCTCCTTACCCCTTTGTGTTTCTGGTCTCCTACTCATCCCCAGGCAACCACTAATCTGCTTCCTGTCACTATAGATTAGTTTACATTTTCTAGAATTTTATATAATGGAATCATACAGTATGTTCTCTTTTTTATCTGCCTTTTTAAAGTCAACATAATTATTCTGTTTAACTCAACTCTCTATGTTATAGCATGTACAAATGCTCTAATGTTCCTTTTTATTGCCAAGTTAATTCCTTTTTATCACCAAGTAGTATTCCATTGTTTGGTTATACCACAATTTGTTTATCCCCTCTTGATGGACATTTGCATTGTTTCCTATTTGGAGCTTCTGTGAATATTCTAGATGTCTTTCATTTTGGTTGGGCATGTTTTCATTTCTCTTGGGTAAATACCTAGGAGTGAAATGGCTGGATCCAAAGGTAGATGTATGCTTAACTTTTTAAGCAATTACCCACGTGTTTTCCAAAGTTGCATCCCCATCACAGTATATGAGGTCCCTTTTGCCACATCCTTGCCAACATTTAGCATACAGTGTTTTTGTAGTTTTAGCTAATGTAATAGGTGCTTAGCACTATAGTTTAAAACATGTATCTTTCTTTTTTTTTTTTTTTTTTTGAGATGGAGTCTCACTCTGTCACCCAGGCTGGAGTGCAGTGGCGCAATCTCGGCTCACTGCAAACTCTGCCTCCTGGTTTCAAGAGATTCTCCTGCCTCAGCCTCCCAAGTAGTTGGGATTACAGGTGCCCGCCAGCAGGCCAGGCTAATTTTTATTTTTTTGTATTTTTAGTAGAAACAGGGTTTCACCATATCGACCAGGCTGGTCTTGAACTCCTGACCTCAAGGGACCCACCCCCCTCAGCATCCCTAAGTGCTGGGATTACAGGCTTAAAACATGCATTTTTCTTAATAACTAGTTTTACATGACATTTTTTCATGTGCTTATTTACCATTTGTATATCTACTTTGTGAAATGTTCATATCTTTTCTCAGTTTTTAATTAGATGATTTGTTTACTTATATTAACTTGGGTGAGTTTTAAAATATATTTTGGATTCAAATGCTGTGTTAGGTATAGAATTTATCAATATCTTCTCCAAGTCTATAACTTATAATTTCAGTCTCTTAAAAGTATCTTTGGCAGGACAGGTTTTTAAGTTTTTATTTTATTTTACTTTTAGAGACAGGGCCTTGCTATATTGCCCAGACTGAACTCCTGGGCTCAAGAGATCCACCTGCCTCAGTCTCCTGAGTAGCTAAGGCTATGGACATGCATCGCTGTGCATAGGAATATACAGGTTTTTTTTTAACCATCATTTGTTGAAAAGTCTAACATTTCTTCACTAAATTGCCTTTACATCTTTGGTCAAAAATCAGTTGTCAGTATATACATAAGCTGGACTCTGTATTGTTTATCTTTCTTGTCTTCTGATTTGTCTTTTATCTAGTTATTTTTATGCCAATACCACACTGTATTACTTGATTACTGCGCCTTTATAAGACTTAAAGTCAGATAGTGTTATTTCCCCAGTTTTCTTCATCTTTTAAAAACCTGTTTTGGCAACTTTAGCTACTTCGCAGTTTCATATGAATTTGAGAATCAGTCAACTTCAACAAAACTGCCTGATGAGAATTTGATTGGGATTGTGTTGAATCTATAAGTCAATTTGGGGAGAATGAATAACAATATTGAGTCTTCCAACCCATGTATATGGTTTATCTCTCCAATTATATAGGTTATTTTTTATTTCTCTTATAATTGTTTTGTAGTTTTCAGCGTACAGATCTTTCACATCTTTTGTCAGATTTATCCCTAAGTATGTTCTATTTTACAAATGGTGTCATTTTTATTTTATTTTATTTTATTTTATTTTATTTTTTTCAGACAGAGTCTCGCTCTGTCGCCCGGGCTTTTTTATAATTTCAATTTTCAGTTGTTTGTTATGTAGAAAGACAGTTGATTTCTATATATTGATGTATCCTGCAATCTCTCTGGACTCACTAGATCTAGTAGAGTCCATCATTTTTAATAATAGCTTTATTGAGATATAATTCACATACCAAAAAATTCACCCTTTTAAAGTATACAACTCAGTGTTTTTTTACTATATTCACAGTGTCATGCAGCCATCACCACTATCCAGTTTTAGAGTTTTCATCACCCTTGAAACAAATTGATACTCAGTAGCAATCACTCCGTGTTCCTCCTCTCTGATAGACCCTGGCAATCACTGACCTGTTTTCTGTCCCCTGGTTTTGCCTTATCAGACTATCAGAATAAATGGAATTACTCTGGCTTCTTTCACATAGCGTAATGTGAAGGTTCATCCATATTGTAGCATGAATAAGTACTTCATTCCTCTTATGACTGAATAATATTTTCCATTGTGTGGATCTGTATAACATCTTGTTTATTTATCAGTTGATGGATATTTATTTAGGTTGTTCCCACTTATCAACAATGATAGATAACACTGCTATGAACATTGTGTGGTGATTCCATAAATTTTTAAACTCTGTTTGTTATAATAAAAATATTATTTTTGTAAAAAGGGAAAATAGTGAAACAAAGCTTAGAGAAAAATGATTAAAGAGTCAACCAAGAATGGTTAAAGAGCCAGGACTTGATAGGGTCAAGGAAAGGCATGGAATAGGACAAAGGTAACCACCAGGTTTAAAGCCTTAGTGGTACTAGAAACTGGGAAGCGGTGGGGGTATTGATTAATTCGTTTTCATCTGACAATTATATATGATGTGGCTTCAAGTGAAAATGTTTCAGTAGACAACTGGAACGTAAGTAGAAGACTAAAGCTGAAAATATAGGCTTAGAAATTATTATAGTGGTGCTATTAAAGCCACGGGAACTGATTTTCTGCTAAGCACAAACAGGAATTTAGGCAAGATACACCCTCTGTTCCACCTCCAATTTAATTCATAGAGTAGAGTCCTGTTGGGTTTAAGGGCATGTTTTCAACAATTCATTGCATTTGTGTGCACATTGTGATATAGTAGACTTTAACGTGTCTACAAACTATGGATTTTAAAAGAAATAAAATGCCTTACCCTATATTCACATGATTGTATCCTTAAAGATATAGTGGGAGTACGGGAAAAAATTGTAAAAGCTCCCGTTAAGTCTTATCTGACCAAATGCCATAAAGCAATACATCTTGGGGGTATTTGTCAAGTCAGAGCTTTCATCAAAAACAGATAAGACATCTAAGGCTGGAGCCACCTGGATTTGCATAAACCATTTAAGGATTCTGTTTAGGAGCAATGAAATGTTACAGAACTTGGAAGCTTTCATTTTGTGAGATGTCTATGGGAAGATAATTTTGGAGGTTATTTTTATTTCCCTGGGGAAACAAGAAAGAAATTAGCATGCTCTGTAGTGCTACAGACTCATTAAATACCAGCTCACGTCTCTATCAGTAAAAGCTAAGTTTTTTGAGTAGTGGAATTGCTCTCTTTGAACAAAAGTATCAGACAAACCATTTGTCTAGAACTCACAGTTGCACAAGTGTACAGTCTCTCAGGACAGTGGCAGCAAAGTACTAATTGAAGGTCACACACCACATGCTTAGAGTAGAAAGTATGACCATGTCCAGATTAGTCTGTTAACTGCTCCCACATCCACAAATGCTCATTGTTGATAGTAGATTCAGCTTTTGAAACAAAGGTCTAAGCAACCATACAGGGAAAAATGGATTGGTTTGGCTATAGAAAATTTAAAACTTTTATGATCCCATTCACACAGGAAAAGACAAACTACATGCATCTATATCTGTGTAGATGCACCTACAAGACAAGGGTTGGGAAGGCGGAGTTCAAGAGGGCATGCTTTCTCCGGCCAGAGTTCTAAGACAAGAACCTATTTACCGACTGTGGGTTTGCCCTGCCCACCATCTGTGCATGAATCTGGGCCTCCACCACAGACTAAGTTATCTGGGCTGGGTAGCTGGTGGCTGTTAAGAACTGAATTGTGTCCTTGAAAAATGCTATGTTGGAAACTTAATCCGCAGGGCCTCAGAATGTGACCTTACTTAATAAAAACAGGGTCTTTACAAAGGTGATGCAGTTATAGTAAGGTCATTAGGGTGGGCCCTAATCCAGCATGACTGATGTCCTTAAAAGGGAGACTTTGGAGAGAAAAACATGCTCAAGGAAGAGGATGTGAAGGCTATGTGAAGAGACTGGAGTGATGTGTCTACAAGCCAAAGAACACCAAAGATCGCCAGCCACCACCTGAAGCTGGAAGAGGAAAGGAAAGATCTTCCCCTAGGGCCTTCAGAGGGAACATGGCCCTTGATCTCAGACTTCCCCTCTAAGAACTGAGGGAGAATCAACATCTTTTGTTTAAGCCTCCTATGTTGTGGTACTTTATTGTGGCAGCCTGAGCAAACACAGTGGCTAAGGAAACTAATTTCAGTCAGAGACGACATTCAAAATTCAGCACTGAATATTGGCAGGACTAGGCACTAACCAGTCAGAAGAGATGTCAGCCTTGAACTACTCACACAGGTGGGCCACTGTGGGGCAGAGATGACATATGGGAACCAGGAGTCACATAGGACGATGGCTCAATGACGTGAGAAAACAGGGTGTGGGGAAGGAAACTAAAGAATGCTCAATACCTTGAAAATGGGCAGCAAAAGAAAGATTAATTTTTAAGAAAATGTGGCACATATACACCATGGAATACTATGCAGCCATAAAAAAGGATGAGTTTGTGTCCTTTGTAGGGACATGGATGCAGCTGGAAACCATCATTCTCAGCAAACAATCGCGAGAACAGAAAACCAAACACCGCATGTTCTCACTCATAGGTGGGAACTGAACAATGAGATCACTTGGACTCGGGAAGGGGAACATCACACACCGGGGCCTATCATGTGGAGGGAGGAGGGGGGAGGGATTGCATTGGGAGTTATACCTGATGTAAATGACGAGTTGATGGGTGCTGTCGAGTTGATGGGTGCAGCACACCAACATGGCACAAGTATACATATGTAACAAACCTGCACGTTATGCACATGTACCCTAGAACTTAAAGTATAATAATAATAAAAAAAAAGAAACTGCAAAAAAAAGAGAAAAATATGTACCTCTATTCAAAAAAAAAAAGAAAGATTAATTTAGATGCAACCAATAAAAATATTTTCAAAGACTGAAAAAAAAACTTTTGTGCTGCAAAATATGCCATGAGAAAAGTTAAAAAGCAAACAAAAAAATATATTTGCAATGTATTGCAAATGTTTATATTTTAAATATGTTAAAAATGCATAACTTCAGACCATTTCCCACCAATCAGAGATTGGGAGGGATGTGTTGTTGGTGAAGATTCAGGGAAATCTCATGCATCACTTTTTGGAGTATGAATTGCTATAACCCCTTTGAAATGTAATTTAGCAATGTATATTAACATTTCAATTCACACTGACCCAGCACTCTCATAATTTAGAATTTATGCTATAGAAATAAAATCACCAGTGCCTAAGATGTATGAATATCTTTATTTAACATTGCTTATAGTGATATAAAGGAAAAAACCTGGAATAGCTGAAGTGTCCATTAATAGGGGGAAAGGTTGAAAGAATGAGTTAAATTTAAATATGTGGCCTGGAGGGATATCTACGATATATATAATAAAATGAAGAAAGCAAATTATAGAATGAGTTACAGATTATAATTCCTTTTTATTAAAATGAAACCAATATGCATTAATATCTTTGTGTAAATAAATACATAATTTAAAGAGACCCAGGCTTGAGCCATGATGAGTATGATTAATCTAGTTTTTTATAGATTAAATTCACTTGTATGCATTTAAGTCCTATAAAAAATTGGTAAGAAAGATGGACCTTAGGTGCAAAGAATTGGGTTGATTTTGATTTGATTTTAATCAAAATTTGGATTCATTACTCACTAGCTTGTCAGTAAATGCAGCGTCACGTTATCACTTTTTTTGACTACCTATTATTGATTATATGCATATAAAATGTTTAATCATTTGCCTGTTGCTGAGCATTTTAAATGGTTTCACAGTATTTAGTTTTAGAAAGAATGCCATGTAACCATATTTTTGTATACTTTCTAAGTATTTTCCTAGCAGAAATTCATATCTAGGTTAAAAATATTACATATACATACACACACACACACACACACATATGTAGATAGAGCAATGGATGAATCAGTCAGTAGATGTAAATATGGGCATATATGTATAGTATGTATAAATATAGGAGATATGTATAGATATCTTATAACCTAGCAATATATACTTTCACATATTATAAATGTTATATCTATAACATGAAAATATATGTTATATGTATTGTATAATCTAGTTATCTAGTGCTATGTAACAACTACCTCTGAACTAATTATTTATCCATCCAGATATATAAATGTCTTTTAACCCAGCAGTCTACATAATTTTCTAGTTATCCAGTGCTACATAACAAACTGCCCCAAAACTGAGTACTTAAAACAACAACCACATTTAATTTACTCACGAATCTGCAGTCTGGATATGACTCAGTCAAGACAACTTATGTCTACTCCAATTGACATTGGCTGGGGAGGCTTGAAGACTGCAGGCTGGAATCTTCTGAAGGCTCTTTCACTCACATGTGTGTTGCCAGTGCTGGGAAGAGTCAAAGAGCAGGGGGCTAGAACAGCTATGGCAGCTGGCATCCCTCTGGCATCTTTCTCTATATATGGTCTCTCTACATGTTGGCTTCAGGGTAGCTGGACTTCTTACATGGCCACTTAGGGCTTCAAAGCCTTGTGTCCCAGTAGAGCTGCAGGTGGAAGCATTGTCCTCTTTTCTAACTTAGCCTTGGAAACCATGCAGCATCCCTTCCACTACAGTCACAGGCCCACCCAGGTGGAGCAGGTCACATAGACTCCCACCTGTCAGTGGAGCAGCATCAACAACTCATTGTAAGAACATGGAGAGGATGGATATAGCGGTGCAGCCATTTCTGGAAAATACACTCTGCCACGTTATTTTAGGACTTTTGATACATATTGCCAAATAGCCACTCCAGATATTGTACAGTGATGAAAATGATTCTTCCTGACACTGCTAAAGAAGGATATTATTACTCTTTTTCTATCTTTGCCAATCTGATTTTTTTTTTTTAAGATGGTATTTCATTTTGTAAATTTACTTTTTTGGTTGCTACTGATGTTGAAAATATCTGTACCTGTGGCCAGGCACGGTGGCTCGTGCCTGTAATCCCAGCACTTTGGGAGGCCAAGGCGGGTCAGGAGATCGAGACCATCCTGACTAACACGGTGAAACCCCATCTCTACTAAAAATACAAAAAATTAGCTGGGCATGGTGGTGGGCACCTGTAGTCCCAGCTACCCAGGAGACTGAGGCAGGAGGATGGCGTGAACCCGGGAGGTGGAGCTTGCAGTGAGCCAAGATCGCGCCACTGCACTCCAGCCTGGGTGACAGAGCAAGACTCCGTCTCAAAAAAAAAAAAAAAGAAAGAAAATATCTGTACCTGTGTACTGGCCATTTTTATTTCTTTTGTGAGCTGCCCGTTTACATCCTTCCTGAAATTTGTAGTTAGGGTTTTAAAGATCAGTTAGTTCAAAGTCCCTCCTTTCACTGATTAGGAAACAGAGTCACCAAAAGTACCAAGTTCAAAGTTTTCTGAACTTATGTAAAGATTACATCAGCACTTCAGGCGGGGTGTAGTGGCTCGTGCCTGTAATCCCAGCACTTTGGGAAGCCGAAGCGGGCAGGTCACTTGAGGTCAGGAATTCGAGACCTGCCTGGCCAACATGGTGAAACCACGTCTGTACTAAAAATACAAAAATTAGCCGGGTATGGTGGTATGTGCCTGTAATCTCAGCTACTCAGGAGGCTGAGGCAGGAGAATCACTTGAACCTGGGAGGCGGAGGTTGCAGTGAGCCAAGATGGTGCCACTGCACTCCCACCTGCACGACAGGCTCAAAAAATGATAATAATAAATATTATTTAATAATAATATTATAGAACTTAGAAACTTTCATTTTGTGAGATGTCTGTGGGAAGATAATTTGAGAGGTTATTTTTATTTCCTTGGGGAAACAAGAAAGAGATTAGCATGGCCTTGTGAAGTGGGTGTCATCATGCTCCATTCGCAGACGTGGAGACTGGCCTTTAATGTCAAAGTACATGTTGACATGTTTCATCTGAGAATGTTTTCATCCAAGAATGATACAGAGAGCCATCGAAACCTCCCTGTCCCCTAAGTTTAGCTGAATTGAGATGACCTAGATGTCATCTCATTGCATTTAATAAGCAGGACTGAACCTGGATTCAGGTTGTCTTTGCACCTTAAAAACAAGTGTCTAAACCTAGAAATAGGATAGATATTGTCAAGTTAAATCAACCTTTGTGATAACAAAGTTAGCCATCTTCAGAGTCAATGAGCGTTCAGCTTCCCCATGTCCTGGGACCCCTGCTCCCACCCCCTGCCCCAGACTCTTGTGTGTTAACAACACCAGACTAACACAAAAAGCTTTATCTTATAATTACCTCAAAATTATAGACTTCTAGAATATGCACACTTTAGATAGTACCGATGAACATCTGTTCTGCTGTTTGTGTGTGAAATGAATGAGATGAAAGTCAGGAGGAATGATTAAACCTATGACAGGTTTTTTAAACAGGACTTTTAAAAGGCCATTAAATTCCAGATATTTTAATTTCAATTATTCTTTTTCTTAGTCATCCATCTGATATGCTCCAGACACATACTAGACACTGATAATACAGAGCTGTAAGACATAGTATTCATTTATTAGATATGTATACTTTTCATTGTCCCAAAAGGCATATGAAATGGGTTATAAGAAATGGCATTATTCCCCACCTCAGGAAGTGGGGAAGATCAAGGAGGACGTGGACGAAAAACACCATGATAGAGATATGCCAAAGGATTGCACTGTAGCATGTGGAGGTGAGGCAGGAGGATTCCTAACACAGACTGGAGGGGGGAGTGGGGTACCGCAGAGAAATTCCTTGGAGGAACAAATTACACAAAACTCATCAACACTGTTTTGTGTATTGTACATTTTTTCCTGGTTTGCCTTTTTTTCTGGCATTAGGAGGCCAATCACAATTTTAAGCAGAGCTCAGACACAATTGCTCTTCTGTTTAGCCAACTGCATGCCTGATCCTTTTCTTTTTCTTAAATACAGGGTCTCACTTTGTCATGCAGGCTGGAGTGCAGTAGTGTGATCGTGACTCACTGTAGCCTCCAACTCCTGAGTTCAAGCAATCCTCCTGCCTCGGCCTCCCTAGTAGCTGGGACTGCAAGCATGCGCCATGACACTTGGCTAATTTTTTTTGTAGAAACAGGATCTTGCTGTATTGCCCAGGCTTGTCTCAAACTCTACCTTAAGCAGTCCTCCCAAAGCACTAGGATTACAGGCATGAGCCACCACACCCATTTTGATCTTCAAAAAGAAGATTCTTAGGTTTGTCTTCTGTGACTTCAGGCCATTCCTGAAACTTATTTCAGAAACTTACTCTTATGTGTCTGGTGAGCTGTGCTGCCCCGCCCCCCCAAGAGTTCCACTGTGCAGCTGTGATTAAGTCCATTCACACACCCACCAGGTTTGCAGATGCCCTGCCACGCTGTCAGCATGATGGATGGGCCTGCATTACGGTGGGTAGAGTAGGGGAAAGCAGGAAAGGAGCTCAGAGCGTTATCAGCTGTTCAGCCTGCAAAGTCCATGTTATAATAATTGCCATTTTCTTTTGTGTTTCTGGTTGATGTATGGAAAAGGGCAGACTATAAAGTGTTTATGAAATTTTCCTTAGCTTTTCACTCCAGTGTGGTTACTCAGTACAGGGCTTGTGTGCTTTCTGGATCCATTAGTCCTCATTTCTAACTTGAGTGGATTTCTATTTATTGCAACCAAAGGGCCTTGAGTAAAAGAAATTCTGAAAGCACAAGTTTATACATCTTTTTATCTGACCATCAATCAATGGTTCAGTTCTCCAAGATAAACTTTAGTTTCTGAAATTCTGTTTCATGGAGTCTTATAGAAGTTTTCTGTGCTTGCTCAATTAATAAAGTCACCGAGAGAATGAGTGAATAAAAGCAACTAAGCTGAATTACCCCTCTCAATTCCTCTGGCTCTAATTTTATCAAGGGACTTTTGTTTCTCTTTGGAAACTGGCATTTCTCTTATTCATTTAATAAGTGAATACATAACTAGAGACTGCTATGTTCCAGGCATGGTTAGTAGATGCTAGGAATGTAAAGATAAGGAGGACATGGACCTTGCCCTCCAGGAGCTCATGGTTTAGTGGGGGAGACTGACAGATAAACCAGAGATTACAGTACAGGAAATGCAGTTTAAGGCTAACAGTGGGTGCCATGGAAACACACAGGTGCAGTACCTGATCAGCCTTTGGACGAGCTCTTGGAGGTGATCAGGTGATCAGGAGATCAAGGAAGGCTCCCTGTAGGAGACAGCACCTGAAATGAGTTTGGAAGGATGAGTAGGAGTGAGCCAGAGGGAGAAACTGAAGGGCGTGTTCTGTGTACATGGCCTCATATGAGCAAAAATAGGAGGGTGTAAGAAAGTCTGGTTCTTTCATGCCAAAATATAAAGTAAGTTTTGTTCCCCAAAAATATCTCAGAAAAAAGAGAGTTGCCTTGTATTTAGATTTTTAAAAATCTTTTGTATTACAGGATACTCTCTGATTTACTTTATTTTGAATGACAAAGTAAGAAACAATAGCCTGAAACTACCTCTGTCACTGCTAGTTTGTATGCCTATGGAGGTCATCATAAAAGGAAGCAAAGAAATTCAGTACAGATTTAGTGGAGTGTTGGGGTGGGGGATGACTTCACAATTGCAGATCTTGAATATCATTGCCAATAAACCTTCTAAAAATCACTTGAAAATGAAATAGAATTAGTGGTTACTTTGTGGATATCATGAGTATACAGCCACAGGATGAACGGAAAAATAAAACTGTCCTTATTTTAAGCAAATGGATATTTGTGGCTTGAGATAAAATTTCCAGTTATAGCATCATATACAGATGAAAAAAATGTTTCCAGTTTCACGTAGAGTAAAGCTATTTTCACTTCCTTCTCCTCTTCCAAATCCCCTAAATAATAAAGAGAACAAGATATAGCCATGCAAGCTTTGGTGACACTAGGAGATGTGTAGCCCTGAACTAGGATTTATGAAGACTGAACAGTGGTGCAGGAATGGCGAGAAAGTGGTAAGGTCAAACCTACGTTCCTGCAAGGATGAGCACTCAAAGAACCCCTGAAAAGCTCAGAAAAAGACGTCGGGGGTCACAGGAGGCAGAGGCGATGGGAGGTCAAGGATAGGGATTTTAGGAGAAAAATCTGTCATGGAGCACTTGAACCCCATTTTCCTACTCCCATTCCAGATTGATAGGGAACTAAGGCTCCTCTGCCACCACACAAAACCAGAAGTTCATCCTCTGGAAAAAGAAAATCAGAGGACCACCAGGCTCCAAGATAGCAGGCAAGGGAGGGGAGGAGCGAGGACCCTATGTGAAAACAAGAGTACGTGGAAGTTTGTACACTTCATGATGACTACAAGCAGCCTGGTGCACCAGGTAAAGGGTAGGGTAGAAGGATGCACCCTAAAGCGCATGAACCACCCCAGAGAAAATCCTATAGATACTGTCATTTGAGAGTCCCAAGTTTGGAGAAGCTCCTGATGGCCCCCACTATCTATTTTCCCTTTATCCTTTTCACTAACAGAACTTCCCCATGTTTTGGCAAAGAATACGGATGGCTGGGTAGAATCTACCTCCCAGATTCCCCTACAGTGGGCTGTGTCCACCAGCTAAATTCTTAACAGTGGTATGAGCAGTTTCTGTCTCACTCTCTTAAAAGAAATCAGCTTGTCCTTGCCTTTCTCTCGCTCCCTTCAAGAGTAGGCTGTGGATGTCGTGCCCTTGAGGGAGCCTCAAACATAGATCAAGATCAAGGCCTTAGGAGATGGTGATCAACCAAAGATCAAGGCCTTAGGGGATGGTGATCAACCAAAGATCAAGGCCTTAGGGGATGGTGATCAACCAAAGATCAAGGCCTTAGGGGATGGTGATCAACCAAAGATCAAGGCCTTAGGGGATGGTGGAACAACAAAATAGGAAGAATAGAAAGAGTGGCAGCATCTACTTGTCCCGTGCCACTCATCAACATAAGGAATGTTAGAAGAGAGAGAAATGAACTCCTAACTTGTTTAAGTCACTGTATTTTGGAGCCTCTTTTTTGTAGCAACTTAGTCTATAAACAAATACACTATATTAAAAAACAAAACACCTGGCTTTTTGCTCAAATTTGTATTATAATTTTCTCCAAAATAGCACATAATCCAGTATAAAATAGCATTGGATTTTTAAAATGGCTTTCTTTTTTTTTTATTTATTTTTGTGGATACATAGCAGGTGTATATATTTATGGGGTACATAAGACATTTTGACATGGGTGTGTAATGTGAAATAAGCATCATGGAGAATGAGGTGCCTATCCCCTGAAGCATTTATCCTTTGAGTTACAAACAATCCAATTACACTCTTTAAGTTATTTAAGAATGTACAATTAAGTTATTGATTGTAGTCACCCTATTGTACTTTCAAATAGTAGGTCTTATTCATTCTTTCTAACTTTTTTTTTTTTTTGTATCAATTAACCATCCCCCTTTCCCTCAAAGCCCCTTACTCCCCTTCCTGGCCTCTGGAACCATGCTTCTGCTCTCTATGTCTGTGAGTTCAAAGATAGTATATATTTAAATTGAACAAAAAGTCTTCCAAAGACTTTTCTTCTTCTCTTTTGCTGGGAGACAGGAGGATTGTCTTACTGGGAAAATGGGAGACTACCTGAGACTCAGGACCACCTTATATTGGTTTCTAGTCTAACATTCTGGAAACTTGAGAAGATTCTGAAGGCAGAAGTACAGAGTGTGAAATGTGGAGTATAGAGTATGAAATAGGGAGTAGTCCTGGCTCCCATTAAAATTTACATAATGGAGGTTCCCTAAAACCAGGAGGGGGGTTCATATGCTGGCAATGATGTTATGGGCCTGATAATGATCCCCACAGTTTTGGTGTGAGCACTTGGATGACTTATGCTCCCATTTTGTGAAGTAATCATAAGGTGTTACACATTTAGGAAAGAACATGATGGGTTTGGTTTTAGACATACGGAGGTACCTACGGACATCCAAGTAGAGGTCCAGGCTACAGATCCACAGCTTAGATTTGGTTTTGATGTAGATGTGTTTTTTACTCTGTTGCTAAAATTCAGCTAGTATATACATCAGGATGGCTGTATCAGGTGGTAAAATTCTGAAATACTCTGTACTCGTTGGTAAATAGTCATTTCCATCAGACTCCCAAATGCCTCCCATTTCCCACACACTAGCTGTTCTAACCCTTCTTGGGATACCCCCATACCACCCTACAGTCCACAACGAAAGGGTTAATACCTGGCCCAGAAGTGGGCCTCCAGGACCTTGCCCAGCCCTGTGGCTGTCCTGTCTGCTCTGTTTGTTAAAGTTTTAAATAAAACTTCTGCTCACAAATCGTGAAGGTGGAACACATTTCCCACATAGCCATGCGCTTAATCTGTTTCACAGTCTCCCACAAATCCCATCCTAAGCTGCCCTTCCAGTCTAGCCGATATCTCTCCTAAGTGTCCTCTGCTGCAGGCAGCATTAATTACCCTCTGCTCCCTGACTCCCTGCGTTTTCTCACCTTCATTTATTTGTGCTCATTACTCAAAATTTTCTCTGATTTCCAAGCATTCTGTGTTTTATTCATCTTTCAAGGCCAATTCATTTTCCCTTCTACAAGAAAGCTGCCTTCATTTAGAAATGATAATTCCATCCTTGAAATAACCACCCCCTTCTCATGGAGTATATCACTTCCTATCTTATTTACTACATTAGGAATATATTATATTATCTTAGTATTTTCTATAAAGTCTCATAGTGGATAAGTAATATATAATTGTTGAATGAATTCAAGTATGAAATCTAAATCAAAAGACTCTACCAGTTACCATTGGTCTATGGTTGCTAGCAATTTTATCACTTCTTTAGAATGTCTAATCTCAGAATACCTGAAAATCTCCCTGGCTCTGATACCTATGCTATCTTTTGTCACATGCCAAGAAAAAACAAAACAAAACTAAACAACAGTAACCAAAAGCAAGCAAATGCAGAAATGTTTACTGGTTTTCTGAACTAAAGCCTTTGGTACTTTCAATTGTGTTTTGGTCATCTCTCTTTAATGTAAAATGGTAAAAGTGATTTTCCATTTCCTGCACTGACTTTAATTAATCTTCCAGAAATGCTGGAGCAGAGCTTTTCTAAGGAGTGTTGCGCTGTTTGCTCTACTGCAGCAAATCAAGCTCCTATTGTAACACTGGTGGCATAGGATGAGTCATTGGTTTGGCTGGGACAAAGTGTTTCCTGAAGTCAGATACAAGAGCAGAATACCTAATGGTACCTTAGTACCTATATTCTGTCTCAGACATTCAGTCCCTAGTGCCCTTCATTGAAGTAAAGGAAAAATCAAACTTCCAATGTTTGATTGAGGTAGCAGATAATTTGCACTCAAGGTCACTGGCATGTAAACAGATTTTATTTTCCTTGCAAACATTGAATTGCGTTTTCTCTCTCTTCTTTTACATAAGATTCAAGCAAAATGTAGACTATGTTATGTACCATGCCTAGTCTGTTTTATAAAGAAGCAATGTCTGGCATTTGCCCTAGGTAGATACTGATGGAGAGGAGGATGGGCAGGAGGCATTGGCTGCAGCCTGAAGGGTACCTAAAGCTGTGATTTCGAGCCCCAACCTACTGGCCTGTGCTCTCAGCCAGCTCTCTTGATATGCAGTGCGGTTCTCAGCGAATCTTTGTCAGATGTGAGGGAAGAGACACTTCCTTGAGTTGCCATTTTTCTGTCCTCTGAAAGTAAAAAGTGCTGAATGGGACTAAAGCATCTCATCTCTGCCCTCTCCTCTCCCTCCTTTTTCATTGATACCTTTCAATGAAAAGATTATATATATTCACATGGGGCCTTAGATGGAAGGTGACTGCAAGTGAGGTTACTTGATGTGTCTGTAACTGCAGGGTCGGGAGGGATGCATGCACAGTCACGGGGCGGACAGTTGAGCTGCTTCACACAGGGTTTCTCAGAGCAACTGTCAGAGCAGAATCCTGGACTGGATCCCCCACTGGCTGTTTTATCCTTACTGGAATTAGAACTATGTCCAAAGCCAATCCAACAGTACCTGCCCTCACCTGACTCATACTGTAGGAGCTTTTGGTCATATCATACCAAGGGCCCTACTGAGCTTCTACATGGGGCATGCACATTCCCATGGCGTGGTGTCTCTGATGGAGGATAATTTACCAGATGGAAGAATCTCATGTTTGATCAGGAAACTGTAGGCTTCAGGCAGCCCAGAAGGTAAGTGTACAGAATGTAAAGAAAAGGCCCTGTACTTGCCCTCTGAAATTGGGAAATGGGGGAAGAAACAGGCATCTGTTGTCACCCTAATGACATCAGAGTATGGCTTCCAGCTTCCTGCATTCATGGCAGCAGTTTTCTAAGACAGTGAATTCCCCAACATTGTTCTTATTAGTTGTACTTAGGTACTGGTATTAGTGCTAGTACTGGTATGGCTACTACTAAGAATCAGTGCTTGGGTACTGGCATTAGTACTTAGATACCCAAAAAAGTTCGAGTGCATTCGTAGTTGGACCTTTGTAAGTCATTCTATCCTGTGCTTTTATAAGCTTTGTTGAATGTGAGAGAAAGAGTTGTGATATTGCTAGGACAAGGGAGTTGCACATAAGCTTTGAGCTCTGTGATCATCCTCTGTCATGGGGTTGTGGGAGAAGCAAGGCTAAAACCCACTGTGACATGAGACCCCTTTGCACACTACAACCTCTCCTTCTGCCATATAAGCTCAGAGTTGGGGCCCAGGTGTAGACTGTATCTTTTGAAGCTCTTGAGTCTGTCTTACTAGATCACTCCTACATGGTGAAGCAGTATTCTCAAGATAGTCTTTTCTTGCCCTGGCTGTATTTCTTCTGTTAGGAGTAATTGATGATATATTAGCTACTTTTCCAGCTGTGATTTGGCAGTGGTTGAGTGGCAGCTGATAGTAACTCAGGAATCTAAAGAAAAGACCATTTTGACTTTCAGAGTTACATAAAGGATCTCTGCCTTCCTCTCCTCCAGTAGTTGGCAGCTTTCCAATTAATAAGTAGGAAAGGAAAACTCACCTAGAGAATCCTGTTGTGAGCTGGGCACGGTGGCTTATGCCCGTAATCCCAGCACTTTGGGAGGCTGAGGCAGGTGGATTACATGAATCTGGGAGGGGGAGGTTGCAGTGAGCCAGGATTGCACCACTGCACTCTAGCTTGGGCAACAGAGTGAGACTCCATCTTAAAAAAAAGAGAGAGAGAGAGAATCCTGTTGTGAAGCCTGGGAGTGAACTTTGCATGGGATGCCTCATGCTTACAGTACTCCACAGTATTTTATCAAGATAAATAACATGGGAGAGTGAATTCTATGAGGCTGAGGATTCTGTATGGTATACCCAAGGAAATGAATAAAGCATCACAGCAGTACCAGAATGTGGAATGAATCTTTCCAGTGGGGGGCTGTGGGATCCCACTAGAGAAAACTCAGCTTATCATTCCAATACAGGCTCTTCGTACAAACTAGCAGCATTATTTGTTTCCCACTAAAGAATCAGGAGCATCGCAGAGAACAGCACAGTGCAATTTGTTTTCAGAGAGCTTCCTTCATTCAAGTGGTTAGAAACTATTTCTCAAGATAATTTGTCCTGAGTCAGAGCTGACATCTTACCACGGAAAAATGCACATTTGAGGAACCTGGTGTTGCTCATACCTGGAAGACTGTGTTTTAAAGGTTTTAGTAATTAATCTGCTCACTTTTGGTGAGCTAGAACTAAAACTCAGCCAGCTAAGTATCTATTAAGTGCCTACTTTGCTCCCATCATAATTAGGCAGGTCATAGGCATAGATTTTTAAAAATTAAGATGCCATCAAGGCTCAATGCATTATTTACAGGCAATAAATCTTACCAGAATACCAGGCACCTGCCTTGGCAGTTATCTTTCAGAGACTATGAAGCCTCCATCTCCACAGAGACCCCTTGGAGTATTTTGGAGAAAGGGGGATGCCTCCCTGAGCCTATTTGCTCTTTACCCCAGAGCCTTGCACCCACCTGCTGAGTTTTGTGCCATTATTAGGAAATAGTTTGGTTTCTGGCCATCTTAGAAAAAAGGAAAATTCCTTGTCTCATGGTTCTTTGAACTGTAATTTAAAATTGTATGTGTGCCCGTTACTGCCTTTGCATCTGATTTATTACAAACATTACTAGTTTATGTGTTTGTCCAGAATTGTAGGCAACTTGCAGGAAAGTTAACATTGTTTTCTCACTATCCAGAATACTGCCATATGCCAGTGAGATCTAATATGTCCTGGGATTTGGGTAAAACAAGGTAAAGAAACCTTATTCCATCTTCAAAATAAATCTGAATTGCCCTGTACAATATCTAAAGCTCTTTAACGTTCCTTCTTATTATGTACTTCCTAGTATTCTTTTGCCTCTTTACCCTTTTCTTTCTCACATTTTGATTCTCTATATCCCACTATTCTCCTTTCCCTTCTTTTCTTCTTCCTAATTCCTTTTCTCTGTTTTGATAATAAGTAAGAAATGCCATATAATGGTCAAAACATACCCATTCATTAATTTTAAAAATGTCTTTTTTTCTCTTGTTCCATCGTTGGTATCTAATAAAACATTTCTTAATACTAGCTAGCAATATAATAGCTAATGTTTTTGCTGGAGATTCTGCTAGGTGCTTTATATACCATATCTAATTTATTCCTTACAAGTCAATAAGCTGGGTATTATTATCACTCCTATTTTACAAACAAGAGAGCAGAAACTTAACAGATTATGGAACTTGCCCAAAGTCTCCTAGCTAGTAAGAAAATTGAGACTCAGAACCAATGTCTCCCTCCAGAACTCAAACGCCTTGCAAAGAATGAGCTCTCAATCTAGTAGTGTCCCCAAGACACACTTTTGAAATGCAGCAAAATGATTAAGAGCATGGTACTTGGAATTAGACAGACTTGGTCTGAGTCTTAGCACTGCCAGGGATTAACTGTGTAACAATGGGCAAATCATTTCACCTCTCCGAGCTTCCATTTTCTACCTATAAAACATGGAATAGAATACCTCACGGAGTGGTTGTGAGGTGTTACATGTAAAACTTTAAGCCTGGCACATGGCCAAAGTTTAATACAGTTCACTAATATTACTATCTATGGAAAAAACAGTATTTGTTCCCCTTGCAACAAACTTCATTTAATTAAAGCATATTTCAAAATAGCGCTAACTGTCCTCAGAAACCACTGGGAATTTTTCCTTGATGCACGTGTCTAAAGATTCCTTGAATCCATTCATGTCTTCATCCTGCACAGCTGCCTGCGGTTAGTAACAAGTTCTGGAATTTCCCACGTCATGTATGAAAGAGCATAATATAGTGCTTCCATTTAATGGTTCCAGAATAGTCTTCTTCCATTTTTTACTTAATGCCCTGGTGGCATATAAATGCTTTGGATATTTGGCCTGGGAAGGGAAGCCCTGAAAAACTGATAGAGAGGAATACAGTATGCCTTGACCACCTGAGTCTTCTAGTCTCAGTGCCTGCCTGGTCAAGTGTCTAGACATCAGGCTCAGAGTCAAGAGACCGGGTTTCTTCACTCATTTAGCATCTAACCTTGTTCAGTTAGCTTCACTTCTCTGGTCTCACGTAGAAATCAAGTAGTGACTTCACTGTCACTTTCTACTCCTTGAAATTGATATTTGAAAGGCATTCGAAAAATATCAGGTGATGCGATTCAGCAGAGATGTGTCTGGTGTGTGCAGATTTTATTTCCTTTAGCCCAGGCCGGAATTTTATGTTGAAAGTGAAGCATATATGAAAAATAAAGCGTAATACTTTCTTAAAGTTCCACCCCAAATTATGAGTATTTAGGTTATGCTCAAAACCAAGTTCAGTGACCACTAAGGCTCATGTTTAATAAGGTGTTCTTTTTTCCTTAATTGAGAAGTGGAAGATTTTGTGAAACTCTGGTAGAATTTTGGTACTTGAGAAGCAAAATGATCAAAGCCAAAGTTGAGATCTCAGCAGTGTGAACATCAGCTCTGGCTTTGGCAATGTCAGAGAGCTTATTTAATCGCTCTGGCAGCTCTCAGCTTGTTTTTGCACACAATGCTTTTGCTTGATTTAGGCAGAGTGACTGCCACATATGCAATGGAGTGTAGATAAATAGTTGTTGACTCTTGCATCTAAATGCCTAACTTACTGGGAAATGTGGCCATTTTCCTTGATCAGTATTTCTGAAATGTTTTTTACTTGATCCAGAGCAAGAAATATGTTTTGTATCAGAACATGTGTATGTATAAAGTTTTGTATACATATGCATATAAACTGCAAACAGAATTATCAAGAAGTAGTACCAACATTATGTTGTATTTTACTCTATTCTCTTCTTTTCTATTATACTTAGTGTTATTAAGCAATTTTGGTCATGACCCACTAAATTGATTGCAAGATTCACTAAATGGGCTATCTATCACCCACTATTTGAAGAACACTGGCCTTAAGATTCCTCTTAGTCCAAAAAACTACTTTACTTATCTGGGCTTTACATACCCTCAAGGAAAAACTTTACACACTTTTTCAGTTCACTCCCAATACACACACACACCACCAGCACAACCATCTCTAACACCACCCAACTCTTTGAATGCCTAGGTAGAGATGTAGAGATAACTCCATCAGGTGCTACCAGTCGTTTTTTTTTTCCCCCTAACAGGCTTCAACTTCTCACAGGAGGCCAGAATTAGGAAAACTGTGAATTGTGAAAAGCAGCATACTCTCCTCCTAACTTTCTGTGGATTCACTGGCATCAGGAACTCAAAAATTTCTGTGCTGTGCCAGTGCCAGCTCAAGGCTATAGTATTGAATGTAGGACTGCAGTCAATACTCATTGGCTAGCCATAGTCCCAGATCTGCACCGAATAGAGTGGAAACAGGGATCTTGTGAAGGTAGCGTTGAATAGCACTGGTGATCCATAGATAGGCTGAGTTTAGCATGCAGGTTATAAAGTTACAGGATTATTGGAGCAGGAGTCCAGGCAGAGTGCATATTCCTCAATACACACGACACCAAAAAAAGCAAACAGACAAACACAGGTTAGCACAATCTGGATATACTGGGGCAGAATTGGTCGGTGACTGAAGCTGTCTCTTCGTATCATCGGCTCATAATTCCAAGGCTGTCTGAGGCGTGACTTTGCCCCTAAGAGTAGAACCTCAGGACTTAAAAGGAACCCTGAGTGGTTCATGTAATTTCCTGATGTCTTAGAAGTGTGTCTGAAGGCAGGTTCACATATTCTGTGCAGATTTGAGGTTCACATGTTAGTCACTCTTCTCAGAAAACCTCACTGGGCCTGACCCCAGGGTAGCAGTGGGATGACAGGGGTTGGGGATTCGTATTATGGGACTGTGACCTATTCATTCTCCATGAGCATGTTCTTCCCCAGGAGTAGAGACCTGCATCCTGACATAAAGAGGAGACATGAAACAACTTGGCTGTCTTTTAGCAACTTACAGACCATACTCTGGCCTCTCCCAGGCCCTGAAGGTCATTTATTTTGCAAAATAAGCCACAGCAATAACACCACTAGCAAAAGTTGGCGAACAAACCAGGAATGGAAAAAACATAATGCATATAATTAATAGGTAATTGATAAAGTGATAAGTTTTATGAGCCAGATATGTTCTAAACTTTCTTAGTTTTTTAAAGAAACAGTTCATAGAATTTATATCTAGGAGGGACCCTCAATAGTTCAGTCACCTCATTTTGCAGATGTAGGAACTGAGGTCCTAAGAAGCTAGAAAATGGTCCAGGTGGCCAAGCCCAGATCTTTAAGACTCCAGGGATTGTTTCCCCACTCCTCATGGTCCCTTCAAGTAAAAAGGATTTTTCCTCATTGCTAAGAAATAGTACACAAAAATGTCGTTGTTTGAGCCGCTGTTCATGGACTCAGTGATGTTAAAAGCAAAAAGCAAAACAACAAAGCAAAACCAAAAAACACAGCAATAGTTGCCCAAAGGGGCTGCATTTAGGTCATAGAAATTTGAACATAATGTGTGTGCTTCAGGAGATTTCATGAGATTTCCTGATGCCAGCTGTGGGGCTCCTCTGACTGTCTTTGAGGACTTTGGACAGTGAAGGGTTGCGTAGCTAACACATGCATTCCTAAGTCACCTGTCACCATACAGCCCAGATTATATCACAAAAGCAGTTCCCAACCATAAAAGGACAAAGGACAGCTCTGGATTTTTTTCCTTTACTCCTACATCACATGAGTTAGTGGTCACTATTCAAAGAGGCAACACATCCAAGATATGGGTGGAAACTTCAATCATTGACCCTTTGAATCTCACAATTGGAAGGTCATCTGTTCCACCAATATCTGGTGTATGAGTTAATTGAAAGATTCTGCAGAACATGTAGCAATTGCATCTCTTTTGTCTCCCCGGAATAGGACCATGCCAGCGGGAATCTATTACTGGTCTGAGCTGTTGTCTAAGATTTAGTCCGGGAAAGAGGAATGTGGTCAGAGGACAGTGATTGTCACAGGGCTGTTTCATCCACACGTAGTGCTCTCCAATGAGAGCAGAATAAGAAGCCAAAAGACGGCCGGGCGCGGTGGCTCAAGCCTGTAATCCCAGCACTTTGGGAGGCCGAGACGGGCGGATCACGAGGTCAGGAGATCAAGACCATCCTGGCTAATATGGTGAAACCCCGTCTCTATTAAAAAATACAAAAAACTAGCCGGGCGAGGTGGCAGGCGCCTGTAGTCCCAGCTACTCAGGAGGCTGAGGTAGGAGAATGGCGTAAACCCGGGAGGCGGAGCTTGCAGTGAGCCGAGATCTGGCCACTGCACTCCAGCCTGGGTGACAGAGCGAGACTCCGTCTCAAAAAAAAAAAAAAAAAAAAGAAGCCAAAAGACATAAACTGTGTCAGTGCAACGGAGTAAGTCTAGGATCAAGGAAGAATAGCCAGACAGGACTGTCCCACCCAGTCTGGAATCCTGAGACAGACTATAGAATTTCATTACAAATCCTTTAAAGCAGAGTTTTGTGGGTTTTGTGTGTGTGTGTGTGTGTGTGTGTGTTCTCAGGAATCATATGAGTGTAGCACTATTCACGGATCGGCATGGAGGACAAGACGACTTCTTATTCTTTTCCTCAACCATCTGAACACTAAAGTTTTCATTCTGCTACCTCTTGGGTTTGTACTTAATGGATCTCAGCTATTCAATAAGCAATCAAGCACTTTGCAATGGGTCCAGGGAAGGTTAGTGTCACTTTGACCCTGGCCCAGTTCCCACTGGCACCATCTAGAACCTCTGCTAAACTTATCAAGAACTGATACTCACATAGTAGAACTAGTGACTTCTGCCCTACATCTCTAAGAGCTTTTACATACTCCAGCATGGTTTGAGAATTTGACTTTAACTCACCTTCTATCCAGCAGGAACTATTACTGGACCTGCCCCTAGCTTTAAAAAAAAAAAAAAAAAAAGATCAACTGGCTGCAGTGGCTCACGCCTATAATCCCAGCACTTTGGGAGGCTGAGATGGGTGGATCATGAGATCAGGAGTTTGAGATGAGCCTGGCCAACATGGTGAAACCCCATCTCTACTAAAAATACAAACAAAAAAAAAATTAGCTAGGAGCAGTGGCGGGCACCTGTAGTCCCAGCTAGTCGGGAGGCTGGGGCAGGCGAATCACTTGAACCCAGGAGGTGGAGGTTGCAGTGAGCCAAGATTGTGCCACTGCACTCCAGCCTAAGTGACAGAGCAAGACTCCATCTCAAAAAAAAAAAATTAAAAATTGGCCAATCAAATCATTTTGAAATCTACAACTAAATAGTTATTTAATTAACCTGTATTGACTCTCTGTATTATCAATAATTACTACAATTTTTCTCATGATTTCTAGCTGTCTAACTGATTAGCCCATTTGCAGTTAAACCAGTGATAGCCACAACAGTTACTAAATGTCCTCTTCTCAGCAATCCTCAATAAACACTCTTTTCTTCAGGGCTCATTTCTGGTTTATCAGCACCATTCTGCTCTCAACTTAATGAAGGCACTAATGTAAAGACACAGAAACCTTGAAATTTTTAACAGTTCATGGTTGAAAGAGTACCAAATGGAGACACTGACTCTTTAAAAAAAAATCAGTTAGCTTGTTTTTAAAAGAAATCAGTAACACTGCAATAACATCACAGAGGCCACAAACTTGCAAACATGATGCCTGGACCTGCTGAGCCGAAAGTAGCAATTACGTATTGGTAAGACCTGTACTGGCCAAAAGATGAGAAATAAATCCCGCTGAATTTAATGGGCTATCCATGTCAGTGAAATTTCTAGGGGTCTAGGGCTGTGAGGCATGTTGAGATGTCCAGTCTAAGGTGAAAGATACATTGTTGCATCTGACCTCTCCTTTTAACTAGAAAAAAAGCATTGTGTCTGGTGGCTTTTCTTTGGATTTTGGAGGCAACATATTTCTGATTTGTGTTTGTTACTTTGGCCCATTTACCTTGTAACCCAAAAACTGCTCATTTTGAATAGGGCCCAGGACAAGAGAATGTTCTGCAACAGGTCCAGACTCCTGTTCAAGGTGCTCTGCCATTTGGACCATATGACCCAGCAAATCCAATGTTAGTTGAAGCATCCTGGCTCATAGGGATGCTGTTTGGAGTACTTGGCTGGCCCCCATAGGTGATTCATAGCTCACACACTTAGAATTTCGGAGCAAAACTCTGCCATTCTCTGTAGATAACTACTGATAGGGTTTGACTGTGTCCCTACCCAAATCTCATCTTGAATTGTAGCACCCGTATTTCCGACATGTTGTGGGAGGGACCCATTGGAAGATAATTGAATCACGGGGGCGGGTCTTTCCCGTGCTGTTCTTGTGATAGTAAATAAGTCTCAAGAGATCAGATGGTTTTATAAAGGGGAGTTTACCTGCACAAGCTCTCTTCTCTTGTCTGCTACCATGTGAGATGTGCCTTTCACCTTTTGCCATGATTGTGAGGCCTCCCCAGCCCCATGGAACTGTGAGTCCATTAAACCTCTTTCTTTTGTAAATTGCCCAGTCTCAGATATGTCTTTATCAGCAACATGAAAATGAACTAATACAACCACTCTCCTTTTAAGGAACAACTTTGGCCCAGTTATGAATATTAGTAGAGACTGAATGCTGAACCATGGGCCACCAAGTGTCCATGAAGCCTGAGCTGCCTACTGTGAACTGTACATTGTCTGACCCACTACACCATAAAGTTAGGAATGCACAGCAGTACTCCATCATCAAACAGGAGTGGTGTGTACGTGAGATCTGGCTTGAGCAGGTCCTGAGGGCACATTTAAGCTGAACAGGAAGTGGCTCAAATGTCCATGGTCCTCATTCTTGCTACATTACCTTCTTTCTCTCAACCCATATCTGTGGAATGTAGACCAAAAATAAAATTCTAAGTCCTCCAACAGATTGAATGGACCCCTTCTTGGCCAAGGGCATTCCAAAGTAAACCTGAAAAACTAGTTCAGGCCATTATGGGAAGGGAGAGGGGTGCAGTCATACCTCATTATACCCTTCTCCCTTTGGAATTCAGGCACAACTGACCAGTGTTAACATTAAAACAGAGATCTTAAGACTAATGGAACAGACTCTTTGAGGCAATAAGATACATTACAAAATAACAGATAGCAGGCTTTGAAAGAAATGGAAGTGTTTTACCCTGTAGTATATTTTGATGTCCTTTTTTTTTTTTTTTTTTTTTTTTTGAGATGGAGTCTTACTCTGTCATCCAGTCTGGAGTGCAGTGGTGCGATCTCGGCTCACTGCAACCTCCACCTCCTGGGTTCAAGCAGTTCTCAAGTTTCAGCCTCCCAAGCAGCTGGGATTATAGGTGACCACCACCACGCCTGGCTAATTTTTGTATTTTTAGTAGAAATGAGGTTTTGCCATACCAGCCAGGCTGATCTCAAACTCCTGACCTCAGGTGATCCACCTGCCTTGGCCTCCCAAAGTGCTGGGATTACAGGCATGAGCCACCGTGCCCAGCCTTGATGGATTTTTTAATGGCCCTGCAGACTGGGTGCAGTGGCTAACACCTGTAGTCCCAGCACTTTGTGAGGCTGAGGCAGGAGGATTGCTTGCACCCAAGAGTTTGAGACCAGCCTGGGCAGCATAATGAGACCTTGTCTCTACAAAAAAAAAAAAATTAGCTGGGCTTGGTGGCACACACCTGTAGTCCCAGCTACTCCAGAGGCTGAGGTGGGAGGATTGCTTGAGCTCGGGAGGTCAAGGCTGCAGTGAGCTGTGATTGTGCTACCACATTCATAAAGTGTAAAGTCTTGCAAAACTGTCTCTTGTGGGGGAAATCTACATTCTGTAGAGGTTCTCCTTCATCTTCCAGGTCTTTTTCTGATTCAGGAGAGATTAACTGAGAGTCTGGTGCCTTTTTAAGTCTGATAAGAAACATTGGCCAGGCATGGTGGCTCATGCCTCTAATCCCAGCACTTTGGGAGGCCAACGCAGGCGGATCACGAGGTCAAGAGATCGAGACCATCCTGGCCAACATGGTGAAACCCTGTCTCTACTTAAAATACAAAAATTAGCCGGGCATGGTAGCATGCACCTGTAGTCTCAGCTACTTGGGAGGCTGAGGCATGAGAATTGCTTGAATCTAGGAGGCGGAGCTTGCAGTGAGCCTAGATCACACCATTGATCTGCCTGGCGACAGAGCGAGACTCCGTCTCAAAAACAAGAAAAGAAAAGAAACATTTACCATCTAGTCTACGAGGAGGCTTCATCTGCATAAGAAGAAACTTAGCCTCTACAACTCCTTATCTTAACCCAGACATTCCTTTCTGTTGATTCCAAGACTTTAGATGATAACTTAACTCTTTCAACCAATTGCCAGTCAGAAAATCTTTGAATCCACCTATGACCTGAAGGTGCCTCCCCACTTTGAGTTGTATGCCTTTCCAGACCAAACCAATGTGCACTTTTAATGTATTGATTGATGTCTGCTTGTAGCTTCTAAACTGTATAAAACCAAGCTGTAACCCAACCAGCTTGGGCACATGTTCTCAGCACCTCCTGAGGCTTTGTCATGAGCATGTTCTTAACCTTGGCAAAATAAACTTCTAAATTGATTGAGACTTGTCTCAGATATGTTTTGGTTTGCAGGCCTTGTAGGAGTTCCCTGTGTCTAGTTGACTGAGGGAGAGAAAACTCAGGCCTGTTTAAAGTTGGTTCTGCACCATAATGCAGGCACCAACCAAAAGCGATAATGCTGTAGCCCCATTCTGGGACAGCCCTGAAGGACAGTGGTGAAGGGAAATCTCCCCAGTGGGTAGAGCTTTGAGCAGTGCATCTGATTGTTCATCTTGCTTGGAAGGTAAAATGGCCAGAGGTACAGTTCTATACCAATTCATAGACTGGGCAGTCAGAGATTTGGAAGGAATACAATTGGAAAATTGTGACAGAAAGGTCTTTGGGAAGAGGTATGTGGATAGATCTCTCTGAATGGGCAAAGATTTTAAGATATTTGTGTCCCATGTAATGTTCACCAAAATATTACCCAACCATATACGCTCTAAGTCTGAACCCAGTATATGGCACTCTTTCTCTCATAGTCAGGATTCATGGGTCTGCAACTAAAATACAGATTCAGTCACTCACCACTTGCAGAGTTCAATTAACAAGAGCGAGTCTGGTATAAAGAAAGTGAATTTATTCCAAAGCTTAGCTTACGGGAAGAGGTACAAGCTCCTGCCTTAAAGGGTACTGCTTTCCTTTTGGGGCAAAAAGCAGGGGCTTTTAAAATGGGACTTGACATGAATGGCATGCAGGAGAGGGAGCAAGCAGATGTGGGGTCTGCATGACTCACTTCATCTACCAGATGGTCGAGCTGGCACCATTGTGGGCAGAACTAGGTTGTAAGGGGGCTGTTGCCTTGAGATCCTCTCTAGGTGGGAGAGAATTCTGTTGAGGGCACACTTCAGGTTGTAAATTGACTGTTGTCTCTTGAGGCCATCTCCTGGTGGGAGAGTTCAAATTCCAGAGCTTCTAAGCAAGCACATAGATAAGCTTGCCCTGTAGGGAGTGCCTGGTGAGGGGAAGGTAAAGGTTATAACTGCATTTCTAAAGCACTAAGTAGGAAGTGGGGAACAGGGGGAAAGGAGGAAAAAGAAAAGAAGTTATTTAAAAACATAACTCATTCTCTTTCTCTTAGAAAAATGGAGTACTTGGCTACAGGTCTGGGAATCAAGGGGTAGAAACAAGAATGGCTCCCTTTACTATCACTCCAGTGATCCACTACGAAAATTGTTGTTTTCCATCCTTAGAGACTTAGTTCCAAAGGGAGGGACAGTGATTCCGTTGAACTGGAAGCTGAGACTGTCATCTGACCCCTTTGGCTCCTGCCTCTCAGTCAACAGGCAAAGCAGGGGGTTGCTGGATAGGCTGGGGTGATTGGTCCTGATTTCTAAGTGTAAGCTGCTGCTGTACAATGGAGGTGAGGTAGAGCATGTCTAGAATACAGGAGATCCCTTAGGGCCTTTTAGCACTCCCAAGTCCTGTGATAAAAGGCAATGGAAAGCAATAACAATCAGAACCCAATTGAGGATGGCTAATGGCCCAGATTCCTCGGGGATGCAGGTTTCAGTCTTCCCACCAAGCAAAGAATCACAAGCAACTGAGGTTTTTGCTGAGGGATAAGGAATATAGAATGGTTAGCAGAGGAAAATAGCTATAAGGATCTGCCATGACCGCATGACTGGTTGCAGAAGCACAGACTCTGATAGTTATGAATGTTTCTTCCTTATTTTGTTATGAATGTGTTTGCATATATATTAACCAAACATTTTTGTTTTCTTCCCTCTCTTATCCACGTATCATCTAACATGAGATATGGTAATGATAGTTAACTTTCTCTCTCAGTGTTTAAGTTGCAGAATATCAGAGAAGTGTGAACACCACCCAAGGACTTTGCATCCTCTTCTTGGGGAACGGGTTAGTGTGATTTCAGATGTGGGTGGGATACTTGTATCATGTTAGTGAAAGGATAACTTTCTTATTGACTTTATTAAAAACTTGGAGATTAAGTATTGTTTAAGGACATGTGTATGGATGCCAAGTTGACAAAGGGTGGAGTGTGATAATCTTTTCGATGTGTCAACTTGGCTGGGATATAGTCCCCAGTTATTTAATGAAACTGTAATGTTGTTTAATTGAGCTCTTGTGAATGTATTTTATAGGTGTAATGAAAGTCCACAGCAGTTGACTTTAAGTAAGGGAGATTACTTGAGATAATCTGGGTGGGCCTGATTCAATACATTGAAAGGCTTTAAAAGCAGAGCAGAAGCTTTCCTGAGAAAATACATTCTGCCTTCGGACAGCAGCTTCAGTTCATGGCTGTGAATCCAGCCTATTCTTCCTGATAATTTTGCCCTACGGATTTCAGACTTGCTTAGCTAGGCCTTGGTATGAGCCAACTCCTTGCAGTTTATCATCTGTCTGTCTGTCTTTCTGTCTATCTGTCTATCCATCCATCCATCCATGCATCCATCCTTCCATCCATTCATCCATCCATCCATCCATCCCTCTCTCCCTCTCTACCTCTCTACCTCCTGCTGGTTCTGTTTCTCTGAAACCCCTCAGGTGTCCTTGAAAGTTTTGTTTTGTCCATCACCATAGCCAGCAGGGCCCAGCAGTGATCCTACAGCTGTTGGGTGTTCAATACTCTGTGTAGAACTGACATGATTTTAATGTGTTCGGCCTTCGTGTAGAGGTATCGTTTGCTAAGGTAGTTTGTTACCACACTGATTCTGCAAGGCGAGATAGCAGGCAGCTCCCCTGCCAGTATTTTCCACCCAAAGTCAGTCATTGATTCACGGCACCCTCTGAAACTCAAGCGGTGGCGGAAACCGGCAGTGGAAGGAAACACAACCCACACATCTTCTAGCATGTGGGAGAAATGTCGCCAAACACTGAGGCTTCACATTAAAAATATCTCCGCCTCTGTTACTGCTTCTTTTTTTTTTATTTTTATTTTTGAGACGGAGTCACTCTCTGTCACCCAGGCTGGAGTGCACTGGTGCAATCTCGGTAACCTCTGCCTCCTGGGTTCAAGTGACTCTCCTGCCTCAGCCTCCCGAGTAGCTTGGATTACAGGTGCCCACCACCACGTCCAGCTAATTTTTGTATTTTTATAGAAATAGGGTTTCACAGAAACCTGTAACACTGCATGTTGATGGGCATAGGCATATTTCATAATCAATGGATACCTCAGTGATCTGAAGTATCCAGAAGATATTTGGGGTTATGTATGTATGTGTTTTGTCTTATTTCTACACACTTCAGTTCAGCTGGGTGCAGTTTTCTACATTCTCCTAGTGTAAACTTGTCCAACCTGTGGCCTGGAGGCCACATGCAGCCCAGAATGACTTTGAATGCAGCCAGCCCCACATAAAGTCATAAACTTTCTTAAAACATTATGAGATTTTTTTGTGATTTATTTTTATAGCTATCGTTAGTGTATTTTATGTGTGGCCCAAGACAGTTCTTCTTCCAGTGTGGCCCAGGGAAAACAAAAGACTGGACACTCCTGACCTACTGTTTCTCACAGGGTGAGATAACATATGCCAATCACATTGAAACAAATTTGCACTTTCAGAACAAGGGTGATTGCAGGACTGACTGTAGAGCATTAAGAGATCACTGTCCTTTATCTGTACTTTCAAAATCCCAAAGGTCCTTTGTAACTTTAACACAAATTCATTTGTTAGCAAAGCTTAATGTGAATACTGATGTTTTCCTAAAATATTGCACTTCGATTATTAAAGTGCTGTCATAGACCCCATGAGGGTCTGAATATACCTGTATAGAGTTGGAAAAATTCTGATTTCCAAAACACATCTGGCCCTAAGGGAAGAGGGAATGGGTCTATGTTGTTGAGCATCTGGTTTGTGTCAGGCATCATCATGGGTGCTGCAGATGCAGAGACACACAAGGCACAGTCCCTGAGAGACCCAGGGAACTCGAAGTCTAGGAGGGGCTAATACCCTCTTTGTGCTATTGTAGTAAATGTCTGTACTATGCACAAGCAGAGGACAGAAGAGTCATTCTTTCTAGCCAAAGTGTTCAAGGCAGGCTTTCTAGAGAATGTGACACCTGGATTGTGTTTGCGGGGAGTGGTTAGGAGTTCTTAGGCAAAGGAGAAAGTCATTCCGGGTAGAAGAAAATGTGTAAAGGTGCAAAGGCACAGTTACAAAACAGCAGGTCCAAGGTGATCTCTTAAATGTCACACATCTATAACATGGTGTATTAGTTTGTGAGGGCTGCCATAACAAAGTACCACAGACTAGGCAGCTTAAACAACACAAATTTATATATTTGTAGTTCTGGAGGCAAAAGTTCAAGATCAAGGTGTTGGCAGCAATGATTCCTTCTGAGGCCTCTTTCCTTGGTTTGTAGATGGCCATCTTATCCTATGTCTTTATATTGTCTTCCCTCAATATGTGTCTGTGTCCTAATCTCCTCTTATGAGAGCACCTGTCGTATTGGATTAGGGCCCACCCTACCTAGCTTATTTAACTTAATTACCTTTTAAAGACCCTATCTCCAAATATTTGCATTCGGAGGTGCTGGGAGTTAGGACTTTAAAATATGAAATTTGGAGGGAATATTTAAAAAATATTTTTTAAAGATGAATTCACCATGGGCTGGCACAAGAGAAGCATGAGCAAAGCACAAAGAAGCTGGAGGAAGGTGTGATGAATTATCACTGGAGTTGAGGGCTTGGGAAAACTTTAAGGACATAGGTCTTGAAGAATGAATAGAATTTCATCACATTGAGTTGTGCCCGATCTCTCTCTATGTATTAGTCTGTTCTCACACTGCTATAAAGACATACTTGAGACTGGGTAATTTATGGAGAAAAGAGGTTTAATTGACACATAGTTTTACAGGATGTACAGAAGGCATGGCTGGGGAGGCCTCAGGAAACTTACAATCATGGCAGAAGGCAAAGGGGAAGCAGGCACATCTTCACATGCTGACAGGAGAGAGAGAGCAAAGGGGAAAATGATACACACTTTTAAACCACCAGATCTTATGAGAACTCACTCACTATCAAGAGAACAGCAAGGGAGAAATCTGCCCCCATGGTTCAGCCATCTCCCACCAGGCCCCACCTCCAACACTTGGGATCACAGTTCAACATGAGATTTTAATGGGGACAGAGCTAAATCATATCACTCCCCTACTACAAAACCCCATTATAGTAGTCCCCCTGAATAAAGTCTACCTTATCCTTAAAAAAAAAAAAAGAGAGAATTTCATCACATTGAAAAGGAAGCAAATCCAAGTTTTAGGCCTGTGTTAGAAGCCTAACCACATATACCACATACACCACATATGCCATAGCCTATGCACCTAAATATCCAGGACCTGGTGTTCCCTGAAAGGGGCTGGTCCCCATGTTCTCTGCCTCTGACCCCTGACTTGTGCAAGCCACAGTCTCTGCTGCCCCTGGGCCTCTCACCATCTGTTTAGGGACCTCCTACACCTTCTAAAAGAATAGTGATCTTGTCTCTTCATTTTCTGAATCAGCACAGCAGTGAATATCTATTGGGGGAACCAGCCCCCAGTATTTCAACGTAGGTTCTTTTCTATTTTCCCTAAGTGTTGGCCGGTCTGAGAAATAAAGGGAAAGAGCACAAAAGAGAGAAATTTTAAAGCTGGGTGTCCGGGGTAGACATCACATGTCAACAGGTTCTGTGATGCCCTCTGAGCCATAAAACCAGCAAGTTTTTATTAGTAATTTTCAAAGGAGAGGGAGTGTACAAATAGAGTGTGGGTCACAGAGATCACATGCTTCAAGGGCAACAAAAGATCACAAGGCAGAAGGTCAGGGTGAGATCACAAGATCAGGGCAAAACTAGAATCACTAATGAACTTCCATGTCCTGCTGTGCATGCATTGTCGTTGATAAGCATCTTAACAGGGTTCAAGAGAGAGAACTGGTCTGACTAGAATTCACCAGGCTGGAATTTCCTAATCCTAGCAAGCCTGGGGGCGCTGCAGGAGGCCAGGGCGTGTTTCATCCCTTATCTGCAACTGCATAAGGCACACACCCCCAGAGTGGCTATTTTAGAGCCCCACCCCCACCTGGAATGCATTCTTTTCCCAGGGCTGTTAATTATTGATATGCCTTACTGGGGAAAGAATTCAGCAATATTTCTCTTACCCGTTTTCGGTAATAAGAGAAATATGGCTCTGTCCTGCCTGGCTCCCAGGCAGTCAGGCCCAGTGGTTATCTCCCTTGTTCCCCGAACATCACTGTTATCCTGTTCCTTTTTCAAGGTGCCGAGATTTCATATTGTTCAAACACACATGCTTTACGAACAATTTGTGCAGTTAACGCAATCATCACAGGGTCCTGAGGCAACATACATCCTCCGTTTATGAAGATGACGGGATTAAGAGATTAAAGTAAGGACAGGCATAGGAGATTATAAGAGTATTGATTGGGGAAGTGATAAATGTCCAGGAAATCTTCACAATTTATGTTCAGAGATTGCAGTAAAGACAGGCGTAAGAAATTATAAAAGTATTAACTTGGAGAACTAACAAATGTCCATGAAATCTTCACAATTTATGTTCTTCTGTCATGGCTTCAGCAGGTCACTCTGTTCGGAGTCCATGACTTCCCATAACAAGTATCTTCTTTCCTCCACACTTCCTCCAGAAAAAGAGAAAACCGTTTCTTCTTTCCTCTTGTCACTGGAAAAGCTGCCATGCTCACCTTCCCTCATGCTTCCTGGAAGTAGAGTCTCAGTCCTCAGTCTTGCCATAGCATGGCCCTGGGGAGCACAGCCTATCTGACATGTGGCCAGCTCCTCCATCGTAACGGAAATGTGCTGGGATTATGGGGCCCAGCAAAACTCTGACAGCCACAGAGGACTTGTGCATGCCAGTGTATGTCTAGTCGTTTTTCTTAGCAGTTTCTTCTCAGAAGTATTCAGATATTCCAGAGCTAAGAAAAGGATCACAAAATTCTCCTTAGTAAAATTATAGGATTCAGGCCATTGTTGTATACATGTTTGAAATCAGAAGTTGAAATAAACATTATTTAACCAAAGTAGTCCAAAATGCTTGTCAACTTATTCATCTTTACTGAGCAGTGTGCTCAGGGGTATAGAGGAGAGGGGTGTGTGTGTGTGTGTGTATGAAATATATGGTACCAAAGAAAAGAAAAGATGTTTGAAAGAAATAATGAAGGCTGTTTCCCAACGTGTGTTCACAGGATCCCTGGTCTCACTGGTTGTTGAGAAAGTCAAGTTTCCACGGCCAAACAAGGCTTCTGAGGCTGAAATTCCAAACAAGTTTAGGAAGCCCTGCATATCCTCTGCTCTTTTGGAGAGCAAATGTGATAACAGCATATTAAAGACTCCGAAAGGTCCCATAGAAAACAAACAGATTTAACTTTATTTTACCTGTATTCTCAAAAATGTACTGGTACCAACCCATAGGGCACATTCTGATAAATCCCAGAGTAAGACATTTATGATGCTTAAAAGGGACTCTCATAGCACATTTCTGTTCCTCACTCGGAAGCATATCCTAGAAATCCAGTGCAGAGGAATTGGATGCTTTCATTATTTTAGGTTTAGAAACTAAAATGTAGGAATTGCATCCTTATAACAAATGGAAAATGAATCAGATTTGCTTGACTTGCCTAGTGATTTTTAATTTTTAGAATCTTCTATATAAACTAGCAATTACGATGATGCAGCCATCAAATGGTATGTAATTATACCCTTGAAATAATGGATAATGATCACTTTTTTAAATGAAAAAAAAAAAGAACTAAAGTAATTATTGGATGATGAAAATAAATTAATTCAATTCAGTACTTAAAAATTGAAAATTACTGTGATCCCTGAAGCAGTATAGATGCATATATAAGTACTTTCATATGGAAAATTACAACAGAAAAATGCTGAAAGATTAAGAAAATGTGGCAAACACTGCCTTTTTTCCTATAAATTCAGTCTTACAGCTTAAGATGGCAAATTTCTAGAGAGGCTGGTAAGCAGATGTTTCATAGCTAGTAAAAGATGGGATCAGGATTTAAGACAAGTCCTCTTGTCTCTGGGACCCACATACTTAACCCTTAACTAGAGCTGCAGTGAGAACAAATAAATTGATAGTGACATTTCTTCCCTCCTGTCCCCTTCTTCCCACTGCCCAACCACCTAACAAAAGTAAATTTTATGTTGTTAAAGTCAAAAATGCCATATTAAATACTACAATGTTGGAGAACACTTTGCTAAACTATACTTCTGTATGGCAGTTGTTCTGGAATATTTCCCATTAGCATTACAGAAGTGCTCTGTTTCACTACATTGTTAAAATTGCTTCCATCTTTTAGGCCCCATCTGTGTGCCACAAAAACATTCACATCAGCAGTTGTTATTTATCAAGAAAATAGCTGCTACTGATGACCATGCACTTAAACCAGTTGATTCTGTGAAGACAAACTGCTAATACTCCCCCAGCATCATAAACTGATCATAAAATAGTTTATCTAGTGGTTGCTAATAGACACATGCTCAGGTTTTCATAATGGTCATGCAACATAGGATTGTAGAGCTTTGAGAACTTGCTTTTTTGACCTGAGAGATCTTATATTCAAGAATATCAATTGGGGAATCAAATAAGAGTATAACTCCTTCCCTAGTTTATAAAATTTTATTTCCTATTAATGTCACTTAAGTTTTGCTGCCTGAATGTAGGATGGGCTGAAATGTAATTTCTGAGTTTTTTTGTGAAGTCAATGCTAGAAAATTCATCAAGTGCCACAGTCAATAATAAAATAACCATTAAATACACTTTTAAATGTATTTAAGATTTAAAGATATTTCTGGTGGAAAGTGTATTACTAATTTTGGAAATGAGGAAGGGGAAATTATTTTTCATAAATGAGATGTCACCAAACACTAATAAGACTTTGGAGCAGACTTTTAACAATAGCATCTATGTTCTGAGTCCTCCTTTGAAGGGAAATTGGTGTTTGTAGTACTTAGAACCTCTTTTTTTCTTATGGTAAGAAGGATTGGTTGGTGGGTGGAGAATCCAGTTAGGTTTTACTGTTCATTTACCTTCCTGATAATAACTAAGGCATTGCTGAAACAGCGTTCCCACGTGATTATAAGTGCCTTGTCTGACACTTGGACTTTGTGCCATTTTCCAGGGTGATGCGTGTGTGCTTGTGTCAAGTTATTTCCCATATTAAGTGTGACACAGAATGATAGGGTGCCTTTTTGTTAAACAGTCTTCAAGTAGACTAGCTCTATAAATGGGCCACCTGAAGGAGGCCATTCTCTGCTGCCAAAACCCTCCCAGTTCTCAGAACTAAGGCTTCCAAATGATGGCACCCTCTCCCAGCCTTTTTCTCATCCTTGTGTGTGTATTCAGCTCCTTCCGGAGCCTGTTCACTTTCTGTTTCCCCCAACAATATGACCAGTGCAGCAAATAGTTTATATAGTAGATGCCACCATTCACAACAGTGAGGTGACACAGAGGACCTCATCAACCCTCCTAGCTGACGTGCAGAGATGACCTGTTGGTTAAATAGATGAGTAAACTGTTTAGAAAACTATAATTTAATATCTTTGTTTAGAGTTAACTCAAATTAAAGCTTAACTGAACATTATCAAATTCCCCTGACTTTATTTCAGTGATAAACTTTTTATCTAATCAATAAATTCTAACATAATCTACAATTCTCTGCTTATCTCAAAAGCTGAATCTGCGGATCCAGGCTGGGATAATGATGTCATAATTGATATTCTTATAATGTTGCTATTGTATTTTGGAATATTTCTGATGAGAAATTTTGGGGTTATAGTCAAGGAACACTGTTGGGTAAAAAAGAAGCAATTGTAAAAAAAATTATTTTTAAAAAGATAGAAATTTGGGAGTTTGATATTTAGTGGGGAAAAGGCAACTGATGGAAAAATAATTTTACCTTGGAAATAAGTGGAATATAATATAAATAGCCATTTGACCACTTACCGTGATGCTGCCAAACTAGAAATCAGGCATTGTTTACATGTTTTCAGCCTCGGACAGTCGTAGAGAAAGTTTTCAATTAATAATACATCAGTCATTGCCAAAGATCAGTTATAGAATAGTGCAATAATGACACCTGTGGTGCCTTACAGAATGTTTTTAAATTTAAATTTTAAAAAATCAACCTTTGTAAGGACATTCTTTTAACACATGCCTAATGCTCTTGGATGATCTTCAGAAACTACTGATTATAGTTCTTAAATTTTTTTTTTTTTTTTTTTTTTTTTTTTTGAGACGGAGTCTTGCTCTGCCGCCCAGGCTGGAGTGCAGTGGCCGGCTCTCAGCTCACTGCAAGCTCCGCCTCCCGGGTTCACGCCATTCTCCTGTCTCAGCCTCCCGAGTAGCTGGGACTACAGGCGCCCGCCTCATCACCCGGCTAGTTTTTTGTATTTTTTAGTAGAGACGGGGTTTCACCGTATTAGCCAGGATGGTCTCGATCTCCTGACCTTGTGATCCGCCCGTCTCGGCCTCCCAAAGTGCTGGGATTACAGGCTTGAGCCACCGCGTCCGGCCTATAGTTCTTAAATATTATGCATTGGGGATTTTACTGATAAGAACCTAAAGTAGCTGTCATGAAAGTCACTGGCCTATATTTACTCCTGAATAAATAACCAATGAAAAGATACAAACATTCTGAAATCAAACCCTCCATTTTTTTAAACCATTTTAAAATGATATCTCAATTGTATTAGATGATGTGTTAGGCCGTTCTTGCATTGTTATAAAGAAATTCCTGAAACTGGGTAATTTATAAAGAAAAGAGGTGGCCAGGCACGGTGGCTCATGCCTGTAATCCCAGCACTTTGGAAGGCCGAAGTGGGCAGATTAATTGAGGTCAGGAGTTGGAGATCGGCCTGGTCAACATAGTAATACCCTGTCTCTACTAAAAATATAAAAATTAGCCGGGGGATGGCGCATGCTTGTAATCCCAGCTACTCAGGAAGCTGAGGCACGAGAATTGCTTGAACCCAGAAGGCTCACAGGAGATCACAGTGAGCCAAAATAGCGCCACTGCACTCCAACCTGGGTGACAGAGTGAGATCCTGTCACAAAGTAAAAAAAAAAAAAAAAAAATTGTAATTGGCCTACAGGTCTACAGACTGTACAGGAAGCATGGTGCCAACATCTGTTTGCCTTCTGTGGAGGCTTCAGGGAGCTCTACAGGGTGAAAGGCAAAGCAGGAACAGGCAAGACACATGGCAAAAGCAGGAGCAAGGTTAGGGGGAGGTGCCACACTTTTTTTTTTTTGAGACAGAGTCTCGCTGTGTCACCCAGGCTAGAGCACAGTGGCATGATCTCTGCTCACTACAACCTCTCAGGTTTGAGTGATTCTTCTGCCTCAGTCTCCTAAGTAGCTGGGACTATAGGCACACGCCACCGCACCTGGCTAATTTTGTAAGTGCCATACTTTTGAGCAACCAGATCTCACAATAACTCACTCAATATCACTAGAACAGCACTAGGCCATGAGGGATCCACCCCCATGATCCAGTCACCTCCCACCAAGCCCCACTTCCAACATTGGGGATTACAATCCAACATGAGATCTAGAGGGAACAACATCCAAACTATATCACACACTTTCCTGTCTTCCAAATAATACACAGTAAAAATAATTTAACTCTTTTTTTGTATACACCTAGCACAATGCTTATGTATAACAGGCACCTCATATGTTTTAAATACCCTTTCCTTTAAATGTGATCTGACACAACATCATTTCCAGGGACCACTGATGTTGGAGGCTCTGTTTGCATCTGTACTAATGCTCCCAGACGATTGTCTTTTTGTAATTGGTTATTATTCTGTCTGCATCCTCAGCACCTTATGCCACTGCTTAGGATACAATAGTTTGAACCACTTCTTCTCTTCAAATTTTCTTTTTCTTTTTTTTATTTTTTAGAGATGGGGTCTCATATTGCCCAGGGTGGTCTTGAACTCCCGGGCTCAAATGATCCTCCCACCTCAGCCTCCCGAGTAACTGAGATTACAGGCGTGAGCCACTACATCTGGCAGCACTTCAAATTTTCTGTGACATCTCAGTAAGGCCAGAATTGAAGATCACAGAGGAAATGAGATGTCTGGCTTGTTTCCTCACTGACCTCATTTGTGTGCCTGGATTCCTCTATGGATCTGGCCAGCAGAGCTCTGGGGCCTCTGACAGTCAGCTGAGTGGAAGGTGAGGGGAGTTGTGTCTGTGCATTTTGTGCAGGTGTTTTCAGTTCTCATTGTGAGCTTCTATCTTTATTTCTCTCTCAAAACTTTTGACTCCCTCTTCAAAGATATGTGTCCTGTGATATAGGTATGCTATTTTATTTCTTCATGTCTCAGGTTCCTCATCTGTAAAATGGGCATGTTAATAGTGTCAACGTAATAGGATTGTTGTGAGGATTAACTGAGTTAGTATTTATAAAGTTCTTAGAGCCGTGATACATAGTAAGGGTTAAAACATGTTTTTAGGCCAGGCCCAGTGGTTCATGCCTGTAATCCCAGGACTTTGGGAGGCCGAGGCAGGCAGATCATTTGAGGTCAGGAGTTCAAAACCAGCCTGGCCAACATGGTGAAACACCATCTCTACTAAAAACACACACACACACAAAGGTAGCCAGGCATGGTGGCAGGCGCCTGTGATCCCAGCTACTCAGGAGGCTGAGACAGAAGAATCACTTGAACCCGGGAGGCAGAGGTTGCAGGGAGCCAAGATCGTGCCATTGCACTCCAGCTTGGGGGACAAGAGTGAAACTCCCATCTCAAAAAAAAAAAAAAAAAAAAAAGTTTCTTAAAATAGTTGTCAGACCATTAGAAAAGTGGCTCTTTAAGCTTCTTAAAGAAAAAGGAAGGATCCAGGAAGATGCTGCTTCTGGCAGAGGGTGACTTACACTTTCTTTTCCAAGGAGAGAGTGGAATAAGAATGTGAAGGAACTTGTATCCGAAGGCGGAGGACTGAAAGGTATTACCTAAAATACCCCTCACAAATGTTGGCAGCAATCCTAGGTCCTGACTAATGAAGTAATAAATGGGAAGATGTTCATAGCAACTCCTTTGGGGCTCTTCACAGTAGATTTTAAAAAGAGACAAGGGAAATAAACTGGAAATATATGGGGATAGAGGGAATGAGGGGGCAAAGCTTACGCCAAGAGTTGGCAGTTATATTCTGTATCTAATAAAGGCCAAAACAGAATGATCCTCAAACTGGAGATATGTAAGATAGAGATAAAAATATTTAAAAAAAAAAAAAAAAACCTGTCTGACTTAAGTGTTTTTCTCAGCATCTTCCATGGAGAAGGGCATTTGGCTGTCTGCTTTGTTAAAGAAAGCAGGCACTGCCTTATTGCTTGTGCAAAGAGGTGCTGTGCTGGCCACCATGAAGCGTGAAATATTTTCTTTATTTTTTTATTTTATTTATTTATTTATTTATTTATTTTTTGAGACAGGGTCTCACTCTGTCGCTCAGACTGGAGTGCAGTGGTGTGATCACAGCTCACTGCAGCCTCCACTTCCCGGGCTCAATCAATCCTCCAGCCTCAGCTTCCTAAGTAGCCAAGACTAAAGGTGTACACCACCAACCCGACTAATTTTCTTATATTTTGTAGAGATGGGATCTCGCTGTGTTGCCCAGGCTGGTCTCAAACTCCTGGGCTCAAATGCTTCTCCCACCTCAGCCTCCCAAAGTGTTGGGATTACAGGTATGAGCTATCATGCCCTGGCCACTTGGAACCTCTTCTTGTTCTCCCCAGATGTTTCTTGGGAGCCTGGAGGACAGAAGATTCACCATGCCTTTGGCTTGTGCTCTGCCTCACTGTGCATGGATTGCACTGGGGCTGGCTCTGACATTCCTGGCACAGGGCTTGGTTGCTCATTCAGGCTGATGGCCGCCCTTTGCCCTGTCTCCTTTGGCTGGAGGCAGCTGGGTTATAATTTGCTCCTTAGGCTTGGAAGTGCAGCCCTGCCACACTGCAGCGTGTGTTTATTTTATAATCCACAGACAAGAAGAAAGGAGGCAAATTCCAGCCCTTTAAGAAGTTGTTTGGCAAAAGGAAAAAGAAAGACCCTTCGCTGTTCTGGGCGCAGTCGGTGGGGAAGAAGAGTTACTCTCACCAGAGTGTCAGCAATGGGACCTTCTCTTCGGATGAGGAGACCCTGGAAGACAATCTAAGGTAATAACTTGCACTTTATTTTCAGATCTTTGGTGGAGTCCCGGGGTGGGGAATGGGATCCCAAAGGAGATAGGTGCTGTTTTTGGTTCCAGGAGACAAAAACAGAATCACAAACGGGGCAGGGTGTTGGGATCACTCCTGTAATCCCAACACTTTGGGAGGCCAAAGTGGGCAGATCACTTGAAGTCAGGGGTTCAAGGCCAGCCTAGGCAACATGGGAAAACCCCGTTTCTAGTAAGAAAATACAAAAAAAAAAATTAGCCAGGTGTAGTAGTAATCCCATGCATCTGTAATCCCAGCTACTGAGGAGGATGAGGCACAAGAATCACTTGTGGAGGGAGGTGGAGGTTGCAGTGAGCTGAGATCATGTCACTGTACTCCAGCCTGGGTGACAGAGTGAAACTCTGCCTCAAAAATAAAAAAAAAGGATCACAAATTGGTGCCATCTCTGGGAACGTGGAAGACTTGGTGTATTCTGCATAGAGAAATCACCTTGGGGAGTTAGCAAATGAGTCTGACCTCATTTTCTGGGAGTGCACAGGAATTGGCCATTCATTTCGCTGCTCTTGTTTGTGGAAGGAGGCAACATTTCACTGGCTTGGCTCACCAGGGTTCCTCAGATTGAAGAAGACTGTATTTCCTTATGCCATTGCTTTACAAAGAGAAAGGGTGTCATAGGTTAGACTTTATACCCTTGTTGAGGATGCAGGTTGCTCAGGCACAAGTGGTCACCCTTCATACCCCTGACCATCTCTAGCAACTTCTGGAGCCTGTCTATGATGGAGCTTTTGCCTGCCTGCCTCCCTCCCTCCTCCCTCCCTCCCTCCCTCCCTTCCTTCCTTCCTTCCTTCCTTCCATCCTTCCTCCCTCCCTCCCTCGTTTCCTCCTTCTCTCCCTCCCTCTTCCCTCTCCCTCCCCCACTTCTCCCTTTCTTCCCTGCCTTCCTTCTTTCTTTCCCCGCCTCTTAGAACACAAACAATAAATCTGGGTGTGACAGTGTCAGGAACTCAGAAAAGTAGGGTCAGGAAGTACTTTCTCACCTGAGTGCTTGGAATTGAAGTCAGAGTCAGAGCTGGTTAAACTCCGAGACTGACAGCTTAGAAACTAGCTCCTCTGAGAAACCTTTTCCGACAACCCCATCTGATTTATTTGCCCTTGCCTGTGTTCTTCTAGCATCGTGTGCCTGGTTTCAGCAGAGAACTTGTCACTTTCTATGGAAATTTGATTTGCTTGTCTGTCTTTCTCACTCGACTGTCAGTTTCACGAAGTCAGGGACTAGGTTTCATTCAGCCTTGTATTATGTGCTCAAAAAAAAGTTTTCCATGAATGCCTGACAACTGTATAAGCTAAGCGGAAGGAGTAGATGGTATCATCTGTGGTATCCTCACCATGCTTCAAGGACAGAGACAAAAATATCCTCTGTGGTGTGTGTCAGTAAGTAAATTCCAACGAACACTGCTGTTGTGTCCAAATTACAAAACCCTCAGACCAGAGGTGCACATTAAGTTTTACAGCAAATATTCAGCAACAGCATTTGTTAGTCCTGATACTGACTCTTTTCCTTGACACTTTGTGTTTATTTTCTATTGTCTTTACTCTGTAGGATAAGAAAATCATTTAATTTGACGCAGGGAAAGATGTAACTGAAAGGGAGCACAGCTAGTGCCAACTCACTCAGCTGTTGGGATGCTGTCGCAGTGAATAGTCAAGGAGTGTGCAGTTTGAATCCATTTTGATTTTACTTCAGGTTTTCAGTTGTAAAATAAGAGTGTGAACTTTTTGGCCTCACGGTATCAGGATGAGGAACAGATAGTAAAATGAGAATAAGTGGCAGTTTAATACAAAATGAGGTCAAGTCTGGAAAGTTCTCCCTTAGAGGGACTGTTCTATGGAAACACAACCCACCCTTTTTATAGTGTAGTAGGTATAGCATAGTTTTGCCAAGTCTGATTTCATATTGAACTGTGTTGGACTCTTACAGGAACCTGGACCCTGGAGGTTCTCTTCCCATTTAAGTCTTATATTCTGTTAACTTATTGGGGTTTTCCTTAAGGTTTTAGGTTTTACAAAGCCTTGGGAAATTCCACATTGGATCAAATAGCTACATTTCTAATAATGTCACCTGTCCTCATTATTGACTCTTGTCTACAAACCTGCATTTATGAGATGTGTACTATATTCTTATTAAACACTTCTTTTTATAATAAATTCATCTCATGAGTAAGGATATAAAAGGATAACCTTTGGACTATTAATTTTTTAAATGTCAATTTAAATATTTAAAAAATTAGTGGGTATATACCCAGAGGAGTATAAATCATTTTACCATAAAGCCACAGGCATGCAAATGTTCATTGCAGCACTGTTCACAATAGCAAAGACACGGAGTCAACCTAAATACCCATCAGTGACAGACTGGATAAAGAAATGTAGTGCATATGCGCCATGGAATACTTTGCAGCCACAAAAAGGAACAAGATCATGTCTTCTGCAGGAACATGGATGGAACTGGAGGCTATTGTTCTTAGCAAACTAATGCAGGAACAGAAAGCCAAATACCACATGTTCTCACTTATAAGTGGGAGCTAAATGATGAGAACTCATGAACAAAAGGAGGGGAACAACAGACACTGGAATCTACTTGAGTGTGGAGGGTGAGGGGAGAGAGAGGAGCAGAAAAGATAATTTACTGGGCTTAATACCTGGGTGATGAAATAATCTGTACAGCAAACCCCCGTGGCGTGAGTTTATCTACGTAACAAACCTTTGTATGTACCCCTGAACCTAAAATAAAAGTTAAAAAAAAATTAGGATAGAAACACAGCACGGTGTGGTGGCAAGTGCCTTTAATCCCACCTGCTCGGGAGGCTGAGGCAGGAAGATCATTTGAGCCAGGAGTTCAAGGTTGTAATGCGCTATGATCATGTCTATGAATAGCTACTGCACTCTAGCCTGGACAACATAGAAAAAAAAAAAGATACAAGCACAGGAAAATAGAAGTAATTTTAAAATATGTATTTATCTTTTCTAGGGAATTGACAATTGCAAAGTAATTTCACCTATAAAGTAAATACTACATATGTCGATTATGGTATACCAGAGCTTCTAATTATATGCCTTATTTACAGATGGAGAAAATGAAAAATGTTGTTTTCAGAAATTCTTATTTTTAGTTCATGGTTCAATTAACAGACTGTTACTTTGTGTTGTGTAATGATTCAAAAAATTTTCTGTGCATTTTATTTGCTATCTCCAAAATGGACAGTTCTTACAAAAGCACAAAACTTAAAGCTCCATTAACATGATTTTGGGTAGAGGTTGCAAGAAGGTAGATTTCAGCCCAACGTGAGGGAGAATTTCCTAATTAGAACTGCCTAAAAATGGGAGACTTGGCATGTCCCCAAAAAGATTGAGACCAGTGAAGGTGGGATTTCTGCACTGGGTGGGAATTTATGGGAACTGAACTTTAACATCCTGTCAAACACCCAAGAATCTGTAATTCTAGAAATGTTCCCATGACCAAGAATAACTCCTTATTGATCTGCTCCTTCTGCCTGAAAATTTCCATTTCCTTTGGGTTTTAAAAGCATTCTTTTCCTTCTCTAGGTTAGAAGCCTTTATCTCTCCTAGGCTGCTGCTTTTAAATTATATATTCCTTGGGAAAAGCAAAGTAATAAAACATGATCCATTTTTAAGAATCTAATGTGATTTCTTTTCTTAATTAAACACAACTAATATTACATTTCCAAAGGTGTCTTAAAACAGTTGTTAAATTTTAAAAGAGGGAGAGGGTCATCTTGGTAAATAGATTTGGGGAATTCTGAGCAAAAACAAATTAAATAGGATTCTTTATGTGGGACTCGACAGAACTTTTACTATGTAATGCGTCCTGTGAATCCCTAGGAAGAAGGATGTAGTATGCAGTATTTTAATATTCCTTTGACCATAGACCCTTTTTTCACTGAGAATATCCAATGGCATGTATTAAAGCTACCACTAATTGAAGTTAATACAATGTATTCACTTTTACATAGGTGAACTAATATAATATTTACCACAACTATTTAAGATTTATATTATTATCAACAGTTCAAAGATGAGAAAACTAAGGCTAGCAAGTAATTTGCCTAAGGTCGTACAGCTTATAAATCCCTGAGCCAGTATTCAAGCAATAAAGAGTGCATTCTTAAGCATCCACTACCGTGCTTCGCAAGGAGGCTGCAGCCTCACTAGGGAGTTACTCATATGGCCCTGCATCATCATACTGGTCCTGAGTCACTAGGCTCAGATGTCTGCCTACCTCCAGCTGCCTGATGGAGGCTCTGTTACTTACTGGGACTCTACTTGTCCTGCTTCCATTTTCTACTGAACACCCAGTGTTTGTTACATCATGCATAACAACAACACTTTATATTAAGTGCCAGATGTAAGCATGGTGAGATGTGAAGGGGTTCTGGAGAGGATGAGCTCACTTGGACTGGAACAGTCGGAAAAGGTTCAGGATTGAGGAGGCCTTGAGCCGGCTCCAAATGATGGGCAGGACGTGGAGTAGCTGAGAGGGAAGGCATGAACCTGTCAGATAATGGCATAAGCAGAAATTTTCATGGAAGAAGGAATATGACAAATAGAATAGGAGGGAACTTTCCAACTCTGTGAGGCTAGTGTTATCCTGATATTAAAATCAGGCAAAGATATCACAAGAAAAAAACTCCACAGGCCTATATCCTTTATGACAATAGACACAAAAATCCTTAAGAAAAAACTAATAGCCTGAATCCAACAACATGTAAGAATGATTAAGTAGCATGACCAAATGGAATTTATCCCAGGAGTGCAAGGTTGGTTTAACATACAAAAGCCAATCAATGTAATATACCATATTAATAAGATAAAGGATAAAAACCACATGATCATCTCAATAAATGCAGAAAAACTATTTGACAAGATCCAACATCCTTTCACGATTTATAAAAAAAAAAATAGACAACACTGGAAATAGAAGGAAACTCCTTCAACTTGATAAAGAGCATCTGAAAAATCCACAGCTAATATCATATTTAATGATGAAAAATGAATGTGATCCCCTTAAGATCAGGAACAAAACAAGGGTTTCTTATCTCATTCCTTCTATTCAACACTGTATTCTACAGTACTATATTGTTGGCTATAGCTGGGACAATTAGAAAAGAAAAAGAAATAAGAGGCATTAATCTTAGAAATGAAGAAGTAAAACTGTATTTGTAGATGCCATGATTGTATATATAGAAAGTCCTAAGGAATACACACACAGAAAGCTATTAGACTAATAAACAAGATTGTACAAGGTTATAGGATGCAAGATTGGAGTTTTTGGAATATCAATTGTATTTCTGTACTCTAGCAATTTATAATCTAAAAATGACCTTAGGAAAACAATTCCATTTACATAGCATCAAAAAGAATATACTACTTAAGAATAAGTTTAACCAAGGAAGTGAAAGACTTGTACACTAAAAATGACAAAATATCATTGAAAGAAATTAAAGAAGATTGAAATGATGGAAAGACATCCCATGTTCATGGACTGGAAAACATAATATTGTTAAGATGACAGTACTCCCCAAATTGAGCTACAGATTCCATGTGGTCCCCATCAAAATCCCAGCTGTCTTTTTTTCCCCCAAAAATTAGCAAGTGGATCCTAAAATTCATATGGAATTGCAGGGGACCCAGAATAGCCAAAACATTATTGAAAAAGGAGAACAAAGATGGAAGACTCACACTTTCTATTTAAAACACTTACTACAAAGCTACAGTAATCTAAACTGTGCGGTACTGGTATAAGGATAGATATATAGATAATGGAATTGAATTGAGAATCCAGAAATAAGCTCTTACATTTGTGGTCAATTGATTTTCAATAAGAGTGCTAAGACAATTCAATGGGCAAAGAAGAGTTTTTCAACAAATATTTCCGAGACAATTGGGTAGCCACATGGAAAAGAATGAAATTGGACCCCTTTTTACATCATATACAAAAATTAACTCAAAATGGATCACAGACCTAAATGTAAGAATTAAAATTATAAAACTCTTAAAAGAAAAAGTAAATTTCTATGACCTTGAATTAGGCAGTGGTTTTTTAGGTACCAAAAGCACAAGCAACAAATGGAAAAACAGAAAAGTTGGACTACGTCAAAATTAAATTTTGTGTTACAAATGATACAATCAAGAAAGTTATAAAACAATCCACAGAATGGATGGAAATATTTGTAAATCATATTCAGAATAGGTAAAAGTAAAAAACAAAACTCCCACAACTCAATAATAAAATGACCTTCTCTCCCAATTTTTTTAATGGGCAAAGGATTCGAATAGACATCACTCCACAAAAGTTATAAAAATATCAATTAACACATTAGCCATACTTGCTCAACATCATTAGCCATCAGGGAAGTGCAAATCAAAACCACAAACGAGATACTATTTCACACCCATTATGAAGGCTACAACCAAAAAGACAGACAATAACAAGTGTTAATGAAGATATGTAGGGATTGGAACCCTCACACATTGCTGGTGGGAATATAAAATATTAAAGGTTTAGGGTAATTTTTAGTCCTGATCCCATACCTTCACTTTATAAATGGGGAAAACAGGCTCAAAGAGGTGACAGTGCTATTAGTGTTAGAAATGTGACTACAATCCAAGCCTGCCCATTTTGCACATGGTAGTGCTTTTTTCTTGAATAGCCCCATTCCCCATCTCCACCTCCTTCCTTTGTCTAATTCCTCTCCATCCTTGAGTTTTCTGCACAAATGTGCCTTCCTTAGGAGAGCAAGCTTTCTCTGATTCCCTCAGCCTAGATCAGGCCCCTCCCCCTGACATTGTTCTCACAGCTTCCTTGACCTTTCCCTAAAAGTAAGCCTTGTGACTTACCATTCATTGTATTTCCAGCCTCTAACGCTGGGCCTGGCACATAGCAGGTGTTCAGTAAGCATTTATTCAATGAATGAATGCATGATTATTGCTCTTCGCCATACATTTCCCACTGGACAAGTCAGTGTTCATCTAATTTGGCCTCCAGTTTCCCACCTTGGTAAAGAGTATCACAGTCTCTCTGACCTGCTGGAAAAGGAGGAATCCGCAGTTAGTGTCATGAGACATCATGTCACCAGTGAAATTATAGTGAAGTGCAGGCTCCCTGCTTACCATTGTGTGCATTGATTCACCTGATCTTGCTGCTTTTCAGAGGATGAAGTCAGAAAGGACCTGTTATACTTGATTGTTTATCCTCTATCCTTAGGAACATGGAATGTGCTGAAATTGAATAGGGAATGGTGAAAAGGTGCAAAACCCATTAAATAAAAATTAGGGACTAAGCAGGAAAATCAACAGAGCTGAGCTGAAGAAGTCTAGAGAAAAAGAAGGTTGATGAATCAGTTATAGCAGGGGTCCCCAACCCCCAGGTGGTGAACCAGTACCGGTTTGTGGCCTGTTAGGAACCAGGCCGCACAGCAGGAGGTAAGTGGCAGGCAAGGGGGCGTTACTGCCTGAGCTCCACCTCCTATCAGCTCAGCAGCGGCATTAGATTCTCATGGGAGCTTGAACCCTATTGTGAACTGTGCATGTGAGGGATCTAGGTGGCGTGCTTTTTTTTTTTTTTTTTTTTTTTTTTTGAGGCGGAGTTTCACTCTTGTTGCCCAGGCTGGAGTGCAGTGGCACAATCTCGGCTCACCGCAATCTCCGCCTCCCAGGTTCAAGCAGTTCTCCTGCCTCAGCCTCCCTAGTAGCTGGGATTATAGGCATGTGCCACCAGGCCCAGCTAATTTTGTATTTTTAGTAGAGACGGGGTTTCTCCATGTTGGTCAGGCTGGTCTTGAACTCCCGACCTCAGGTGATCCACCCTCCCCGGCCTCCCAAAGTGCTGGGATTACAGGCGTGAGCCACTGCGCCCAGCCCGGTGGCGTGCTTTTTATGAGAGTTTAATGCCTGATAATCTGAGGTGGAACAGTTTCATCCTGAAACCATCCTCCCACCCCCTGTCCATGAAAAAATTGTCTTCCACAAAACCAGTTCCTGGTGCTGAAAAGGTTGGGGACTGCTAAGGTATAGCGATTCTTAGAGATACAATATGTTGTAAATGCAGCAGAACAGGAGCTAGGGACCTCTCGGGAAGTCAGGTGTTTCACTCGAGAGCTGTGTGACCCTAACCTAGCTAGCCCCTTCATCTCCCAGGATTACTAGAAGGACAAAAATGTACATGACATTGTGCTATCTGCAATAAAGCACTTTAAAAAGCAGGTTAGTATTAGTATTGAGATAAAGAGAATATTGATGACTACTATTTCCAGAGCATTAACCAGAGGAAAATTGATTCAAATGACAGCTACAGAGGTTTATGAAAAGATCTTTCTCCACATGGGGAAACAGAGTGGAATAAATAGCATGGAAGCCTGTGAAGTGGACTTTAGAGGCAAGTTAGAGGATCACTTGTCCTAGGTGCTATAGACACAGGACTGAACTTACAGACTGCAGTAGATGACCCTCTGACTTCCAATTCTAAGATTCTCCCTTTGAGATTCCAAACTTTACTCCTCTTCCTTGAATTTGTATGACATACCCGGTTTCTTTTGTAATTAACAGATAATTTGGTACACTATAGCCTATCAAGTACCATATATTTTGATAGAATACCCGAGTTCTGGATGAGCCTCTAAGTCAGATAATCTGACTCCAGTCGCTTCCAGCAATTCTAGTTTGTTTGATGAGGATATTTAATTGCTCTTTAACATTTCATTTGAATGAGACTCACGAATCTATTTAGGAAGAAAACTGCTGATCAATTGCAATTGCCCCTGTTGTCATGGAAACAAGCTGAAATGGGACTATAATTATATTTCCTTATTCCTGAAGTGAATCCCTAATCATTGCCATAGTAATTACCCAATATCTATGGTCCCAAATTACATGATTCTTGTCCAAAAAAGACAAAGGATAAGGAATAGGAAGGCTGGCCTGAGGCATACATTTACTGTGCAGCTGCAGAAAGCCTTCTCCTTTTTTGGATGGGAAGAATTTCCCTCTGTAGGCTCGCACTCCACAGTTGGATGATGTCAGCAGGTCTTAGATTGTGCCCAGTGCTTAGAAGAGTGGCTCGAAAGCTGTATTAGGTGGGACGATTTCAGTTGTAACAGAAATCAGAACTACTAGCATCTTCAACAGGAATCAAGTATATTGTCTGATGGACCAGAAAGTCTGGAAGACTTTCCAGGTTCCAAGGTTGGTTGATGAAATGGCCCAGCAACATCACCAGGATCCAATCTGAGTCCCTTTTTCTCTGGCATCCTCGGGGAGTGGCCTCTTGTCCTCAGGTTTGTTCCCTCATGGTCACAAGATGACTGTCACAGTTCCAGGTGTCACAGGAGGATGACAAAGACCACGGACAGAAAGAAGGCAGTCCCTGTCTTGTATTATTGTGAATGCGGAGAACTTTCTCAGAAATGCCTCTGCCTACTAAACTTCCCCTTGCTTTTCATTATTCCTTTTGCATAGACGCTATCTTTAGCAGATAGTGGCACCAGACAACAGAGCTTAAAATGGAGACTGCTCTTCCTGACATCTCTCTGCTCTCCTTAGCACTAAGTGCCTGGTGGGTGGGAGACGGAGTAGCATGGCTGCAGGGCTAACTTAGTTTGTTTTCTTTCCTTTGCAACCTCTCTTTCTGCTCTGACCTTCCAATGTGCTGAGCTCCAGGCCGCAGACCCAGCGTACACCTCTGTCTCATCTCTCCCATTCCTCCAGATAGGTATGAGCATAGAGCACTGGGCCTGGGTTTCAGCATCCCAGGACCATGGGGTGTGACATCCTTTGCTCTCAGGCAGCAGCACATGCCACCAAGAAAGAAGGGCAGCCTCCTGGGGAGAAGTAGAATCACAATACAGGGAGTTGTGCAAGTGAGTCATCCGTCCAGGTGAGCTAGACTAGAAGAGAGAATCCAGACGCAGACCTAGAAGCATAGTGTGGTAGCTGTTTTCTGGTCACTTAGCCATTAGCATCCAGTTCCCCTTCTCGAGTCAAGGTGACCCCCTGAAAGCTCCTTCCCTTTTAGGGAGTCATCTTTACCTTGCTGTGTATAGCTCTGATACGACATAGTGCCTGCTTCCTAGGACAGAAATCAAAAGGATCAGATCTTCCACCTCCATTCCCACTGCAGCCTGGCATGAGCCTGCAACCCAGCCTGGCCAATCACATGTTCTCCCTTAGGACTTTGACTTGGCAGGTGAGTCAAAGATGTAAGGAACACAACTTCTAGGAAGAGTAGTTACTGGCTCACTCTGGCCTAATGGTGGCTGTGGCTCCTGATGCCTAGGCTCTAGAACTCTCCTACCTAACTCCAGTGTTTTTCCAAGCCTGCAGTCTGGCTTCTTTTGTTCTGTGAGCCTCCACTATACTTCTAGTACATTTTATTTAGGTTGAGTAAGACAAAGTTTCTGTTGCCTATAGCTCAGAATGGTAACTGACACATGTAGACACCAGGAAACTAGATGTGAGAGAGAAGGTTTGAAATGGAAAGTGGGAAGCAAAGCCTGGAGCAGTTCCCTGGTTTAAGTTGAAAAGAAGGCTCAGAAAGCCTTGAGAGAGGCTGAACAGCCTCCTGACTTGCCCACCATTGGCTTCTTGGAGCTTTGTGAAGTGACCTCATGGAAAACAGCCATGATCTGAGCATATTCTGCATTTTCCCATAACACATCTGCATCACACTTTCCATTACCTCGGTGACCTCTCTACAGAAAACCCACCTAGTAAACCAACTCACCCTACAGTAGTTATCATTTTCTCATCCATTGAGAATGTTTGGTGGGGCACAGCGGCTCACACCTGTGATACTAGCACTTTGGGAGGCTGAGGTGGGAGGATTCCTTGAGCCCAGGAGTTTCAGACCAGCCTGGTCAACATAGTAAGAACCCATCCTAAAGTGAAAAAAAAACAAAACAAAAAAGCTGACAAATTTGATAATAGAAAGCACTATGGGAAAAACAAAACAATAGATGTGATCCCTGACCTCATGCCACACATAGTACTGGGGTGGAGATAAGATGGTATTACTATTGTCAGTAAAATCACATTGGCCAGGCACGGTGGCTCACGCCTGTAATCCCAGCACTTTGGCATGCCGAGGCAGGTGGATCGCCTGAGGTTAGGAGTTCAAGACCAGCCTAACCAACATGGTGAAACCCCATCTCTACTAAAAATGTAAAAATTAGCCAGACGTGGTGGTGGGCGCCTATAATCCCAGCTACTTGAGAGGCTGAAGCAGGAGAATTGCTTAAACCCAGAAGACAGAGGGTTGCAGTGAGCCGACATGGTGCCACTGCACTCCAGCCTGGGCTACAGAGTGAGACTCTGTCCCAAAAAAAAAAAAAAAAATCACATCTGTGTTTTGCTTTACAACATGCAAAGTACTTTTATGTTCTCTCTTGTTAAAGGCTTGATTACAATAACCATAACATCAAACAGTATGAGATTCATGCAGAGGGATTCCTGAGGGACAAAAGGGAGCAAGAAAAGGTGTATGGGGTTGATAAGGTTTGAGCTGGACCTCGAAATACGGTGTATTAGTCTGTTTTCACACTGCTATAAAGAGACTGTGTGATTTATAAAGAAAAGAGGTTTAATGGACTCACAGTTCCACAAGCTTAACAGGAAGCATGGCTGGGAGGCCTCAGGAAGCTTACAGTCATGCTGGAAGGTGAAGGGGTAGCACACACATCTTACCATGGTGGAGCAGGAGAGACAAAGAGCGAAGGGGGAAGTGCCACACACTTTTCAACCATCATATCTTGTGAGAATGCACTCACTATCACAAGAACAGCATGAGGGAATCCACCCCCATGATCCAATCACCTCCCACCAGGCCGCCCCTCCAATTCAACATGAGATTTGGGCGGGGACACAAATCCAAACCACATCAGTGGGTAAGAACCGAATTGTGAGACTGGCACCGGGCAGTCCGTGCAGCAGAAGAGCCTATGCAGTAATAGAACCCAGTGATGGTATTTGAGGAACTGACAGGTCAGGTTTGCCTCTTGGGTGCTTGAAGTAGGGTGACATTAGATAATAACTTTTTTTTAAGAGACAGTGTCTTGCTCTGTCACAAAGGCTGGAGTGCAGTGGTGAGATCACAGCTCACTGCAGCCTCAAACTCCTGAATTCAAGCAGTCCTTCCACCTCAGCCTCCTGAGTAGCTGGGATGACAGGCACGGGCCACCACGCCCCATGAATTTTTTTTTTTATTTTTAGAGACAGGGTCTTGTAGTGTTGTTGCCCAGGCTGGTCTCAGACTCCTGGCCTCAAGCCATCCTCCTGCCTTGGTCTCCCAAAGCACTAGGATTATAGGTGTGAGCCACCATGCCCAGCACTGCTTACACCATTCTTAGTGTTTTACATATCATAAATTTAATTCTAATGAAAGCTCTGTGAGGTAGGTCCTATTATTATCCCCATTTAACAGTTAAGGAAACTTAGGCACCTGGAGGTTTAGAGACTTGCTGAAAGCCACACAGCTGCCAAATGGTAAAACTAGGTTTCAGAGGTAGGAACTAATCCCTAAGAGGTAAGAGGTAATCCCTACGCTACACAACCTCTGTTTCATAGAGCCAGAGTAGTTTAGAGCTCTGGCATGAACAGCGGTAAATGCCAAGCAACCACTGCAGCTTTATTTGGGAGGATTTTGGCACGAGGGAAACACCAGTGGTTTCTGAGCTGGCAAATTAACTCCTTTAAGATTAATGGTAGGGGACTAGGTGCAGTGGCTCACGACTGTAATCCCAGCACTTTGGGAGGCTGAGGTGGGCAGATCACCTGAGGCCAGGAGTTTGAAGCCATCCTGGCCAACATGATAAAATTCCATCTCTACTAAAAATACCAAAATTAAACGAGTGTGGTGACATGCACCTGTAATCCCAGCTACTTGGGAGGCTGAGGCATGAGAATCTCTGGAACTCCAGAGGTGGGAGTTGTAGTGAGCTGAGATTGTGCCACTGTATTCCAGCCTGGGCGACAGAGTGAGAGTCTGTCAAAAAAAAAAAAAAAGGTTACTATAGGGTTTCAGAGAAAGCTGAATTGGAAAAGATGTAACTTGGAGATGATTTACAGATGTCAATTATATTGCAATAGGGTGGAGGTAAAAACAGGACAACAGTGACAATTATACACTCATTGATTTTCGACTGCTCTCAGGGTTCCTGCATTTATTTCTGCAGATTCCCACGAACATCTTATTGTGTGTTCAAGAACAAGTCCTCTGGCTCCCACTGCCTGCCCTGGTCAGGGTGATGAGCATCATGCTAGTGACTTCCTCTCAGATGGTCCACGAAAACAAAGTCTGCAATGGCTTCAACATAAAAAGTAATAATAAAAGCTTCCCCTGAGCAAAGGTTACAGTATGTGAGCCGTAACCATTGCTGCTGGCATGCTTATTAGCATAATCATCCTATCCATATACTATTCCAGCAAGTTGCGATGACCCCTCCAGGCCTCCACTGAGTTTGCTAAGCTCTTGACAACTTTAAGCACAGAAACAGGCCCTTCAAAATGCCCTGTATTTTGATGTATTTGCTGCCAAAGTGAGCCTGACAGTACTGTGTTATTTGTTCTATAACAGCCTTTTATTTTCTTTTATTTTTAGAGGCAGGGCCTCTGTCACCTAGGCTGGAGTGCAGTGACGTGATCATAACTCACTGCAGCCTCGAATTCCTGGGCTCAAGCGATCTGCCTGCTTCAGCCTCCTGAGTAGCAGGGACTGCAGATGTGCAGCACTATGCCCGGCTGAATTTTTTTTTTTTTTTTTTGTTACAGAGTCTCACTCTGTTACCCAGGCTGGAGTGAAGTGGCACGATTTTGGCTCAGTGCAACCTCCGTCTCCTGGGTTCAAGGGATTCTTCTGTCTCAGCCTCCCGAGTAGCTGGGTTTATAGGCATGAACCACCACGCCCAGCTAATTCTTATTTTTTTAGTAGAGGGGGTTTCACCATCTTGGCCAGGGTGGTGTTGAACTCCTGACCTCAGGCGATCTGCCCACCTCGGCCTCCCACAGTGCTGGGATTATAGGCAAGAGTCACTGTGCCCAGCCAACCTGGCAGATTTTTTAAATTATTTTTTGTAGAGATGGGCTCTTGCTATGGTTCCCAGGCTGATCTTGAATTCCTGGGTTCAAACTATTCTCCCTGCTGAAAGCGTTGGGATTATAGCCGTTATCCAGCATGCCTGGCCCTAAAGTAGTCGTTTGGAGCCTCTAGGTAGAATCTTGGAGTTAATTCATCTAACTCTGGGTAAATGAAAGGAAAGAGGAGGTGGAGTAAAGGAGAAAGAAACACCAATGTGTGTTTCCTGTTGTCTTTCTAAACCCATAATGAGTTAGATCAGAGGGCTTAAATGTTTTAAGATGTAGGTAGAACAGGACCCTGTAAACCTCTGTGAGTTTTTCTTAGTGCTAAATGCATCTTCCCTTAGAATTGACTCAACCTATTCAAAGCCTCTAGTCTGTAGCTAATAGTTCCTGGGGTGGGTTCATGATATTTGAACCTTCTTGGGTAGGAGTTTCATGGATGACACCCGAGGGGCTATTGTTCTGTGCATCAGATACCAGGATCAGGTTTTCAAGAACTGACTTCAAAATTTCCCATGATTTTAGGCAAATGTCAAGGATTTTTCCTCGTGCCTTTTTTCTCCCTCTTTTCTTAATTTCCTCCTCTTCTTCCTACCTTCCTTCTACTACTCTTGTTTTTAAAAAAAATTCCATTTTTATTTCAGATTCAGAGAGTACCTGTATAGGTTTGTTACAAGGGTATATTACATGATGCTGAGGTTTGAGCTTCATTTAATCCTGTCACTCAGATAGTGAACAAAGTACCCAATAGGCAATGTATCAGCTCTTGCCCCCTGCTCCCTCCCTCTCTCCTATTAGAGTCCCCAATGTCTGTTGTTCCCATCTTTATGTCTGTGTGTTCCCAAGACTTGGCTCCCACTTACAAGTGAGAACATGCGATATTTAATTTTCTGTTTCTGCATTAATTCACCTAATTGCATGTCATCCTCGCACAGGGACCATGATAATCTTCTCCATATCCAGTTCCAGTTTTAGTGTATGTGCTGCTGAAGTGCCGTACTCTTCCTCTTCCGCTTCCTCCTCCTCTTTCTTTTACTTCTTTGGTCTTATGAGGTCACTACTGATCTTTACAGATATTGACTGTTTAATTTGGGTGGAGGATATCAAGATGATGTAGATCTTCTATGTGGAATGGGTACTTATGGCACACCTATTTACTCTTTCAGCCGTGTCTACACATAGATATGAGTCACAAGGCTGCATTCCTGTGTTTTTAAAATCTTCATCAGCACATTCATGTTCATTGCAGTCCTACTTACAGTAGCCAAAAAGGAGAAACAACCCAAATGCCCATTGACAGATGAATGTATAAACATGATATATATGTACAATGGAATTACTCATTCTTAAAAAGGAAGGAAATTCTGACACATGCTACAATGTGGATGAACTTTCAAAACATTATGCTAAGTGAAATAAGCCAGGCACAAAAGGACAGATATTCTATGATTCTATTTAAAGGAAGTACCTGAAATAGTAAAATTCGTAGAGACAGAAAGTACAATAGTAGTTGCCAGGCGCTGGGGAGAGGGGAGAATGGGAAGTTATTGTTGCATGGATATGAAGTTTCAGTTTGGGATGAGGGATAAAGTTCTAGAAGTTGATAGTGGTGATGCTTTCATTATAATATGAGTGTATTTAATGCCACTGAACTGTGTACTTAAAAAATGTTAAAATGCTAAATTTTATGTTATATGCATTTTATCGTAATAAAATTTTGATCAATATTACATAAATATGAAAAAAAAATGGATGCTGGGATCCCACTTGGTATTGACAGATTTTGCGTTTAAGAATTAAAATTAGGCTGGGCATGGCGGTTCACGCCTGTAATCCCAGCACTTTGGGAGGCCAAAGCAGGAGGATCGCTTGAGCCCAGGAGTTCAAGATCAACCTGGGCAACATGGCAAGATTTCATCTCTGTGAAAAATTTAAAAACTTAGCCAGGCACAGTGATGCATGCCTGTATTTCCAGCTACTTGGGTGGCTGAGGTGGGAGGAGCCCTTAAGTTCTGGAGAGTTCCAGGCTGCAGTGAGCAGAGAGACCACTGCAACAGAATGCCTGGGCAACAGAATGCCTGGGCAACAGAATGGGACTGTCTCAAAAACAAAACAAAGTAAAACTGGTATATCCTCTTTTATATAAGATTTGCAATTGTAGGTGAACTGGAACCCTCTTAATTAATGCTCCTTTCTTGTCGTGATCTAGCAGCCACCATTCATATAATGTCTTTGTTCTCTAAGAAATCCAAACATCTGTAAACACTGTATTAAGCCCTGTCAACAGTGAGTCAGGAGCCTGAGTTCTGGTTTCTGTTTTGATTGAATCTGTCTCTTCACTTTGCTGGGCCTCAGCTTCTCCATCCATAAAGACTTGGGTCTTGGATTCCATGAGCACAGAGGGGCCCTTTCTTCAGTGGCTGTTGGCTGTGTGAGGGCTGTCCCTGTCATCGCTGATACAGTACACTGTCTTTTGCTGCTACCAGTTTACTCATAGAGACTCACTAGAGATGTGAAGAGCAGCGCTCCAGGCCTCCAGACACAGGTGCGGAGAAATATTGGCAGGCAGAGTGGAATGCAGGCTCAGAATGGGTCTGTGAGCTCAGGATTTCCAGTCTTCTGCATGAATTTTTACATTGTCTTTGAAGGATTTCTGAAAGTGAAAGCACAGAGAATGTTATCGGTTAAGGTTTTTGCAGTTTATCTTCTTCCTAATCTGAACTTTACCTCACTTATAAAATAATATAGCATAGAGTCCTGGGGATGAGAGTAACAAAGAAATAGAAAAGACAGGAGTTCTGTGGGAAAATTGATGAATTCGTGTTGAGTTTGCGGAGACAGTGGGAGAGTCATTCCACTGTAGCTGGAGACACATGAGAAGAGCGTATTGGAGTGAGGCAGTTATTAAAGGTAAAGCCAGAAGAGCAACCTCAGGCTGTTCTCTCATCAATGTCTTCGGAAAGATAACTGCAGGAGGCAGTGAAGAGTAGAGGGGCAAGTCCAACAGCTGGTATCTTTGGGCTGATTAGAAACCCCTGATGAAATGTTTCGAAGCCCAACCTCTCTGTCAATACAAATAATATCAATGACAACAGCAAATCAGAACAGAAATGCAGAAATGACAGTTACAACATCTCAGCCATGCTCCTTTCTGTACATAGGAGAGCTGACTGCCTTCTAGAGCCCCAGGAACTTCTGCTGTTTGGACCTCCAATCCAAAAGGACCATTTTTCTGACCTCTGTAAGTCAGGGCTGTGATTCTTCTCTAGGCTTATGAAAATTGTTCCTCAGAGACCAGTGCTGTTCTGAACTTCCCAAGTGGGCCTTTCTTTCTCTCTTTGTAGAGTTGGCTTTTACCATGTGTGCTTTGCATTTGACTTCAAATCTTGTTTAAATTAAAATGATTGTTAAATGACTACATTGACAATCTTCTAGTTCAAGGTTTAAAATCTGTGGGATTTTAGAGGTCTTTATACAGCTCTCCTCACAAGCAAGAGGCTGCTCTGTGTTCTCAATAGCAGAAGAGAAGGTTCCCACCTGCAAGTCCATTTCCTGTCATTTGAGCAGAGAGAGAGGGAGGGCAAGTTGCAGCATTGAGGCTGAAAGGCCCCTCTCTTGGTTCCCTCAAAAGGAAGCAGGGAGAGGTGGGGTTGGCCTGCTTCACAATCAACTGTGAAAGATCTTTAAATATCAAGAGTAAAGAAGTACGGATGAACTCTGCTAAGGTACAATTTGTGGTAAATTGCCCCTCCACCTCCCGGTCATGTAATTTGCAGTTCCCAGCTGGTTAAGGACCATGGTTCCATCAAGCTCTGTGTTCATTAGAATATGGTTTCAAGCTGAGATCTCCACGCATAGGCTATTCAGTTTCAATTCCAACCCTGCCTCAAGTTTTGGAACTTTGGGCAATACTTTTACCCACTTGTTGCCTCAGCTTCCTCTTCAGAGAACAGGAAATAATCTACATTGTAGAGTTGTTTGGAGCTGGAACTGGTAACCATGCTTACCAAAGATTTAGTATTAGATTTAATATTACACAAACTGCTGCCCTCTTTCTGCTGCTCTAACCATATGACTGACATACCTGCCCCCATTTTGCCTTCTACCATGATTGTAAGCTTCTTGAGGCCCTTACCAGAAGCCAGGCAGATAATTAGTGTCATGCTTATACAGCCTGCAGAACCTCTTTTCTTTATAAATTACCCAGCCTCAGGTATTTCTCTGCAGTAACACAAAAATGACCTAATATAGAAAATTGGTACTAAAGAATGGGACATTGCTATAAAGATAACTGAAAATGTCAAAACAGCCTTAGAACTGGGTAACAGGCAAAGGTTGGAAGAGTTTGGAGGGCTCAGGAGAAGACAAGAAGATGAGGGAAAGTTTGGAATTTCTTAGAGACTGATTAAATACTTGTGACTAAAAATGCTGATAGTGATATGGACAGTGAAGGCCAGGCTAATGAGGTCTCAGATGGAAATAAGGAACTTACTGAGAACTGGAGCCAAGGTCTCCTTTGTTGTACTGTAGCAAATAACTTGGCTGCATTGTGTTCATTCCCTAGGGATCTGTGGTAGTTTGAACTCAAGAGTAGTGACTTAGGGTATCTGTTGAAAGAAATTTTTAAGCAGCAAAGCATTTAAGATGTGACCTGGCTGCTTCTAACAGTTTACATTCAGATATGCCAAGGAGGAGGACCTTAGGAAACAACCCAGGCTCTCAGTTGAGGCTCTGGGAGGACTACACCCTAGAAGTATAGGCAAAACAGAAGTAGTCTGAGCCTTACAAAGATGGCTAACCAGCATGAATTAGCTCAGTCTTTGATTGGATTGAAGTGAAGTGCCTCTTTGCTGTTTGCAGCCTTCAAGAAGATCGGGTGAGTCCTCTCTGGAAGAAGAGAACCCAGCCTCTAAAATTTTTGAGGCATGATGTGTGAAGTTTAATTAAAAATTACCAGGCATCTAAGAAACAGACTACAAGAAAAACAAGATAATAGAAATAGACCTAAAGGTGACCTAGATGTTGGAGTCTCAGATAGACTTTCAAATAATTGTGATTAATATATTCAACAGGCCGGGCGCGGTGGCTCAAGCCTGTAATCCCAGCACTTTGGGAGGCCGAGACGGGCGGATCACGAGGTCAGGAGATCGAGACCATCCTGGCTAACATGGTGAAACCCCGTCTCTACTAAAAATACAAAAAACTGGCCGGGCAACGTGGCGGGCGCCTGTAGTCCCAGCTACTCGGGAGGCTGAGGCAGGAGAATGGCGTGAACCCGGGAGGCGGAGCTTGCAGTGAGCTGAGATCCGGCCACTGCACTCCAGCCTGGGCGGCAGAGCGAGACTCCGTCTCAAAAAATATATATATATATATATATTCAACAATATAGTTTACAAGATGGAGAATTTCAGCAGATAACATAAATTTATTAAACAATTAAATGGAAATTTGAGATCCAAAATATACTTCTGAAATTAAGAACTCAACAGATGGGTTTTAACAGGAGATTGGACTTAGAAAATTAGTGAGCTGGAAGCAGGTCCATAGAAATAATCCAGTCTGAATCATATTGAGTATAAAGATGGTAGCTACAATAATGAGAATAAAAGTTATGTGGCTTGTACTTAAAAGCATCTAACATGGGAGGATCAGAGAGAGATGAGAGGAAAAATGGGGCAGAAGCAATATTTAAAGGATAAAGGCTGAGAATTTTCCAAAGCTGATGAAAGACATCAAGCTACAGATTTAAGAAGCATTGTGTAACCCAAGCTGAATAAATTAAAAGAAGCTCACACCCTGCTACACCCACTACTAAAAACCAAAGATAAAGAGGCTAATTTTAAAATCAGCTATAAATGAAAGATAGCTGTATTAGTCTGCTCTTGCACTGCTGTAAAGAAATACCTGAGACTGGGTAATTTATAAAGAAAAGAGGTTTAATTGGCCATGATCCTGCAGGCTGTACAGAAAACATAGTGGCTTCTACTTCTAAGGAGGCCTCAAGAAGCTTCCAATCATGGCAGAAGGCAAAGAGGGAAGTGAGGTGTTTCACATGGCAGGAGCAGGAGCAAGAGAGAGCAAGGCAGGAGGTGCTGCATGCTTTTTAACGACAAGATCTTGCAAGAACTCACTCACTACCATGAAAATAGCACCAAGGGGATTATGCTGAACCATTCATGAGAAATCCATCCCTATGATCCAGCCACCTCCCACCATTGGAGACTACAATTTGACATGAGATTTGTCGGGGCACAGATCCAAACCATATCAGTAGATCATGTGTCTTTTCAAAGATGGAGTAATACAAGCGTATCTACAAAAATTCTACGCATCAGATGTGGTGACTCATGCCTGTAATGCCAGCACTTTGGGAGGCGAAGGTGGGAGGATTGCTTGAGGCAGGAGTTCCAGACCAGCCTGGGAAAGATGGCAAGAACTCATCTCTACAAAGAATTTTAAAAGTAGCCAGGTATGCTGACATAAGCCTGTAGTTTCAGCTACTTGGGAGACTGAGGCCAGAGGATCCCCTGAACCCAGGAGTTCAAGGTTGCCCAGGAGCTATGATTCAGCCACTGCACTCCAGCCTTGGTGACTGAGACCCTGTTGTACAAAAAAAAAAAAAAAATCAGCAGTCACGTTATTATAATTAATAAATAAATTTAGCAAAGTCTCTGGTTATAAGATCAGTATACAAAAATAAGTTACATTTTATATCCACTAATTAAAAAATTAGAAAATAGAAATTTTAGTCTATACCATTTACAATAAATTCAGAAACACCAAATATATAAGAATAAACCTATCAAAATATGTACAAGGCCTCTATACAGAAAACTTCAACACATTTGTTAAGAGAAATTAAAGATGATATAAATACATGAGGAATTAGCCCATGTTCATGTATTACAAGATTCAATATTGTAAAAACATCAGTTTAAAAAGGTACAGATTTAGGCTGGGCGCGGTGGCTCAAGCTTGTAATCCCAGCACTTTGGGAGGCCGAGATGGGCGGATCACGAGGTCAGGAGATCGAAACCATCCTGGCTAACGCAGTGAAACCCCGTCTCTACTAAAAAATACAAAAAAAAACTAGCCGGACGAGGTGGCGGGCACCTGTAGTCCCAGCTCCTCGGGAGGCTGAGGCAGGAGAATGGCGTGAACCCGGGAGGCGGAGTTTGCAGTAAGCCGAGATCCGGCCACTGAACTCCAGCCTGGGCGACAGAGCGAGACTCTGCCTCAAAAAAAAAAAACAAAAACAAAAACAAAAAGTATAGATTTAATGCCATCTAAAAGCAATCTCAATATTATATTCATGTATGTGTATATGTATAAATTTATGTAGAGGCCAGGTGTATATGTATAAATTTATGTAGAGGCCAGGTGTAGCGACTCACGCTTGTAATCCCAGTACTTTGGGAGGCCAAGGTGGGCAGATCACTTGAGAACAGGAGTTCGATACCAGCCTGGCCAACATGGCAAAACCCCATCTCTACCAAAAATACAAAATTTAACCAGGTGTGGTTATGGGCGCCTGTAATCCCAGCTACTCAGGAGCTTGAGGCAGGAGAATTGCTTGAACTCAGAAGGTAGAGGTTACAGTAAACTGAGATTGTGCCACTGCACCCCAGCATGAGTGAGATCTTGTCTCAAAAATAAATAATAAAACTCGGAAAACGAAAGCTGAAAAACTTAAACTACTAGATACCAAGACTCCTTAAAAAGCTACAGCAATTAAGATAGTGTGCTATTGGTATAAAAACAGATAAGTAAAAAAAAGTAAAAACAAAACGACAGCAACAAAAAACAGACAAGTAGACCAATGAAACAGAGGCCAGACAAAATTACAATATAGACAGTTACTTAATTTATAGCAAATTGCTCATTTCTTCAAACCTTAGTTTTCATGTCCATAAAATACCCTTACTAACAGTGCCTACCACATAAGTTTTAAATATTATATATCAAAAAGATTCTGATATTATGTTAAAGAGGTTAGCATACATGCAAGGTACATCGCAAGTGTCCAATAAAATTTAGCTAGGATAAATATTACCACTGTGACCACCACTATTGTAATTACTACTACTGCTACTATTACTCTTCATTTTCTCGATTTTTCAATATGATCATCTGGAAATGAGTAATGGATGGATATTAGATCTTTGCCGGGAACAGGAATGTTTGGAGTTCAACACCAAAGAGCAGGAGAGTGCCAATTCTTAGCCTATGTAGAAAAAATAATGGGATCAGTGGGATAAACTTCATGACTCAGTCAAGGTTGACTTAGAAACCGGAATGGAACTTAGCCTAGCACTGCTGTATTCTGTACACACAACTGCGAGAAATTAGTAAATATATATATATGCCCTTTGCAAAAATACAGTGTAGAAATGAAGTCATTTACCCCTTCTCTCAACTGAGTCATAACCAGCAGTCTGAAAAAGAAGTTTAAACAGAGAATATTCAGAAGTTCAATTCCACAACTTCGAATGAAAAGCTTATTTCCTAACATTTTTAGGTGAACTTGGAAGCTCAGTTTGTAACATAGGTCCCAGATTTTCTGAGGACAGGGAGATCATAACATATTAATCTCTCAGCATGTTTCCTAAAAGAGTGCCTCATATTTCATAAAGGGAATTGCTGCTATATGGTGCCCTGGGTTATTTAGCTGAAGACTTATGCCTTATTCTAGTTATTTAGTATCTTCAACCCTCTCATAGTCCAGCCCCCATGGCATCTGCACCATGTTCCTCTCCCATACCCTGTGTCACTCATGGGTGACAATACTATAAGACCATCTACCACTTTAAAATATGGCAGCTGGCTGGCATGGGATTATTCTCAGCAGATCTGAGTTCAGTTTCTCACTCTATTCCTTCAATTTGCATGTCTTTATATAAGTTATTTACTTGCTGAGTTTCATCTGTCACAAGATGGTGATGATGGGGATTAAATGAGATAATGAAAGTAAAACGCCACACAGTTTTTTTTTTTTAATCAAAGTAAGGGTTGATGTTTATAATAATTATTATTATTGCATAAGATCACATAGGCAGGAGGCTCACATCCAAGTCTTTTGTTTGTAAACCTCGCACACTTTTACACCATGCTGCCTGTAATTTAGCAAACTAGATTATAAAATTTGGTAATTAGTGTTCCCAACTGGGTCTAGACTTGGGCAGGTAACAAGTACAGCTGCCCCAGGACCTTGCCCACTGCATTCTGTAATTCAGTTCATAGGCACTGCCTGGGAACACCTGCCCCCAGTGCTGACTGTTCTCTCATGCACTTGGTCACTGAGAAAACCCCAGTAGGGGCCCCTTTCTGGGGAGGGGAAGGAGGAGGTTGTGCTCTCTCTCCCTTCCAAGTGCTGCCTGTATTGCCTGGCATTGTGCCTGCCTTGGTGCTCTTCCTGCCCCTGTGAGGAGCTGGCAGCCTCAGTGTGTACTCTTTCCCAGAGATAAGTTCGTTTCCAAGATCAAGTAAGGAAAAGTTTGCTTCTGCTGCTTCCTCTTTGTGCATTTCTTTTTTTTTTTTTTTTTGAGACGGAGTCTCACTCTGTCTCGCCTAGGCTGGAGTGCAGTGGCGCGATGTTGGCTCACTGCAATCTTCACCTCCCGGGTTCAAGCGATTCTCCCATCTGAGTCTCCCAAGTAGCTGGGATTACAGGCGCCCACCACCACGCCCAGCTAATTTTTTTTTTTTTTTTTTTTTTAGTAGAGATGGGATTTCACCATATTGGCCAGGCTGGTCTTGAACTCCGGACCTCAGGTGATCTGCTTGCCTCTGCCTCCCAAAGTGCTGGGCTTGGCATGAGCCACTGTGCCTGGCCGTCTTTGTGATTTCACACGGCTTATACCTCATTGTTAGGTAGGAGTCCAGACTTCCTCCAAGTCCAGCCCTTCAACTAAAAAGTGTTTTAGCTGGGCTTAGTGGCTCATGCCTATAATCCCAATGCTTTGTGAGGAAGCCAAGAGTTCAAAACCAGCCTGGGCAACATAGCAAGACCCCATCCCTACAGAAAATAATATAAATTAGCCGGATGTGGGAGCAGATCCTTATATTCCTAGCTACTCTGCAGGATCCCCTGAGCCCAGGAGTTTGAGGCTACATTGAGCCATGATCACATCACTGCACTCCAGTCTGGGCAACAGAACAAAATCTTGTCTCTAAAAATATAAATAAATAAAAATAAAAATATAAAAAGTTTTTGTTGGATACGAGCCACCTATAAGGTGTTCCATATATGCAAAGCCTATCAGAATGGCCCTAACACAAATGTCTCCCATTTTCTCGAAATTCCTAAAGCATTTATTGTCTCTATCAACAATTCTGTAGTCCTCTTCCAAAGTCTTTGTTTGGGATGTGTACGTCTTTCTTCGAGTTTGGTTGTCATCTGAAAGTAAGAAATCCTTGCCTCTTACTTCTAGACTTGCATGTTACTTAATAAATTCTGGTTGGCAAGACTTACTGGGACAAAACTGATAGTGACAGCTCAGTTGGAGAAAGGCTCTTCCAATTAAAAGTTCTGCAGTGCCTTCTGTCTTGGATCCTATACAAATAAGTAACTGTCTTTGTGTTCTCATGGTGAATGGCTCTGAACCAGGGCTGTGTAAGAGATGGGGACCTTTTCGTCTACCCAGCTCTTTGGCCGACCCCCAGCTGAAAGGGACACAATGCTGGAAGTGCTTGCCGAATGAGACTGAGAATGTGGGTGGAGTCCCTCCAATCAGGAATAATGGGAAACTGAATTGCCAAAAGAAATTGTATCCTAATAAAATGAAGCACATGATTTACATTCCAGGTCCTTCAACTATTCTATGGGAACCCGGGCATTTTCCCATGACAGTATTTTTATCCCTGATGGGGGAGCAGAAAGTGAGCAGACAGTTCAAGCAATGTCACAGGACAACCTCCTGGGCAAAGTCAAAACTCTTCAGGTAAGACAGCTTGAGAGTGGAAGGTACGAGCCATAGGAGGGGCCCAGCTATGGAGGGAAGTGGGAAAAGTCCCGAGCTTGGCCTTGAGTAATGGATTGGGAGGTCCAGAGGTCACTCCTGGTGAGAATTATTGCTTTCTTGAATTCAACTCTATTCTCTGGAAACCTCCTGCCCAACTGCGAGACCTACACTATCGCCATTGCAGCCACCTGCATGACACACCCTCTCCTTTTCTTTCAAATTGTTCCCTCCTATTTTACTGGACATGAAAATAAGTACCCAAGAGAAGCTGCAGGACTTGGGGCCAGGCACGGTGGCTGAGGCCTGTAATCCCAGCACTTTGGGAGGTCGAGGCAGGTGGATCACTTGAGGCCAGGAGTTCAAGAGCAGCCTGGGCAACATGGCGAAACACTGTATCTACTAAAAATGCAAATACTAGCTGGATGTGGTGGCACACACCTGTAATCCCAGCTACAAGGGAGGCTGAGGCAGGAGAATCGCTTGAATCCAGGAGGAAAAGGCGGTAGTGAGCCGAGATCATGCCACTGCACTCCAACCTGGGTGACAGAGCAAGACTCTCTCCCATAGAACAACAACAACAACAAAGCTACAGGACTTGGATGAGAGGAAGAGTTCCTAACCATTAAGCATTGCCCATAATCCCTGAATCAGGGCTGACTGTTGACTGAGAGTATGCACAACACATATCCACTTTCCGAGTCTCTATAATTGGACAGTGAATGACATGACTGTATTTTTCTGTTGTGTTTGTAAATCTCACCATCCTGAGCCACCTTGTCTCAGAAGAAAATCACAAAGCTCTTAAGCCACCTTTCAGTTCACTCTGCAGAGTGGGGCAGTTTTCCTACCTAAAATCAACTCTGGTGGTACCTCCATAACAATGAAAATATAATAAATAATTCTTCACTAAATGTGATTGAAATGGCAGGTAATACAGGAAAAGCAAGAAGAGCAATGCCCTTAGAGCCTGACTATGAGGTCTGCCTAGTGGCTTGGCAGATAGAATTCTCTCACCTGGCCAGGCACGGTGGCTCACTCCGGTAATTCCAGCACTTTGGGAGGCCGAGGTGGGTAGACTGCTTGAGCTCAGGAGTTCGAGACCAGCCTGGGCAACATGGTGAAACCACATCTCTACCGAAAATACAAAAGTTAGCCAGGCATGGTGGTGTATGCCTGTAGTCCCGGTTTCTCAGGAGGCTGTGGTGGGAGGATGGCGTGAGCCTGGGAGGCGGAGGTTGCAGTAAACTGAGATCACACCACTCCATGCCAGCCTGGGTGATAGAGTGAGAGCTTGTCCAAAAAAAAAAGAAATTTCTCTTACCCAAGATAAATGCCCAAGCAAGTACTTCTCTGAGGTTCTCCAGCTAGCTGCTTGGAGGCTCTCCAGGTTATGAGCAGAGGGCTCTGGGCTGCTGGTTTCCACCTGTCTGTAAGTCTACAACACTGGATTAATAAATGAATCAATGAACGAGAAAAAAAAAAAAGGAAAAGAGAACAGCTGCCCTCAGTAGCTACTGATATGCTGACGCACTTTACTCAGTAGAGATCAGCAGAAGATTGAGACCATCTTGGCTAACACAGTGAAACCCTGTCTCTACTAAAAATACAAAAAAGTTGGTGGGTCTGGTGGCACGTGCCTGTAGTCCCAGCTACTCGGGAGGCTGAGGCAGGAGAATCGCTTGATTCTCTGGAGGTTGCGGTGAGCCAAGATCGCGACACTGCACTACAGCCTGGAGACAGAGAGACTTCGTCTCAAACAAACAAAAATTTATTTCTGAGGTGTTCTTGTTTCTATGGAGCATGAGCTGTGTATTTTGTGATATTTTGTGGAAATTGTGTCTGGTCACATATTCCACATAACACCCAGCTAAATGTGTAGCCTGTGGCAGATGGGGAAGTAGCTAAGAGACCCTGGAACGACACCCAACTTGCCTAGATCTTGATGCCTGCTGCCACTGCTTCCCAAAGCCATAGTCCTGCCCTCAGGGCCAACCCCAGGCATGTCCTTCAACTCTTAGGATTCCTAACTGGCTTCCATTCTTGGTTCTAGCTGGCTGTGCTCTTACACTTTTTATAGAAAAAGCACTTCTTATAGGTCGAAGATGCCCTTAGAGCCTGACGATGAGGTCTGCCTAGTGGCTTGGCAGATAGAATTCTCTGACCTGGCCAGGCATGGTGGCGCAGTCCAGTAATCCCAGCACTTTGGGAGACTTCTTATAGGTCGAAGAAGAGGGCAGGATGATGATGGCCAAAGAAAACCTTGACCCCCTCCTCCGTACCTTTCATTCTTCAAGTCTTGATTCTTGCAATATTATTCCTAAGAAGTTGTGAACCTCTGTTTCATCGTATCCCCTTTCTAAGAGGAATGACTTACAGATTTCAGTTCACAAAACGGCTGTATTTTATGAGAGCTTTTTAGGAGTTTTTAAAAAATCAGATTAAAATCTCTTGTTGCTTCAATAATATCTGATCTGTCACATCACACCACATGCCACTGCCATGCCAAGAAGTGGATTTAGTGTTGTGAAAAAGTATACTATATAATTCTGCAGTGTTGGAAAGATAGAAACTCAATAAAAATATGTGAGTGCCTGGTATTTCTGTTAACAGTAAGGCATGATTTTAAATAATCTGATGTCATAATTAATAAAATGTAAAATGACTAACTTCCCCAAAGTGATGCTTGCGTAAACACAGGAAGAAAAATGTGAGTAAAGCAGAATAACTATTTAATTCGTATGCGCTCATTTGGGCAATATCTATTCATATGAGGTCTGCCTAGTTTTGCTTCTGCTGCATGGATTCACAAGCTTCCTTTCATCTCTGTAGTTATATTTTTGAAAACATAAAAGGCTTTGTTTGCTCTTTGAGGAGGGAAATGGGGATCATAGAAAATGTGATTTTTTTTTTGGCGTGACCTGAGATATAACTGTATCATCCCCAAAAAGATTGTGCTTTATTTTTCAGTCGACTAAGCAGTATGTTCCTGGTAAGTCGTAGAAATGATAGTAACTTTATGAACTTGCATGAATGCTTTGCATTTTTCCATGACAACATGATGCTGGTATTGATGCTTAGTAAGCAGCCTAAGAGACTGCCCCCTTGTAGATGCCAGGCATGGAATGAGAGAATTGAGTTGTGTCTGAGGCATGTATATTTTTACATCTGGAATTGTCTTTGTGTATGTGTGTATGTTTACTTTTAAAAAGAGAGAAGTAATGGCAAACACCTATTTGACAGTATATGTCCTGGCAAGCTGATTAGCCACCATTATTAAGACATTCTTCTGAGATGAGATGTCTACTGCAATGCCTTTTTTCTCTGTGGCTTAAGAAACTTCCCAGCCCTTGCAGCCCCTAGAGACCCACGGAAGGGTGTCTGTAATGCCTGCATTTGGAAAGGTTGCCCTCTAGTGCCTGCACATTGTTGGCTCACCGAGAACTGTCTTAGGTTACAGGTTGGTATCTCTCCAGGGAATACAGAATACGGTATAAACCAGCCTCCCCTTTCCTGAGTAACGTGAATCTACCATCTGCCACAATTTCTGTGGCAGATTTAAAAGAAAAATCACTATTTAAAAGAAAAAATCACCATTTTTTCTAAATATAAAAATAATGCAGGTGCATAGTGAAAACAAATTTTAATATATAGGGCAGTTATAGGGACAAAACCAACAATGGTGTCCTTTGTGAGGATTCTGTACATAAAAGAGTTGCTCTGTGGCCAGTAGTATGAATACCATCTGAATGACTGACAGAATGCGGTGAAATACAAAGCCAGCACCACCTGGCTGTATGGCTTTGGGTGAACTCATTCAACCTCTCTGGCACTTTCTCCTCCTGAAAACTAAGGGGCATGCACACAAGGGGTGATCTGAAGGCCCCTCCTGCTCTTAAGATCTGCTATCTCTATAAAATCACCACTGACCTGCTGTAGCACAGAGCGGCTTCAGAAGCTTTGCACTTCATTGCATTTCAGCTGCAATGACCTTGACATTCCCTACAGCTGCCCACCAGCATGGATCAGGGAGGGTGCCTGTTTGTGTAAGATCAGACCAGGCTGTGAGGTATGTACCAACTGGTGATAAAACTCAGGGGTACCACAGTCTAAGGCTGCAGGTGATTGTTAGGATTATACTACACCTTTGTCAGGAAATGCTTAGTCTGTTTGTACCATGGATTATCTGGTGTGGGAGGGAACACCTCCATCCTGAGTAGTTTGTATATCCCACCGAGCCAGATTTCACTTACAAATACCAAAGTCATACATTCGGGGATGTTGACACCTTACTGCAGCTGTCAAGGACACAAAGAATAAACACCCACTCTTAGCCACTTCTTCCAAGAGCAGGATGTCTTTAATTCCCTATGCTTTTTCTTTTTCTTTTTTTTATTACTCATTTTAACAATGGAGATACCTGTAGTTTGTTCAAAAAGACAGCAAATTTAATTTTTTTTCTGCTTTGCTCTTTAGACATAGTCTGAAGGATAGGAAAATAGATGCTGGCAGAGAGCTGCAGAATATGATGTGCTCGGCATTTCCACATTGTAGGAATAAGCCTTATAAATATGGATGTGCATTCCTGTAACGTCATTCTGCAGCATTCCACATTACAACAAAATGGCCCAATTTGAATGAATAAAATATAGTTCTTGTAGCTCACATTCCAGTCTCAACAGTAACTCCATTCATAGCCACCAGTAACATGGAGCGTCAGTTGAGGCACAAGCGTCCACTCTCCCTTCTACTTATACTTCCTGTGTGTATAAAGAAGGAGCCTGGGGGCTGGGCGTGGTGGCTCACGCCTGTAATCCCAGCACTCTGGGAGGTTGAGGTGAGTGGATCACTTGAGGCCAGGAGTTCAAGACCAGCCTGGCCAGCATGGTGAAACCCCATCTCTACTAAAAATACAAAAGTTAGCTGGGTGTGGTGGCACATGCCTGTAATCCCAGCCACTCGGGGAGACTGAGGCAGGAGAATTGTTTGAACCCCGGAGGAGGAGGTTGCAGTGAGCTGAGATCGTGTGGGTGACAGAGTGAGACTCCATCGCAAGAAGAAAAAAAAAAAAAAAAAGAAGAAGGAACCTGGGGATATATGTATATTTAAAGATGGGAGGAGTGGTAGTTTATCTCTCTGAAAACTTAAAGGCCAGCTTGTCTTAACAGTCTGGTTTTCAGTGATTATTTTGTAATTCCTCTCATGACAATGCCTGAGTAGTGGGCAGAATTAAAGTAACAAAAAAGACACATTTATCCACATAGTCAACTCACACGACACCTGAGATTGCCAAATAGGTGTGAGCAGTAACCTTAATTGTTGATATAATAAATCACACAAAATGTCCTAACAGCCAGTCTCCTCTGAGTTGGCTGAAGGAAGCATTCAGAGGAGGTACCACAGGGAGAGCCTGTAGGGGTGAGGCCTTGGCCTTGAGTACCTGAGGATTGCGCACTATGCCTCAGATCCTGAGTCCTGCCCTGGCCTGGGTCCACTGTCTCATCCCAGATGACTGTAGGGCAGTCCTTCTTCTGGACATAGAAACTGTAGCCCTCCTCTTCATCACGGCCACCTCCTCTTCATCACGACCATCCTTTCATCTCAGTTTCTCTTCCTAAGTTCCCCAGCAACCAGCCTGAGTTTGTTTTCTGTGGGGGGATTTCAAGTCAGCTTCTTTACTAAGATGCACACTTTCATTCTAAAAGGCAACAGCATGATGCTGATTTTGCCAGGATGAACATATCTGTGACATTACATGATAGATACACATTCTGCTTCCCTCCCTCTGCCTCTTCTCCCTCTGCCCTCCCCTGCCAACGTCCCCCAGCTGTTGTAACTGCAGCTGGTCTGCTCTTCCTGGGCCCTGCTCCCTCTTCTTCCCTATGCATTTTCTCTGTTCCCTGTCCCTTCTTCTCGATTTGCCTCTTTAATTCTCAACTTCACCTCCTAACATTACTCTTTTCATTTCTCTGCTTTGTACCAGGCACCTTCTTTTTCCTGCTCTTATTCCATTTTTTTTTTCTTACCTTGTTCTCTTTTCTATTTGTAGATATAATAGTTACTCCACCTTTGGACATTATTTCAATTCAGACTGAATTGAAATACATTTTGCTTTATTCTGTTTTTGTCTCTTAAGCATCAGGATGGACCAACAGGAGTATTATAAAAAGGGCCCTAATGAAGTAAAACAGGCTAGGTGCAATGGCTCATGCCTGTAATGCCAGCACTTTGGGAGGCTGAGGCAGGAGGATTGCTTGAGTCCAGGAGCTCCAGACCAGCCTGAGCAACATAGCAAGACCCCACCCAACTCTACAGAAATTTTAAAAATTAGTCGGGCATGGTGGTATGCACCTGTAGTCCCACCTATTTAGGAGGCTGAGGTGGGAGGATTCCTTGAGCCCAGGAGTTTGAGGCTGTAGTGAGCTATGATGGCACTACTGCACTTTAGCCTGGGCAACAGAAGGAGACCCCAACTCTAAAAAATTAAAATTTAATTTTAAAAATTTAAAATGAAGTAAAGTTTAAGTGTGTGTGTGTGTGTGTGTGTGTGTGTGTGTGTGTGTGTGTGTATTGTGATGATGGCAAAAATCCTAACGAAATGGTATTAGAGTGTTAGGCCAGGTCCTCCTTGGAAGTTCATTATCCTTTCCAGCTGGGTGCAGTGGCTCATACCTGTAATCCCAGCACTTTAGGAACCTAATGCAGAAGCATCACTTGAGCACAGGAGTTTGAGACAAGCCTGGGCATCATGGTGAGACCCCGTCTCTACAAAAAAATCTTAAAATTAGCTGGAGAGAAACAGAAGAAAGACATTCTGAAGCAGTGAAGCAGTTCACAATCACCACAAGCAGGTTCTCCAGCATTAGGTATGGTGGTCGATGTGTGTGGTCCTAGCTACTTGGGAGGCTAAGGCAGGAGGATCACTTGAGCCCAGGAGATCGAGGCTGCAGTGAGCTGTGATCATGCCACTGCACTCTAGCCTGTGCGTCAGAATGAGACCCTGTCTCACTCAAAAAAAAAAAAAAAAAAAAAAGAAATATCCTTTCCACTGTAAGCACAAGAAATGTCCTCATCTCAGCATTGGTAAAAAGCAGACCCCCCCAACAGGAGATGTCTCAGTCTAAGGGGATTTAGAACGGTTTCCAGTTTTTGGCCAACACTCCTAGAGAAGACTGGACTGGGCGGACACAGGAACCATTCCCACCTCTTCTGCACAGGTCCCCACCCCCTTTCCCAAGGCTGCAGGGTGAGATGGGCCTGTTACCTTGTTACTCCATGTCCTCTTGTCTAACTCCATCCATCGGCTGTTCTAACCATGCCTGCTTATTGATTTGTTTAGAATAGATACTACTTGCTGCTTTCTGTTGGACTTGTTTTTAGAAGATACCCTTTTCAGCCTTTTCCTCCCCACAACCCTTCCAGGCTGCTGACGCTGTACTTCCCTTGCTGAACTTGGCTTTTCATGTGTGCTCCTTTCCTGTGAGGCTGGGAGAGCCAGGCTCAGGCTGAAATACCAGCAGACCCAATATAAGCCCTTGCCTGGCTGTGCTCCTGACTTGGCATGCTGGGGTCCCCAGGGGGCATGTGGAGGGGACCCTTGGGCTCATCTCTGTTATATCTCTGCAGTCTCACTGCCCACTGTGCAAGGCTGAGGGGGAGCTGGGCAAAGGTGGGTGGATTTGGTACCACTGAGTTCAAAGGGAGAGAAGACATTTCCTTCAAGGGATTCTTCCACCAGGGAACATCAGTGAAGTATTAGAAATACTCTGTCTCTTTATTTGTGCCCCTGGAAGAAAGAAGTGCGGTGTCAAATTTATGAGCACCAGTGGAGTGCCATGAAAACAACACTGAATGTTATTTTTAAAAAGACCTGAGTTCAGATTCCTTTTGAGCCACTCATTCTTTCCATAAGCTTGGGCCAGTCACCTCTCTCCACTGGGCCTCAGACCTTTTTTGCAAAGTGAGGGGTTTGGAGTAGGTGATTGCTATGGCTTTTTGCAGCTCTGTGGGATTAAATATTAGCCAGATTAGAGATAAATATCAGGCTAGGCCCGGTGGCTCACGCCTGTAATCCCAGCACTTTGGGAGGCCAAGGTGTGCAGATTGCTTGAGACCAGGAGTTCGAGACGAGCCTGGGCAACTTGTTGAAACCCCATCTCTAGAAAAAAAATACAAAAGTTAGCTGTGTATGCACCGTGTTGGTGCATTCCTGTAGTCCCAGCTACTTGGAAGGCTGAGGTAGGAGGATCACCTGAGCATGGGAGAATCATCTGAGCCTGGGAATTCAAGGTTGCAATGAGCTGAAATTTGGCCACTGCACTCCAGCCTGGGCAACAGAGTGCGACCCTGTCTCAAACAAACAAACAAACAAGCAAACAGAGAAAGATGAGCATTTCAGAAAATATATTTTTTGAGGAATATAATGACTATGAAACTTAAGGACCTAGGTCTTAGAGCAGTGGTTCTCAGCTGGGGGCAATTTTACACCCCAGGGGACTTTGGGCAACTTTTGGAGACATTTTTGCTTTTCTAATCTGGCCTTCGTCTACTTGCAAATACTATTTAATCCTTTCTACCCTATTTTCCCCTCCCTTCTCCCTGTACTTTTAGCCACCACTCACCAGTAATCAGTCCCTCTCTGGCTTTTCCCCACTTGGTTCCTCTATCCCCTTTGTCACGGTTAGGTGGCCACAGCAAGGCAAAGAGGATGTCCAGATTGTTCCTATCCTTTGCAGGGTTTTAGTATTGATCATGGAAAGACTTGCTGGCTCTGGGGCCTTCTTTGCCTTGGCAGTGACCCATTGTGGCAGAATGCAATGTTCTGGTTTGGGGTCTCAAGCTAAGGGCTGGTGAGGAAGGCTGCAGAAGTATAAATCTTCAAAGTGAATATGTCCCAAAGGGGCTGGAGAGTTGCATCAACTTTTAGGGTCTTGATTTCCCTCACTGGTTCTTACATTTCATGTAACTATTTTCTATACATTTTTTTTTGCACTTTTAAAAGACTTTTTATATAAATGAATTTATAGGCTAATCAAAAATGTTTGTCATAACGTATATCCCAACTTTTGGTTCAGAAAATGTGGCCACCATGCCCACTGGGAAATGTTGGGATCTCCATGGAAGAGGTGGCTGGATGAGAAAGCTCATGGCTTGAAGGTGGGAAAGAAAAAAGAAAAGAAAGTAGAATACAAATTCACTTATTACAGGATGGCATCATGGTTTCCTGGCCTGGAGTTGAGTCTAGAAATCAGTCATGCACAAGGTATGCCTCAGTGCTCACTAGATATGCTGGAGAACCTGCTTGTGATTGTGAACTGCTTCACTGCTTCAGAATGTCTTTCTTCTGTTTCTCTCCAGCAACAGTTGGGCAAGAATATCAAGTTTGGGCAGCGGCCACCCAATGCCATTCCCATGAAGAAGGCAAACAGTGGAGAGGCTAGCTTAGAAGAGGATCTGTTCCTGACCAGTCCCATGGAAATTGTGACTCAGCAGGACATCATCCTCTCAGACCCCGAGAACAAGGTAAGTCTCCTCCAGGGAGTTACTTGATGGATTGCTCATAAACCAGGGCAGGATATTGGGCCTCCAGTAACCCTGGGGTCTGCAGTGGGGGAATTAGAGGGAGGATCTTTTCTGATGAGTGGCTCAGGGCTTAAGGGCACTTCCTGGTAGGTGTCCTGACCTGTAGCCAGCAATGAGGATGGGGAGAAAGAGGAGACATGCCCTTTGCAGGCGGTCTTCCCAGTATCTTTCACTTATGCTTCAAGGCTTATGCCTGCCTCTTCTGGGAAGCTGTACCCGGCCTCACCACAAGCTGTACTACCTTCTCATGCCTTCACTGTGTGTCTTCACCATTTTTTACATGTCTGTACTCCCTATCTATGTCCATGTAACTGTTTTCTTTTTTTTTTTTTTTTTTTTTGAGGCGGAGTCTCGCTCTGTCGCCCGGACTGGAGTGCAGTGGCCGGATCTCAGCTCACTGCAAGCTCCGCCTCCCGGGTTTACGCCATTCTCCTGCCTCAGCCTCCCGAGTAGCTGGGACTACAGGCGCCCGCCACCTCACCCGGCTAGTTTTTGTATCTTTAGTAGAGACGGAGTTTCACCGTGTTAGCCAGGATGGTCTCGATCTCCTGACCTCGTGATCCGCCCGTCTCGGCCTCCCAAAGTGCTGGGATTACAGGCTTGAGCCACCGCGCCCGGCCACTGTTTTCTCTCCATCTCTAACCATGGGATTCCTTGAGAACAAACTGGGTCTGACATATCTATGTCTCCCTAGGACTGAGCCACTGCCTGCTTTGTAGCACTGCATAATTATTTGTCCAACTGGACTAATTTAAAGGGAAATGAAAAAAGAAATGCGTAGGGGCTCCATGAGACAGAAGACATCAAACAGGCCAACTTGAAGAGTACCTAGCCTGGAAAGAAAGTCACATTGCAGCACTATCCTGTCTAAATTTGATCTCTTGACACTTTGAGCATATCCTGAAATGAGAGTTCTTCCAACGCAGCAGAAAAGATGCCCTTAGACCTCTTAGGGAAAAAGGAGCAAAGTCCAACCAGTAGTGAGTCAGGAATTCTCTATGTGAGGCACTGGGGTTTCACTTTAAATAAACAAACAAACAAACAAACAAATAAATAAAGCATTCTCTAGGCTTTGCCCATCAGGACCCCTGGGATTTTGCTGGGCGTTATTAAAATGGGCATGCCTCAGAAGAAATCATGCATTATCAACTCATGCGTCATAAGAGTAGTGAGAAAGATGAGTGATTTGCAGAGGCAAGTGGGGAGGGGATGTGAAAAAGGACACTCTTCCCCTGTTGCCCATTGTGACACCTAGCACCCATGCATTGACACCCTTTGTGTGATAGGTCAAGCAGGGATGGGCCCATCTCTCCCAGCAGGTCTAAAATTGCTCTTTCCAACCTCTCCAGTGCTAGGCAGCAGCAACAGCCATCGCCTTGGTGCAGGGGTATCCTGAGGTCTGAAGCAAATGTCCTCCCAGTTATTGATGAGCTCATAAGTGCTGGGCACTGTGGCCTAGGGGATTGTTTGTTCAGCAGGCACTGTCTCAGATATGGGTGTTACCGAGGTGAACAAGATTCTACAAGGGGCTCCCCACCTCTGTAGTTTACACCCTAATGAGAGGGTGTAACAAACAACAAACAAGTCAACAAAGATATAAATAGAATCATTTCAGATCAAGAAAAATGCTGGGTGCACAGAAAATAAAACAGGGTAATGGAAAAGTGAGTAACTTGGTGGTGGAGAGGTCTCTTATTTGGATGAGGAGTGTAGCAGGACCCTGGTGGGGACAAGGAGGGAGGGTAGAGCGAGGTGCCAAGCCGGACTGTATAGACCATGGGAAAAGGGTAAATGCTATTTTGAAGATAATATGAAGCCTTTGAGTCATTTTAAGCAGAGCAGAGACATAATCTGATTTGTATTTTCTGAAGATCCTTCTAAGTGTGGTGTGGAGAGCGGATGGAGGTAGGGCAAGCTGACGTTGCTCTGGAAGGGAAGAAAAGATGCTTTTGTAAGAAATGGCAATACAGGATAGATGGTATCACAGGGGCCAGGCACTGTGGCTCACACCTATAATGCCAGCACTTTGTGAGGCTGAGGTGGGAGGATCACTTGATGCCAGGAGTTTGAGAACGACCTGGGCAATATTTTGTAGAGACCTCATCTCTACAAAACGTATAAAACAGGCTGGGCGCAGTGGCTCACCCCTGTAATCCCAGCACTTTGGGAGGCCGAGATGGACGGATCACCTGAGGTCAGGAGTTCGAGATCAGCCTGGCCAACATGGTGAAACCCCATCTCTACTAAAAATACAAAAATTAGCCAGACGCGGTGGTGCATGCCTGTAATCCCAGCTACTCAGGAGGTTGAGGCTGGAGAAGAGCTTGAACCCAGGAGGCAGAGGTTGCAGTGAGCTGAGATCATGCCACTGTACTCCAGACCAGGCGACAGAGCGAGACTCTGTCTCAAAAAAAAAAAAAAAAGGCCGGGCACAGTGGCTCAAGCCTGTAATCCCAGCACTTTGGGAGGCCGAGACGGGTGGATCACAAGGTCAGGAGATCGAGACCATCCTGGCTAACACGGTGAAACCCTGTCTCTACTAAAAAATACAAAAAAACTAGCCAGGCGAGGTGGCGGGCGCCTGTAGTCCCAGCTACTGGGGAGGCTGAGGCAGGAGAATGGTGTGAACCCAGGAGGCGGAGCTTGCAGTGAGCTGAGATCCGGCCACTGCATCTGCATTCCAGCCTGGGTGACAGAACGAGACTCCGTCTCAAAAAAAAAAAGAAAAAAAAAAAAGATATATATATATATATATAAAATTAGCCAAACGTGGCCCATGCCTCTAGTCCCAGCTACCTGAGTGGCTGAGGCTTGAGCCCCACAGTTCTAGGCTGCAGTGAGCTGTGATTGTACAACTGCACTCCAGCCTGGGTGACAAAGTGGAGACCCTGTCTCAAAAAAAAGAAAAAGAAGATACCACTATAAGAGGCATAGTGAGCCATATGAAAGGTACAAATGACTTCTGGAGGTCTCTTGGGCATGCCTAGGACATGGGGGTATGAATCTTTAGCCTTTTTCTTCTCCCTTTCTGCTGTTTTCTTGGCCCCTCTCTGGTCTTTCACCTTCTCAGCCTAGCTCTTTGCATGTGGAGTTGGTAGGCCTTCTTTCTTCTCACTCATTGCTTAGATGGGGGAGGTGTGGCTGGAGAAGGGGCAGAGGCAGCCAGCAAGGCCAAAGCATTGAGGTTGGAGGCCATGTATGAGACACAGCCCTGCACCCCAGGGAAAGTGGCCATTGAGCTACTCACACTGTCTCAGGCAGTGGAGAAAAACACAAAGGACCGAGACTGGGGACTACCCAGGTGGGAAACACATTGAACTTGGGGAGAGGCTGGTGCACCCTCTGTGTCTCAGGTAGTGCTGTTGGAGTTTGGATATTAGCATAGTCCCCACTGGGACTCCTGCTGGCTCTCTGAGGCCAGCTGCACCCCTGTGTAGAGGAGGGGGCGGCCCTACCCAGGCACAGACAGTGTCTGGTTATTTGCCCAGAACTTCCTGTTCAGGCCTTTGACTTGAATGCTCTCTTACTGTTCCAGTCCAGTGATACGCCAAGTTCTCTAAGTCCTCTGAATCTCCCTGGAGCTGGAAGTGAGATGGAAGAGAAGGTAATATGATTTGAACTTATTTATTTAACTTCTTTCCTTAGTTAACTTTCATCTTCTCCCCCCTCCCTTTATTTATTTATTTATTTTTTTTGCAACCTGCTGCCTCATTTTCCATTCATAAATGTTGCCTACATATATTTAAATTCCTTCAGAATGCCACTAGTGACAGATGTTGGAGCATCTGTTTCCATAGCAAGGCAACTGCTGGAACTGAACTCTGCTCTGAAAACTAGCCATACTCCCAGCATGCCTGTGTTTGGGGTCCTAGAAGTTGGTAGCTTTCCTCAAAGGATCATGTACTTCAAGACTCTGTTAATTGATTGAAAAAGGCATTCCAGAATACCTGAACTCCAGTCCGTAAGGAAATTAGTCCTCTTATATTTAGAGAAGTAAAACAAAAACAAAACAAAAAAGCACTTTAGCATTTCTCTACTTTTATTTTGTTTTTTTAAACCTGGGACTTTACCGGCAGGAGTGTAAGAACCCTGTGGACTCTTCTCTCCGGGCATCTCTTCTGTAGGAGCCGATCTGCCCCACTGAGAACCTTTCATCTACACAAGGGGACAGACATCCTCCCAAGGCCTGGCAGACAGTATAGGAAGCAGGATCTGCTCCTGAAGAAGGGGATGGCTCAAGACAGTGCTGCCACCCAGGCAATGAGGAAGCCAGCTGGGATAACTAGACACAAAGCACAGCACTTAAATCTCAGCATCAAGTGCTTATCTACGTCTTCAGTCTGTCACATTTGGCTCCGACTCCTTTTTCTCATGCATCTATTAGGGGATGGAAACAAATGTTTAATTCAGCAACAGCTCAGAATCTGATGCCTATCATGAAGATAACCATAAATAAATGAAAGCTAGAAGGCCAAAGGCTGATTTTTCTGTGCTTCTTGTCATAAATTAATATGTACTGAGCATCCATTTTGCTGTTAGAGCTAGCTGCTTCGTCTTTCATCTTTTGTGCATAAATATAGAAGATAATTGCAAAATGCAAGCCCTTCCGCTAAACCTCACCACTTCATGCTTACAGCAGGAACAGATAAACCTTGGCCACATTGGAGCTGCTGGCATAGTGCTACACCCCCTGCAATACTCTGGCATTGTGTGGCCAGGAGCCCTTTGCTTGCTGCCAGCCTGTGAATTCTCTGTAGGTACAGGCGTGGCATCCTACCTTCTGATTCAGTGTGGCCTCTGGGTTCTGGCTGTGTCACGCACTCTCTGATCTTTCCAAATCTACACTTCATCTGAGGTTGTGATTTTTTAGTGATTGCATCTGTATTCTAGAGCTGCAGGCCATTCCACAATTCATCCTTTGAAGGACTGCACTTGTCCCTGTGGCAGATTTTTGCCGCTCATTTTTCTCATCAGGTCCCTCTTGCTTTTATCTTCTCAGTGCAGTCAGTACCCTGAGACTTCTTTGGAGTGGTTGTACCAAAACTTTTTTTTTTTTTTTTTGAGACAGAGTCTTGCCCTGTAGGCTAGGCTGTAGTGCAGCCTAGCGATCTCACTTCACCCTCTGCATCCCAGGTTCAGGGAATTCTCATGTGTCAGCCTCCCCAGCTGGGATTACAGGTGTGCACCACCACACCCAGCTAATTTATTTTTATTTGTAAAATTTTTGGTAGAGATGGGGTTTTGACATGTTGGCCAGACTGGTCTCGAACTCCTGGCCTCAAGTGATCTGCCCACCTCAGCCTCCCAAAGTGCTGGGATTACAGGTGCGAGCCATCGCGCCCAGCCATACCAAAACATTTTTGCTGATCAGGAATTTCATGTTCCAGGTATAGATGTTTTGCTTTATTTTCCTTCATTCCTTCAACAAATATTTATTGAGCACTGACCAAATGAGGTTTGCTATGTGGGTGTAAAGGGGACCCACACAAAGATGAAAAAAGACACATTCCCGGCCTCAAAGGGACTAAGTCCTGTGTAGGAGCTGAGGCATATATGCAGTGTCTGAGAGTTTAATGGTTCTTAGCACAGAGGTGATCTAGTCCAGTGATCAGCAAACTACTCATTAGTTTAGGCTTTGTGACATAAAGCTACAAGTACTCTCCTTTGTGCCACTCTTCCTTCATAGCACAAAAAGCAACCAAAGACAATGGGTGTGGCTGTGGCCCGGTAAAACTCTGATTTTCCAAAACAGGCTGTGGGCAGGATTCGGCGTCCTGGCTATGTTTTGCTAATCTCAGAGCTACTCTGAACCTCATATTAGTCAAAGCAGGACAACTAGTTCCTAAAAGATATATGACCTTTAAAAGTTAATACCAGTGGACGCTGGCGGAACAAATAGTCAGTGTCCTTTGGTTTCAAAACAGGTGTTCATTTCATCTTCCAAGGAGTCCCCTCTGCTCACCAGCATTCCCTGGGTCAGGCTGGGCAAGGCACGCACTGGAACGAGTGCTACCGTTCTGCGATTTCCTGCAGGTTGTCTTCTGATCCCAACTGACTTTCTATTTTAATCTCTCCTATAGGTTGCTCCCGTTAAACCGTCTCGGCCAAAAAGGCACTTCTCTTCTGCTGGCACCATCGAAAGTGTCAACTTAGATGCCATTCCCCTGGCCATTGCTCGCCTGGACAACAGTGCCGCCAAGCACAAGCTGGCTGTTAAGCCAAAAAAACAGAGGGTGTCAAAGAAGCACAGGTACCTTGCCCAGGTGCGTAGAGCCTGCCCAGGCTGACCAGACAGGTGCCCTTGCCTACTGGGCACTAATTCTACAAGTGGGTTGGCATTGGGGGGAGCCATGGAAAGACCTGAGTGTCTCCCCATCGGGAACTTGAGTGTGTGACGGTGTTGGGGAATACTCAAGCCTGTTTACTTTTCTCGCCCTTTCTGCCATGAGGCTGGTGGACCTCAGAGGGAGAGGGTGCTTTTGAGGGACTCCAGACCCGTTGTGTTTGCTTTGCAGTGGAAAAGTGGTTTAGCCAATGCTCCCTCAGTTTGACTAGGATAGGCTTCCAAGTCACAAGCTTCAGGGGACATTGATGAAGTCCAAGTCTCTTTTTGCTCATCTATCTAATGCTGGAATATCGGTTTTCCCCTTGTTTGTTCATATTAAGAAAAGGAATTAGGGAACGACAAATAAAGGAGCTGTGGGGGGTGGGGGGCGCGGAAACAGAATACACGTCCTTTCCTCCATTCCCACGACAGAGTCTTGCGTGGGGTGATCGATGCCTGAGTTTAGCTCTCCCTGAACTTGAGAATACTTGCTTCCAAGTGTTCTTGAGAAATTAAGAGGGACGCTGGCACTGTGAATAGGAAAAGGAACGACTGTGGGTGGAGAAAGCAAAAAGCTAATTGTGTTTCCCTTCCCAATGTTAGGATCCACAACATGAGCAAGGCGGCCTTGAGAGTCGGCCCTCCCTGGACCAGAACGGACACCCAGGCGAGGAGAAGCCAACGTGGCAGGAAGAGGAACCCAATCCGCTGGATTCCGAGGAAGAGAGAAGACGCCAAGAAGACTACTGGCGAGAATTGGAGGCCAAGTGCAAGCGGCAAAAGGAGGAAGCAGCGGAGAAGAAACGCCTAGAGGACCAGAGGCTGCAGGCGCTGGAGAGGAGGCTTTGGGAAGAGAACAGAAGGCAGGAGCTCTTGGAGGAGGAGGGCGAGGGGCAGGAGCCGCCTCTAGAGGCGGAAAGGGCGCCGCAGGAAGAGCAGCGGCGGAGCGTGGAAGCGCCAAGCTGGGAGGACGCCAAGCGGAGGGAGTGGGAGGAGCGTGAGCGCCTGGAGGCCGAGGAGGAGCGGAGGCGTCTGCAGGCCCAGGCCCAGGCCCAGGCGGAGGAGAGGCGGCAGCTGGAGGAGGATGCCAGGCTGAAGGAGCGGAGGCGGCAGGAGGAGGAGGAAGGAAGATGCGCGGAGGAGCTCAGAAGGCAGGAGGAAGAGGAGCCCGAGGGATGGGAAGAGCTGGAACAGCAGGAGGAGGCGGAGGCGCAGGGGCCGCACGATGCGGCGGAGGAGGTTGGGGAGGCCCGGCAGGGCCCGGAGGAGGAGGATCTGGAGGGAGACGAGGAGGATCTGGAGGGAGAGGAGGAGGAGGAGGGCCAGGCGCACCTGGAGGACGCGAAGGTCCAGCTGAGCGAGCTTCTGAACGACTTTGAGGAGAGGCCAGAGGAACAGGAACTCCTGAAAGCCGAAGTTTGCAAGGAGCAGAACCCAGAGGCCGAGTGGGGAAAAGAGCATCAGGGAAGGAGCGGGGATTTCCAGGAGGCCGATCGTCCTGGGCCCGAGGAAAAGAGAGAAGAAGGGGACACGGAGCCTCTCCGGAAACAAGAGGGGCCTGTGGAAGCCGCGCAGCCTCCAGTGGAGAGGAAAGAAGCCGCCGCCCCTGAACAAGGCCACAAGGTGGAGGAGCTGCGGTGGCAGGAGGTGGACCAGAGGCAGACCATGCCCCGGCCCTACACGTTCCAGGTGTCCTCCGGGGGGAAGCAGATTCTCTTTCCCAAAGTCAACCTGAGCCCCGTGACGCCCGCAAAGGACAAGGGGCTCACCGCTGCCCCCCAGGAACCAAAGGCCCCAAAAGCCAGCCCAGCCCAGCACGCGCTACCCTCGTCCCAGAGCGTTCCCCACACCGCCATTCTGGTAACAGGCGCGCAGCTCTGCAGCCCGGCCGTCAACCTGAGCCAGATCAAGGACACCGCGTGCAAGTCCCTCCTGGGCTTGGAGGAGAAGAAGCACGCGGACATCCCCGCTGGGGAGAACCCTCCCCGAGGCCCCGGCGACGCGCGGGCGGGCAGCGGGAAGGCTAAGCACCCCCAGGAGTCTCCCAGCGGCGCGTCCGCACTGGCAGAATGGGCTTCCATTCGATCCAGAATCCTGAAGAATGCCGAGAGTGACCCGCGCAGCAGCGAGAGGGACCAGTCGAGGCCCGGCGATGAGTCCACTCCCAGGGGCCGGTGTGATTCCCGCGGAAGCCTCCGGAAGACTCCGCCAGTCAATGCAAAGTTCTCTATTATGCCTGCCTGGCAGAAATTCTCCGATGGTGGCACAGAGACCTCCAAACAGAACGCGGAAGCTGAAAGCATACGAAAAAGACCCATGCTGGTACCCAGCGAAGAGACAGCCCCCCAGCCTCCTCCTATTGGTGTTCGCGAGCTCGGGAAGGGTCTGGAGAAGTCGGAGATGCACCGGGAGCCCGCAGACACCACCGAGGGATGTAAATTTGCCAAAGACCTCCCGTCTTTCCTTGTCCCAAGCCTTCCTTATCCTCCGCAGAAAGTGATGGCCCAGACAGAGTCCACGACCTCTTCGGACAGTGAGACTGCAAACGGGATAGCAAAGCCAGACCCTGTGATGCCAGGTGGGGAGGAAAAAACCTCACCGTTTGGAATAAAATTGAGAAGGACCAACTATTCCTTGCGCTTCACCTGCGACCAACAGGCAGAACAGAAGAAGAAGAAGAGGCACAGCAGCACCGGAGACAGCGCAGATGCCGGGCCGCCTGCAGTGGGGAGCGCTCGTGGAGAGAAAGAGATGGAGGGTGTGGCCCTCAAGCATGGTCCATCCCTCCCCCAAGAGCGGAAGCAAGTCCCCTCTACCCGGAGGGAGTCGGCTGAACCTTCCAGCAGCCGCTCTCTTCCTGTGGCCCACCCTGGGCCCCCACCGGCCAACAGCCAGACCCCGGCTCCAGAGTACGACAAGGCAGCAAACAAAATGCCATTGGCACAGAAGCCAGCATTGGCTCCCAAGCCCACCAGTCAGACCCCACCGGCATCCCCACTTTCCAAACTGAGCAGGCCCTACTTGGTAGAGCTGCTGTCTCGCCGAGCGGGGAGGCCGGACCCAGAGCCAAGTGGGCCGTCCAAGGAGGGCCAGGAGAGCGGTGACCGCCAGCCATCCTCGCCCCCAGGTCCCGAGGAAAGGAAGGGACAGAAGAGGGACGAGGAGGAAGAGGTGACAGAGAGGAAACCCGCTTCCCCACCTCTGCCTGCCGCTCAGCGAGAGAAACCATCCCAAACACCCGAGGCCGGGAGGAAAGGTAAGTAGCTGCAGCGGGGGAAACTGTTTCCAGCCGAGGTGTCAGAGCCAGGGTATCAAGGAGAGGTCCACACGCAGGTTCGTGAGAATAATTTACCGACAATACAGATTTGAAAAAGGAAAGTTTTGTTAGAACGCTGCAGAACAAAACAATGGGGCGCCTCAGTGAGAGAACTGACTGCCCTGGTGGATTTCCCTTAGGAGCATTTATGGACCTTAAATCAGGAGCTTAAGGGTAATTGGAAGGGTAATTTGGGCCACATGAGCCACGTAGGTCATGATAAATGATTACATTTGTGGACATTTTGGCGCCTTAATGTCAGCAAGGGTTACAAAATGAGTGTTGCCATGACATTCCAGAGATGTCTAGAAATTCTAGTTATAAAAGTTGAAAATTCTGGAACCAGATGCCTACATTAGATACTAGGGAATTTTAATTCTGAATTCCCCAGATAAGGAGTTCTGCCTCTGGATGGTCTGTTTAATGGTCACCAGGTGGTCTGTGCTCCTTGTCTGTCTCTGTCCAGCTCATTGACTATGTCACTGCTGGAACCAGAAGTGCCCAATGCCAGAAGTAGCCAGTGGAGCTGGTGTTGGCCACACCTTCATTAATTATAGAGGCCGGTGTGGGATTCCCGAAAGACACTCGTGAGCCATGGTAAGGCTCTTTACTTCTCATTCTTTCAAATTTGGGAAATACTGACTGACTGCAGTGTGTCTGCAGTTCACTCTTGGTAATACTTATTTACACAAGCAATAAAAGGTGCCAACACTTAGATGAATGCCTTTTCGGTTGGCAATAGAAATTGAAATAATAATCCCAGTGACTGAAGATGTCATTAACCATTTTGAGGGGGCCTCACAGTGATGATAAAACTGGAATGTCCCCGACCAGTGTCTTCACTGTATCTCTGGGCAGTAGTGGCACCATGATGGCAGGTTAGGGGACTTTAGGTGTCTCCATCAGGCCTATGGATCCTCTCTATAGGATAATTGACTATCCCCATTTTACGTAAAATGCTCTGCAAATGCAGCTTTGGTTCCCCCCCCCTCCCGCCCAACCCCCACTGCCCAGCTCACTACTGCAGAGCCCTCCTACAAAGAAATTTGGGAGCAAGCCTTACCTCTGGCTGACCCTGATGTTTCTTCAGATTCAGTGTTTGGGCCAGCAAAGCTGTCAGTTGGATTAGCTTTTGTGCCCCTTCAAAAGAGAACCTTCATCTGATACTTTTTCTTTTCTATTATGCAGAGTGTAGGAGGTAAAGTATGGGTCAAAGCCAAAAGTTACTCACATTTCCCAGAGAAATTGTCCCCTGAGGTTTTTTTGGGAGGGGTGTTTTCTCCTTTGTTCAAATGTTTAGATTTGGGGCAATTTTTGCAGAGAAATGACTTGTTTCCTGAGGAGTGTTGGTCTGGTTACTTGCCTTTACAGAAGACCCCATATATCCATATTTTATTTTATTATTTATTTATTATTATTAATATCTAGAGACAGGGTCTTGCTATTTTGCCCAGGCTGGTGTCGAACTCCTGGGATCATGCATCCCTCCTGCCTCAGCCTCCTGGTAAGTGGGACTACAGGTGTGAACCACCGCACCCAGCTTGTCCTTTTTGAATGGTTCACTTGCTTGGCCTGGTTTCCTGGACAGACATGTTGATCAGCAGTTTGTAGACCATTTCTCTCTAATGATTGCTATTTGTCCTGCTGAATTAGGGGCCCAATTTTGGTTTTGCCACTAGCGTTTGTGGCACTGGCTTTCATGGTATCTGCAAAGTCTCTTTCACAGCCTTGTCTGCTATGTCACTTGCCTTTTCCAAAGAAGTCATGCTTCTGCTCACTTCTTTCTCTTAGGGCTGTCCCCTTGACTATTACAATTTTCTCCCCAAATCTATTACTGTCCCTGTTTTCCTTCCCAGGGGAGCCAGTGAGGACAGATTCTGGGCTGTCACACTCTGCTATTTGAATTTTTCCTGATTCAATACAGAAATAGCCTGAAAGCAAGAATCAGTCTCCATTCACTGGGGTTTTGTTATGCAGCTTACTGCTGTAGGCCAGGACTGGCCAAATTTGTTTGACTGAACACCCCATCAGGATAAAAATGTTAGGCAAGGACCTCCAATTTATTTGTTGGTTGTATACATGTAGTACCATTGTCAGCTAAAACCCCTGGAGCACCAGCTACACTTACACTTAACAACAGTGGATCTAAATCTGTAATTGCAAATCATGGTGCTATTTTTTATTCTCTTTGGCCAACTTCTTGTTGGATCTGATTTCTTTGGAAATAGCAGGCAAAGAGTTCATCAGCTCTGCTATTTTCTCATACTTGTATTATTAGTAGTATATTTTCTGCGGGACTTTCTCTGTGCCATATCCCATTTGTCCATTGTGGAAGGGATCATTTAGTTAAAAGGAGATATAAACTCGCCAAACTACAGAACCTCCCATATGCTACATTCAAGAACCATTGAGAACAAAAAGCGCCCACCGCATGCAGCCCCACATAGCCTTCCCAGCTTCCCTGGAGATTCTTTAAACATACCATTTGTTATAGATAGCCTTTGAATATATGGGCTATGGGGTCACTGCCAGTCAGGGTACTAAGTATTAAAAAAGCTTGATTTTGGCCAGGCATGATGGCTCACGCCTATAATCCCAGCACTTTGGGAGGCTGAGGTGGGCAGATTGCTTGAGCCTACCAGGAGTTGAGGACCAGCCTGGCAATGTGGTGAAACCCCGTCTCTACAAAAAATACAAAAATTAGCTGGGCATGACGCACACCTGTGGTCCCAGCTACTTGGGAGGCTGAGGTGGGAGGATTGCTTGAGCCTAGCAGATCGAGGCTGCAGTGAGCTGCGAACTCACCACTGCTCTCCAACCTGGGTGACAGAGTGAGACCTTGTCTCAAAAAAAAAAACAACAACTTGATTTTGTTTTTATCCTCACATTGAAAAACAGAGAAATAGAAATTCTAATCTTTCTTTCTTAACTCCAGTAAATTGCCTTTCACATTTCCTGTGATATACGCAACTTTTTTGGAGACCAGTGCTTTATAAAGAGGTCTGCATTCCCAAGGCTGGGGCCAGTGAGGACAAATATGTAGGTTTGTAGGGTGTTGACTCTGAATCTACCTGGTGAGATTAAAACAGCAATGATAATCCCCGTGTGCTTGTACTATAAATGCTTTCAGGCCAGGCACAGTGGCTCACACTATAATCCTGCAGTTTGGGAGGCCAAGGCGGGCAGATCACTTGAGGCAAGGAGTTCGAGATCAGCCTGGCCAACATGGTGAAACCCTGTCTCTACTAAAAGTACAAAAAATTAGCCAAGTGTGGTGGCGGGCACCTGTAATCCCAGCTACTCGGAGGCTGAGGCAGGAGGATTGCTTGAACCCGGGATGCAGAGGTTGCCGTGAGCAGAGATTGTGCCACTGCACTCCAGCCTTGGTGACAGAGCAAGACTCCATCTCAAAAAAAAAAAAAAAAAAGAAAAAAAACCCTTTCATTATACATAGCGTCTCATTCTGAAATTCTAATCTGCTTATGGTGGATAGAACAGAAAAATTGCTTAGTATCCCTTTCTCCAAGGAATGCCCTTTGGGAGTAGTGACTAGAACCCTGTGATCCTTGCTCATCTCCTCAGAACTTGAAGAGGCAACTCAGGTAGACTATGATATGCCTGTCCACTGAGTTTAGAATGAGAGAGAATGGGTTTATATTGGAGCAAAATACATTTTTAATTAGGAATGTTGAACTCCTCAATTAGATTATGCAATTGACTATCTTTCAAAACCTTGACTGTAATAAGAGATTTTACTGTGTTTGGATGATTTCAACACTAGTCATCCTTTGTGCTTCATCATTTACAAAGTTATTTACATCATCTCTTCGGTGCTCATAGCACACCGATAAGTAGGTAATCTTGGCTCCATTTTACAGACATGGACAGCAGTATCTGAAAAGTTGAGTGACTACTTGCCTGCTCCCCACAGTGGTAATGATGACACATGGAGGAGTTCTTTCCTAGGCTAAGTGATATTCCGTTACCACAGCCCCATCATAGTGTGAGTGATGGTCCAGTGCTGAAGCTTCTGAATGTATACTCTATGGTATGGGTGACTTCGCCATCTTTGGTGCCTCATATGGAAGTGGGAGGCCCTTCCATCAACTTCATAAAATAATAGCAGTAAACCTTCATGATCCCAAAGCAACCTCTACTTTGGTAGCAAAAACCTGTCAGGCACTGGCTTCACCCTAAGGTAGACTCAGTTATATGTAAACTGGATCTGAATTCCACATTGTGGTCTTTCACTGCCATGTCTTGTGCTTCTAAGAAAACCTCTTTAATGATCTGGGTCCCTTTTTGTCACTGAATCCCAGTTGAGCTAAGCCTGGTCAGTGGACATTTCTCCTACCAATTTTGCCAAATGCAATATCTTGTCTTTGCTGTCTTTTCATTTGCTTTGGTGTTGGTAGATTTCTGCTGGTCTCTGAGGTTCTGCAGGCAGTTGTGGAGGATAAACAGTTTTATTATTCTTCTCCCATTTTTGAGAAGTGTCAAGAGAAGCACTTGTGTGGACCTGGCATTGGGGTGAAACACTGAGATGAAGGAGACCCCCCAAGGCCAGCTCAGCTTCTACATCCACACTGCACCTAGCTGTTCCAGTACTGCAACCACCATCTTCCCTCCTCCTCCTACCCAGAGATTTCTTTTTTCAAATTAGTCAATTAAAAATTTCATTACTAATACTTTAAAGGCATTTTGACCCTTGCAGTAAACAATAGTCTAAGTTGTTGGCAGCAAACTGGCTGGTTGTTTCAGTGACCTTCCCAAACAAGTTCAGATTCAATGTTTAGCCAGAATCAGAATTCCCTTTGGTATAATAGCTTTCTGTAGAAATCATTTAGATCTTGGCAACTTGGCTTTTAGAAGTTTTCTAAAGAAGTGTTACAGGGACCTGGAGTGAAAAAACAGAAATCATTAAGTTTCACTGTAAAGCAGAATGTTTGAGGTGATGAATTGTTTTTGATTTTCTGGTTAACTAAAGATGAATCAAAAACTCTTTGAATTTCAGTTTTGTTTTAAAATACTTCTAAGAGGTGTCAGTTTTATTTTCTGTGCTAGATCATAACTTAATTGTTATTTGATGATTTAGGGATATTGCAGTGCCCTAGGCTCATTATAAATATGAATTATCTTTGTACAGCATTATAGATCTAAAGAATATAGAAAAATAAGCAGAATCTGCCCCCTGTTCCTTTTTGCTTGAATTTCTAATTTGAATTTATTTTCTCATCATTGCTGTTTCTTTTCATTCTGGAGTACAATATAAAATCCAGTTGACTAAGAGCCTTGGAAGTAAGTTTCTGGACTACCAAAGGGTAAACTTCTATTGGATTTCAAAAACAATACCATAGTGAGCCCCTTTCCTTTGAGAATTAGATTCAACAACTGATTATCTCTGAACATGAGTAATTTTTACTTGAAGGAAAAGGAGATTCTTGTCTCAGAGGCGTATAAGAACAGCTCACTTTTGTAGGGACCAGGATTTGCCAAGAACTGTTGTAAATGTTCTGGTTCCCAGGATGTCTTTTAATTTTCATGGCAACCCAATAAGGCATGTGCCATTATCATCTCCACTTTCTAAATTAGAAAACTAAAGTTTAGAGAAGTTAAGTAGTTTTTGTAAGATCATCAAAGATCAAATCCAGGTCTGCTCAATTTCAGAGCCTAGTGCTCAACCTGTCACACCAATCCCCTGTGAGATATTCACCCCCAATTACATAGGTGAGACAGTCAACCATAAGAAAAACAGAGACTGAAGTCAGAAGGCCTATGTTCTAGCTTCAGAAGCCTGTGTACTAACTGCTGAGTGACCATGAGCATGGCACTTGGTGGCTGGAGTACTCACATCTATTAAATGAGGGCAGTGGACCAAAATCGTGGGCTTCCCACAGTGTTCCTCAGCTGTTCCATTAGGCAGAGTGGTGCCCCTTTTTCATCTTTCCAACTTTGGAGTTCCACGTAGTATGTTCTTTGAGGGGAAAACCATGGTTCCATGGCTAAAAATAAATTTCATTTAAAGCAGTTAATTAGGGCCGGGTGCAATGGCTCACGCTTGTAATCATAGCACCTTGGTAGGCCAAGGCAGGTGGATCACTTAAGGTCAGGAGTTCAAGACCAGCCTGGCCAACATGGTGAAACCACGTCTCTACTAAAAATACAACAATTTGCCAGGTGTGGTTGCGGGTGCCTGTAATCCTAGCTACTCAGGAGGTTGAGGCAGGAGAATTGCCTGAACCCAGGAGGCAGAGGTTGCAGTGTGCCAAGATTGTACCACTGCTACAGCCTAGGTGACAGTTCAAAACTCTGTCTCAAAAAAAAAAAAAAAAAAAGAATGAATCAAAAAAGAACAACGAACCAAATACCTATCTGGACTATCTGGATCCCCTGGAGGCCTGAGATTTTATGACCCTGGAGATTTATTTTAGTTTTTTCTAACGGAGTAACTTCTTCCATTTCTAGGGAAGACAAATGCCCTTGTTTTTCTGGTGATCAAACATGTTACCTTCCCACCCAGTGGAGCCACTCAGGCATCAGCACAGAGTTTGTGCTAGGAAGGGGCCGGCTGAATATGCCATAGGGTTATTAATATGTCACAAGTTTTAGGGGGTGAGGAACTGAGATAAGTCAGCAGTTAAATTCACTGCAAACCGGCCTTTGTCTTGTTCCCTACAGAGAAGCCAGTGCTTCAGAGCAGGCACTCCTTAGATGGCTCCAAACTTACAGAGAAAGTGGAAACTGCTCAGCCGCTTTGGATAACATTAGCACTGCAAAAGCAAAAGGGATTTCGGGAGCAGCAGGCGACACGGGAGGAGAGGAAGCAAGCCAGAGAGGCCAAACAGGCGGAAAAGCTCTCCAAAGAAAATGTGAGTAGCCTGGGCTTCAGCTGTGATTTTGCCTTCCTGAGCTTAGCTCTCTTTTCACTCACAAGGATACAAAACAAAAGGCTAGCTGGGCTGGTGGAAAGTACTTAGAGAGGGCTGAGCAGTAAATAAACTGACCACCATTAAACCAGGGAAGCATTTTCAGTGTGAAATTGGATTTGGTTTATTTATACTCTTAGGTTAACCTGATTTGCCATAATCCATGATGTGCTTACAGCAGTGATATACAAGTTACATGAGAAACAAACTTTTTGCAAGGAAACCAGGAGTCTTGTTCTGTGGCCTGATGTTACAGTCAGTTTGGTGGGACTTTTCTGGGAAAGTAACTTTCCCTGTTAGGCACACTGGCTCTGAGCTGCTCCCTCACCAGGAGCCGTGGTTGAGCATACATGGCTCATACATGTAATCCAGCCCACCGTTGGAAGCAGAGGTCAGGGGCTGGCAGGCAGAAGCCCAGAAGGCCTGCAGGGTCAGTCTTTCCATGTCTTAGGTTGAAAACATGCTTCCCATGACTGTCTCTGCCCACGCAGGTCAGTGTCAGCCCGCAGCCTGGAAGCAGCAGTGTCAGCAGAGCAGGTTCCCTGCACAAGTCCACTGCTCTGCCAGAAGAGAAGAGGCCCGAGACTGCAGTGTCCAGGCTTGAGCGCAGAGAACAGCTGAAAAAGGCCAACACTCTTCCTACCTCTGTGACAGGTAGAGAGCAGGTCCATTGTTTTGTAACTGTAGTTCCAGGTTTCTCTTTGTAGAGCGTGCTTTATATCCTACAGTGTAATGACTAACAGAGCACCTCAAGCATTTCAAAGCACAGGCTGTCTGATAACCTCATTCATAAATGTTGACACTGATTAAGCTCTTGATAAAGACCACCAGGAACTCACCCACTATCAGTGGTGTGTTGGTGAATACTTAACAGTTAGCTTTGGAGCATCTTCAATTTCTCTGTGTAAATAGAGAACCCTGGCCAGTTCGAAGCTATTATACCAATATGATGTCAGCTGGCTCTCTACATTTGTGAACGTTTAGCACGGCAGTATGAGCCATCTCCAGCACCCTGTGCCTATATTCTGACAAAGTTGGGTTTATTAACTTACAGAAGAACCTTCTAAACAAGGGAAGAGACAAAATTATAGTAAGACTTGGGGTAAAGGGTGAAGTTTAGGTAAAATTTAAATGGAGTAGCATTTTAATAAGTCAGATCAAAGCCATGGTGTACATAAAGGAGATAATATCAAGACTGAGCTGAAAAGTGTGTTCAGGCTTCTGTTTCCTTTAAAACTACAAAGTTAAGATAAATGTTTGAAATGTTTGAGGTCATGGATATCCAACTTACCCTAATTGATCATTACACATTATTTACATGTATTAAAATGCCACATGTACCCCCAAAATATATACAAGTATGGTGTGTATATATATATATATATATATATATATCAATTTTAAAAATACACAAAAGAGGCCGGGCGCGGTGGCTCAAGCCTGTAATCCCAGCACTTTGGGAGGCCGAGACGGGCGGATCACAAGGTCAGGAGATCGAGACCATCCTGGCTAACACGGTGAAACCTCGTCTCTACTAAAAAAATACAAAAATCTAGCCGGGCGAGGTGGCGGCGCCTGTAGTCCCAGCTACCTGGGAGGCTGAGGCAGGAGAATGGCGTGAACCCGGGAGGCGCAGCTTGCAGTGAGCTGAGATCCGGCCACAGCACTCCAGCCCGGGTGACAGAGCGAGACTCTGTCTCAAAAAAAAAAAAAAAAAAATACACAAAAGAAAGATAAATGTGGGCCAGGTATGGTGGCTCATGCCTGTAATCCCATCACTTTGGGAGGCCAAGGCAGGCAGATTGCTTGAGCCCAGGAGTTGGAGATTAGCCTGGGCAACATGGCAAAACCGTGTCTCTACTAAAAATACAAAAATTAGCCAGGTGTGGTGGTGCATACCTGTAGTCCCACCTACTTGGGAGGCTGAGGTGGGAAGATTGCTTGAGCCCAGGAAGTGGAGGTTGCAGTGAACCGAGATTGTGCCACTGCACTCCAGCCCCAGCGACAGAGTGTCTCAAAAACAACAAAAACGGAAAAGATAAATGTGTAAAATGTTGTATCTGAAAACCACTACCCGGAGCTCTGCACCTGGGTTGGAAATGGAAACTGCATCTCTATGTCATGGTGACACTTGGCTCAGATGCTCCAGGCAAAAGTGAAATGGTCTGTTCTCACTGATGTGATTTCACGCACATCACATGCGTGATTTTGATGGTCTGTGACTTTACAGAGTAAGGTTTCTCAGCACAGTGTCCATGATGTTAATTAACAACAGCAGTTTTTATACGTTCATGACATGTAAGAGATGTACACATTTAGAAAATATTCTTTATTTGGTTAAAAGGTAAAATGATGTAATATATCCAACTATCTTCTTATTACCAATCACTTGGAGGATAGATGACTCTGAACAGGCTCCCTCCAAGGGGTTAATAGGGCATCTGTTTTCCCCACTAGGCTCCACTATTCCCCAAAGGGCTTCTAATCTCTAGACCCAGGCTTTTCTATGCCGTGGCTCCCTGAGGTCAGGAGATATTAAGAGGTCTCACTATTAAAGATATATTTACTACTGGTGACGGAGGGAAGCTTTATATTTGCTTTTTTAGTTTTGTTTGGCATTTTGGGTGGGGGACAGAATCTTGCTCTGTTGCCCATGCTGGAGTGTGATGGCGCCATCTCAGCTCACTGCAGCCTCCGCCTCCTGGGTTCTGCCTCATCCTCCCAAGTAGCTGGGAGTATAGGCACACACCACCACACCCAGCTAATTTTTGTATTTTTAGCAGAGACAGGGTTTCACCATGTTGGCCAGGCTAGTCTCGAACTCTTGACCTCAAGTGATCCGCCCACCTCGGCCTCCCAAAGTGCTGGGATTACAGGCGTGAGCCACCGTGCCTGGCTCAAAGCTTTATATTTGAAAACCACTTTAGATTGCTGTGTAATTTCTTAAGAACCTCATAGGCATTATGTCATTTGATTTTACTTATAGGAATTAAGGGTTCTACCTGTTAGAACCAGAAAGAGTGAGAAAAAGAGAGAGGATGAGTTTCTTTCAAAATAAAGTGAAAGCCCCAAAGTCAAAGAGATCAAATCTTTCTCTGCCTGATTTCTCAGAAGTACTAATGGATTAATGCAACTCGGAGTGGCTCTAGCTTAATAAAGCAAGTCTTTATTCTAAAGTATTTTGTCTTCTCAGTCAGTATTTCCTGAGTTCTAGAAACATATGTGTAAGCCATTGCCATAGGCACTAAATATGACTCAAAGATAAGACAAGCACTCTCTCACATTAAGAAGCCTGTACACTCTAATAAAGAAAGTTATACGGTGCAAAGGAACTGTGAAACAAGGATGAAGGTCGTGGGAGCTGGCAGGATCTGTGAGGCTTAGAGGTAGAGGCACCCAGTGGATGCCTTTGTGGGGACAGTAGCTTTTTTTTTTTGAAGTGGAGTGTCACTCTGTCATCCATGCTGGAGCGTTCAGTGGTGCGATCTCGGTTCACTGCAACCTCTGCCTCCAGAGTTCAAGTGATTCTCCTGCCTCAGCCTCCTGAGTTGCTGGGATTACAGGCACCTGCCAACAAGCCTGGCTACTTTTTGTATTTTTAGTAAAGACAGGGTTTCACCATGTTGGCCAGGCTGGTCTCGAACTCCTGACCTCAAGTGATCCTCCCACCTTGACCTCCCAAAGTGCTGGGATTACAGGCGTGAGCCGCCATGCCCGGCCAGGAAGGTAGCTTTTAACCTCACCAGCTTAATAGATCCAGTCTGCTAAGTTGATCTTTTTCTTCATGGAATTGACTGGATATCATGCAGGCATAGCTTCTTTATACAGATTAGGCTTCTGGAAATTCTTTGAAATTAAAACTGACTACTTTGGTTGTTGTAATTCTGTGTGCAAGGGTTATAAACACACAGCTTGCTTTCCTTCATTCTTCTCACTGAGGGAGTCCAGGAATTTGCCTGTCTGTGTTTCACTGGGTTTTCTTTTTTCTGTCTCACACTTCTGATAAAATATGGCTGGGGTGGGGGGTGTTGGAGAGATGTTCATCACAGGATACAAACTTTCAGTTAGATAAGAGGAATATGTTCAAGAGACCTAAGAGAGTAGATTTTAAATGCTCTCACCACAAAAATGATAACTGTGAGGTTTTGTATATTTTAATTAGCTAGATGTAGCTATTTTGCAATGTATATATATTTCAAAACAATGTTGTACATGACAGATACATACAGTTTATCATGATAAATACATACAGTTTATCTGTTAATTAAAAAGAAAATGTGTAATGTGGCTCTGAACTCACTTTTTCCTTTTCCTTCAAAACAAAACCCAGTGGAGATCTCCAATTCGGCTCCCCCAGCGCCGCTAGTGAAAGAAGTCACCAAGAGGTTTTCCACCCCGGATGCTGCCCCCGTGTCAACAGAACCAGCCTGGCTGGCTTTGGCCAAAAGGAAAGCAAAGGCTTGGAGCGACTGTCCACAGATTATTAAGTAAAGAGTGACTGTCACCAATCCCTACTGCCAGTTATTGGCTCCTCTCTTGCCCTTTTTATTTATTTATTTTTTATATGGGGTAAAGAAATCAAGCTAGGGAAAAGAAGCATGTTTTATAGGCTGTAAAATAATGTTTAGAAACTGAACTGGTGGTGTTCATTGTAAAGAGTGGATTTGCACAACCCTAGGTCCTGGTGCCTTGAGCTCCTCCTAGTTCTCAAGAGAAAATTCCGTCCACAGGACCACATGAAGCAAAATATCTAAGCTAAGAACTCCTCATGAGAGCCTGCCCATGCCCATTCCATGGCCTTGCACACACACCCACCCACACACCATTCAGAATATGTACTTTTGCCAACCTTTTGTAATGGTTTTTTGATTCTATGCACTACTTTTCTTTGTCCAAAACATTTACTCTACCATATGTGTGGGAATGTTTATCCTTTCTACAGTAATGGTGAAAGGATCATATCTAGCTAAAAGCGAGAACACCCATTCTCCTGAATGCAGTGAGTAACTGGGAATCACAACATTCTGGCTCCCAACTGTGCCCATGTTAGTTTTCATGAGTTTTCCCCACGCTGAAGCTGTAACACAGAAGGCACATCCATTCACATTTTTACCACACTGTGGATTCATAGTGTGAGGCCTCGTTATTCCAATACCCTCCTTAAGGACATGTGAAGCATTTGGCCCAGCTGGCTCCCAGGGAACATTTTAATTTAATGTAGTGAAGAAAGGCAATTCTAGATCAGAGCTACAAGTTTGCTTTCTGTCTCGAGAATCTCCATCTAGGGAAGTGGTTGTTACGATGTGTAGGCTCCCACCCAGGCCTACTCAATCAGAGCCTGTGCGGACTGGGCCAGGAATATGTATTCTGGCAAAAACTCTTCAGATCAATTCTGATAGATCCCAAAGGTTAAGAACTTTGAGACAAACACTGATCCTAATGTAATCTAGTTTTTCAGACTTCGAAGGGGAGGCTCATTCACTCAAAAAGCAACAGTGAGACAGGAAAAATAATAAAATAACCCCCCCAAGCCAGCCATTTATTACAAGAAACAACAGGTTATTGACGTTACATGTTTGAAAATTCCCTTTGGTCTTTAGGGAAAATTAACAGGAAGCCAAGATTTGGAGCCTTTGTAATAAGGACTGCCTGCAGAAAGTCTTTTCTTTACTATAATTGAATAATTCATATTTAGAGTCAAATGTCCAGTAGCATTTCTAATTTTGAGCATTCACCTTGCTACCTTTAAAAAACATCTGAGTTTTTTTTTTTTTTTTTTTTTTTTTTTGAGACGGAGTCTTGCTGTGTTGCCTGGGCTGGAGTGCAGTGGCCGGATCTCAGCTCACTGCAAGCTCCGTCTCCCGGGTTCACGCCATTCTCCTGCCTCAGCCTCCCGAGTAGCTGGGACTACAGGCGCCCGCCACCTCGCCCGGCTAGTTTTTTGTATTTTTTAGTACAGACGGGGTTTCACCGTGTTAGCCAGGATGGTCTCGATCTCCTGACCTTGTGATCCGCCCGTCTCGGCCTCCCAAAGTGCTGGGATTACAGGCTTGAGCCACCGCGCCCGGCAAAAACATCTGAGTTTTAAGTGGCCTTTTTATTATCATACACATGTGCATACAAAGAAGGGACTTGGCAGTTTAAAAGCCACATATATTCACTTTTATTTCCCTAAATTTACTTTACGTGAAACGTAGACATACCAGCAAACTCACATATTGCTGGTGCTAACCTTGTATTTCATAGTGTTGGCATATTCCCCTTTTCTTAGATTCTTACTCCAAAATATAGGTACACAGGTACACATCCTTTGCTCTGTGCAGAGGGAATTACGTCCTTTTTCCTCTCCTACAAAAACGTGCTTTATTAAGTATCCATCATTACCTTCCTTTATGCTCGCTCAATATGCAATGTGCTGTTATTCTACCATGTACCTTAAATAAAGGATGATGGCAAAGTTATTTACCATGTAGAAACCATTTTCTTTCTAGAAACAATGACTCAGCCTCACTGTAGCAGCTGGCATGTGTGGTCAAGTGGATAGTTGTACTCTTGCAAGTTGGATTTAGTATTACATATACTGGACCTTCAGACTGTTAAAAATCAATGTAACTTTTTTTTATTGCTGTGGCAAGCAATTAGTATTTCACTGCACGTCTTCCATACTAATGTTCATGTCTAAATCGTGTATGTAGGCATTTGTTAGTTCCAATGATTTCCTCACTAATATAACACTTTTTAATGGAAATGTTTCCACCTACAGCCCTGGAATGATAATGCTACAGTAATTCTTCTGAATTGACTTTTTCTTTCATCCTGTCAGCTTTGGACAATATCTCAATTGTGGCAGGGAACAGGTGGGGAAATAAGATCAGTTACAAAAAATGGTAGTTGTGTCAACTTTGTATTGGCTGGGATATCACTGTGCCCAAACAGTAGGCGAAATACCTCAGTTAAAATTTTTCCATCAAAGTCTTTAAAAGAAGAGTATACTGAAGAAAGGGCAGTCACAGTACTTACTTCTAACAGCTTCCAAAGGGTACTTGTTTAACATTTCATTTCAAAATCACCCCGAATTTGCACTAAATACCAATGAAGTGTTATTTTGCTTTAGTTGTGTTGCAGTCTTCAGAGCAACAAACTATGGGGAAATTCTGCAAAAACATATATAAAAAGTTCAAGACTTTTTTTTAAATGAATGATTACTATGTTAAATGCAAGCTTTTTTTTTTTTTTTTTTTAATTTAAACAAACATACACTTCTCCTGGCAAGGTTATAGATGATTAACCTCTGTTCATAGACTTATATATAAAACTAGAGGGTTTTTTGTTTACTTTTTTAATTTTTCAAGTGCAATTGTTTCTCACACAAACATTATTAATTACTATTAAATTATCATTTAGCCAGTTATCTGCAAATGTATAGTATGTATTGTCTCTTCTTGTGACGTTTAGTTTAATTACTTATTTTAAAGCAGAAACATTAGTTACAAGTGTCTTAATATTTTTACCAACAGTAAAGTTAGAGATTTAATGAAAATACCTTAGTGTGATTTTAATATAATTTGGATATTTTGGTTGTATAAAGTTTTAATGTAAAATGTCCATTATTGAAGGGAAACGATCTTTCAATAAAAAATACCCACGAGACCTTTGGCGCTGATGGAATTTGATTTCGATGACTGTCTACAAAACAATCTCATTATATTTACATGGCTTTTGTTGAACAAGAACAACTTCAAGGTGTTTTATTATATTTTTTACTAGGTATTTTTAGAGAAAAATAATAACGAACAGGGGCAAATAAAATGTTTGTCTCAATCCTAAATTGGAATTGAATGGTCTGGGTCTCAGACAAAAGGATTGTACAGCCTCCTCACAGCATGGGCTACTCAGCAGCAGCAGCAGAAGCAGCAGCTGAGAGCACGTGAGAATTTGCAGCTTATGGCCACACATCAGATATACTGACTTACAGGGCCAGACCCTGGTGAAATGAAAAGTGAGTTAGGCATGTGAACACTTGCCTTGGCTGCCAGAAAACTTAGTAATCAAGAGAAATACTATTTTAATGCAGTATTTTTAAAAAATCAAAATTAATGCAAAAAAAAAAAAAACCAAACCCATTCCATGATGAGCAAAAGATCAAAATTTTAAGGAAAGGGCATTGCTAGGAACAATGAATACCTGAAATCACCACGTATAAACATGAAATTGCACTGTGTGTGGGGCACGGTGTGTGTGTATATTTTAGTCTACATTAGTACTTCATTAAAAATAATTAAGGAACGTAATTCGATAACTAGATCCTGCCTTTGAAAAACCTTTTGCCATGAATGGCAAATTCACGTAATAAAGACGGTTTTTAACCCACTAAGTATATTCTGATCCTCCCCCTGGCCCCCGCCGGGATCTTTTTTAAAGAAAAAAACATAAAATTAGCCTAATGCATTAGGGTTCTCCATAGAAACCTAGCGATTAGGAGAGATGTATTATGAAAATTGGCTTAAGTGATTATGGAGGCTGAGAAGTGCCACCATCTGCCATTTTGCACACTGGAGACCCAGGAGAGTGGTCCAAAGGCTTCAGAACCAGGAGCTTTGATGTCCAAAGGAAGGAGCAGATGGATACATCTCAGCAAGAAGAGAGCATTTGCCCCTCCTCTACCTTTTCGTTCCATTCAGGCCCTCATCAGCTTGCACGATGCCACCCACATTGGCACACTGGTGAGGGAAGACCTTCTTTACTCAGTCTACTGATTCAAATTGAAATGCTAATCTTTTCCAGAAACAGCCTCACAGACATACCCAGAAATAATGTTTTACCAGCTATCCGAGCATCCCTTAGCCAGTCAAGCTGACATACAAAGTTAACCATCACACCTAATTAAAAGTGCTACTAAATATATTGATGTATTTTGTTCTCTCTTTGTAAAATCTTCTGTTGTTCCTATGGGAAGTAAAATATAGTTGTTCTCCAACCAGGTGTAGTAGACAAGTGTCCGTTTCTTAGCCAAAATATAATCTTTAATATAAAATAAGACTATCCACATGCTCTATAATGGTAAAATATTTTCAAACATCTCACATTTGTTATATAAATAAGGACTGTATTTGATTATTTTTTATTGCCACCTAATAAATCCAGACAATAAACATAATTATCTCTACACCCAATAATGAGCATTGATTCCAGGACCACAGGAGAAGAGAAGACTTCTCCAGGAAGTTCATAAACACTTTGCAACTGTCCACTCTGAGATTCCAAGATCCACAGTTTCCCATCAGTAGATGCTGCTGCCAGCAACATTTCATTGCTGCCATTGCAGTTATGGAAAGCAAACGGTGTTGCATAGACCCTTGAAGTAGTTTCAAATTTCCACTGCAGGTGACCTTTCATGTTACAACAGTAGATAAAGCAATCATGGGAACCAAAAAATATTTTTTGCTCTGATGGTGAGGTACATGGGGATGAAAAGATTGGTCCACTGGTACAGAACTGCCAAACCTATAACAAGTAATAAATATAATTCATTCATCTAATTGCTCCAATTCTCCCTTAAAGCTCTATGAGGTTCTTAATGCAAATCTAAGAGATATAGGCTATTTGAATGGTAACTATACACAGACAAAATGGCTTTTTCTGAAAAGAAGCACTCTCACACTAGATCTCTGTCCCAGTGGTAAAATTTAAAATCTAAAACAAAATATACTGAAGTGTTGTTACCATGTGATTCACTGCCATGCATAATAAGTAAAATTAATTTTGAGCTCCAAAAGTTAGTATTATTCAGAGACACTGAGTTCAAAGGTAAAACTACACTGAGTTTTCAATATATCTTTTTTTTTTTTTTTGAGATGGAGTCTTGCTCTGTTGCCCAGGCTAGAGTGCAGTGGCACGATCTCGGCTCACTGCAACCTCTGCCTACTGGGTTCAAGTGATTCTCCCACCTCAGCCTCCTGAGTAGCTAGGACTACCAGTGCGTGCCACCACACCCAGCTAATTTTTTGTATTTTTAGCAGATTTGGGGTTTCACCATGTTAGCCAGGATGGTCTCGATCTCCTGACCTCATGATCCACCCACCTCAGCCTCCCAAAGTGTAGGGATTACAGGCATGAGCCACCACACCCAGCCTTAAATGTATCTTATTAAAAACTGGGCCAGGCGAGGTGTTTCATGTTTGTAATCCTAGCATTTTGGGAGGCCAAGGCAGGTGGATCACCTGCAGTCAGGAGTTCAAGACCAGCCCAGCCAACATGGTGAAACCCCGTCTCTATTAAAAATACAATAATTAGCCGGGTGTGGTGGCAGGCACCTATAGTCCTAGCTACTGGGGAGGGTGAGGTGGGAGAACCACTTGAACCTGGGAGGCGGAGGTTGCAGTGAGCCAAGATCATGCTACTGCATTCCTCCCTGGGCAATACAGTGAGACACTGTCTCAAAAAAAAAAAAAAAAAAATGTGAGACCAGTTTTCAATGTATCTTATTACAAACTATATATTCTTTTTTCCAAATGTAGGAAAAAAGAATTAATTGCGCAGAAAGGAAGCGTTTATGGGCAATGATAAAAAGTTGTAAGTTGTGGCCGGGCACGGTAGCTCACACCTGTAATCCCAACACTTTCAGAGGCCAAGGCGGGTGGATCACCTGAGGTCAGGAGTTTGAGACCAGCCTGGCCAACATGGTGAACCCTCGTCTCTACTAAAAATACAAAAATTAGCTAGGCGTGGTGGTACACACCTGTAATCCTAGCTACACAGGAGGCTGAGGCAGGAGAATGGCTCTAACTCAGGAGGCAGAGGTTTCAGTGAGCCAAAATCATGCCAGTGCACTCTAGCCTGGGGAACAGAGCAAGACTCCATCTCAAAAAATAAAATTAAAAATAACAAAATTCATATGGAACCAAAAAGACCCAGAATAGCCAAAGCAATATTGGGTAAAAAGAACAAAGTTGGAGGCATCACAGTGACTGACTTCAAAATAAGGCTAAATGGCACTGTATTGGTATAAAAAATACAGATAGCTCAATGTAATAGAATGGAGAACCTAGAAATAAATCCAAGTAGTTACAGCCAACTGAGATTTGAGAAAGGTGTCAAAAATACGCAATGGGGAATGGACACCCTCTTCAATAAATGGTGCTGGGAAAATTGGATCTCTACATGCAGAAGAATAAACCAGACTCCTCACTCTCACTGTATATAAAAATAAACTCGAGATGGATTAAAGACTTAAATATAAGACCCAAAACTAGTTAAAACTCCCTGAAGAAAACATACAGGAATCACTCCAGGACACTGGTCTAAGCAAAGCTTTCATGGCTAAGGCCTAAAACAAAAACAAAAATAGTTAAGTGGGACTATATTAAGCTAAAAAGCTTCTGCACAGTACAGGAAACAACAGAGTGAAGAGACAGCCTGTTGAATGGGAGACTATTCATCAAACAAGGGACTAATATCTAGAATATGAGGAACTCGACACAACAGTAAACAAACAAGTCCTATTAAAAAGTGGGCAAGGGAGATGAACAGACATATCTCAAAAGAAAACATACAAATGGCTAACAGGTATATGAAAAAAACACTCAACATCACTAATGATCAGGGAAATGCAAATCAAAACCACAATGAGGTATCATCTTACCCAGTTAAAATGGCTGTTACGAAAAGAACATAACAAATGCTGGCAAGGATGTGGAGAAAAAGGAACTTACACTGCTAGTGGGAGTGTAAATTAGTGTAGTCATCATGGAAAATAGTATGGAGATTTCTCAAAAATCTAAGGAGAGAACTATCATACCCAACAGTCCTACTACTATTTACCCAAAGACAAGAAATCAGTATATCAAAGAGACAACCTTCACTCCCATCTCCCATGTTTACTGCAGCACTATTCACAAGAGCAAAGATATGGAATAAACTTAAGTGTCCACCAATGGATGAGTGGATAAAGAAAATGTATATATAGATGAAGTGAAATACTATTAGGCCATAAAAAACAAGGAAATCATGTCATTTGCAGCAACATGGATGGAACTGGAGACTTTTGTCTTTTTTTTTTTTTTTTTTTTTGAGACAGAGTCTTGCTCTGTTGCAGGCTGGAGTGCAGTGGCGTGATCTTGGCTCACTGCAACCTCTACCTCCCGGGTTCAAGCGATTCTCCTGCCTCAGTCTCCCAAGTAGCTGGGACTACAGGCGCACGCCACCATGCCCAGCTAATTTTTTTTTTTTTTTTTTTTGTATTTTAGTAGAGACAGGGTTTCACCACGTTGGCCAGGATGGTCTCGATCTCCTGACTTCGTGATCCTCCTGCCTCAGCCTCCCATGGTGCTGGGATTACAGGCGTGAGCCACCATGCCTGGCTACTGAAGATTTTTATCTTAAGTGAAATTAAGCCAGGCCCAGAAAGACAAATATTGCATGTGCTCACTCATATGTGAGAGTTTAAAAAGTTGATCTCATGGAGGAAGAAAAGAAGTTGGGGGCCGGGCATGGTAGCTCATGCCTGTAATCTCAGTACTTTGGGAGGCTGAGGCAGGTGGATCACTTGAGGTCAGGAGTTCGAGACCAGACTGGGCAATATGGTGAAACCCCATCTCTACTAAAAATACAAAAATTAGTCAGGCATGGCAGCATGCGCCTGTAGTTCCAGCTACTTGGGAGGCTGAGGCAGGAGAATTGCTTGAACCCAGGCCAACCTGGTGACAGAGCAAGATTCTGTCTCAAAAAAAAGGAAGAAGTTGGGGTGGGTTGGCTAATAAAAAAATAAAAACAGATTAATGAGTAAAAACATATAGTAAGAAAAAATAAGCTCTGATGTTCAATAGCAGAGTAGGATGACTATAGCCAACAACAATATGTTGTATATTTCAGAACAGCTAAAAGAGAAGATGTGAAATGATCCCAACACATAGAAATGATAAGTACTCAAGGTGATGGACACCACAAACACACTGACTTAATCATTATACAGTCTATGCATGTAACAAACTATCACATATGCACCCCATAAACAGGTACAAATGTCTGTATCAATTAAAAGAAACGAGGGGTTTTATTTCAACTTTCATAATCTCAGTAGAAGTTATAATAAAACATGCTAAAAACTGGTAATATATATATATATATATATATTTTTTTTTTTTTTTTTTTTTTTTTTTTGAGGCGGAGTCTCGCTCTGTCGCCCAGGCTGGAGTGCAGTGGCCGGATCTCAGCTCACTGCAAGCTCCGCCTCCCGGGTTTACGCCATTCTCCTGCCTCAGTCTCCCGAGTAGCTGGGACTACAGGCGCCCGCCACCTCGCCCGGCTAGTTTTTTTTGTAGTTTTAGTAGAGATGGGGTTTCACTGTATTAGCCAGGAGGGTCTCGATCTCCTGACCTCATGATCCGCCCGTCTCGGCCTCCCAAAGTGCTGGGATTACAGGCTTGAGCCACCGCGCCCGGCCAAAACTGGTAATATTTTTAAAAATTGGGGGAGAGAGATGACAAAAGAAGTGTAACAATGTTTGGGTAGAAATCTTTTAAATCTACTATGTCTTCTTTAAAAAATTAAGAAATCCATGGCTTCACAACTAAAATAGAACTACTTCTCAACATCTCAACACCATGAGTTGAATAATGATGTTTAAAATGTTACTTCAGTTGTCACCATCTGCTTTGCCTTTGAGAAAAATAAATTTAAAAAAATATATAAATAGAGCTATAGATATATAAAATTTCTAGTCCTATTTTTATATATAAATTTATATAGATATATAAAATTTTATATATAAAAAATTTCTCGTTCCATTACCTGTTCTCCAAAGTGAGTAAAGCAGAGTAAATTCCCATCTACACAGCCAATACAAATATACTGTGAGCAACATCGTGGGGAAGAGAAGAGTGGTTTTCCACAGGAATGTTTCCAAATAATGTTCCCAGTAGCCTGTCATAGGAAAAAGCAATTCACAGCATTTTACATCATCCTACTAATCAGTTACCCTTTAAAAAACAAACTTATACATCTCCTAGGGGTAGAACTAAAATAGCAGAAAACGCTATAGGGGTAAGCAGACATAAATGAAGCTGGTATACATATATTAAATCAATCAGTGCTATTTATGAGAACTAGGAGAAAGGCTTGCAACAAAAGCAGCAAAGAAAAACACTAGCACCTAAGAGCTATCCCTATGATGGACATAAAGTTCTTAATATGATGAAAAAAAATCTGTCAATGTTGAACCCGGGAGGCGGAGGTTGCAGTGAGCCGAGATTGCACCACTGCACTCCAGCCTGGGCAACAGAGCAAGATTCTGTCAAAAAACAAAACAAAACAAAAAATATATATATATATATATATATACACACATACATATACAGAAATTTAAATTTTCTTATCTTTCTAGATCTTGTATCAATCATTTTTAATGAATTCTAGTTTGGTGTATGTGGACTACTATAACTGAAAACTACTCAAACTTTCAGAGCTCAAAGCAAAAATTTCAAAAATTTAAAGAAAAGATAGGTAATAAAATCAATATGTATTATTTTATGCCTACAGGATTTACAGCCAGTAAAAGTCCTCCCAATGTAGCAAAATACAAATGATGTGGAATCGGGTTCAAACACGGAGAGGAAAAGACAGTTCCTCCACATTTTGACTTCCAAACACACTTCTTTCTCTGCAAATAAGAAAACAAATTAATTTGTTTTTGCTGATGGTTAACAAATCCATATATCCTACCCTTCATGATATTATGTCTGTTTAGTTAACATACTTTTTTCTTTAGTATAAAATACATGCCTATTGTGGAGAATCATATTAATATAAAGACAAAGGACACCACCCAGAGACAATCAGTGTTAACATTTTAGCATTTTCTCATTTCTTTTTGGGGTATGGGTGTGTGTGTATGTCTGTGCGCACACATCTGAGAATATGTGTATATACACACACATGATTTAATATAGTTGAGATCATTCTGAATATACAACTTGGTATCACGTTTTGCTCACTGATTTTGTAATATTATTTAAACATAATTTTAATGCATAATATCCCATATGAACATAAATAATTTCTCTATCTTATCATTGAATGTTTTTTGGAATTTCTAGGTATCATAAACAACTTAGAAATAGGCATCTTAATGCGTATATTTGACTATGTTTCTGATTATTTTGCCAGGATTTCTAAAAAAATAATTTTATTGGACCAAGGATATGATATTGTTACCTATGGTCAAATCAAATCATTTTCATTAGAGGCCTCACTAGTTACAACCTCTTACCACTCTCATCAGCATTTAATGTTATGACGAATATGTTTCCTAATCTAATACCATTTGTTTCTCTATCTCAGAGTTTTTAATTTTCATTCCTTTGATTATTAAATTTATGAACTATTTATACACATTTACTAGTCATCTCTTCTTTGGGGTCCTGTGTATTTATGTCCTTTGTTTATTTTTCTATCTATCTGGATCTTTATATTTTCATAATTTGTATTTGATCTTCATTTTCATTAATATTTATAAACATAAATGAATTTCCACCTTTTTCACATTTATTTCAAAAATTTTCCCAGCTTAATTTCATAATTCTTATATAACATTTTAATTTTTATGTAATCAGGTCTTAAAATATCTTATTGATATCTTCCTTTGTCATTTTTTTCTACTGTCAAGATGATAATCCTAAATTCTTTACATTCCAAAACTCTGAGTAGCACACTTATTTGTGGTAAATTTGGTAATGAAGTTAAAAAGGTCTTAAGATATTAAGACTTAATGCTTTATTCTTCCCAGACCACAGTGATAAGCTTGGGAAATAGTTAATATCTGTTCCAAGGCTCAACTGCACCTGACAGTTACTCACTCTTCTTCTAAGTATTAGAAATTTAATGCTTCTATGCTTATGATATTAGACTAATTAGGTAAATTTTTTTTTTGTTTTTTGAGATACAGTCTCACTCTGTCACCCAGGCTGGAATACATTGTCACAATCTTGGCTCACTGTAACCTCCACCTCCCAGGTTCACCCAATCCTCCCACCTCAGCCTCTGGAGTAGCTACCATTACAGGCATGTGCCACCATGCCCAGTTAATTTGAGGTGAATTCTTACATAAATATCTAAAGCATATGCATGCTGGTCATGAGATCCAATGTAAATGAGTCCTGTGGTTGGATCCATGGTTGCTGAGCTTTTGACAGCATCTCCAGTAGTAAACATCCAGTATTTTTCTCCACTATTACTTTTCAGAACATAAACTAATCCATTATAACAGCCTGCCAAGAAACAAAGCACAAAAGATTTGATATAGATATATTACTGGAAAATAATTCTTTAGCCTATATCATGCTATTTATATTCAGTCCTCCTCTTATACATAGGCTCTATGATCAGCTTATCTGGCTTACATTTTAGCAATGTAAAGCAGAAACTGAATTAGTAATCACTTGTGTAAAATATCTATTTAGTAGATATATCTTGTCTTTTAAAAGTACTTCACTAATTTTTTTTACATACTTATTTTTAAAAAGTGCTTCACGGCCGGGCGCGGTGGCTCAAGCCTGTAATCCCAGCACTTTGGGAGGCCGAGACGGGCGGATCACGAGGTCAGGAGATCGAGACCATCCTGGCTAACACGGTGAAACCCCCGTCTCTACTGAAAAAAAAAAATACAAAAATCTAGCCGGGCGAGGTGGCGGGCGCCTGTAGTCCCAGCTACTCCGGAGGCTGAGGCAGGAGAATGGTGTAAACCCGGGAGGCGGAGCTTGCAGTGAGCTGAGATCCGGCCACTGCACTCCAGCCCGGGCGACAGAGCGAGACTCCATCTCAAAAAAAAAAAAAAAAAAAAGTGCTTCACTACTGAAAAAATAATAAAGCACACTGTGGTGGAGAGAGATTTTTGACGCATCTGGATTCAGATTTCATCACAACTATCATTGGGCATTTAAATCACCCAGTGTTGCTAAGCCCCAAATTATTCATCTGCAGAATGTGGAGTCATCTACTTCCAGGGTTATTGTGACAATTCAGATAATGTGAATAAATGCCCAGTGCATAGAAGGTGTTTAAGAAGTGCTAACATTAACAGTCAATGTTCATTGAGCATTTACCATGTGTCAGGTGCTATTCTAAGTATGTTACATCTATTAATTCATTTAATCCTCACAGTGAAGTAAGTACTATTATAACCACGTTTTATAGATGATAAAATTGAAGCACAGAGAGACTAAATTACTGGGGAAAAATCACACAGTTCATATGTGGCAGAACCAAGATTTGAATCTAAGAAGTCAAGCTCTAGAGCCTATGCTCTTAACAACTAAACTACTTTTCCCAAATTGCTGCTATGGATGAGAAGACAGGGCAGGAGTCCTTGACCTTGGTGTAGTCAAAATAACCTAGCTGGAAGTACAGATTGTTCAAATTTACAAAGTGAAGGTCACTGAATTCCCTGGAGATCACGAAAATCAGGCCGGGCGCAGTGGCTCAAGCCTGTAATCCCAGCACTTTGGGAGGCCGAGACGGGCGGATTACGAGGTCAGGAGATCGAGACCATCCTGGCTAATACGGTGAAACCCCGTCTCTACTAAAAAATACAAAAAACTAGCCGGGCGAAGAGGCGGGCGCCTGTAGTCCCAGCTACTCGGGAGGCTGAGACAGGAGAATGGCGTGAACCCGGGAGGCGGAGCTTGCAGTGAGCTGAGACCCGGCCACTGCACTCCAGCCTGGGCGGCAGAGCAAGATTCCGTCTCAAAAAAAAAAAAAAAAAAAAAAAAGAAGAAAATCAGGAGACGTAGAATTTGGGGACAGCTATTTAGGGCAATTTCATTGACGTCCACTCTCTAGATGGCTCTGCCTATGGCCACTGCCACTCATTTGAGACCCAATTCCCAATGTACTTTTTATGCTTTTTTTTCCCCTGGCAGTTATTAGTTAGTAGCAAGAGAGTAGTGACCAGCTCAGAGATGACAAAGAGAAATGTCCTACATAGTAGAGCACCCCAGAACTCACCTGGGTAAAGATTTCTGTCAATTCAGTTTAATTCCAAAAGACAATACAGAAGAAAATTTTTTGAACTTCGGTTAGGCAAAGATCGCTAAGATGACACTGAAAGCATGACCCATTAAAAAAATTAAAATGGACTTCATCAAAATAAAGGACTCCTCTTCAAAAGACACTATGTCACTATGCTAAGAGAATAAAACACAAGCCCCAGACTGAGAGAAAACATGCAAAACATATATCTGATAAATTATTTGTATTCAGAATACATAAAACAATTCTTAAAACTCAATTTAAAAAACTTAAAAAAGGGAAAAAGATTTCAATAGACACTTCATAAAAGATATACAGATAGCAAAAGAGCTTATGAAAAGGTGCTCACCAGACATGGTGGCTCAGGTCTGTAATCCCAGCACTTTGGGAGGCTGAGGTGGGCAGATCGCTTGAGCCCAGGAGGTTGAAACCAGCCTGGGCAACCTGCAGAAGCTCTGTCTCTACAAAAGTTACAAACATTAACCAGGTGTGGTGGTGCATGTCTGTAGTCCCAGCTACTCCAGAGGCTGAGGTGGGAGGATCATCTGAGCCCAGGAGTTCGAGGGTGTAGTGAGCCATGATCACGCCACTGTACTCCAGCCTGGGTGACAGAGCAAGACCCTGTCTCAAAAAAAGGAAAAAAAAAAAAAAAAAAAGATGTTCAACATCACTAGTCACTAGGGAAAGGCAAATTAAAACCACAATAAAACACCATTCATGATTATTTCAATGGCTATAACAAAAAAAAATTAAAGCTGACAATACCAAGTACTAGCAAGAATGTGGTGCAACTGGACCTTCACACATCGATGGTGCAAACGCAAAACAGTTTAGTCACTTTGGGAAACAATTCAGCAGTTTCTTATCCTTCAGCTGTATTACTGAAAGTGCCCTGTAGTATAATTTTTAAAATGCTGTTGTTTAAAGGGGAAGAAGGAAGAATCAAATTCAGATTCAAGTAGATTGCTGCTAGGATAGCACAAGTAGGAAAAGTTATTCCTAAGCCTTTAGTCTGAAAAGTTTTGATGAAGATTCCATGAGCATATAAAATGAAACCTAACATATCTGGGAGAGTAAAAAGAGAGTTGTAGTCAGGGGGAGATACTATACCCAGGACCCCCATATTCCTAATAAAGTCACCTATACCTTAATGAAACTGAGCAGCAGGTAGTAGCTAACACTTAATGAGCACTTTGAAAAAATGCTCACCAGACATGGTGGCTCACGCCTGTAGGAAGGCTGAGGTAGGTGGATCGCTTGAGCCCAGGAGTTTGAGGTCAGCCTGGGCAACCTGCAGAAACTCTTAACTACAAAAAATTCAAACATTAGCCAGGTGTGGTGGCATATTCCTAGCAAGGCACCAATGGATTCATAAACAATTATCTCATTTAATTCTCCCAAAAGCTTGATAAAGATTCTGGTGGTTTTAAAATATGTCCAGGAGGCCAGGCGAAGTGGCTCACACCTGTAATTCCAGAACTTTGGGACGCCAAGGCGGGTGGATCACAAGATCAGGAGTTCAATACCAGCCTGACCAACATGGTGAAACTCCAACTCTACTAAAAATACAAAAATTAGGCCGGGCGCGGTGGCTCAAGCCTGTAATCCCAGCACTTTGGGAGGCCGAAACGGGCGGATCACGAGGTCAGGAGATCGAGACCATCCTGGCTAACACGGTGAAACTCCGTCTCTACTAAAAATACAAAAACTAGCCAGGCGAGATGGCGGGCGCCTGTAGTCCCAGCTACTGGGGAGGCTGAGGCAGGAGAATGGCGTAAACCCGGGAGGCGGAGCTTGCAGTGAGCTGAGATCCGGCCACTGCACTCCAGCCTGGGCGACAGAGCGAGACTCCGCCTCAAAAAAAAAAAAAAAAATACAAAAATTAGCTGGTCGTGGTGGCATGTGCCTGTAGTCCCGGCTACCCAAGAGGCTGAGACAGGAGAATCACTTGAACCCAGGAGGCGGAGGTTGCAGTGAACCGAGATCACGCCACTGCACTCCAGTCCGACAGAGCCAGACCCCGTCTCAAAAAAAAGAAGTCCATGAATTCTTTGATGCACTTCCTTTCAAGAGGTGGAGCCTAATTCTCTTCCCCTTGAGTGTGGCTTGAACTGAGTTATGCATTTTTCATTTATTTATTTATTTTGAAACAGAGTCCTGCTCTGTTTGCTCTGACCAGAGTGCAGTGGCACAATCACCACTCACAGCAGCCTCAACCTACTGGGCTCCAGTGATCCTTCCACCTCAGCCATTCAAGTAGCTGGGACTATAGGCATGTACTACCATAGCTAGCTAATGTTTGCATTTTTTGTAGAGACAGAGTTTCTGCATGTTACCCAGGCTGGTCTTGAACTCCTGGGTACAAGTGATCCGTCTGCCTTGGTCTGTCAAAGTGCTGATATTATGGGTGTGAGCCACCACGCCTGGCTGAGTTATGTACTTCTACTTAACAAAAGAAAACAAAAAATGATAGTATGGAATTTGGGACACTGGGTCATAAAAGGTACTCTGTTCCTCCTTTCCTGCTGTCTCCTGGATCACTCACTCTGAGGAATGCTAGCTGCCATGTTGTAAGGGCAGTCAAGCAGCCTAGAGAGAGGAGCATGTGGCAAGAATTGAAGATTCCTGTCAGAATCAGCAAAGAACTGAGGCTTTCTGCTAATAGTGATGCAAATGAGCTATCTTGGCAGATTTTCCAACCCAAGTCAAGCTTTCAGACGGCTATAGCCAGAACTACCAGCTAAGCTGCTCCTGAATTGCTAACCCATAAAAACTATGAGATAGGCCGGGCGCGGTGGCTCAAGCCTGTAATCCCAGCACTTTGGGAGGCCGAGACGGGCGGATCACGAGGTCAGGAGATCGAGACCATCCTGGCTAATACGGTGAAACCCCGTCTCTACTAAAAAAATACAAAAAACTAGCCGGGCGACGAGGCGGGCGCCTGTAGTCCCAGCTACTCGGGAGGCTGAGACAGGAGAATGGCGTGAACCCGGGAGGCAGAGCTTGCAGTGAGCTGAGAGCCGGCCACTGCACTCCAGCCTGGGCGGCAGAGCCAGACTCCGTCTCAAAAAAAAAAAAAAAAAAAAAAAAAAAAAAAAACTATGAGATAATAATCTGTGTTGTTCTACGTTGTTGAGTTTTGGGGTATTTGCGATGCAGGAACACATTTTTTTTTTTTTTTTTTTTTTTTTTTTTGAGACGGAGTCTCGCTCTGTCGCCCGGGCTGGAGTGCAGTGGCCGGATCTCAGCTCACTGCAAGCTCCGCCTCCCGAGTTCATGCCATTCTCCTGCCTCAGCCTCCCGAGTAGCTGGGACTACAGGCGCCCGCCACCTCGCCCGGCTAGTTTTTTTTTTTGTATTTTTAGTAGAGACGGGGTTTCACCGTGTTAGCCAGGATGGTCTCGATCTCCTGACCTCGTGATCCACCCGTCTTGGCCTCCCAAAGTGCTGGGATTACAGGCTTGAGCCACCGCGCCCGGCCAGGAACACATTTTATTATTATTCCCATTTTACCCACAAGGAAAGTGACATTCTAAGAGGTTCAGTAACCTGCCAAAGGTCACAGACCTCATAATAGTTATAGAGATAGGTTCAAATAGGGACTCCTGACACCAAGGCCCACATTGTTAAACAGCACAGGGTTGACTATTATTTTTTGACAGCAACCAAACCCATCATACATAGATATTTTAAAAATTTAACTTGTGCCTATGAAGATTATTGTATGGTAATTCAATTTAACTCCACAAACTTCAAATTTAAAAACTTACCCACCACAATAAAGTTTCCACACTTAGATACACATGCTGAGGATTCAATTCGATCTCCCAAAAGCTGTTCCCATTGCACCTTCCCAGAGTAAAAGTCAACTGCCTTCATTCTATGAGAATGGGAACCAATGTACACAGTTGTAGATGACTTATCGAAAGTGGGTATTACAACCAGCGGTGAGGCATCTACGCACTTGCCTGTGTCTGACCTCCACCTCACATGTAACTCCATTTTCTGAGTCCCTATCGCAGGTTTCCACTCTTCAGAAACTTTCACAACATAGGATGGATCTTTTGACTTCCCAATAAGAACTGGAGAATTTAAGTCTTTCACATTTTGAATGTTGGTCTGTGAAATTGAATCAGAAGGATAGGCTGAAGAGCAATGTCCTAACTTTGTTGAAAACCTAGTGGTATTCAGAGACAAAATTTGACTCCCTCTGCTCAGTGCAACAAAAGCATTAATCTCATTGTGGCAACTTAAAGTCATGATAGCTTTCTGATGTAAAGATGTTCCACTGGCTTCCTCTTGATTAATGTCGCTGAGTTTCCTTTTTGTGGCACAACTCTTCCTGAATGTCACATCTTCATCTGGAAACACTGTTTGAAGAATGTGATTATAAATCTCTAAAATGGAACTGCTGAGAATAATTTCCAGAAGCCCAGGCACTGATGTACCAACAAGTTTTTCAATTTCACTGAGGAGCCGGATGGACTTTAAGGAATCTCCACCACTATTTAAGAAGAGTGACTCATCAGGAACCTTCAAAAGATCTTCCGGGAGATTCAGAGTAGACTACAGATGAGAGAATAGAGAAATATGTGACGTAAAGGTCTAAAATCAAAAGACTTCAACATTTACAGGTAATATAGAGAGATGAGAGTACCTACATTAATAATTAGAAATATAGGCTGGGCACAGTGACTCACACCTGTAATCCCAGTACTTTGGGAGGCTGAGGTGGGTGGATCACCTGAGGTCAGGAGTTCGAGACCATCCTGGCCAACACAGTGAAACCCCATCTCCACTAAAACATGAAAATTAGCTGGGCGTGGTGGTACCCACCTATAATCTCAGGTACTGAGAAGGCTGAGGCAGGACAAACACTTGAAGCCGGGGGTGGAGGTTGCAGTGAGCCAAGATTGTGCCACTGCACTCCCACCTGGGCAACAGAGTAAATCTCTGTCTCAAAAATAATAATAATAATAATAATAATAATAACAATTATAAATATAAAATAAATACTTTTAATAATAAAATAAAGTTTTAAATTATTTTATTTATGCTAAAGGAGATCACTGTGCTACCAATTTTGTCACAAATTCACTCTAAAAGTACAAAATATACTTCCCTTTAGAGCTGTTTTCTTACCCATAAAATTGGGACAAAAACATCTGATTTATTCATTATAAAGACCACAAGATACCAATAGCCAGTATTTCTATAATATGGGAATAATTTGTCTTTGGTTGCTTCATATAAATCAAAATTCCTTTCCAAGAATCTAAAAATGAAGTAGATGAGACTTTTATCTTAGATACCCTCTATTTTTAGATAAGGCTACACAATTACATCCTCTTTTCAGAACCCTTTAGAAGTGAAAAATCTGTATTTTATTTAAGAAAATTTATTAATTTATTGAGATATATTTAAAAAATTCTCTCAAGTAGAAATACATATTGTTACTGAAAGTTCTTTTGGAATAATGATGTAAGCCCTAAGCCTAACAGACAACACACTGTGCTATAGCAAGATCTGGCTATTTTCTCAGCTCTGACAAGAGTGTTACTACATTCCACCGATCCTCTTAGAGAAAAGTTATGTCAAAACAGGTTTTGTCTACTTGTGCCTTTTATGACTACTTCACTTTCAATAAATTTCTTCATGGGGAACTTAATCTAGTCTTACAGTAGAGAATCTAACCTTCATTTTAATACAAATTGGATAAATGAAGCCGTAATACCTAACATCTGGATAGCAATAACATTCTCAGAAAATTTTATCCAACTTGTTAGGATGATAGCATTCCCTAAAGATATAAAATGACCTCCTTATAATAATAATTTTGTAACTTAAAAATTGTACCTTCCACAAATACTGTAATTTTTCCCAAAGGTCCTCTTTCCCACTGAGTTTATTCTCAGACTTCAAGTTTATGTAGTTTAAATATATCTTGTTTAACTCAGAAACATCAATTTTGCCTTAATATAAAAGAGAAATAACAAATGTTTTAAAACATTTTCAAATTTCACTCAAAGCCTTTATATATTCATTAGCCATACACATTTTTTTTTTTGTACAACACAGAAATTGTATAAAGAGTTTGTTGTCGACAATGAATTCTAAAAAGTTGTCTGATGCTACCAAGAATGTAGAGAGAAATAGATGAGAAACAGGCCAGGCATAGTGGCTCACTCCTGTAACCCCAACACTTTGGGAGGCTGAGGTGGGAGGATCGCTTGAGGCTAGGTGTTCAAGACTAGCCTGGGCAACACAGCAAGACCCTGTCTCTACAAAAAAAATTAAAAATTGGCCTGTAGTTCTAGTTACTCGGGAGGCTTAGATGGGAGGATCACTTGAACCCAGGAAGTTGAGACTGCGGCAGTGAGCCCTGGTTGCCCACTGCATTCCAGCTTGGGTGAAGAAGTGAGACCCTGTATCCAAAAAAAAAGAAAGAAAAAGAAAACAAGGAGCTAATATTTATCCAATTTATCTCTATTTCAAGAGTTAAAGAAATAGGTTCCACTAACTGAGCACTTACTGCATTTTGAAGTATATATTAAATAAAAATGAAATTGGGAAGGCAATATAATGGTGATTAAGATTATATATTTTGAAGTCAAACAGTGCTAGACAGACAAAGCAAACAATAATAAAAGTAAAATTAAAATAAAAAACAGTCCTAGACAAAATATCAATTCTACCACTGTGTAGGTGAATTGTATGTGTCAATGTGAGTGGGCCACAGGGTGCCCAGATTAAACATTTTTCTGACTGGGTCTGTGAGGGTGCTTCTGGATGAGATTAGTATATGAATCTAATTAAGGACTCAGTAAAGTAGATTGGGCATCATCCAAACTGTTGAGGGCCAAAATAGACAAAAAGGCAGAGAAAGGAAGAATTTGCACCCTTTTTCTTTCTCTTTTTTGAGACGGAGTCTCACTCTGTTGCCCAGGCTGGAGTGCAGTGGTGCAACCTTGGCTTACTCCTGGGCTCCTCCTCCTGGACTCCTCCTCCTGGGCTCAAGCGATCCTCCCACCTCAGCCTCTCAAGTAGCTGGGACTACAGGCGTGCACCACTGCACTCGGCTAATGCTTTTTGTATTTTTAGTAGAGACAGGGTTTCACCATTTTGGCCAGGCTGGTCTCAAACTCCCAACCTTAAGTGATCCATCTGCCTTGGCATCCCAAAGTGCTGGGATTACAGGCGTGAGTCACCACACCTGGCATGCACCCTCTTTGTGTCACTGCTTAAGCTAGGACATCTCATCTCCTCCTGTCCTCAAACAGGGATTTACATCATCAGCTTCCCTGATTCTCAGACCTTAGGACACAGACTGAATACAGCACTGACTTTCCTGAGTCTCCAGTTTGCCAAAGGGAGATTACACTTCTTAGCTTCCATAAATGCACGGGCCAATTCCTGACAATAAATCTTTTACATATCTACATATTGGTTCTGTTTCTGGAGAACCCTGACTACTATACTAATATAATCACTAACTAGCAAAATGATTTTTGGAAAATTACTTAACCTCTTTTTTAGATGTTGCCAAGTCTGGAGTACAGTAGTTATTTACAGACACAAACAGAGCATACTGTACCCTCAAACTCCTGGCCTCAAGTCATCCTCCACTTTAGCTTCCCTGAATGGCTGAAACTACAGGCGCTCACCACTATGCCCCACCAAATTACTTAACCTCTTTAAGCCTTATTTTCCTTATCTGTAAATAGGAATAATACCACCTATCCACAGGATTTTCTGAAGATAAAATGAATTAATTATACAGTGTTCAAAAGAGGGTCTATCATAATAAATGCTAGTACCATTTACAAAAATAATAAAGATTTATGTGATCATTAAGCTAGTTATGAATACAATTAGTATTAATTGGCACTGAAACATATCTGCTTTAAATTACTTTACCATGGGATGTAAATGGCAGAGAATCAATCAATACAAGCTCATCCGGGATTGCATGACTTGGAAGATATTTCTGCAGTTCTTTAAAGATGTATTCTTTTACTGAAGCATCTTTAGACACCATGAAGAGAATTAATTTTTCCTGATTATACCATGTAACTGCACAAGACTCCACTTGCTGAAGCTCTTCAGCAACCTATAAGAGAGATTATCCCAATTTGCCAATGAGGATATTTACAAACAAGCTTCCTAAAAGCTTACTTTTTAATGTCTGAAAACAGCTGAATTAAATGTTGGAATACACTGGAGATTTTTTTTAAAATTGCTTTGCTACTGTTACTATTATTTGCACATAGGGTTCATAATATTTTCCAAAATAATAGGTCCTAAAGCAAAATAAGCCAGTTTAATTTCACAAATATTAAAATCCAATTTGTCACTTATTTAAAGAATAACCATCTCTTCATGCTGAGGATAAGGGGCACCCTGAATTATTCATACCTTTTATTGTAATTCATCACTAACACAAAATGTCAGGTGTAAATAATAGAGACCCCAGCACAGAAAATTGGTGGTAGCTGCTTCTAATATTTACATATATTAATAGATAGTCAATATTTAAATAGTTCTACCTGTTGCACAAGTTCAATGTTAAGACGTTTGCCATGACGTTTGATCTGACTGTCTTTTCGTCCCAAAAAAAAAATCTCTCCATTTTTCACAGTCACAAAGTCTCCTGTAGCTCGCATTGTGCCAAGTGGCACTGTCACTTCGTCATTAAGAAAACACACTCTGTTTCTGCCACCTTCCCAAGACATAAACACCAATGTCATAAAAATTCAAGGGAAATATATTAAAAACCGCAAAATCAACAACATCTCCAAAGGTTTGGTGACTAAGTTTCAAAATTTAAATACTAAAAGAGGGGCTCATTTTAAAACGTTATCTCATAAAACTAGACTTGAATAAGCAAAGACATAAAATGAAATTTATTTCTTAAAATTTATAGATTTAAAAATTCTTAGACTACTGATTAAATATAATTTTGGCTATAAATATAAACATGAAGGTCCAAGTTACAGTTTCTAAATTACTTTTATTAATGTAGTAGACATTATTATCTGAAATAATTATTTTAACATTTGGTATTTCATGACTATATGAATGAGATTAAAAATTATCACTGAAAAGCATGAGCTAGACAAAAGAAAAACAGGAAAGGAATAAAATTAACACATCAGACCATTTTTCTTGAAAAAAAAATTCCCAATCAACAAATATAAAACAACCTAAAAATACTTGGCCACTGCCTTCCTGAATTGTGAAGCCATTAGTATCTCTGACTTCAACTACTGTTCCAAGAAGTGGAAATCCCAGTTGTACAGGCAATTCACATCTATGAAAATAAGATCCAGAACAGATTTAAAATTTTTCATTTGAATAGAGTATTTTCCAATATATTTAAATCATACTGTACCAAATAAAGAAAAAAAGTTTGTTATGCTATAATTCAAAGACTGACAAGAGGAAAAGGTTAGGTGGAAAGGTAATCATATATGTTATTCATTACTATTTAGTACGAAAATCTGTAGCAGTATCTTGGCACCAGCTATAGTAAGGAAGGTTCTGGATTCCCAACTTAAAATATCAGATACAATCATGTTTCTAAAATTATTACCCCAGCGCCTATCAAAACCAAAAACACTGTCAGTGTTAAGATCCTAGAAATACACAGTATAATGAAGACCCTTACTTTAAAGTAGAGTTAAGAATCTTCTCTGGAATCCTATAAATGGTTGCCCAACTTGATACCTCTGTGATACCATAAACATTAAATATTTGTGTTTTATTGCCTTCTCCTCTCCAGCTTCTAAGAACTGTCAATGATGGAAACGCTTCACCACCAAGGGCTAATACTCGAAGAGAAGTAGTGGCTGACAAAACATTTGACTTGATAAGCTTAGATCCAAATCTTCTAAGCAATGTTGGTGTTGCCTGTAGATACATTAAAAATAATTTATTTATTTCCCTTCACTTCTTTAAAAAGGTAAGCACTGTAGTTATTATTAGAAAGTTTTTAGAGCCCACATGGAAATTAAGGCTGTGTTTATCAAATGGGAAATCCCATTTGGAAAACTACTGGTACAACATTATCTTCTTGTTTTTGTTTTTGTTTGTTTGTTTGTTTGAGACAGGGTCTCACTCTGTTGACCAGGCTGGAGTGCAGTAGCATGATCACAGCTCACTGCAACCTCAACCTCCCAGGCCCAAGTCATCATCCCACCTCAGCCTCCTGAACAGCTGGGACTACAGGCACATACCATCACACCTAGGTGATTTTTAAAATTTTTTGTACAAATAGAGCCTGTGTTGCCTAAGCTGGTCTTGGACTCCTGGGCTCAAGCAATCCTCCCACCTTGGCCTCCCAAAGCACTAGGATTACAGGCATGAGAGCCAACTGGCACAACATTATCTTCCTAATGTGGATATCACTTATGCTTTAGAAAAAAACTCAAACAAAAATATTACTTATATTTCATCATACAGTTCATACAAAAAGGTTTAAGGATAAAAAGGACAAAATCTATAAAATCAATTTACCTTTCCTTTCTTACTCGGTATAAAAAGTACTCAAAAGGGTTTAAAAATGTGCCTAAGTAGCTCTCTCCTCCCGCCATCCAAGATACCGAAAGGAAAGAAGGCCAAGGGAAAGAAGGTGGCTCTGGCCCCTGCTGTCATGAAGAAGCAGGAGGCCAAGAAAGTGGTGAATCCCCTGTTTGAGAAAAGGCCTAAGAATTTCAGCACTGGACAGGACATCCAGCCCAAAAGAGACCTCACCCGCTTTGTAAAATGGCCCCTCTTGATCAGGTTGCAGTGGCAGAGAGCCATCCTCTATAAGCAGCTGAAAGTGCCTCCCGCGATTAACCAGTTCACCCAGGCCCTGGACCACCAAACAGCTACTTAGCTGCTTAAACTGGCCCACAAGTACAGACCAGAGACAAAGCAAGAAAAGAAGCAGAGGCTGTTGGCCTGGGCCAAGAAGAAAGCTGCTGGCAAAGGGGACATCCCCACTGAGACCACTTGTCCTTCCAGCAGGAGTTAACACCATCACCACCTTGGTGGAGAACAAGAAAGTTCAGCTGGTGGTGATTGCACACGACATGGATCCCATCGAGTTAGTTGTCTTCTTGCCTGCCCTGTGTCGTAGAATGGGGGTCCCTTAGTGCATTATCAAGGGGAAGGCAAGACTGGGATGTCTAGTCCACAGGAAGACCTGTACCACTGTCGCCTTCACACAGGTTAACTTGGAAGACAAAGGCATTTTGGCTAAGCTAGTGGAATCTATCAGGACCAATTACAATGACAGACACGATGAGATCCACCGTCACTGATGTGGCAATGTCCTGGCTCCCAAGTCTGTGGCTCACATCGCCAAGCTCGAAAAGGCAAATGCTAAAGAACTTGCCACTAAACTGGGTTAAATGTACACTGCTGAGTTTTCTGTACATAAAAATAATTAATACAAATTTTCCTTTAAAAATGTGCCTAAGTAAAACAATAATGAATAAAGATTGATAACAAAAGCTTTATTGAGGTATAACTGACATATAATAAACTATTTTAAGTATACAATTTAATATGTTTTGATAGACACATATACTAGCAAAACCATCACCACAATCAAAATAATGAACATAACTGTCTTAGTTGATTCGGATTACTATAACAAAAATACTGTATACTAGGTAAGAAATGTAGTACTCACAGTTCTGAAGATAGGGAAGTCCAAGATCAAGGTGTGGGCAGACTTACTGTCTGGTGAATACTCTACTTCACAGATGGTACCTTCTTGTTGTGTTCTCGCATGGTAGAAGGAACCAACAAGCAACCTCAGGCGTCTTTTATAAGAGCACTAATCTCATTCATGAGGTTCCCACCCTCGTGACATAGTCATCTCCTGAAGGCCCCACATCTTTTGTTTGTTTGTTTGTTTGTTTGTTTGTTTTGAGACGGAGTGTCGCTCTATCGCCGGGGCTGGAGTGCAGAGGCCAGATCTCAGCTCACTGCAAGCTCCGCCTCCCGGGTTCCCGCCATTCTCCCGCCTCAGTCTCCGGAGTAGCTGGGACTACAGGCGCCCGCCACCTCGCCCGGCTAGATTTTTGTAGTTTTTTTTTAGTAGAGACGGGGTTTCACCGTGTTAGCCAGGATGGTCTCGATCTCCTGACCTCGTGATCCGCCCGTCTCGGCCTCCCAAAGTGCTGGGATTACAGGCTTGAGCCACTGCGCCCGGCTGGCCCCACATCTTAACAACAACAGATTGGGGATTAGATTTCAACATATGAATTCTGGAGAGACACAAACATTCAGATGACAGCAATATTCATCACTCCCAAAATTAAAATTACCTGTGTACCACTCTAAGTCTCCTCTCCAACTGGATCCCTTATCCAGACAACCACTGATTATTTTCTGTCACTATAGATCAGAATAATCTTGTATAATTCCATTAATATAAATTATATATAAAATTATGAATAGAAATTATGTATTCCATTTATATAAATGGAATCATAAAATACGTAGCCTGCTTTGGCCTGGCTTCTTTCACTCAATATAATAGATACAATTCATCTCTGCTGCTGAGTGTATCGACAGTTTTATTCCTTTTTATTGCTAAGTAGTATTCTATAGTATGGATCAGAACTGGGTTTCACTGTTCCATATAAAATTTAGGATCAACTTACTCATTTCTAACAAAAAAGCCTATTGGATTTTGCTAGAAAGTGTGTTTAATTTACAGGTCAATTTGGGAAGAAATGCAATCTCAACAATATTAAAACTTCTAATCTATAAAGACAAAATATTATTTAGGTCTCTAATTTCTTTTTTTTTTTTTGAGACAGAGTCTCGCTCTGTCGCCCAGGCTGGAGTGCAGTGGCCGGATCTCAGCTCACTGCTAGCTCCGCCTCCTGGGTTTACGCCATTCTCCTGCCTCAGCCTCCCGAGTAGCCGGGACTACAGGCGCCCGCCACCACGCCCAGCTAGGTTTTTTTTGTATTTTTTTTAGTAGAGACGGGGTTTCACCATGTTAACCAGGATGGTTTCGATCTCCTGACCTCGTGATCCGCCCGTCTCGGCCTCCCAAAGTGCTGGGATTACAGGCTTGAGCCACCGCGCCCAGCCTAGGTCTCTAATTTCTATCAACAATGTTTTATAGTGTTCAGTGTACTAATCTTGCTCTTTAGCTTTATTCCTATTTTATTGTTTTTGATGCTACTGTAAATATTAATTTCATTTTTAGATTTTTCTTTAATACATATACATATAAATATATATGTACAAATACACCCCCACCCTCCTACAAGATTTTCTATATACAGGATCACACCAACTGCATATACAGAGAGTTGTACTTCCTCCTGTCCAACGTTAAGCACCTTTAATTTTTTTCCTTCCTGCCTTATTGTACTGGCAAGAACCACTAGAATGTTGAAGTGACAAAGGCAAACTTGCTTGCCTTGTTCCCAGTCTTAGGGTCAAAGCATTCAGTCTTTTATCAAGTATGGTGTCATATCACCTGTAGTTCTATTGTAGGTGCCCTTCTTCATATTGGGAAAGTTCCCTTCTATTTCTAGTTTGTTAGGAGCTTTTTAAAAAATTATAAATGGGTGTTAGATTTTGTCAAATCCTTTCTCTGCATCTGTTAAGATAGGTATGTGCTTTTTGTTCATTATTCTTTAAGTAGTGTATATCATCAATAGATTTTTGGATATTAAACCAAACATGCATTCCTGGGATAAATCCCAAATAGTCACCTTTAAATTTACTGAGACTTGTTTTATGGCTTAGCATATGACTTATCCTATGAAATGTGCTTAAAAAGAATTCTGCAATCATTGGATAGAGTGCTCTATATATGGCATTTAGGTGATAATGCTGTTCAAGTCTTTGATACTAGCTGATTTCTGTCTAGTTTTTCAATCAATTATTGAAAGTGGGGTGTTAAAATCTCCAACCATTGAGTTGTCTATTTATGTTTTCAATTTTATCCATTTTTGTTTCATGTATTTGGAAGCTAGTTTTAGGTGGATATACATGTATAATTGTTACATCTTATTGATATAACAATGTATTTACCGATGTACTGACAATCTTATCCTTATAAAATTGTTATTGTTGCTTGGTTTTGTTTTTGTTTTTGTTTTTGCTAGTACATTTCTTTGCTAGTAACCTTCCTGGACTAAATCCATGAAGTCTGCCTCCCCTCATATATGTGGCCACTGATGTTGCTGCTTAGTTGTTTATTTAAAAATATATGTTCTTCTTTTTATTTTTTGTGAGATGGAATTTCACTCTTGTTGCCCAGGCTGAAGTGCAGTGGCACAATCTCGGCTCACCACAACATCTACCTCCAGCCTCCCGGGTTCAAGCGATTCTCCTGCCTCAGCCTCCTGAGTAGCTGGGATTATAGCCACTCGTGGCTAATTTTTTTGTATTTTTTTAGTAGAGACGGGGTTTCACCATGTTGGACAGGCTTGTCTCAAACTCCTAACTTCAGATGATACACCCACCTGGGCCTCCCAGATTGCTGGGATTATAGGCGTGAACCACTGTGCCGGGCCTTATGTTCTTTTATTTATGTATTTATTTATTTTTGAGACGGACTCTCACTCTGTCTCCCAGGCTGGAGCGCAGTGGCACTATCTTGGCTAACTGCAATCTCAACCACCCAGGTCCAAGCGATTCTCCTGCCTCAGCCTCCTGAGTAGCTTCAAGTAGCATAACCTCAGCCAGGAATATGCTTATCCCACCACCACTGCAATCTCAGGCTAGAAGAGCTGTTGAACTCTCAGGCTAAGGAGCTGTAGGCCTCCCTACTGGCCTACTTCAAGCTCATCATTTCCACAGATGCTGCAGCTGGTCATGGGCGTTACTGACTATTACAAATTAAGTGAGCCCCTTCAAACAGACAGAATCTGTGTATTGACTGAATTGGGGTGGGGATGATAGGAGCAGACCCATACCAGAATGCCACGAAGTTCCACTATTTTTACACAAAATTCAGCAGTTTTCAAAAACAAACATTTCTAAGATTGCTATATGTCTCTGGTTGATTTCCAAATGTTGAAGTACTTGTTTGTTTGTTTTTTTCCATTTTGTCCAGCTTTATAGTTGCTTTTTTTGGGGAAGATAATCTGTTAATCTCTTCACTTGGCCAGAGCCAAAAGTCACATGGGAATAAAGATTTTTAAATTGTTTCTCTCAATAAAATCCATAAGGAGTTGTAACAGACGACTTGAATTTTAATTCAGAAAAATGATTTAAGGTCATGGCTTGTCAAAACATATACATAGTAGAATGACTCTACACCCTCATAGGTACTTATGTCCCAGTTAAGATTCTGGTTTTTAGTAATAAATTATGACGGCAACACTATAAGGCATCCTAAATCATGCTCTTAACTGTTATGCCAAGAGGTTTATCATAATGAAAATCTCTTGTCAAAATAAGGGATAAAATGGTTCTGGCTCTTCATTTTCACTAAGCCAAATTTCAATGTTGTGGCCTAATTTCTGGTGTTAAGGATAATATCAACTTTGAAATCAACAAATACATGCACATCTATGAATACTCAGCAAAACAAAAAAATGGAGGCTGGGTGTGGTGACTCACGCCTATAATCCCAACACTTTGGAAGGCCAAGGAGGGCAGACCACTTGAGGTCAGGAGTTCGAGACCAGCCTAGCCATGCTGAAACCCTGTCTCTACTAAAAATACAAACATTAGCAGGGTATGGTGGCACTCACCAGTATTCTCAACTACTCAGGAGGCTGAGGCAGGAGAATCATTTGAACCCAGGACGTAGAGGCTGCGGTGAGCCAAGATCATGCCACTGCATTCCAGCCTGCATGACAGAGGAAGATTTCATCTCAAAAAAATAAAAAATGAAAAATAAAAAAATGGAAATACTTTTCAGATACTCATAAACTGAAATGATAAATTGAGGGGCAGAATATAAGTCAACATCCTTTGCTAGTAAATCATTCTAGACATACAAAAATGAGACTTGGCAGATAATAGAAAAAATAGGGAATGTTAAAGTTTCTTCCAAGTTTACTAAGGAAAAACTCAGGAAAAATGGAAAACATTATTATGCCGACACATTCCTAGGTATTAACCTAATATTTTACTCTAAAATGTTTTACTTTTAGACCATGCATGGTGGCTTATGCCTGTAATCGTAGCACTTTAGGAGGCTGAGGCAGGAGGATTGCTTGAACCCAGGAGTTCAAGACCAGCCTGGGCAACACAGGGAGACCCTGTCTCTACAAAAGATTTAAAAAATTAGCCAGGCATGATGTTATGCACCTGTGGTCCCAGCTACTCAGGAGGCTGAGGTGGGAGGATCACTTGAGCCCCAGATGTCAAGGCTGCAGTGAGCCGTAAGCGTGCCACTGCGCTCCAGCCTGGGTGACAAAGCAAGACCCTGTCTCAAAAAAAAAAAGTTTTAAAGGGCATCAAGTTTAAATAATACAATTTTGTTACCCAGAGTATGTAAATAAAAAATGTCCAAATATATTTCAGGTTTGTGATAAACCAAAAAATCAATCCTTTCTTTCCCAAGAAACTCCTTAATTCCTGAAACAAATAAAAGAGGTCTTTAATTTCCTCCAGAGCTTAGTCCATTTCACTTTGGGGGCCTTTTTCTCCCATAGTAACTCAAGATATTCTATTCTTTTCAATTTTCAAAGGTTTAGTAGCATGTGTTTGACAGCTGTTTTTGTTTGTTCGTTGGTTTGTTTTAGACTGAGTCTTGCTCTGTTGTCCAGGCTGGAATACAGCGGTGTGATCTTGGCTCACTGCAACCTCCACCTCCTGGATTCAAGAGATTCCCCTGCCTCAGCCTTCTGAGTAGCTGGGATTACAGGTGTGCACCACCATGCCCGGCTAATTTTTGCATTTTTAGTAGAGACGGGGTTTTGCCATGTTGGCCAGGCTGGTCTTGAACTCCTGACTTCAGGTGATCCTTGGCCTCTCAAAGTGCTGGGATTACAGGCGTGAGCCACGCCTGGCCTTGACAGCTTTTAAGAGCCCTGCTTCGTGTCCAATTAGGTCCGGGTAAGGTTTTTATTTGTAAATAAAATATATATAACAACCACTTTAGTAAATAAAAAAGAGTATATTATATTAAAGCAAAAATCCTTGATGACTTATATATCATTTGAAAGAAACTGGACTTAGGAAAGAAAAGATGAACCCTGACAACACAGCTAAAATTCAGAATAAGAAAAGGCATGTACCTTACACAAAAGAAAGGACAGCTTGTCAGCTTCTATACCGCTCCTCCTTACTCAAACCAAGTCAAATGTGATCCGCTGATGATATTCCCAATAACTATTGTGAGATAAATAAAATCACCATGAAACTATATGCAAAATTTGTCAGGTTCTTGGAAAAGAGTAAGTTTCTGTCAGTTTCTCAGAAAAATTTGATCCCAAAAAGGTTAAAAACAACTGCTAAAGTAAATTTATCTGAGATAGTGCTAAAACATCAAACAAGGGGATGAGATTTACAGACGTAGAATTCATTGACCTGACATAGAAGCAAAGCCTCCTTCCCTTTTAGTAACTATCAGTCAAATCTGTCAAGGAACTTTGCAAACATCCCCTGAAAAATATGCTCTTTGAATTTTACAGGTAAATAAAACAGTTATAGTAAAATCTTACCCAGATCCACAGAATTCATGGAATGACTCACTAACAGATGAGAATTTATATCCCCTCACACCCAACAAGCCACACTGCTATACTCAGTTCATATATATACATGAATTAGGATGAAAAACACATTGCCTTAAAAAAGTTCAAAGTATCAAATTTTGTTTTTGTAGCAGAAATTTAATATCCTCTCAACTATTGTTACCCTGGATAAAAACCTGATAATTTTAGTTTATCAAAATAGAAAGTGGAAGCTGGGCGTGGAGGCTCACATCTGTAATCCCAGGGCTTTGGGAGTCCAAGGCGGGCAGATTAAGGAGTTTGAGGCCAGGAGGCCAGGAGTTCAAGACCAGCCTGGCCATCATCGCAAAATGCTGTCTCTATTACAAATACAAAAATTAGCTGGGCATGGTGGTACATGCCTGTAATCCCAGCTACTCAGGAGGCCAAGGCACGAGAATCTCTTGAACCTGGGAGACATCGATTGCAGTGAGCTGAGGTCACACCAGTATACTCCAGGCTGGGCGACAAGAGTGAGACTCTGTCTCAATTAAAAAAAAAAAAAAAAAAAGACAATGGAAACTAATAATTAAGATGCACATATGCACATAGGTACATGAATATAACACACCATAGTCTGAATGTTTGTGTCTCCCCCTCAAATTCGTATGTTGAAATCCTAACTCTCAGGCCAGGTGCAGTGGCTCACGCCTGTAATCCCAGAACTTTGGAGGCAGAGGCAGAAGGATCACTTGAGGCCAGGAGTGAGATCAGCGTGGCCAACATGGTGAAACCCTGTCTCTACCAAAAATACAAAAATTAGCCCGGTGTGGTGGCAGGCGCCTGTAATCCCAGCTACTCGGGGAGACTGAGGCACAATAATTGCCTGAACCCAGGAGGTAGAGTGAGCCAAGATCATGCCACTTCACTCCAGTCTGGGCAACACAGCAAGACTCTGTTGAAAGAAACAGAGAGAGAGAGACAAAAAAGGAAGGAAGGAAGGAAGGAAGGAGGAAGGAGGGAAGGAGGGAAGGAAGGAAGGAGGGAAGGAGGGAAGGAGGGAAGGAGGGAAGGAGGGAAGGAGGGAAGGAGGGAGGGAGGGAGAGAGGAAGGAAGGGAAAGAAGGAATGAATTCTAAATTTCAGGGCAATGGTATTAGGAGGTAGGGCCTTTGTGAAGTGATTAGGTCATGTAGGCAGAGACCTCATGAATGAGATTAGTGCCCTTATAAAACCCGTTCCATCATGTGAGGACCCAGTGAAAAGACTGCAGTCTAATGAATCAGCGAGTGGGCCCCTCGTGAGAGATCAAATCTCCTGATGACTTAATATTGGACTTCCCACCTCCAGAACTGTAAGAAATAAATGTCTGGGCCGGGCGCGGTGGCTCAAGCCTGTAATCCCAGTACTTTGGGAGGCCGAGACGGGAGGATCACGAGGTCAGGAGATCGAGACCATCCTGGCTAATACGGTGAAACCCTGTCTCTACTTAAAAATACAAAAGAAAACTAGCCGGGCGACAAGGCGGGCGCCTGTAGTCCCAGCTACTCGGGAGGCTGAGGCAGGAGAATGGCGTAAACCCGGGAGGCGGAGCTTGCAGTGAGCTGAGATCCGGCCACTGCACTCCAGCCTGGGTGGCAGAGCAAGACTCCGTCTCAAAAAAAAAAAAAAAAAAAAAAAAGAAATAAATGTCTGTTGTTTATAATCTACCCAGTTTATGGTATTTTGTTACAGCAGCCTGAATGGACTCACACACACAATCAGGAACTATGCTACACTGTCTCGTTTAATTCTATTTGAGATGGGTATTATTTCCATTTACAGATAAAACCTAAGGCTCACAGCAGTTAAACACTTAACAAAGATATTTACATATTATGATATGCATATAATATTGCTAATTCTCTAGTACCTTTAGCTACTTACACTGTAGTAGCTTAAAGCTTGTGTACCAGTCATATACTTGTGTACCTGCATGACCTAATCACCAGTCAGATACACATTTAAATAATATTTTAAAGAGCCAAATTTCGAAAATACTTGTTTCTGTAGGTTAATGTAAAGTATACTGATGTAAAAATAAGAAAATCTGGCCGGGTGCGGTGGCTCAAGCCTGTAATCCCAGCACTTTGGGAGGCCGAGACGGGTGGATCACGAGGTCAGGAGATCGAGACCATCCTGGCTAACACGGTGAAACCCCGTCTCTACTAAAAATACAAAAACTAGCCGGGCGAGGTGGCGGGCGCCTGTAGTCCCAGCTACTCTGGAGGCTGAGGCAGGAGAATGATGTAAACCCGGGAGGCGGAGCTTGCAGTGAGCTGAGATCCGGCCACTGCACTCCAGTCTGGGCAACAGAGCAAGACTCCGCCTCAAAAAAAAAAAAAAAAAAAAAGAAAATCTATATTCCTAACTCGATTATAATTTAATTTACTTATACTAGTTTTTCATGAGAAACACAATATACATAGATTTTAAGACAGAAGAGGCAGCCTATCCTTCTCAAATCCAACAAATCTGAGTCAAAGTCAAGGTCCTCTAGTTATTACAGTATGCACAAAATACATAATAAAATAATTTTCTAGGCAGAATTCACTTATCTTTTTTCATTTTCAAATAAACAAAAAAAGTCACATCATGAGGAGATAACCCTTGATAATCTAACCAGATTATATTAATCCATTGTAAAGAACTATAGGAATACAAAATATTCTCTAAAACACTTAAAATATTGAAAAATGATAAAAAAAAAAATTCACTGCTACTAAAATGTACCTGCAGAACAGTCACTCTATGACGGGAAAAGAGAACACTGGCTAATTTTGATGGGAGCAACTTGATGGAAGTTGGTACAATAAGCAGAGAGGCACCACTTGATAGAGCAAGAAATATTTCCACAACAGAAGGATCAAAGGTCAGAGGTGAAGCCAGAAACAAAACATCTTCTTGTGTGATGTCAAAAAGTATCCTAAGGCAAAACAGAATGCAGTTACAAGAAACGTCAAACATTTAGTAAGCACATAGCCTAAAAAAGTGTTCACGTGTTTATGATTAATAAAGTTTCTGAATATTGGCCAGATTTTATTCTTCTCTCTTAAATTAGGCAAAATAGTGCTATCAAAATTCAAGAAATCTTCTTTATAAAAGAAAGAATTAACAGCCATTTAAAGCAATATCCATGTTTTACCAGACATATTTTATCATCTGTGATGACTTTTGATGTGTCAACTTGGTTTGATTGAACTACTGCCCCCAGAATTCCCTCTCTAGTATGTTTCCTGTTAGGGAAGGAGACAAGGGATATTCTCTTGAGAGCTGAGGAACAGAAGGGAGGCTGCTGCTTAGCAGCACACACGCTTTCTTCAAGCAGTTATTCAATCAAACCCTGTAGTCCCTAATCAGCTGATTTACTTAATCAAAAGTGAGATTATCCAGGGTTGGCTGAATTTACTTGGAAGGCCTTTAGAAGAGGTTTTTTAGGCCTTCTCTAAAGAAGCGATCCAAACAGCAGCTGGGTCTGCAATTAATCGCCCTTCCCTCCAATCTGATTTCACCTGGGACAGTCTCATGGCCACGGGATTCCAGCCTGCTTGTGATCACCCCTTCCTAACTGATCCCTATGGACTTTAGACTTGCTTAGCCAGCCCCCACAACTGTGTAAACCAATTTCTTATAATGAATCCCTGATCTAACTCCTGGTTCTGCTCCTCTGGCAGAATCCTTATTCTGTCATACTTATTCAATGATGCTTAATAGAGACTTCCGACTCCCCTTTCTATTTGGCATTTTCTTTCAGTATCTGAACAAAAAGCAGAATAAGAATATATGTGGTTAGGATCTTATAGAGCACGGATAGTCATTGTTGAGCCTATGACACTACTTCAATTTGAACACACAAACACCAATACATCTAAAAGCATCTTAATTTCAAAAGAGCTTCAAATATGGTATAAACATTTAAAAAATTATAACCATGTATATGGTGTCTCAGGTAAAATAAAAACTCACTGTATGTTAAAGGTGTAGGCGCCGAAAGGCTGTGATACCTTTCCTCCCCATCATAAGGCTCACAGCCAACACTCTTATAAACAAAAGACAGTTTAACAACAGAAGAGCATGACAAATTAATCAAAGTTTCATGAAACATAGGAGGCTTCAGAATGAAGACCCAAAGACCCAAGGGAAAAGCATCCATTTTAATATTTAGATTCAATAGAGTGGACAGCTGTGTAGAAATGTGATTAGACAAAAAGGGAATGAGTAATAAACTGAGTGGGAAAATCCAGCAAGGCCTGTCCTTTTAAATTCCTGGCTTCTCTGTGTGGCATTTCTTCCTCCCATGTACAGGGCAGGACCCTTTCTGGAATGAGTCTTATGTTCTACTTTCAGACAAGGTAAGTAAGAGCAATTTCTTTACAGCCAGCTCTTACATATAAAGGTTAGATTAATATTTCTATATTTCTAGATTTTTTTTTTTTTTTTGAGAAAAGTCTCACTCTGTCACCCAAGCTGGAGTACAGTGGCGCGATCTCGGCTCACTGCAATCTCTGCCTCCTGGGTTAGAGCGATTCTTCTGCCTCAGCTTCCCGAGTAGCTGGGACTACAGACATGTGCCACCACACCTGGCTAATTTTTTGAATGTTTAGTACAGACTGGGTTTCAACCATGTTGATCAGGCTGGTCTCAAACTCCTGACCTCAAACGATCCACCCACCTCAGCCTCCCAAAGTGCTGGGATTACAGGCGTGAGCCACCATGCCCAGCCTCTAGGTTTTAAGACTATCTTTGAGGGAGTGGGGTTCGGTTACTACGGCCTGCCTTGGGGAGAAAGGGAAGCAAGAGAAAGAAGGGCAGAAGGTCAGAAAGAGACTTTACTTCTCAAGTCCTTCCAATGTCCTTCAGTTCAAAGTACTCAGCATGCCAAAGTACCATACGTTGGGGCATCATTTTCTGAGCCCAACAAAGGCTACCCTCAAACTTCAAGTTTTAGAGGAATTATTCTTTACATATATTGTCTAGCTTCCTACTTAGGTATTCAGGGGAGAGCCAACTTTCTAACAGGCTTCCAACAAAGCTTAAATTCTGAGAATATTTTTAGTTTTTCAATTCTATGAACAAAAATGGGCAAAGTTACGCATGCACAGAGGATGAATGCTCCATGTAGTTCATTTCAAGAAAGCAGCTTAAGATGCATTCAATATAAGAAAAGTTGAAAAAAAAGAAGAGATAGATTTTAAAGGAAGAAAAAAAGTGGAACGCAACAAACATTTAAACATATTACTTGTGAAGTTTAGGCTGGGTAGCTAATATATTGTTCCTCATTTTCCCAACCACCATATGAGGCAGGTATAATTATGTGAGAACCTAACTCAGAACCCAAGTTGGTATGAAGATTATTTTAAGGTAAAGACATTTGAGGCTAGGCGCGGTGGCTCATGCTTGTAATCCCAGCACTTTGGGAGGCCAAGGCGGGCAGATACTTGAGGTCAGGAGTTCGAGACCAGCCTGGCCAAGATAGTGCAACCCTGTCTCTACTAAAACTACAAAAATTAGCCAGGTATGGTGGCGTGCGTGTGGGGAAAAGAAAGAGATCAGACTGTTACTGCGTCTATGTAGAAAGGAGTAGACATAAAAGACTCCATTTTGTTCTGTAATAAGAAAAATTCTACTGCCATTGAGATGCTGTTAATCTGTAACCCTACCCCTAACCCTGTCCTTGCAGGAGACATGTGCTGTGGTGACTCAAGGTTTAATGGATTTGGAGCTGTGCAGGATGTGCTTTGTTAAATAAGTGCCTGAAGGCAGTATGTTTGTTAAAAGTCATCACCATTCTCTTAATCTCAAGTACCCAAGGACACAAACACTGCGAAAAGCTGCAGGGACCTCTGCCTAGGGAAGCTAGGTATTGTTCAAGGTTTCTCCCCATGTGACAGTCTAAAATATGGCCTCGTGGGAAGGGAAAGACCTGATCGTCCCCCAGCCTGACACCCGTGAAGGGTGAAGGGTTTGTGCTGAGGAGGATTAGTAAAAGAGGAAAGAAGGCCTCTTGGCAGTTGAGATAGAAAAAGGCATCTGTCTCCTGCCCGTCCCTGGGTAATGGAACATCTCGGTGTAAAACTCGATTGTATGTTCTATTTACTGAGATAGGAGAAAACTGCCTTAGGGCTGGAGGTGGGACGTGCTAGTGGTAATGCTGCTCTTTATGCACTGAAAAGGTTTATGGAGATGCTTGCATATGCACATCAAGGCACAGCACTTTTCCTTAAACTTATTCATGTCAGAGATCTTTATTCATATGTCTTTCTGCTGACCTTCTCCCTACTATGACCCTATTGTCCTGCCACTTCTCCTTTTTCTAAAAGATGGTAAAGATAATTATCAATAAATACTGAGGGAACTCAGAGACCGGTGCCGGCGCGGGTCCTCTGTATGCTGAGCACAGGTTCCCTGGGCCCACTTTCCTTTCTCTACTTTGTCTCTGTGTCTCTTTGTTTTCTCAAGTCTCTCGTTCCACCCGATGAGAAATGCCCACAGGTGTGGAGGGGCAGGCCACTCCTTCAGTGCGCCTGTAGTGGGAGGCTGAGGCAGAAGAATAGCTTGAACCTGGGAGGCAGAGGTTGCAGTGAGCTGAGACTGCATTGCTGCATTCCAGCCTGGGCGACAGTGAGTCTCTGTCTCAAAAAAAAAAAAAAAAAGAGGACATTTGAGATTCAACAAATGCAGAAGAAACCTTCTTGGAGCTTCCCTTATCTGACTAAAAGCAGAAACTTCTGGCAAATAAGGCTGCCATAAACTTCTTCAGAGTAGTTTTAACTCCCAGGAAGACCAAGGGTAAACCTACCATAAATCCCCTCTCTGAAGACAGTGTTATGGCTGTGAAGAAGACAGAAAGACCACTGCACCTGCATACCCAAGTATAATCACAAACTTTCTTATCTCCTGTTTATTTTCCTGAAAACCCATTTGTCTTTCCAAAACAATTTATTTGTTCTTCCTACGAACAAAGAAATTTTATGAACAAATAAATTTACAAATACATTTAAATGAACTTAATAAAATGTAATTCCATTTCTTTTGTAAACTGCTATATGCATAGGAATAAACTTTTTTTCTTAATCTGTCTTTTGTCGGTTTAATTCTCAGTCCCCCAGATACTGCGTCACAGATGGTAGAGGAAAAGTTCACCCCCATTTTAAAATGGAGAAAACTGAAGTTCATGGAGGTTAAGTAACTTACGCAAAGTCAAAAAAACAACTAATTTTTAAATGTTTACAAAATAGTTATCCTTATCCAAGCCTTAAATTTAATCCCCTGATTTGAAAGATCTATCTAAATTAGACTTCAAAATTTCAATAAATGAAACCTAGTTCTTCCCTTTCTGCAGCTATCATACTCTGTGGAGGTAGTGCTGCCTCTTACCAACATCCACAAGAAAACTCAGCGTTGTCTTTTTTTTTTTTTTTATTGAGGCGGAGTCTCGCTTTGTCGCCCGGACTGGAGTGCAGTGGCCGGATCTCAGCTCACTGCAAGCTCCGCCTCCCGGGTTTACGCCATTCTCCTGCCTCAGCCTCCCAAGTAGCTGGGACTACAGGCGCCTGCCACCTCGCCCGGCTAGTTTTTGTATTTTTAGTAGAGACGGGGGTTTCACCGTGTTAGCCAGGATGGTCTCGATCTCCTGACCTCGTGATCCGCCCGTCTCGGCCTCCCAAAGTGCTGGGATTACAGGCTTGAGCCACCGCGCCCGGCCTGTCTTTTTTTTTTTTAAGACAGTCTTGCTCTGTCACCCAAGCTGGAGTGCAGGGTCTTGCAGTTGCCCAAGCTCAATCACAGTTCACTGCAGCCTCAAACACCTAGGCTCAGCAATCTTCCTGCTTTGGCCACTGGAGTAGCTAAGACTACAGACTTGTGCCACCATGCCCAGCTAGCATTGTCTTATTAATAGGTTATTCTGGTAATATTTGGGGAGCCAGCAACGGAGATAAGATTGTTCTAATATGTGTCTGAAATTTAGTACTCCCTAGTTTAGTGATCTAAGTCTAAAACAGAAAATTTAACATTACTGTTTTAATTTTTAAATTGAATATTTTAACATTTCATCTCTCTAGAATCAAATTATTTGCCACCTCACTTAACATAAAAGCAAACCAAAAAAGGATTTCTAACAGGCAAATCAATTGAATTAAGTTGAAGCACCAAACAAGTATCAAAAAATTTGTATAATTTAGTCATAAATCAACCCTTCAACCCTCATTAAGTAAATGTTTGCTTCCATTTCACAGACCATTCTTACCACTGCCGGGCCAGTGCCTGGTGGTCAACTGTCTCTCCACCTCCCTCAGATTCCTTATCTGCTTCATTTTCTTCAAGTTCCCTACATCCCCATCCCCACCTCACCTCCCACACTCTTAGGTATGTCTTGGCTTTCTGCCTCATACAAAAGTTAAAACCAACTGGCTTCCTCTAACACCAAGAAATGTATGTACTTTACTATCCTAATCTTTTTGAGGGTATCAAAAAAAGAGGTATTCCACTCAGTATTTTAAATAATGCCATTCCCTCCCATCTAAATGTATCTTACTCCTTTGTTAATACTCCTACTACTACTCCATTATTCAAACCAACCCTTTCTACCAACTCCCTACCCTCAGCCTATAAACCGCTCATCTTTTTTTTTTTTTTTTTTAAGATAGGGTCTCGCTCTGTCACCCAGACTGGAGTGCAGTGGTGCGATAACGGATCACTGTAGACTTGACCTCCTGGGCTAAATCAATCCTTCCCCCTCAGCCTCCTGAGTTGCTAGGATTATAGACACAGATCACCATGCCCAGCTAATTTTTTTTGTGTTTCTTAAAGAGGGAGTACCAGTATGTTACCCAGGCTGGTTTCGAACTCCTGGGCTCAAGCGATCCTCCTGCCGTAGCCTCCCAAAGTGTGGGATTACAGGCGTGAGCCACTGCACCCAGCCAACCTCTCCAATCTTAAAGACAAAACACCTATGTCTATCCCAGAATTCCCTCTTTTCCATTAAAACCAGTTTCTAGAAAATAACATTTGACTTTTATGACCTCTATTTCGTTATCTCCTATTCTCTTATCTCCAGCCTAATGTAATCTATCTGCAACCTTGGGGACTTAAGAAGTCACTAAATACTATATTGTCAATTACAACAGACATCTTTCTCTACCAGCATTTAACCATTTCTTCTTTCCAGGCCTGCATGTGCCATCCAATACCACAGGTCCACTGAGCACTAAGAATGTGGCTAGTCCAAATTGAGATGTGTAAGTATAAAATGTATGCCAGATTTTGAAGATGATTAGCATAAAAAATGCAAACTACCTTACTAGTAATGTTTATGTTGATTACATATTGAAGTAATGTTTTGGGGTATACTGAATTAAATAAAATATACTGTTAAAATTAACTTCACTTGATTCTTTTTTCTTCCCTTTTCATTCAATTTTACTTTTGAATATTACTTAAACATTTAACATTACATAAAACTTAAAATCACATAAAATTACATATGTGTCTCATGAGGTTTCTATTTCTGTATCCTCCTTTGATTTTCTAGGACCTAAGGTTCACTTCCTCCTCTCTTTCTTGGCAAATTAAGAATGTCAACTTTGGCGATTTCTAATCTCTTGACCACATCAGCAAGTCAAACGCCACAATACTACTACAAGAGGGAACTTAGTAAAATGAGAATCTTTTAATGGTTCCCCATCATCTACTGGATTAAGTTCAGCCTTCAACTGGGCATACCAGGCTCCTGATCTTTCACTGTTTCCTCAGCCCTGCTCTGACATTCTAGCAGGACAAACTCCTTCATTCTCATATAACTCTGCTAGTACCTATGCTAGGAAAACCCTTTCTCCCTTTTTATTAATAATTAAGATGCAAAGCTTCTAATCACATCATTTGTTTGTTCCGTGTCTGGCCCTGGGCTTGGATGAAATAGGTGAAGGCCCTAGTCTGCAGAGAACTAAAGTTCAGATACAGCTGAAACAAAAAAGACTTAATTACTTCTTAGGATTATTAATTTAGGAACAAGAGTTATAAAACCAAAAGTTTTAAAATTATTTTTTCCCTTTAAAATACAAGGTTTTTTGTTTTATTTTGTTTTGTTTTTGAAACAGTCTCACTCTGTCACTCAGGCTGGAGTGTAGTGGCATATTCTCAGCTCACTGCAACCTCCACCTCCTGGGTTCAAGCAATTCTCCTGCCTCAGCCTCTCCAGTAGCTGGTATTACAGGCACCCACCACCACGCCTGGCTAATTTTTGTATTTTTTTAGTAGAGACAGCTTTCACCATGTTGGCCAGGCTGGTCTTGAACTCCTGACCTCAAATGATCCGCCACCTTAGTCTCCCAAAGTGCTGGTATTACAGGTATGAGCCACACACCTGGCCTAAAATATAGGTTCTAAGAAAGAGTCAAAGAATAGAACTTACTGAAAATGCTGGATATTTGGTACTATACACTCATGAGGCACTCTGACAATCTTCGGTATCCCTGTAGTCCCTGATGTATGTAGTACATACGCTAAGCAATGCTTTAGCCTCAGATCCACGTGTTCTGCTTTTTCTTCATTGACATGCTCAGAACTTACGCTGATTTTTATTTTTTCTTTTTCATATTTCTCTTTTCCATCACTTAGCATCAAGTTCACCTCAGTATTTTTCCGGTGAAGTCTGAAGAGCACTAGGTCATTATGTTCTACTGTAAATGTATCATAGCTCAATAACGTTTCATGAAAAGATTTAAATTTCTGTGTGAAATGGAGGACAAAGTTTACAATATTAGTATGTTAAAAGATATTCTTCTTTATATAGAAGTAATATGAAATACAGTCATCCCTCAGTATCCATGGGGAAATTGGTTCTAGGATCATCTCAGATACCAAAATCTGAACATACTCAAGTCCCTTATATAAAATGTTGCTGTATTTGCATATAACCCATGTACATCCTCCCATGTACTTTAAATCATCTCTAGATTACTTATAACTAATATAAAACTATGCTAATGAATGCTATGTAAATAGTTGCTATATTTTAAAATTTGTATTAGTTTTTACTGTTGCACTGGGTTTTTTTTTTTTTCTGAATATTGTCTTCTTTTTTCTTGAGACAGGGTCTCTCTCTGTTGCCCAGGCTGGAGTGCAGCAGTGTAATCTTTATTGTTTTATTTTTATTTTTTACTTTTGAGACAGAGTCTCGCTCTTTTGCCCAGGCTGGAGTGCAGTGGCGCAATCTTGGCTCACTGCAAATTCTGCTTCCCAGGTTCACGTCATTCTCCTTCCTCAGCCTCTCGAGTAGCTGGGACTACAGGCACCTGCCACCATGCCCGGCTAATTTTTTGTATTCTTTTTAGTAGAAACAGGGTTTCACCGTGTTAACCAGGATGGTCTCCATCTCCTGACCTCGTGATCCGCCCGCCTCGCCCTCCCAAAGTGCTGGGATTACAGGTGTGAGCCACCCCGCCCGGCCGCAGCAGTGTAATCTTAACTGACTGCAACCTCGAACAGCTGGGCTCAAGTGAGTTTCCCACTTCAGCCTCTTGAGTAGCTGGAACTACAGGTGTGCACCACCACACACAGATAAGTTTTTTATTTTTAGCAGAGACGAGGTCTCACTATGTTACCCAACGTGGTCTCAAACTCCTGGACTCAAATAATCTCCTACGCCAGTCCCCTAAAGTGCTGGGATTATAGGCGTGGGCCCCAAATATTTTCAGTCTGCAGTTGGTTGACTCCTTGGATGGGAAACCTCTGGATACAGAGGGCCAACTGTATTCATTTACTCATTCAACATGACTTTTTGGGGGAGTTGGGAGGAGTACTTGCTATATACCTGGGGGTAAAAAGATAAATAAATCTCCAAGAGCAAAGTGCTGTCCTTACTTTCAAACCTATTTTCAAAAACACCAGACATATAAAAGCAATTATAATGCAGTGTGGTATGATAATAAAGCAGGCTTGAAATGTTAATGGGAACAGTGAATGCTGAACTTAACTCTGCCTAGAAGGTCAGAGATTGCTTCATGGGTAATATTTGTTATAAGGAGCTATTCTCCAAATAATAAAAATGGGCACTTCAGGCAAACAACCAACATTGAGGATCTGACCTGGGAAAGCTGATATGTGAACATTAAGCATTCCAATTAAGGTAAAGAATGGGGAGGGGGAAAGGGAAAAGGTGAGGTGCATAGTTGATAGGAGATAAGATGCAAATCCTTAATAATTTTGTACAGTCAGCACAAAGGAGTTTAGATCTTAACCTGTAAGTGACAGGATCCAATTGAAGGTGGCAATAGCATAGATTAGGACAGAATAATAAATGAGATTCTACTAAGTGAGAATCATTTAATGAGTCTTTTGCAGTAATTCAGATATACTATATGGTCCTGAACTACTATTCTGCTGCAAGAGGAGTGGTTAGAAAGGGTCTATGAGCAAAGAATAAATAAGACTTGGTGACTTTCTGGATATGGACTGAGTCTAAGAAAATTGTTGGGTTTCTGGCCCAGGTGATTTGGTGGATGGAGACGAATTAATGCAGAAGTGAGTTTGGATGAAGAGATGCTAAGCTAAATTTGTACACGTTGAAAGTAAGGTTTCTTTGAATATATCTTTTTAGGTTGACAACAACAGCAAATATAACCTAAGTTTTCACATTAAATAAATCAACATAAATAATGAGAAAAGGGTCACAACCCAGAAGCCTACAGTGTTTTCTTTGTGTGTTTGGTGTATGTGTATGCACTGGGTAGGGGATGTGGTGTGGCCTGTAATATTTACAAAATTAAAGGCCTACATACTCTTCAGATCTAGCTCAAAATCATCCCTCCTCATTAAAATTCTACTATATCTACTAGGTTATGTTTACTTCACTTAGGAAAATTATCACACTATGTAGATGTTATGGGTTCAGGAGTAATAACTTTTCTCTCCAACTACATTATAAAAAACTGGAAGGCTTATATACCAATGCCCTCCCAATCATCCTGTCCCTAGTGCAAGGTTTCTCAATTTCAACACTACTGATATTTTGGACCAGATAATTCTTTGTGGAGTGCTGTCTTATACATTGTAGGATTTCTGGCAGTATCCCTGGCCTCCATCCACCAGATGCCAGTAGCACCCCACTTCCATCATTACAATAAAAAATATGTCTAGACATTGCCAACTGTCCCCAGTTGAGAACTATTGCTTTAATGGATACGTACAGTAGATGCTTAAAAATACTGATTGCTCCTGTGTTAAATGAAGGAAGAACACTTACACCATCATCAAAATCATGGGATAGGAAGCAAGGTTTTGCTATGCTCAACTCGTTCGTTCTTGGGTTTTGCTATGCCCAATTCCTACTGGTCATAAAGAATACCTTGATATTGACAATTAATACTGATACTAAGTTACCCTTTATAAAATTTTCACTAAGGTTGCTAAGAAAAATAAACATCACATCCCCATTTCAGTTTTGCTTACTTATGAACAATAGAATAACCAATTTGAGGAGTAGAGGAAACTTCGGCTACACACTAATAAATATTTATTTTTAAAGCATTTATTAACCAGATCAGGTGTGGTGGCTCATGCCTGTAATCTCAGCACTTTGGGAGGTCGGGGTGGGCAGATCACTTGAGGTCAGGAGTTCAAGACGAGCCTGGCCAACATGGCGAAACCTTGTCTCTACTTAAAAATAATATACACAAAAATTAGCCAGGTGTGGTGGCATGCAGCTGTAATTCCAGTTACTTGGGAGGCTGAGGTACAAGAACCGCTTGAACCTGGGAGGCAGAGGTTGCAGTGAGCTGAGATCGCACCACTGCCCACTGCACTTCAGCCTGGGTAACAGAGTGAGACTCTGGCTCAAAACAAAACAAAACAGGGCCGGGCGCGGTGGCTCAAGCCTGTAATCCCAGCACTTTGGGAGGCCGAGATGGGCGGATCACGAGGTCAGGAGATCGAGACCATCCTGGCTAACACAGTGAAACCCCGTCTCTACTAAAAATACAAAAACTAGCCGGGCGAGGTGGCGGGCGCCTGTAGTCCCAGCTACTCGGGAGGCTGAGGCAGGAGAATGGCGTAAACCCGGGAGGCGGAGCTTGCAGTGAGCTGAGATCCGGCCACTGCACTCCAGTCCGGGCGACAGAGCGAGACTCCACCTCAAAAAAAAAAAAAAAAAAAAAAACAAAACAAAACAAAACAAAAAAACCCTTTGAGTCTCTAGAAAGTCCCCCATATATCTCAAGTTCTTGATACTTCTTATATACACAAAGACAGACACACACACACACATACACAGTGGGGGGGGGGGGCAGGAGGGAGTAACGCATTTAAGTTACCCCATTACAAACTGGCTCATATAGAAAATGGGCAAAAACAGGCTAAATTGAATATATTTTTATAATGTTCTTCCCCTTTAGTAAAACAGTATTTTATAAATAATAAATAAATAATGAAGCATGGGCTGCATCTTGCTGAAGATATAATTCTTGCCCCCAAAGCAGTGTTTCTTGGTTACATCTTTGGTTGGCAATCATTTAAAAATAAAAAACAATAAATTTAGTTTTCTGGAAAGATCTCTTCTAAGTACCAGTCTCTTTTTCAAAATGCAAGCTTTGTTATAATTCTTCAGTGTTGCTGACCAATGTAATTGCCATAAATATGAAAGTTTCAAGTATTATAAAATTTTGCAGTATAGGAAATACTTTGGAAAGAGAAAGGAAATTCAAAACAATGCACAATATATTATTATAAGGCTAACAGATCTATTCATACCACAGAACAGTGGTTCACAATGCAGTATGAAGGGTGGAGAGCCCCTCCAGGGGACAAATGGCAATGTCTGGAGATTTTTGGTTGTTACGACTGGGAAGTGCTACTGAAGTCTAGTGAGTGCAGTCAAAGATATTGCTAAATATCCTATAATGTATGGAACACTCCTCACAACAATTACTCAACCCTAAAAATGTCATAGTGCAAAGACTGAGAAACCTTGCCACATTTAGCAGAATGTAATACAGGCAGAAAACAATTGAAACACCTAGACTTACATTAATTTGTTTTTTTTCAACAAGGATATACTTTAGATTACATTTTTTCATAAAATGAGTTGATAATGATGGTGGTGAATCTGGATCGATAGGTACATAAGCAGCTGGGACTTGGAGAATTCTAAAGAAAAAAGTACACAGTCAGCACAGAATGTCTGTCGATTTAGTATTTGTTTAAGCATTTCTATTTCTCTATGCACTTTATTTTTTGAAGCCGCATAAAAATGGTTTCTGGAGCGCTTTATTGCTGATCAGAAATTTCGAATGTTTTCATTGACACTTAGTTGGTAATAAACACCGTCATTTTAGCCGGGCACAGTGGCTCACACCTGTAATCCCAGCACTTTGGGAGGTTGAGGCAGGTGCATCACCTGAGGTCAGGAGTTCGAGACCAGCCTGACCAACATGGAGAAACCCTGTCTCTACTAAAAATACAAAAATAGCCGGGCATGATGGTGGGTGCCTGTAATCCCAGCTACTTGGGAGGCTGAATTGCTTGAACCCGGGAGGTGGAGGTTGCGGTGAGCAGAGATCACACCATTGTACTCCAACCTGGGCAATAAGAGTGAAACTTCATCTCAAAAATAAATAAATAAATAAATAAACACTGTCATTTTATCTTTTCTTCATGAAAACCCTAAGTATTTACTATGTTAAATTCTCATCATTTAATATAGAGAAATACAAGATTTTTAAAAGTTAAGCATTTTAAGTAGCTTCAGGTATACTTTAAGGATATCAGATCTTTGCACATAGTAAGTTCTCAATCAATTTTGTCAATAATTGAGTGAAAGTAAATTTTTGTTGTTGTTGTTTTTGTTTATTGTTTTATAGAGATGGGGTCTTGTTAAGTCACCAGGGTGGTCTCGAACTCCTGGCCTTAAATAATACTCCAGACTCAGCCTCCCAAAGTGCTGGAATTTACAGGTGTGAGCCACTGTGCCTGGCCAAAAGTAAATTTTTGAACATCTTTTGCTTTATACTTATATAATTAATTTACTAAGACACATATAGAATGAATAAACTCTTTCTTTGGCAGTTTATATTTATTGCAGAGTTCTAGAATAGAAATCACTACATGAGGATAACATTCTAGAACAATTTAAATGATTAAATATTTTGCAAATATTTGTTGGAACAGTGTCTTCCAATAGGTTCATATTTCAATCTATATCAACTATTATCCAAAACTCTAATTTACTGATTTATTGAATACCTTAGTGCTTAAATTTTCAAATTTTCAGTTATGGACAAAAAACATAGTCATGTTATCTGTGAAATCCTGTTTTCTTTTATCTAACTACAAAGTGTTATAAATTGTCATAATTGTTTTCCTTTAACAGATTAATGAAGCCCTTATATTTTGGAGATACTTATATGTTCTATTAGTAAAAGCTTCTAGTCTCTCCTAAATAAGCTCAGAATAATTAATTTAAATAATTAAAAATAATACTAGGGGAAATGCAAACTTCTTTAGCCTCTCTAAAATTGACCAAACAATACAGAAAAATCCAATAGTAAATAGAACAGTAACTTGCAACATACTCTATTAAAAAATTACATTAGCTTGGAGTAACATCAAATTTACAGTTCTAAAAAATATTACCCTAAAATCCAAGAGGGTAAGTCTATCCCAGGTTGGCAGTAGAGACCAATTTCCCGAATTCCTTGAAAGTCACAGTGTAACAGCAGAAAATTTGATAATTCAGAAGCAGCATTAACCACAGTCTTGTAGGTGTAGTAAACTGGAAGCTGGTTGTTGCATTCATCAAAACATACAGCTACTTTGTCCATATAACAGGAGGCAGCCTTATGCACCAATTCCTGAAGAGTCATTTCACTGAAGTTTATCTAAACATCAATTTGTAGCAGAGAACCCTGTGTATATACAGAAGTGTTAGGGGGAGATGGAGTTTTAGTGAGCTCGGTGGAGGGACAGGGAGAAACTTCTCTATAATCATGTCTCACAAAAATAATTATGTCAATGATATATAAATGAAGAATCTCTGAATTTATGAAACGTCTATGGTGACTTTACTGACGACAATGAGGTTGAAAATTAACTTGATACATCAACCTATGCTGGGTCAGAGCATCAAAAAAATTTGGGAGGGGAGTGGTATACACAGATGAAAATGAAGCAGGTAAAAATGGAGACCTCTCTCAATGGACCACAATGTAAATATGAAATATATAAAAAATTAATCAATAAAATCAAATTTAAGGGACCCCACACTTAATTTTTTTCACTTTCCTTCAGTAACTGTTACAGATTTGTTAAGATAAATTAGTCAAAATATTGTATGGTGACTTTCAAATTACTCATGTGGCCAGGTGCGGTGGCTCACACCTGTAATCTCAGCACTTTGGGAGGCCAAAGGGGGCGGATCACTTGAGGTTGAAAGAGATCAAATAAAAAGACTAAAAGGCAGACATGAAGTCCACAGCAAACAGCCCGGGCGGCGCCCTGACAGCCCGGGCGGCGCCCTGAGCCTAGTTAAAGATCGACCCCGGACCTAACCGATTAGGTTATCTGTAGACTCCAGACGCTGAAAGGACAAACGTTGTGAAAGTCTCTGTCCTGCTCTGTTCTTTTCTAATTACCGGTGTCTACCATATATCTTAGTCCTGGGCCCAGTACAAACATATTCCTCTATTTGTCCCAAACTTCCTGAGCCCAGTACAAACACATGCCCCCATACATCCTAGAAACACCACCTAGAGAGCCCCTGATAAGGTCACAACCGTTTGTAGTTTTACTAAATGCGCGGGAACAAATAGAAACTGTTAATTGTATAACTTAGAATATTAACCAATTACCAATTGTGATACTGTGACCAAAAGAATTTCTTTGTACCTCTGTAACCTTACCTATCCTATCCTGTATGCATCGAGCTATAAAAAGCGGGCGCATGCATCATTCGAGGCCCTCTTGTATGTTGTAGAATGGAGGGACCAAGTTCGAACTTGCATTAAAGATCCTTGCCGCTTGGCTTTGACTCTGGACTCTGGTGGTCTTCTTCGGGGAACAAACGGTCTGGGCATAACAAGGTCAGGAGTTCAAGATCAGCCTGGCCAACATGGTGAAACCCTGTCTCTACTAAAAATACAAAAATTAGCCACGCAAGGTGGCATGCACCTGTAATCCCAGCTACTCTGGAGGGTGAGGCAGGCGAATCACTTGAACCCAGGAGGCAGAGGTTGCAATGAGTCAGGATGGCGCCACTGCACTCCGGCCTGGGTGAGAGGGCAAGATTCCATCTCAAAATAAATAAATAAGTAAATGAAATAAAAATAAAACAAAATGATTAATGTAAATAAACTTTGCTTTTAAATTCCAGTAGGAACTAAACTCAGATGAAAGCAAAATCAATCTTTGACAGAAGAAAAGTAAAAAACCCTATTCCTATTCATTCAGTTCTAGACAACTATATGTAAAAACAGTGCTTATTACTCCTATAATATTAGTATTTTACAGAAGTCATACTTGTATAATTGTCAAGAAGTAAACTCTTCATACTGTATATTTTATTTTTAAATTGCCAGTAAGTTCATTTAGACTGAAAATGTAATATTACAACTCAATAAAGCAGTATATCAATGCAATGTTCTCTGGGTTTCTTAATGCAGATTATACTAAAAGAAGATTTGAAACAGTATTTCAAGAAAGAAACACTCGGGATCAATGGTAAAAGAAAAACTCACAGTGTTTCCTTGAAGGTAAAGGTTATTTTTTTCCCTCTGTGAACTCTATTTTCCATATTTTAAAGCAAGTAAGACTTACCAAGTAATCTAGTTCAGTAAAGTTTTGCTTGTTTTTTGAGACAGAGTCTCGCTCTGTTCCCCAGGCTGGAGTGCGGTGGCGCCATCTCGGCTCACTGCAATCTGCCTCCCAGGTTCAAGAGATTCTCCCATCTCAAGTTTCCGAGTAGCTGGGATTACAAGTGCGCGCTACCACGTCCGGCTAATTTTTGTTTTTATTTTTTTTTTAAGTAGAGACGGGGTTTCTCCATGTTGGCCAGGTTGGTTTTCAACTCCTGACCTCAAGTGATCCACCTACCTTGGCCTACCAAAACGTTAGGATGACAGGCGGAGCCACCGCGCCTGGCCAAGTCAAGTTTTTTCTTTTCTTCTTTTTTAATTTGTTCACACCTATTTGAACTGATTTCCTGACTGACTCAATTTTCATTTATATCAACTAATTAACATCAATTAGAAAAAAAAAATCCTAAAGAGAGTAAAATGAACCAATAACTGCCAAGACCCATCAGTTTGAAAATGCTGTGATTTCTAAATATAAAGTTTAAACATGTAAGGCAACTTTGGTACTTACATTATTTTTAGTAAGCATTTCTATACATGTTAGCTCTTTTTTATGCACAAGATACAATTTTAAGCTTTCCTCAGACATACAATGATCATTATGTAAATATAAGGAAGGCTTTCTGCAGCATGCGCTCAAACGATGAGGAATGAGTTTATTTCGCAACATACAGGTAGTGCGGAAGGGTACCTACACATCTATACGATAATTAAGATGTTTCTTTCCATTTTCCCAATAGTTGCTACAGAGATTTAAGGTAAAATCCATTCTTGTTGTTTCAGGTTTTCATTTTCATTCATGAATCACAAATAACATTCTCTGCAGTAGAGAATACTATACTTAATAATGCCCAAATGTTTGAGACTTTAAAAAGGAAAAAAAAAATAGCAAACTCTGGTAAGCAGATTTTATATGTAAAAGGAATAAATTTAAGATATTTGCTACTTTACAACCGTAGAAGCTGCTATTTAGTCAACAGAGATCTTAAGAATGTCAACAAATTCTACTGGTATGGGGCCTCTCTCTAGGTCACTGGCTGTTTTAAAAATGGATAAATAATCTAGAAACTTTATTTTCCCAATCCACCTGCTTCTTAATTTACGGTATGCAGCGAGTAACAATGCACTTTATAGTTTCCTAAACATTTCTTCACTGCTCTCCGAAACCACTCTAGGGGGTAGCGGAGCGCAGAGCACACTTATTTCCATTTGAATGCAGGGAAGGAGGGCCGGAGGCTAGTGACGCAGGAGTGTACACACAGGTCAAGGTTAGTCTGCACCACACCAGCACGCCAGACCCCGATGTATCAAATCTGAGGCCAGGCAGTGGTCCTGAAGCTGAGCAAATGTGTGTGGAAGCAGGCTTAGGCCTCGCGGCACTTCGCCTCCCTCACACCGACCCCCGCCGGACACCGCGCCCTGCGGCGACTCACTTAGCAAGTCTCGCGGATTAGGTTTGATCGCATTCGGACCTTACCCGGACGGCTCGTCACGGATACTTCTCACCGCGAAGCAGCAGCTCCCAGAAGCCGTAAAGCTATCCCAGAGCGAGGCCCCATACGCAAATCTTCCGCGTCGCCATGTGACGTCAGTACGAGCGACCCCAGGCAGGCTGTGTCGAGCTGACCCTGCCTCTCCTGAAGCCGAAGCGCCAACTTGAGAGAAGAGTTCTATAGGCTTTTTCACTTTTGGTTATCTGCTCTGGCGCTCCTTGGGGTCGCGCATGGTCTCGGACAGGGTTTGCAAGGACTTTGGAGCTGACCAGTTTGTAGCCATAACCCTTTCGTACTTGCCAGGAAACTCTGGGCAAGACTTGAATTTTGAGCCGCAGTATTCTCGTTCATAAGGTGAGAATAAAAACATCACCTAGGGTTGATGTGAAGAGAGATGAAATCATTGTGAAATAGGAGAGTTATTGGCCTTCAACCAATGACATTTTCTGAAAACGTGCTGGAGATATGGCTGCAGCAGTGACGCCTGCAAACGACGTTCCTGTCATCGTGATGCTGACCTTTTAATTGGGAAGCAGATTGAAACGATAAGGAATTTGACAGGAGCATTTATTAGGACCTGTAAATAAATTAAAGCAGGTCCGAGGTGGAGTTCTGTAAACTATATGCCTGAATACAAGTTTCTGTTTCCAAGGGAATTGTTACAGTTGGAGACATGTCAATTATCACAGTAAGCGTCAAGGGTAGTAACAGTGGTGTTTTAAAGCTACTGTCTGGTGGCAGAGTAATCGGGATTTTTTTGTTTGGAGGGTTTTAGCCGGGGGAGGGATTGCGAATTCAGCTCTGCATCAAAACAGTACTTGAAAAAAAAGGACGCTATCGCAGCCGTAGTTGTTGGTGACAAGAAAACTGTGGTACGAATCTAAGCAAAAAATATCTCCACATGCCAGCTATACTTTTCCAAGATGTCCCATGGGCTACTCAAACTGACACAGCCTTATTTATGTATTTAGGTTGGAAGTGGGCAAAAGTGTATCTTGTCTATGTTTCTATGTTGGGATGACACCATCATCCACCCAGCCAGCCAGTTAACCTTCCCACTTACCCTTTTACATCCGATTAGACCCTGGGTCCTCTAGTTCTCAGTCTTAAGACCAGCACCCGGCTGGCTACATCAGAATTGCAAGGAGTGATATTTTAGAAGATTCCAAATTCCTGGACTCCATCCCCAGAGGTTCATCCCCTAGTTTTCTAGGAGGGGCCCTAGAACCTGCGTTTTTTAGATGTTCATCGCCATTAATGCCACTTTAGTTCAGGTGTTCTTGGTCAGCTTTTTCCTAAAACGTTTTCAGTTTTGTTTGCTTTTGATTGACTCTAAATTGCTGCCAAAATGATGTTTTATTATTCCAGTATCATCTTCCAACTCTGTGATATTAATAATCTTTTTAAAAGTTTTTCTTCCCTTGCAGTATCTATTTCCCTCAAGTTTCCTTTTTCTTTCTCCTGTTGGTTTTGTGCTCTATCTTTCATAATAAGAGGCTTTCCTAGGATGTTTAGTGGTCCTTATCTGCTCATATGTAAGTGGGGGGGATATTTAAAAGTTGATTGGAAGATCTTGAGTCCATAGGACGTTTGTTGAAAATCAAGTGGGAGAGGAGGGATATGGAGGCTGGGGTATGTCTCAGAATTTAGTACAATTTTCACTTAATTCTCTTATTTTAGGTGCCTGGTGTCTTCCATTACAGAGACCCCGTTTTACTACTGAACAATAAAAAAAGCCTTCAGATCCGCATCCCGCAGGGTCTCCACTCTTGGCTTTGGCGCCCCCCTCCCTCTTTCTCTGTAGAAGGGAGCTTCTTCCTTTCTTCTCCCTTCTTTCGCCTTCAGAATAAGGCTGGGGGGTGGCATAAAGGATGGAACTCTCCTAAATGAACTTCCAGTCCTTTTAGTTACCCTCTTCACTTCTACTTCCTGAAGACAGTTTCTGAGCTTTTTAGGGGTTTCTGTGATACAAATAGAATTGCTTGTTAGTTTTGCTCACTGGGGGTTTACAATTCAGCTTTTTCGAGTCAACTGAGCCCTTTGCTGTTGATTCCAGAATTTTATTTCCATTATTCCTTTTTCTTAACCCTCAAGAGTTTATGACTTTAAAAATCCTGTTACTGTCATTTTCAGGGACTCTTAGGGAGCAAATGTACAACACTATGTTTAACACAGCATTTTTACCTGATAATCCAGGGTTATCATTCTAAAACATATACTAGATCAGTCATAGCATTCTTCTGCTATGAGAATAAGAAGCTTCAATGATCCCTTGTTGCCTGCATTACATTCGGACTGTTCAGCAAGGTAAACAAGAGAGCTCATTTTCTTTCTAACTCGCTCTCTCACAGCAGGCCACAGCTCCCCCACCCATCTTCCACATTCCCCATACCTGATACTGTAAACTCTAGTCATAATGAGAGGCTAGTAAGAGTTCTGAGCATACAAAGTCCTTATCATGTTTCCACATCTGTGTTTTGGCTGGGCTCAGGCTGAAATACCCTTCTTTCTCCATGCCTGCTTGATGAAAATATAGCTTAAACATCACGTCTTCAGTGATGCCTTTCTTCAAGCCCTGAAGAATAATTTATCCAGACTCCTCCAAACTCCATCTCATGAACCCACCATACTCTTGGGAGGGGTCATTTGTCATGGGACCTGCAAATTCTGGGTTTGCCAAGAACGTAAGGTCCTAACTGCTCTTGACCTAGGTCATTTTTCAGGGTTGTTTGGGATGATCCGTTTCATAGCTCAAGTATTCTTCCCAAAGAGTAGGCTTGCTTCCACTTAACTACAAAAGTAGTGAATCCCCCAAACTCAGTGTTCCTCTCCTATAATGTAACCCACTGACTGCATGTGCAGACATCCATGGAGGCCCATCTTCACCATCCCGGTGGGACTTGGGGGACATGGAAAACTGGCATAAACATGAAGTTCTGAATTCTGCTTTTGCCATAATTTACAAAGTTCTTTGTCACTCAGGAATCCAAGTTTACTGCCATAAAACAGATAACAGGCTATCTTATTAACTTTGAAATAGGTTTCAATTCCAGACCCTTCCCAGACAGCAACATATATTTCTTACAGCATCAGTTATTGTTGCTGCATTATTTCCAAATCTGACCTCCTATACTAAATAGCACCCTTATAGCAGGGATTCATGTCTTATGTGCTTGTTTCCCAAACCATCTTTTTTTTTTTTTTAACTCTGCTCCATCCACTTACATTGTTCCAGTTGCAGGGAAATATAAAATGCCCACCCTGTACCCTGCTGATATTTGTACCTTGACTGGCACTACTCTACTTACTTTAGGGCTCATCTCTCAGTTGTCACATTGTTTCCTTTAAAAAAAGTTCAAAAATAATTTGGAAAATCGTTGACCCTACTTGAAAACAAGGTTAGGTAGGTCCTCCTGTTATGTGCTCTTGTAGCACATTATCACAGTTGGGATAATAAGGCATTGTGTGATTTACTCTAACAGTGTTCAGCTGCTCAGAAGGCAGAGCGCAAATTAGTGGGTTTTTCAGGCTTGGTGTTTTGACAAGTATTAGTCTGTTCTCACATTGCTTCAAGTAAATATCTGAGACTGGCTAATTTATAAAGAAAAAAGGTTTAATTGACTCAGTTCCACATGGCTGGGGAGCCCTCAGGAAACTTAAAATCATGGTGGAAGGCACCTCTTCACAGAGCACGAGGAAAGAACAGCTAACTATGAAAGTAGAATGGAAGGCCAGGAGTGGTGGCTCACGCCTGTAATCCCAGCACTTTGGGAGGCCGAGGTGGGCAGATCATGAGGTCAAGAGATCAAGACCATCCTGGCCAAAACGGTGAAACCGTCTCTATGAAAAATATAAAAATTAACTGGGCATGGTGGCACATGCCTGTAGTCCCAGCTACTCGGGAGGCTGAGGCAGGAGAATCACTTGAACCCAGGAGGCGGAGGTTGCAGTGAGGGGAGATTGTGCCACTGCACTCCAGCCTGGCGACGCAGTGAGACTCCATCTCAAAAAACAAAACAAAACAAAACAAAAACCCTCACTCTTTGCTTTAACAATAACAAGTGTGGTAAGGGTGGTGTCAGTCCATAAGTTAGATAGGCAGTTGCTAGGCAGATGTCCTTGCAGAAGTATGTGTGTATGTGTGTGTTCAGATTGTGGTGGCCTTTGTGCAGGTTGTAAATTTTTGTAGTCTTTTGATAGTTCTTGTTATCAACCATATGTATATGAGAACCCTTCCCCTTCATGGCCTTTCCTGGCTCCATTTATCAGGGTTTTAATACAAGTGACTCCATTTTCAATTTGACAACTTTCACATTTCCTCTTTTGATCAAGGTCTTTCTCAAAAGCATCACTGATCAATCATCCTGTGTGTAGGTTTTGATGTCTCTTGGTGCCAGTCTGCCCCCATGTTGAAGGGAGTCACTGGTAACTAAGAATTAGCATCAAAATCCTTTAGCCACATTTGAGCAACAAAAGAGGTTTGGAGGGAGTGGATCTCAAGCTAAGTCTACCTGGAGTCCATTGTTAAGTTCAATTTTGTCTCTTCCACAGGCACTGGCTATCATCTCAAAGTGCTGGGAGAGCATTATTCTGTTAGGAGTTGCATTTCTATGCAAATTTGACAAGAAACAGGTATAAAGTTCTTAAAAAAAATACAAAGTAACTATCTCAGCATAATAGTTTTGAGCCATTTGAGCCATTAACCTAGGCTTAAAGGCAACCAACTGAATAAATCAAATGATCATGAGGAATTAGGTGAGACCTGTTATACCATGTGGCCTATTTTCTTATTTTGTATATATAAATTCCCCAAAGGAATGTATCCAGGTACAGCATTAGTATGAGCAAAAGCAAAGACATCTCTTTGTTTAGCTGGTACACAGCAATCCTATTATTTAGCATTCCATGACTGGCCTGAATTAAAGCAGAGAGAGCTAACTCTGTTTTAAAAAAGACCGTTAGTACAATTTGAACAAAAAGTTTACTGAGGATGCTGCCAGTATTACCCCCTGGGTGGACTAAAGGATTTGTTAAGTCAGATTCTGTCAAGTCACTCACACTATCTACTGATTGTGAAATTTCAATTACACCATTATCCTGCCAAATGAAAGAGGCAGGCATAAACAAGGAAGAATAAAGAGGGGCAAAAGTGTCATTAGGATGGGGAGTTATGTTCCGTCATCTTGGAAAAAGCTGCCCACAGTATGAAGATGTTAACTTTTCATTCCATTTTACAGGTTATAGCATTGAGCAGTTTTGTGAACCTTTGGGCATGAGATTTCTCCCTTAAAATTCAGTTGGTTTGAGCTTGGGCTTTAAGAACATAGCAAGTCTCATTTTTAGTAATTCTATGGTCGAATGTTGGATTGGAGGAACCTAGAAGAATTAAAGATCCAGTCCAGCGACCAAGGTTTACCTAGTTGCACAGAAATTTTCTTAACACTGGCAGGTGCCCTACTAGTAATCTTTCCTGTCTGTGACCAGTTTATCCTTAACATGGGAGACTTTTTCTTTGGATACCTTCAATATTAAGTATGTAGTATTTTCAGGGTGGTACCTTTCACTTTGTTAATATGCATTTATGTTCCCTCTGTCATTTGATGGCTTGATTGCTCATTTCTTTTAAGCACTGAATAATATTCTATTGTCTGAATGTACTACAGTTTATCTATTCATGTACCTACCCACCCCAACACTTTGAATCTAATCCTGCTCTTCCATGACACTCCCTCTTTCCCCATAGTGCTTCCAAGGAACTTGCCACGATGTAGTGCTTACTTAGCATTGCATTTCTAATTACTTTATTTGTCCCTCATAGTCAACCAGACGTTTTGCCTGTTTCATAAGAGATGGCCTATTTATTGAAATGCCTGGATCAGAGAAATAAGATATGACTAGGTGGTGCCAAGAATGGAACCTGGAAGTTATCTTCATGCTGTTTACCATAATGCACCAACTAAAGTCACCATTAAAAAAAAAAAAAAGCACACACATATTTAAACATACTTATTACACATATTTATCAACAAGGCATCACAAATAAGTCACAAAAAGTAGGCTTAGTTTAGTTCACAATATAAATCCTGTGAAAACACATTTTTCATCTCTGCAGTTTATAATACTCTACGTATATAAATTTAAAGCAGTTAAACAACATTTGAGATTAAATTGGTAAAAAAAAAAAAAAACTGTAATTGAATTCAGACTTCAGAAAATTGTGAAGTAAAAGGCCATGATGGAGAAATATTAAGAAATCTGTAGAATTACCAAACTGTCACAGTATTATTTTTCCTTTACAAAAGCATCTCAGTAAAACAAAAACTACAGAAAACGCAAAGTAAAATCAGAGATTTTGGTTTAGTACTTTCCCTGAGTCTCTTGTTTTAAAAATCAAAGTAAGGCCAGTTCAAAATTGACCCACAGGTCTTGCCTCCTCCATGCTGCCATGGGGAATACATTTAAGACAAGAGGCTGCACATGTTGAGGTGGTCCCAAGGCTTTATTCAAATGCCAATTTGCCCGTGTCACTGCCACAGGGTTATCTGACCCACTGCTGCATGTGGGCTTACATAGCTGTCAAAATTTTATCTTGGCCTGCTATAATATAATATGTGAGACTATATACCAAAGGAAGACAAACAATTTCAGTTATTAATAAATATTAAATTTCTAAATGGATCTGGACACTATATACATCAAATTATGGTAACATAACAGAAACAAACACTTTTATGTTTAAAAATTCTTACATAAACAAAGGTTTGGGGTCAAGTCATCTTAAACTTCTAAATCTCAGATGTTACAAGAAAAAACTTCAAGAAAGAAATCAAACTCATTAGATCTTAATAAAGTAGAAAAAAGTGATTATAAGATGATACTAATTCCCCAAAGTGGTTGACTCTTTGATCCTTAAACAAAACTGGCCCCTATTGTGTCTGTACTTGATCACTTAATTGCAATAATGTTTATGTGTACATGTGTACATCTACATGTATATATGCTTGCAAGTGATCAAGCACTTCATTAAAAAAGCATATGATAATTAAGGATAAAGGGATTGTTTGAATCTAAAAATCTAGTTTTTATTTCAAATGTACCAGGTTACTTGCTGAGCTTATAGTATCAGCACTAAATACTATGGATCACATTTTCTTTTTTTTTTTTTTTTGAGACGGAGTCTCGCTCTGTCGCCCAAACTGGAGTGCAGTGGCCAGATCTCATCTCACTGTAAGCTCCGCCTCCCGGGTTCAGGCCATTCTCCTGCCTCAGCCTCCCGAGCAGCTGGGACTACAGGCGCCCGCCACCTCGCCCAGCTAGTTTTTTGTATTTTTTAGTAGAGACGGGGTTTCACCGTGTTAGCCAGGATGGTCTCGATCTCCTGACCTCGTGATCCACCCGTCTTGGCCTCCCAAAGTGCTGGGATTACAGGCTTGAGCCACCGTGCCCGGCCTATGGATCACATTTTCTAGTCAAATGTAGGAAAAACGTTTTCCACAGATTTTTACAACCCTTTTTAGGACATCTCAGAGATGGCAAAGATCTGCCAATTATGTCTCCTTCAATCATAATGAAATCTTAATTGTAAACTAATTTCAAAAAGTTAATAATCATTAGCTTTTCAAAAGCTAACAGTCATAAGCTGTCTTAAAATCAGAGGTGAAATGATGGTTCAGATCACAAAAGTATGACACTTATTCACATTCTAATTAATTATTTAATCTAAGTATTCCATTGCACATGTGGGGTAACTGAGGCACCACAGATTATATTTTGTTTGTTTGTTTGTTTGTTTTTAAAGATTTGTCTATAGTTAGACAGGGAAGCCAAGGTCATAACTACAGCCAGAACTGTAGAGGCTAGACATCTATGAGGTATAATGTATTCTATTCAAACTTTGTATGAAATGTTATATTTAACTCACCTGTCTTGTTGGCATCACCTCTCCTTAACTCTAACTTCTTGCAAACCCTTTAAAGCATGGACTTGGCAAATGTCAGTGACCACCTGCCTTCTCTGACCAGGTTAAAAATGCTAGCCGATGCTTGTGTAAAAAAAAGAACACCACATATTGTTGTATTATATGCAATTAGAGATGTTCAGTTATCGCACTTTGGTATCCTTTTCAGAAAAAAAAAAAAAAAAAATCTCCAAACTTATAAAGGTAAACATAAGCATGGCATTTTACATTGTACCAACTGAGTAACAGTAAATAGATGAGGTGTGACCACTATAACTTCTTGACCAACTTTCTATCTTGAAACTACACACATCCAACCCTACCAGCTACCATTCCAATTCTACAGGATATTTTCCAGTGAGACAAGCTGTACAATGACCACTCTTTTCAAAACATTCCAGGCCATTTCCATTTTCTTGGATCATAATGTCATGCTTTTTCTCTTTCTGTTTTTTAAACTTTATCCCTTCTTGTACAGATGAAACCAGTCCTTCTACTGACAGATACACAACACTGTTTGCTCCTAAAGGGAGAAAGAAGGAAAAGTAAAAATGTAATGAGAATTCCTTTAGAAAGGAAGAAATGCTTCAACAGAGAATAGTTACAAACAGAATAATTTAACCTAGGATAAAAATTTCTCCTTTAGCCTTTCTTTAAAAAAAAGGAAAAAATAAGTCAATAAAACTTAGTTCCTTTATTTTTAAAATTTTAAATTGGAATCTAGGGGATAATATAATTTAAAAGAGCAGAGGAGGCTTCAAGTCTAGAATGGAATTAGAGGGCTTTGGGAGTAATTTTCTTAATTGAGAAAGTGGAATTTAAAGTCAGGAAGATCTAGGCTCAAATTTAAGCTCAAGTTCACTCAGTTTTCCGAAGTCTATTCTTTCATCTATATAAGATGGTGGAAACATTGCCTAAATGTAGAGTTTTTATGATGTTATGATAATACAAATAATATAGGCAGTATAGTTTCTGGCAAAGTGTGAGTGCTCATAACATGTATGACACCCATCAGGGTGATATTTAAAAATATTTAACCAGTGAGACACGTGCATGACAGGTTAAAAGAAACACCAGCCATAAACAAATGGTGTAGAGGTAGCAAGGCACAATGACTAAATATCATATGTTATTTCCACAGTTTATACATCACCTGATTTTGAAAGGAAGATGTCTTACCCAGGAAAACTTAAATCTCAAAGTCTCCTTATCTCATTATTGAATATGAACCTACACAAACTTTTTACTTTGTGATTTGTATCCACATCCAAATTACTCTGTTAGAATCTGATTAAATTATTTTTGTTTTTCTTGGGATCTGACTTTTGGGAAGTTTTAAGTGATATGCTTGTACTTCCCTCCACCTGGAAACCACCTCTCCCTTCTCTGATCTCACCTTGGCTTAGCTCTCCAACACAAGACTCTATGGTGTCTGCCCCATGCCCACTACTCTCACTGTTGAGAATAGTATTCAGTATCTGCTTAACTTTATAAAACTTTTAACAAACATTGAATACTCCTTTTTACTAAAGGTGTAAAGACTGTCAAGCTTTGGATTTTCTCTGTTAATAATCAAAGTTTATAGAAATTTTAATACTTACCTAGATATTCTGCAAGGTGATCAAATTCTGGTTTATTGGCAATAAGCTCTTCTTTTGTAGGAATGTTTATTCCCATGAAGCATGGATATTTAATTGGTGGTGAAGCTACTCGAATGTGTACCTTGGAAAGAAATCATTGTACACAAGGTTTGTAACACTATGCAAAATTCTCTTTCATTGTGCAAATACAATATAAAATTGTTTTGCATAATATTCAGTAACAACATACAGGTAATAAACTATTCTTTCTACAAAGCTGCTGCTTGTTTTTTGTCACCTAATCATGAGGAATTTTCTTTCTCTAGATATCCTACTTCTTATTTGATGTCTTTACATTCCTAGAGCCACTTAGATTTTCTCTTGTAATACCGGATACTTCTGCTTATCTCTTATCTTACCATTTAAAAAAGAAAAATACAATTTACCAGGTTATAACAAAACCTTACTACTACAACAGAGTTGTTTTTGTCTGTTATTTTTATTTTTATTTTTTTGCCTTTCATCAGGTACATTTAAATGGCTATACTCAGTGTCCACATTTCCTTTTTAAACTTTATTAGAATAGATTTTCCCATTTTTGCTATGTAGTCTTCTTAGTATTTAATGGCTGCATCATATTTAATCACTGATATATCAATTTACTAAATTATATTCTCCATCCGGGAGATATTTAAGCCATTTCCAGGTTCTTTGACTTTATTCTTTTTCACTGTTGCAATAAATGATGAAATTATGTTAAACTCTTATATCTATTACATAATTTCCACAGAATTCCAGAGTGAGATGATCATAATCCTAAGCACAAGTATAAAAAAGGCTGGAAAATCATAATCCCAATTATCTTGGAAACTTTCTAAATAAACTGGCATACTGCTTTTCATCCCACTTCCTTCTACAGTGAGATTTTATTTTTGATTTTTCAGAGATGGTGTCTTACTATACGTTGCCCAGGCTGAGACTTTATTTTTAAATTTACTCAACTATTAGTTGTAAATGGCATCTCACTTCTGTAGTATGAGCTATGAAATAGAATAAGCTTTGAAATCTTAAAATAACTTAGTATGTATCTATATAAAAACATGTTGTACACAATATATACATTTGTCAATTTAAAAAATAAAAATTAAAAAAAATTTTTTTTCAAGACATAAAGTGAGGCCAGGTGTGGTGGCTCACACCTGTAATACAAGCACCTTGGTAGGCTTAGGCAGGCGGATGGCCTGAGCTCAGGAGTTTGAGATCAGCATGGGCAACATGGCGAAACCCTGCCTCTAACTGAAAATACAAAAAATTAGCCGGGCATGGTGGTGTGTGCCTATGGTCCCAGCTATTTGGGAGGCTGAAGTGGGAGGATCGCTTGAGCGCAGGAGGTAGAGGTTGCAGTGAGGTGAGATCGAACCACTGCATTCCAACCAGGTGACACACTGAGTCCCAGTATCAAGCAAAAAACAAAAGACGTAAAGTGATATTAAAAAATAACTTGGCTGGGCATGGTGGCTCATGCCTGTAATCCAAACACATTGGGAGGCCAAGGCAGGTGGATTACTTGAGCCCAGGAGCTCAAGACAAGCCTGGGAAACATGGTGAAACCCCGTCTCTACTAAAAATACAAAAATTAGCCTGGCTGCAATGATGCATGCCTATAGTCCCAGAAACTCAGAAGGCTAAGGTGGGAGGATTGCTTGAGCCCCAGAAGCAGAGGTTGCAGTGAGTTGAGATGGTGCCATAGCACTCCAACCTAGGCAACAGAGCCAGACACTGTCTTTAACAAAGAAATTTTAAAAAATATTAAGTCAAAGGTATTACACTGGAATTGGCTACATGTCTTCAAGTAGAGAAAGCAATCAATACTCCACTGATTTTAAAGAGCATTCTATTTTGTGCTTTTAGACTTTTTTTTTTGAGATTGGTTCGGCTCACTGCAATCTCCACTTCCTGGGCTCAAGCCATCCTCCCACCTCAGCCTCGTAAGTAGCTGGAATTTCAGGTGTGTGCCACCACGCCCCACCCATTTTTTGTAATTTTAGGAAAGGCGAGTTTCACTATGTCGCCCAGGCTGGTCTTGAACTCCTAGACTCAAGCAATCTGCCCACCTCAGCCTCCCAAAGTGCTGGAATTATAGGCATAAGTCGCTGTGCCCAGCCTATTTTGTGTAGTCTTTTTGTTAAAATTTTAGGTTTTTTAAATTTTAATTTAATTTTTTAAAATTTAATTTTACTATTATCTTTTATTTTTGTAGAGACAGGGTCTCACTATATTGCCCAGGCTGTCCTCGAACTCCTGGGCCCAAGCAACCCTCCTGCCTCAGGCTCCTGGGATTACAGGCATGAGCTACCTCACCCAGCCTTAAGCTTTTATATTGAGCTTTTTAATCTATTAAGGATTACATTTAATGTAAGTGTGGCTGTTACATGTTCTCCAAGTTGCTACACAGTTAATCCTAAATCAAACTGATATAAAAAAGTTAATTTATTATATTGAACATCCATTTTGATTCACTACCCTGAATTGCAATTTTATGCCAGTATCTTATTGTTACCTGATACTTTAGGATATGTTTTAATATTACTTACCTCTTTTGCACCAGATTCTTTGAGCAGTTTTATTATAGGTGAGATGGTATTGCCTCTCACAATTGAATCATCTACAAGAACAATTCTTTTGCCTTTAAAGTTGTCTGACAATACTCCAAATTTTTTTGCAACACCAAGTTGTCTTAACCTCATGTTTGGCTGAATGAAGGTTCTCCCTACATACCGGTTTTTACACAGCACCTCCACATATGGAAGTCCACACTGATAGAGAAGAAATGAAAGGACAATGAGGAGCAATACACAGAATAGGCAAATATTAGTACTCTAGATTGTGTTGCCACCAGAATATTCAAGTGAAATTTCAAAATAATTTTCCTTTATTATTTGGAAAAAAGGCAAAGAGAAAAACCACTAAACAAAATATAGTTGGTGGAAAAACCAATTCATTTTGCGAGGACTCATAATGTTTTTGTCTTAAACATTATTCCTGTTTTGAAAGGTAACACTAAGCATATGAAGACATGACAAAGATTAAATCACTGTCAGAAAAATTCATTATTCAAAATGATAATTTTTAAAGAAATGAATTAAATAAATTAAAACCAGTAGACCAATGAGATACTTTTTAGGGATAGGAGGTAATTAACCCATTTATCAAGGTAATCTTTTATAAAATGTATGCATATTAATTATCTTAGAAGCTAATAAAGTATCGAAGGTAGTGAATATTGGATGTTATACCCCAGGATTACTATAGTTATACAATCTACCTGGTTATGAAAATAAAGTATAACACTGACAACATTATGCTAAATGAACATAAACAGCTTTATTATTACCCATACTTAGTAGCAAGCAAATATTCCAGTGACTTGTGAAGATAATTCAAGATAATATTAAGTAAATTTTTCCACTGAAGTCAATATATAGTTGATGAACAGCATGGGTATGAAATGCATGAGTCTACTTATAGGTGGATTTTCTTCCATCTCTGCCACCCCTGAGACAGCAAGACCAGCCCCTTCTTTTCCTCTTCCCTCCTCAGCCTACTCAACGTGAAGACAACAATGACGATGAAGACCTTTATAAAGATCCACTTTTACTTAAGGAATAGTAAATATATTTTCTCCTCCTTATGATTTTCTTCAAAGCATTTACTTTTCTCTAGCTTAAGTTATTGCAAGAATACAGCATATAATACATATACAAAATATGTTAATCAACTGTTTATGTTATTGGTCAGGCTTCCAGTCAACAGTAGGTTATCAGTTAAGTTTGGGGGCATTAAAATGTATACACAGATTTGACTGTGCAGAGGGCTGGCACCTTTAACCCCCAAATTGTTCAAGGGTCAACTGTATATTCATGATGTTATCTTTTTAAAAAGGGGGGGCAAATTTCTGAACCCTTTAGCGAACGTTTTTTCTTTTCAGTGAAACTTTTAGTGGTTTTCACTAAAATAGTGCCATTGAGTAAAATGCCTGGAAAATAAATAACGCTTGTAAACAAACCAACATTAACCACCAAACCTTCCTTTCTCCTTAGAAATGTTGATGAGTTTCTCTTTATAGGCAAGGATTTCTTATTCCACAGCTAGGAGAGCAATTCACTGCATGTTAATTAAGAGAAAATACCTTTCCTGCATAAGCAAGAGCAGCAGGCGTAGCAGATTCTGGAACAGTGCTGACCAAATCTGCATCCACAGGTGCTTCAATCGCTAGCTGCTGGCCACAACGGTATCTTACTGTATAAACCATTTGGTCTGGTGTGTTTGTAAAAGGAGAGAGAATATTTTACTTAGCATAATATAACAGTGTTATTCTAAAAAACTAGTGCCAGAATTCTATAGATTACGAGTATAAAAAGAAATTCAATATATACAAAAATATGAATGTGGAAATACACAAACTAGGGAATTGAACTGTGTGGTTTTAAAAAAAATTTGACCCTTCATATAGATCTAAAAATCATAATCCTTACTCCTAACAAAAAACAAAATCCAAGAGTCAAAAGGAAGTGAAAAACAGTGATCTTATGACTTGTGGGCTCAGTCCTATATCCACAACATATAACTATGTGCCTTCGAAGAGCCAGGTAAGCCTTTGAGGCAAGAATTGCCATATTTCAAGGAGACAGCTAAAACATTTGTATGAATATTCAAAGAAAAGAAATCTACTTACCTTCAAACATACTGTCTGGTCTTGCAAAATAAACATATTCAAAGATACAAAAAGCCATTGGGTTTCCTTCAGACCTTGATATAATATCAAGAGTTCGGACATTATGTCTGGATATTTCCACAATTTCTCCAGGCAAGACTTCACGGTAGTATCTTGGGAAACAATGTTAAAGAAAGAAGACTTTTAATAAACTAGTCCTTAAGGCTGATGAAAACATTAATTATAAAACACATAGAGTACCTTCCCTTAGAGAAACAATTGATTCATTCAATATAAAATCTAGAAGTGGCTTTTTAAAAAGTGGTATGTCTCCTGCAATGATTTTTGTATAATCTCTCTGTAAACTCTAAGTTCTAGTATAGAATTAAAAAATTAAGGGCCCTAAGTTGTATTGAATTTTAAAAGAATAAAGTATAAAGAAAACATTTTCTCCTGGCTTATTACATTTTTCTATCATAACTATCTCTCAGTGAGGAAGTTCTTCCTTTCTAAAATAAGTATGTTCATATTGTACTGTAAAAAGAGAAAAATATACAAAATAATTAAAATAAGTTTCATAGTATCTTGAAAGAATGCCAGTGTCAGAATTAGAAGCTATTACTAGAATATTAAACTCAATGCAACTGCTGAACATAACATGCATAAGAAAATCCCTTTATAAACATTTTCTATCAGATATCAGAAGGAAAACTTTCAAACTTTCACGTAAATAAGAAACTGTCTAAAAAAAAATTCTTTCAACGTGGGAAAAGATAATATGCCAAATAAGGTAAAACTTACCTTGCACCAATAGATAAGAAGCTACAAGATTCTGAAGATACCACCCATCCTTCTGTTTCTGATGTTTTTTTCTCTGTAAATCACAAATCAATTCAGTTAATGGATTCAAGAAATTTTAAGAGGCTATTTCAACAGAACAGCTAACACTAAATAAATAAGTAAAAAAAATTCATAGAATAACCATTTCTATGGCTTTAAGAGCACATGGATCCTCATTTGACTTGAGCCAAAGATAAAATAAATGATCTTCTAAGATTCCTTCTAACATTATGATTTCATGGCTAGAAAAACATCTTGATAAAAGTCAAAAGAAACCACTAAAATCATACTGCAGAAATGAAAAAGCTAGGCAAAGGACATGAATAGGCAATCGAGACAGGAAAAAATAGGAATCTCCATTAAAAACATTAAAAGGGACTCATCCAGCCGGGTGTGGTGGCTCACACCTGTAATCCCAGGACTTTGGGAGGCTAAAGTGGGCAGATCACCTGAGGTCAGGAGTTTGACCCCAGCCTGACCAACACGGAGAAACCCTGTCTCTACTAAAAATACAAAATTAGCTGGGTATGGTGGCGCATGCCTGTAATCCCGGCTACTCAGAAGGCTGAGGTAGGAGAATCACTTGAATCTGGGATGCAGAGGTTGCAGTGAGCTGAGATCGCCTCATTGCACTCCAGCAGCCTGGGCAACAAGAGCGAAACTCTGTCTCAAAAACAAAACAAAACAAACAACAACAAAAAAACAAACGGGACTCATCCTCAGAAGTACTCAAAGAAACACACTTCAAAAAGGAAGAATACATTTACCATTATTTCATTACTTAGCTCCCTCCCACCCATCAACTCTCTATACCTAAAGATTTCAGGGCTTGATAGCAGTACGACAATAACTGAAAAACATTATGAAATGATATTCCTTCTGAAGTTTATTACCTTTGTCATTTATATCAGACACTGGAATAAGACGACCAATGCATAAGGGACGATTTCCATAAGGATCTCGTACTGCATAAATAACATCTCTGTGCATTATAAGCAGGGAGTATGCTGTGGGTGCTTCCTTCATCAAATTTTTAATCCTGGAATTAATTAAATAATTGAATGAATAACTTCAGTTATAAACATATGCAAGGCAAAACTCTCCTTACTAGAGCTCCAAGTTTAATCCAGTTCTCTGCTTACCTGGCTACCCAGTCTGGGGTGTCATCTTGTTCCTGAGGAGGGGTATACGCCAGTAACTGGGTAATCATTTCACTATCAGAACTTGTGGACAGACCAATACCATGACGCAGAAGCTATACAGAAAAAAAGAGAACTTTAATCATCAGAGGAGAAGCTCCACCCCACCCCAAACCCAGTAGCCAACCATAATGGAAAGAAATAAGGCATTCTGTGGATGTCCAGCTACGAAAATCCTGCACCCCACTAATGCAGCAATCCCCAATATTTTTGGCACCAGGGACCAGTTTAGTGGAAGACAAGTTTTCCATGGACCAGGGATAGGGGATGGTTTGGGGATGATTCAAGCGAATTACATTTATTGTGCACTTTATTTCTATTATTACTATATTGTAATATATAATGAAATAATTATACAACTCACCATAATCAGTGGGAGCCCTGAGCTTGTTTTCCTGCAACTAGACAGTCCCATCTGGGGGTGATGGGAGACAGTAACAGATCATCAGGCATTATACATTAGCTTCTCCTAAGGAGAGCACAACCTGGATCCCTTGCATGTACAGCTCACAACAGGGTTCATGCTCCTATGAGAATCTAATGCTGCTGATGATCTGGACAGGAGACAGAGCTCAGGTGGTAATAGTGAGCAATGGGGAGCACCTATAAATACAGATGAAGCTTCACTTGCCGCTCACCTCCTGCTGTGTGGCCTTGTTCCTAACAAGTCACAGACTGGTACCAGTCCCTGGCACAGGGGTTGGAGACTCCTACACTAATGGTATGTGTATACTAATAACGGATGACCATGGCTGGAGGCAATATAGGAAATCTAGAAGGTTTTCAAGCAGGAAAAAAAGTGCTTTAAGAGATGTATAGAAAAGCTTTTGAATACTAAATTTGAAGGCATGCAGACCTGAAAGTGGGTAGGGGATCTTGAAAATTTGGTTTGTGGGTCTGACCTTTTCTACCCTCAACACTCTTGATGAACTGGGTATATTCCTATAAAAGTAGTACACTACAGTGTTAACTTTCAAGCTGGGTTTGTTAGTGATCATAATGGTGGCTACCCATCCTCACTGATTATTACTGATAGAAGAAAGGAATCAACTGTATTGAACAATGAAATGTACCAGATGCAATAAATATCGTTTGAGTGTACTCTATGATAATTACAAAGTTCTGAGCAAGACTGACCAGGACAAGGGCAGCCCCATGGACATGCACAGATTGAGTCTGAATGGGCACTACAGAACATTTTCAGTAGGGAGCTAAAAGTAGAGATGAAGTTTAGCATCTGGGTAAGGGGTAATGTCAGGAAACAGTGAGTTACTGGTTATCTCTAAGTGGTGAATTTTAAAGAAATTTTTACTCCATATTTATATGTTCATGATTGTCTGAATTTTTAAATGAACTATACATTTTTTCATTTGGGGACAGAAAAGCACAATAAGGTCATTATAATGCCTACAAACAGGGCTGGACAAAGCTCTAGGAAATGTCTAAAGACAGAACTGAAAATAGAATGACAATGAATGGTACAAAAGCCTGGTTTCTAGATATTTTTGACCCAGCAATTCATTATTATTCAGCTTCTGTAACTGTTCATCATATGTGAATTGCCCAGCTCTAGAATGCTTATAGGATGATGGGGCATGTGGGTAACCATCTATTACTAAATATCACCAGGTTCTGAGGTTACCAAGTCAAGATTATTGGGAGCTAATAAACTGAAGAAATCAACATTAATGAATGAATGCCTGAATGGATAAAAGGAAGCTACTAGGAATGAATATAAAGAGAGGCAGTTTTAAAAAAAAAAAAAGATAAAATGAATGAAAGCATAGGAACAAATTTGACATCATTAGCACAGAAAGCTCCAAATAACATGCTGTGAACCAAGAGTTTAAACACTCTCTGTCCCTTTTCCCATACTCTAGTTTTCTGTCATTGTTTCCAATTCATTTTTTTCATGTCATCTCCAAGTTTCTACTCCATTTTATTTTTATGCTTTTGTGATATATAAGAAGAAATATATATGTTGATTTTTATCCTGGTCTTTCCTGGTACATAGCTCCTAAAACCCTTAGAATTGCCAAAATGATAGGTGTCCTTTTGTATGCTGTTGAGATGACCGGTAGCTAGGGGTTCCTACATAGCATCAGTATGAGGGCTGGTTTCCAGGGGAATCAACCAGAGGGTTGGAGCTTCCAGCTTCATCCCTGGACCCCCAGGGAAGGGGAGAAAGGCTAAAGGTTGAGCTGACCACCAGTGGCTGATGATTTAATCATTCATGCCTACTTCATGAAGCCTCTATAAAAATTCACAATGACTAGGTTCAGGGAACTTCTGGATAGCTGAACACTTGGAGATGCCTGGAAGGTGGTGCCCCTGGAAAGGGCATGGAAGCTCCATGCTCGTTCCCACATACCCTGCCCTTTCCATCTTTTCACCAGACCGTTCTTCTGTAGCCTTTGTAACATCCTTCATAATAAACTGGTAAATGTATACAAAGTACTTTCTTGAGTTTTGTGATGTTTGAAACCAAAGGCAGTGCCAGGGCTGTTGCAGGAACTCCCAATTTATAACTGGTTGTCAGATGTACCAGAGGCCTGGACTTGCAACTAGCATCTGAAGCGGGGGACAATCTTGTGGGATTGAGCCCTTAACTTCTGGAACCTGACTTTACCTCCAGGTACTATCAGAATACAACTGAATTATAGGATACCCATTTGGTGTCCTCTGGAAAATTGGCTGGTATAAGAAACCCCTCTATTTGGCCACAGAAGTGTGCTGAGTCTGAGAATAGGAAAAACAGTTTGGTTTTTCTTATCTCATACAAGCTTTGTACATAGCAACAGAGTTAAAGAGATAGCAAGTCCATAAACTCTAATTTCTCTATGCTTCCAACCATAAAGCAACTCTCCCAAATCTCTAAAGCAGTGCATTCAAAAAGTGAGTCTAAAATGCGTATTCTCACCCTTGTCTCCAACTCCAGGGGACATCTTACAATCTGGAATTGTAACAAGTACTCCAGATCATTCTGATGCAATTGTTTGTTGCAGTTAAGTAACAGGTAGCAACAATTAGAAAATGTCTTTTACAAAGATCCTTAACTTTTATTCATTAACCCATGCTAATCATTTAAAAAGGCTCAAGGAAAACAAACAAACAAACAAACGTACCTTTTTCCTTAATCGAGCAGCATTTACCAATTCGCCATTATGTGCCACAGCTATCTTCCCATGAAGTGTTTCAACAACAAAGGGCTGACAATTTTCTAATTCACATTTTCCTGTAGTGGCATATCTTGTGTGTCCAATTCCAAGATTTGAAACATATAATTTTTTCAAATTGTCTTCAGTAAAGACGTGATTTACAAGACCCATTCCCTTGAGAAATCAAAAAATGCAACTTAGAAAAAAACAGACTAGTACTGCTAGTAATAAACGCCTCTCTTCTCTGCTCAGCCAATCCAAATAAAGACAAAGAAGTACATTTAATTTCTGTGTTTCAGAATTCTAATCTAAAAAAAAAAGGCCAAAAACAAATAACCTAACTGTAAGAACTGTGAAGCACTTACTTAAAAAAAAAAAAAAACTTTATTGAGGGAAAAGTCACATAACATAAAATTAACCATTCTACAGAGAAAAATTTAGTGGCATTTAATACCTTCAATGTTGAAGCACTTGTGTTTCATAAGATACTATTCACTAAAACATTTAAGAACAGATGTACTAAGCAATAAAATTTGTCAAGCATAAAAACTAAGATTTGCATTAAACAAATCAAAGCATCTTAAAGCATTTAAATAAATGACTCCCTATTTGAGTTGGTCTTAGGCAAAAAATTGTCACTGGGGAAGAAATACATCCTAATTTGACAAATGTTAGGATATAAAGTTGAAAGTGGCTGATCCAAAGAATATCCCTTTGATTGCAAATTATTTATTCAAACACCCCCCCCCATATTAATGATCACCTGTCTTTTGTTATCTTTGTCATCCCATTTCTTTCACTTTTTAATTAATTAATTTATTTTTTTGAGACGTAGTTTTACTCTTGTTGCCCAGGCTGGAGTGCAATGGCATGACATCGGCTCACCGCAATCTCTGCCTCCCAGGTTCAAATAATTCTCCTACCTCAGCCTCCCAAGTAGCTGGGATCACAGGCATGCGCCACCACACCTGGCTAATTTTGTATTTTGAGTACTCCCGACCTCAGGTGATCCTCCCACCTTGGCCTCCCAAAGTCCTGGGATTACAGGCATGAACCACCACACCCAGCCTGTTATCAAGATTTCTTTCTTTCTTTTTTTTTTTTTTTGAGACAGAGTCTCGCTCTGTTGCCCAGGCTGGAGTGCAGTGGCCGGATCTCAACTCACTGCAAGCTCTGCCTCCCGGGTTCACGCCATTCTCCTGCCTCAGCCTCCCGAGTGGCTGGGACTACAGGCGCCCGCCACCTCGCCCGGCTAGTTTTTTTTTGTATATTTTTAGTAGAGACGGGGTTTCACCGTGTTAGCCAGGATGGTCTTGATCTCCTGACCTCGTGATCCGCCCGTCTCGGCCTCCCAAAGTGCTGGGATTACAGGCTTGAGCCACCGCGCCCGGCCAAGATTTCTTAAAGTTCAAATTTACCTTGTGTGATTTGAATGTTGGCACTGAACTCCCGTCACTAGTCACAATACCAGCACTCTCCTGACCCCTGTGAATATAAAAAGATACTAGCTGTTAAATCTGCCAATTGATAAGCTTCTTGAAGAACTTTATCAAGCATACTTTCTCGACAAGCATCCATGAACTTAGTGTGACAACACATTAAATGCTACTTGTACTAGCACTACTCCTATTGATGATGCTGATGATTAGCAATCACAGCAGATGACAATGTAACAATTAGATATCTAATTCTAACTAACATGTCCTAAGCATTTTACGCTGTAAAAATAAATAATTTAAAACCTATTGGAACCCCAAATATACTTTAGGCCTTAAGAGAGATATGACTGTGATCCAAGTCACATATGGTTACAACTTCTGTTTCTCAGACTATAGATTAACTCACTTTCTAATTTTTCTTGTTCTATACAATGACTAGAGAGAATTAAAAGACATCAGAGACGGCCAGGCGTGGTGGCTCACGCCTGTAATCCCAGCACTTTGGGAGGCCGACACGGGCAGCTCAGGAGGTCAAGAGTTGGAGACCATCCTGGCCAACTCTCGACTAAAAATACAAAAATTAGCTGGCCATGGTGGCACACGCTTGTAGTCCCAGCTACTGAGGAGGCTGAGGCAGGAGAAACGCTTGAATCAGGGAGGCGGAGGTTGCAGTGAACCAAGAAGAAAAAAAAAAAGACATCAGAGATGATAACATCCTGCCTTCTCAAGTGATGACCTCTGTTAAAGATTAACTTCTAGGCGGAGGCGGGTGGATCACAAGGCCAGGAGACTGAGACCATCCTGGCTAACATGGTGAAACCCCGTCTCTATTGAAAACACAAAAAATTAGCCGGGTGTGGTGGTGTGCGCCTGTAGTCCCAGCTACTTGGGAGGCTGAGGCAGGAGAATGGTGTGAACCCAGGAGGCGGAGCTTGCAGTGAGCCGAGATCGCACCACTATACTCCAGCCTGGGCGACAGAGCAAGACTCCGTCTCAAAAAAAAAAAAAAAAAAAAAAGATAACTTCTGCTTTGCTGTCCTGCATAGACCAAATGAAAAAAACCCATTAACAATTACATCCTCTGTAAATATGTTAAAGGTACCCTTCCCCAAAAGAACCACCACCTATAACCAATCAAACTGCTGTAACTGGGCGCTAACCTTGTATAAAAAATGTGATTCTGCTAAAAACTCCTGTCTGCCTATAGAAATGAAACCTTAACTTTCCTACTTTGCAATGCTGACTCCATTCCTTGGAGTTGGTGTTTCCAGGTGAGTCATCCTCAAACTTGGCGCTTGAATAAACTCTCTTTAAACTAGATTCTGATCCTTTTATTTAGGTTGATAGCATGAGTGATCTAATTTGGCTTTCACAACAATCCTATGAAGTCGGTACTATGATTACCACGCCCATTTTACAGATAACCACACACTAAAGCAATAGAAAGGAAGTTACTTTCCCATTGTCAAACAGACAGCAAGTGGTACAGCCAGGATTCGAATACAGACAACCCAACTGCAGAATTTATGCTTCTAACCTCTACACTTTATAACCTCTAAATAGGGTTTCAACAGGATGAGTATGTAGATATAAATTAAAACCTCCAAATATAACAGAGGCAAAATGTGTAGTTGGTACTGAAACTATAACCATTTTTTGTGCCTTTCTGCATTTTCCAAATGTTCTCCAATAAATAGCACTTTTATTATTAGAAAAAAAAAATGTTGTTTTTGAAAACCCTCTGCTGACCAGGCACTCTTTCCCATGTCTGTGTCTCATTTCCTGCATTAGTGTTTTTAAGTGGTGATACAGAGAAAACAGCCAAAATCTAGACTGAAGGTAGGGCAAGACATAGTAAAGACTAAGAGCATCCATACCACTGTGCAGTATAAACTCTCATAAAGGTTCCAACTGCTTTACAATTTTTAATAGTTCTGAACAAGTGCTATAAATAGTAGATGTTTATTGACCAATTTTTGTTCCAGAGAACATATATATCAGGATAGAAACAAAAAGTAAACCTCTTCCATATGTGCCTGTAGACTTTAGTGGCTGTTAATACATTGATTTATTTGGTAAAAAGGAACCTTTTTCAAAATTATATATTGCAATTGTTGCAGCATTTTATTAACAAGAAAAACTATAACATTAAATACGTTGCCAAGTAAAACTCTAAAAAACACTTGGCATGGTCACAGCTCAGAGCAGCCTCAAGAAATGATTTTATTAAATGCATTAAATACTGAAAATAGATATGCATAATACTATATACCATATGGGACTAAATAAATTATGACTTATGATTAATTTTATTTAGTGAAATGCTATGGGGTCTGTAAGTTAACCAATGTTAGAGGACTAGGTGATTCATGTCTGTGGAAATACATTATTAACATTGGTTATAAACCTCTGGGAAAAAAACTCTGCCAACCATTTTCAAAACAATTTTTAAAAATCAACAATCATTTGGTAAAACAGTAAATTATGAAAGAAAAGAAATACACAAAAAACAGTTTTCTTTCCCTTTTGTCTCAAGGGTAGTTCTTCCTTCAAGCTGAAATGAATATGGTTAAAAATCATTTAGGTCCAGGCTTCTTTAATCACAAAGCCTGCTTATTTGGCAGTTTCTCAAGTTACTCCCTCAGGCAGCTTGAACCAGTTAAACTAGATCCTTTCAGCTCTTCAGAGCTTATTGACAACCAGCCGTCTGGTTTCCTAGGAAACAAAACCTTGGCTAGAAATAGTGAATCATTTCCAGGTCACTTTCAACATGGAGAGTGGAGCAGGAAAGCACTGGACTGAGGAGGAGGTTAAAGCTTTGCTAAGTGTCTGGGCAGAAAAAAATATACGAAAACAACTTTATGGAACACTAAGAAATAAAGGAATATTTATTTACATTGCTAAAAGGCTGCAATCATTAGGAGTATACAGAGATTGGAAACAGTGCCAGGCTAAGTACAAAAATCTCAAATATGAATACAGAACAGTTAAATATGCCCATAATTCTGGAGACAGCTCTAAAACTATGAAGTTCTTCCACGATTTGGATGTAATCCTGCAGTATGAACCTGCCACACAATTTACAGAGGAAGATGCAAATGGCAGGTACCTGGAAACGCTCAGCCCAAGTACAGCCCCAGAGACCACTGAAGGTAAAAAAAAAAAAAAAAAGTACTCTTTTGTTTTTGTTTTGTTTTACAGTTTTACAAACTGTAAAAGCTCAAGACTTCTGAGGCCGTATGATAAATATAGACGGAAATATCAAGACTGAGGAAAAAGAACCAATTTATTATGCTATTTTGCACAAGGTTAAGAATTAAGTTTTTTAAAAAGAGGTTAAATATTACCACTTTAAAAAAATCTGTAAAATACAGAAAAAGCACATTACAATGGCACCAACTGCTAGTGCCAACTGCATGTGATGTTTCTGAAATATGGATTGGGTTCTAAAAATTGTTTAAGTTTTAATTTTGTAAGAGTGGCAAAAAGGGGGAAAAATATCAAAAACATTGATCAACTGATGTTTTTCCACAGCTCCAAACAAGAACTTTCTCCTTTATTTTGTTTCCATTTTCCTAAATTGATAAATAAAAGCACATTTCAAATAACTGTTCAACACTATTTCATTACTTGTTTCGAAGAACAGCTCCATTTTAACAATGAAGAACAGCTCCATTTTAACAATGAAGTATCACAAAGATGTAAGAGATTAAATGATCTGAGACTAAGTGATTTAGAGGAGTTTCTTGACGCACTGTGTTGTTAAACCCAATACTGCCGGGCGCGGTGGCTCAAGCCTGTAACCCCAGCACTTTGGGAGGCCGAGATGGGCGGATCACAAAGTCAAGAGATCGAGACCATTCTGGCTAACACGGTGAAACCCCCGTCTCTACCAAAAACTACAAAAAAAACTAGCTGGGTGAGGTGGCGGCGCCTGTAGTCCCAGCTACGCTGGAGGCTGAGGCAGGAGAATGGCGTAAACCCGGGAGGCGGAGCTTGCAGTGAGCTGAGATCCGGCCACTGCACTCCAGCCTGGGTGACAGAGCGAGACTCTGTCTCAAAAAAAAAAAAAAAAAAAAACCAATACTATTTACATAGAATCTGCTCACTGTCTGTGGAAGCATTAGTAGGCAAAGGGAGGGAAATCAATGACAGTAATAAGATTTCTACCATAGTCTAAATCTTATAAATGCTATTTTTAAGAGCAGAATTATTCAAAAATCTGTAACACCCAATACCTGTGTGTACCATGGGCAAAACACTAAGCTATATACATTTAGTAATGTGAAACCTCAAAAAGGACAGAACTGCAAATAAATTTAACACCTGAGAGAAAATAGTAAATAGTATAATAAGAGTACCAAATGTGAATTGGGTTAAGAGGACAAAGATTACAACTGATTAACTTAAGTTAACTAATTTTCATGTTTACAGCTCAGTAACAAATCATTTCATTAAAAGAAGAATCCCTCCTGCCTACATTCTTTCCATTTCTGAGATGACACCAAATTCTGAGAAAGCTTTGTAGTTATTACCATATTAAACAGCAATTACATTATTTTATTCAATTAAACACCTTCGACTCTTCACTATTTAAGTGTTTTAAATATTGATTAAGAAATAAGTAAATCACTTAGCTTCTGAAAGTCCCCGATTTTAACCAGGAGTTGGTCTGATGAAGATGTGGGTGCCAATATCTCCACTTCTTAAAGGGATCTTCAGCCCTTTAAGGTATTCCCTTGGCTCCAAACTCCTTCATTTTCACTCATAAACAGAGGGACTATACTTACAACTTAACTATGCATGTTTAGGTACCTCAAACCCCCAATTCCAAAATCAAACTCTCTCTTCTCCCATCAACTTTTTTTTTTTTTAAGAGAGAGGGTTTCAGTCCTGTCACCCAAGCTGGAATGCAGTGACGTGATCTTGGCTCACTGCTGCCTTAACTTCCAGGACTCAAATGATCCTCCCATCTCAGCCTCCTGAATAGCTGAGACTATGGGGCATGAGCCACCATGCCCGGCTAATTTTTTGTATTTTTGGTAGAGATGGGTTTCACCATGTTGCCCTGGCTAGTCTCGAACTCCTGGGCTCAAGAGATTCTCCTGCTTCCGCCTCCCAAAGTGAGGCATGATCCACCACATCTAGCCTGAATTTGATCCTCCTACAAATTGCTTCCACCTTAGCCTCACTATATTTCCAATCACTTATACAGAAACATTTGAGATATCCTTGATTTTTGGCCAGTCACTAAGTCTTTAAAAAATCTGCTGGCATACTGCATAAAATTTTCTCTCTGCTCTATTCTCATTATGACTAACCAGAACTTCATTGTCTCTCATATAGAATATTAATGTAACCTCTTTACTGGGCTCCCTGGTTTTCAGCCTCTTCTCGTACACTTTCCACAATACCACTAGTTGTTTTTACATTTTTAAATTATAAAATTATAAGCACATTAACATTTTGATTGCATTAAAAATAATCTTTTTTTTTTTTTTTTTTTTGAGACGGAGTCTCGCTCTGTCGCCCGGGCTGGAGTGCAGTGGCCGGATCTCAGCTCACTGCAAGCTCCGCCTCCCGGATTTACGCCATTCTCCTGCCTCAGCCTCCCGAGTAGCTGGGACTATAGGCGCCCGCCACCTCGCCCGGCTCGTTTTTTGTATTTTTTAGTAGAGACGGGGTTTCACTGTTAGCCAGGATGGTCTCGATCTCCTGACCTCGTGATCCGCCCGTCTCGGCCTCCCAAAGTGCTGGGATTACAGGCTTGAGCCACCGCGCCCGGCCTAAAAATAATCTTTATACCCAAGATTAATCATGATCTAAAATTAAATATTACAATTAATGGTTCCATAATATTTAACTGAGTGTGGGTCTTCACCCCCCTCAGGCAAATGATACTGCAATTAATAACTTTTGTCCATTTTTAGTATTATTACTTTAGGACACAAGTCCTAATATTGATTCAGGAGGATATAATTACTTTGGTTTTTTGTTGTTGTTTTGTTTTGGGTTTTTCGTTTTGTTTTGTTGTGTTTGAGATGGAGTCTCACTCTGTCAAAAAGGCTGGAGTGCAGTGGTGCGATCTCAGCTCACCACAACCTCTGCTTCCCAGGTTCAAGCGATTCTCCTGCCTCAGCCTCCTGAGCTGGGATTAGAGGCGCACGCCACCATGCCCAGCTAGTTTTTGTATTTTCAGTAGAGACAGGGTTTCACCATGTTGACTAGGCTGGTCTCGAAGTCCTGTCCTCAAGTGATCTGCCCACCGTGGCCTCCCAAAGTGCTGGCATTACAGGCCTTAGGCATCCCGCCTGGTCATTACTTTGAAACATTATTTCTAAAATAACTGCTTTCCAAAATAACTGTACTTCACTAGCCATGAATGTCCCTTCTGTAGAACCATTGTCATGCAAAATTATGGAGTATTGACGGGAAAAATGGACTTTCCAAATTTAATAAGTAAATAGTTATTTAGGCCAGGCGTGGTGGCTCATCCCTGTAATCCCAGCACTTTGGGAAGTTGAGGAGGGTGGATCACCTGAGGTCAGGAGTTCAAGACCAGCCTGACCAACAGGGTGAAACGCTGTCTCTACTAAAAATACAAAAAATTAGCTGGGTGTGGTGGTGGGCACCTGTAATCCCAGCTACTTGGGAGGCTGAGACAGGAGAATCGCTTGAACCCAGGAGGCAGAGGTTGTAGTGAGCCGAGATCACGCCTCTGCACTCCAGGCTGGGCGACAAAACTCCATTTCAAAATAAATAAATAACGATTTAGGCTAATTTAAGAAACAATGGCCTATAATGATATACAAATTGGTAACTTTTAATTTGCATTTGTTTAATTACCAGTAAGGTGGAACACTTTTCTATACATTTATTCACTTTTACAAATTGACCATTCATGTCAACTAGGGTCTTAGAAATCTGCGTCATTTTCTTGCCTTACGATTTATTTGATCTACAGAATCCAAAACTTTTTTTTTTTTTTTTTTGAGACAGAGTCTCGCTCTGTCGCCCGGGCTGGAGTGCAGTGGCCGGATCTCAGCTCACTGCAAGCTCCGCCTCCCGGGTTCCCGCCATTCTCCTGCCTCAGCCTCCCGAGTAGCTGGGACTACAGGCGTCCGCCACCTCGCCCGGCTAGTTTTTTTTTTTGTATTTTTTAGTAGAGACGGGGTTTCACCGTGTTAGCCAGGATGGTCTCAATCTCCTGACCTCGTGATCCGCCCGCCTCGGCCTCCCAAAGTGCTGGGATTACAGGCTTGAGCCACTGCGCCCGGCCCAGAATCCAAAACTTTTTAAGGTAATCAAAGTTTTTTCCCTAAGGCTTAAGAAGCCCTCCTTGCACCAGGTTTGATTCATTATATAATGTTTTCTGGTTTTTCCTATGGCGGAACCAGCAGAATTTTTATTGGTGTGTGATAAATGGAAGAAGGGAAGAAAATGAAAGTGCCTTTTCCACTGTTGGGATCAATCTCATGCAAGTGGTAGGGATAGGCTGCTTGTTAGGCAGCAAGTAGCCAGGACCAGAGCCATGGCAAAGGACCCAAATACACTTTTGACTAACTCTACGAGGCTTCATGTTCTGCTAAATCTGATCATCCTCAGCCTCAGAATTCCTTTGGCCTACAGCTGCCAAACCACATTCCTTCAGTGGTCAAGTTTCCCCTCTATTTCACTCCTCTTATTTTATACCAAATGCATCTCAAGTAATGATTTAAGAGTTTCAGTTTAAAATCCCCAGAGCCTCTGCCTACAGTTTTAGGATTCATGCTGTGGAATGAGGAGCAACTTAGGAAAAAATTATCTGAAGAAGTCGGAGAGAGAGCTTTTCTGTTTCACTATCATTTGTATATTTGGTCCAGACTCTTTTCTATGGCGGTAAATCTAGACTCTAAACCAGGTAATAGAATAGAAACCCTGCCTTTCTTTACTGCTCTCATACTCAAGCTCAGGTGTTAAATAACCTGGGCCCTGTTTCTCTAAAGATAATTCTTACATAACTCCACATTTTTATTTTCCCTATTTTCAAACAAATCTAAAATATTCCTCAACAACATTTTAGCCTAAAGCAATTATAAAACCTGATTTAATTTTTCGACAATTTTTACCTTGAGAGTTAAATACAACTGTGCCATCTGAAAGCAGTGATGTGCTTTTGTACTTATGTTTGTTTTTCATTTGTTTTCCTCTTTTAACATAGAAACCCTAATAGAGTTTTTAAGATGATAAAGAGCATACCTTTTCTTTTTCTTCAACGGGAAAGCCTGTAAACATAATGGTGAATCATGATTTTAAAAGAATGTTTATGCCACTAAAATCACACCTAACAGTTGATCTATTAATGTAAAATACAACGCTACTTTTGTTACTCAATAAAATAGAACTGGAAAAACATTTGGAAATAAAATGATTAATGAGATGAGTAAATTTTTAATTTAAACATTACAAAGAGCAATCAAACGATACTTATCTACCTCCCAATTAGTCTGCAATTTCACTGTAATTATAATTCATCTTCATGTGTCAATTTGAGTTAAAAATCATATAAGTTGGATTCCTTTCTAAGATGTACTTCATCCTCCTCATTCGATCACTTTAAAAAGTAGCCTATGCCTCATTTTATGAAAGCCTATATAAAAGCATCCAAACCCTAAAATAAGGAAATCAAAGGAGGACTTCAGTTTTTATGGTTGGCATGGTTCTTTTAAATGACATATCCCTTAATCCATTTAAACATAATTTAGATTAACTTCTGGAAACTTTAGTATGTATCAATCAATAAATTATATAAGATACTTAAAAACTCTAAGATATTTGATCATATATGCCAAAAAAAACAGCATTTTCTAATTATCTATCTCATTGCAGGACCCACTTTTACATTACTGGTATTATTTAGCAAATGCCTACTCTGTTAGAGAACCCAAGATACAAATATAAATAAAACACCACATTTTAAAAATGTAAGGCTGGGCACGGTGGCTCACGCCTGTAATCCCAGCACTTTGGGAGGCCGAGGATCACCTAAGGTTAGGAGTTTGAGATTAGCCTGGCCAACATGGTGAAACTTCGTCTCTACTAAAAATACAAAAATTAGCCAGGTGTGGTGGCAGATGCTGTAATCCCAGCTACTCGTAAGGCTGAGGCAGGAGAATTGTTTGAACCCGGAAGGCAGAGGTTATGGTGAGCCAACATCACGCCACTGCATTCCACTCCAGCCTGGGCAACAGAGTGAGACTGTCTCAAAAAAAAAAAAAAAGTAATTTAACTTGAAAACTAACTACAACCATTTCTAAAAACTTACAAAATTATCAAACAATTCTAGCAGAAATTCAAAATAGATCATGTCTATTTTGGATGGAAAAAATTGGATTTTTCTTTAAATACATAAATATTTAAACTATATTATACAAAATTTTATTACAAAATGTCTATCACAAATCTATTTTGAAGAATATTTTGAAGAATATGATCACATTTAGCTAAAGCTATTAGGATTATCAGTTATGTTATTTCTAAAAGAAATTCTGTTATATTTCCAGGCAAAATGTCAATTGCATCAGAAGATAAGGAAGATGTCTCAGGAAATCCTTTACTTCTGGTTTCTCATGTCAGACCAATGGAACTAGGTATAGTATAATGAGTGGGAAAGAATGAAACTGATCTAATTTCAAACTAGAAGATAAGACTGGTTTCTAATCTGAGAAAATCGACAATTTTTCCCGGAAGAAACACTCAGAATTAATTTATGTTTTCCTCCCTTTTTGCCAACCCATACTGAAAAAAATTATTTCTAAAGCAAATGATTTCTTTACCAAATTTAAGTTTCCTAGAAATACAGGTTCTCTAATTTCCAAACCTTACTCTTTAAATATAAGAAATCTGATGGCTAGACTTACACATAGTAATGCACATGATCACTTTAGTGGCAAGGGATTAAGACAAACAGAATTTTACATTTGAAAGTAAACATCAGAGCCACAACCAGGTCAAGGATTCAGTGTAAATCCTTCTTTGCTTCTATTTTTCTTTTCTTTTTTTTTTTTTTGGAGACCGAGTCTCACTCTGTTGCCCAGGCTGGAATGCACTGTCACGATCCCAGCTCACTGCAACCTCTGCCTCTGGTTCAGGCGATTCTCCTACCTCGGCCTCCCAAGTAGCTGGGATTACAGGCGCGTACCACCATGCCCAGCTAATTTTGTATATTTAGTAGAGACGGGGTTTCACCATGTTAGCCAGGCTGATCTAGAACCCCCAACCTTTGGTGATCCACTCGCCTAGGTCTTCCAAAGTGCTGGGATTACAGGCATGAGCCACCACACCCGGCCGCTTCTAATTTCTTATTGAAGCTAGAAGCAAAAACCTTACTTCTAACTTAAATAATAGAAAAACCTATTTGTTTTTTTTGTTGTTGTTGTTGAGACGGAGTCTGGCTCTGTCGCCCAGGCTGGAGTGCAGTGGCCGGATCTCAGCTCACTGCAAGCTCCGCCTTCCGGGTTTACGCCATTCTCCTGCTTCAGCCTCCCAAGTAGCTGGGACTACAGGCGCCCACCACCTCGCCCGGCTAGTTTTTTGCATTTTTTTTTAGTAGAGACGGGGTTTCACCGTGTTAGCCAGGATGGTCTTGATCTCCCGACCTCGTGATCCGCCCGTCTCGGCCTCCCAAAGTGCTGGGATTACAGGCTTGAGCCAGCGCGCCCGGCCAGAAAAACCTATTTGTAACGCAAATAAGAAAAAAAATTCTGAAAAGCATCTCAAAGCAAAGACATTAAATATACCACAAAATATCTCAAATAAATGCTATAAAGTTTTCTTCAATGACATAAAACTCGTGAATCTGATAAAAGTTGTTAATTGTAATATCATTTGTATGATAGGGGCCAAAACCTAATCTCAATTAAATATTACTGAACCATTAATTTAATATTTAATTTTAAATTATGGCCAGGCACAGTGACTCACACCTGTAATCCCAGCACTTTGGAAGGCCAAGGTGGGGGATCACTTGAGACCAGTTTGAGACTAGCCTGGGCAACAGAGCGAGACCCCTCCATGCCTAAAAAATTATTAAAAATAGGCCAGGTGCAGTCAGTGGCTCATGCCTGTAGTCCCAGCTACTTGTGAGGCTGAGGCAGGAAGGCTCACTTGAACCCAGGGGTTCAAGGCTGCAGTGAGCCATGACTGTGTTACTGCACTCGAGCCTGTGCAGCAGAGTCTAGGGGAAAAAAAACGAAAGAAACAAAATAAATTATGATTAATCTTGGGTATAATTCGAAGATATTTATGTATGTATGTATATATGTTGAGACAGTCTCGCTCTGTCGCCAGGCTAGAGTGCAGCGGTGAGATCCCGGCTCACTGCTATCTCCGCCTCCCAGGTTCAAGTGATTCTCCTGCCTCAGCCTCCTGAGTAGCTGGGATTACAGGCACGCACCACCACACCCAGCTAGTTTTTGTATTTTCAGTAAAGACAGGGTTTCACCATGTTGGCCAGGATGGTCTTGACCTGCTGACCTTGTGATCCGCCTGCCTCGGCTGCCCAAAGTGCTGGGATTACAGGCGTGAGACACCGCACCTGGCTGAAGATTATTTTCAATGCAAACAAAATGTTAATGTCATGCACAGTAGCTTGTGCCTGTGATCCCAGCTACTCTGGAGGCTCGCTTGAGCCTGGGAGGTTCAGACTGCAATGAGCGGCGATCTCTCCACTACACTCTAGCCTTGGTGAAAGAAAATTGCTTTCTTTTTAAAAAATTTTATTTTATTTTATCTTATTTTGAGATGGTGTCTCACTCTTTCGCCCAGGCTGGAGTGCAGTGGTGTATTCTCAGCCCATTGCAACCTCCACCTCCTGGACTCAAGCAATCCTCCCACCTCAGCCTCCCAAGTACCTGGTACCACAGGCACATGCCACCAAGCCTGGCTAATTTTTGCATTTTTTTGTAGAGACGGGTTTTGCCCTGTTGCCCAGGCTGGTCCCCAACTCCTGAGCTCAGGCAATCCACCTGCCTTGGTACCCCAAAGTGCTGGGATTACAGGCCTGAGCCACCATGCCCAGCCAAAACTTCCTTTCTTTAATAATATTACATCCAATTTGAAACTCTGTCTAAAAAAAAAAAAAAACCCCACAAAAACCAAAGTTAATGTGCTTGTAATTTTATAATTCAAAAAATGAACCTACTTCTTTTACGAAAATGAAATCTGAGGCCGGGCGCAGTGGCTCACGCCTGTAATCCCAGCACTTTGGGAGGCCGGGGCGGGCGGATCACGAGGTCAGGAGATCGAGACCATCCTGGCTAACTCGATGAAACACCATCTCTACTAAAAATGCAAAAATTAGCCGGGCGTGGTGGCAGGCGCCTGTAGTCCCAGCCACTCGGGAGGCTGAGGCAGGAGAATGGCATGAACCCGGGAGGCGGAGCTTGCAGTGAGCCGAGATCGCCCCACTGCACTACAGCCTGGGCAACAGAGGGAGACTCTTGTCTCAAAAAAAAAAAAAAAAAAAAGAAAATGAAATCTGAGAAAAGCACAAGATAATATGGTTATCAAAATAACCAATATAAAGTCAGGTACTGTCAGTAATGTAAATGAAGTATAAAACTGTTCTAGAGACCTAATACACACCATGGCATATTAAAGGATTTATAACTAAGTGGAGACATACTGCCTAGGAACAAGGCATTATGAAATTTCTGAAACACTTCCCTACCGTTGAAAGAAAATACTTCATTTAAAATGGCTTTAGTCTTTCTGTAATTTTCACAAGGCGTAAACACTGATTGTTCCGTGTGACTCTTCCAAGCCCTCAGCTCACGAGTAACCTCAGTTCTCAACCCTGACTACACATTAGATTCACAATCTGGGGATGAAGGATGAGGCAGGTACCAGAGTGGTGGTTTTTAAATGCTTCCCAGTAGACTGATATATAGCCAAAGAAAATCACAAGATAAAGAAAGGAGTTAAATTCTTTGTACCTATCCTATTTCAAAACAAATTATCTACAATGAGTCATTTTCTTATATAATTGTTTTCTACAGTAAATGCTACACATTTAAATACTGAACTTCCACTATATACTGATATACACCCTACATACTAAAGGAGTGATATGGAAGAGAAAAAAATGATATACAGGAAAGATGATCAAAATGTGACTAAAAAGCCACAACTTTATTAAAGCCAGTAACTGGCATAATGGACAGATTTAGGTTCGGAATTTGTTTCCCCACTGTTTAAGAGAAAAGCTAAGCTATGATTTGTTACTCCATCTCCTATGGAGGAAACTGCTTTCTTTAATAATGTTGCATCCAATTATTTACCTTGTCTGATGTATATAATGCATATGTCTTTTACCTCTTTACCTAATGCAGGTATCTCTACGTCAGTATTGGAACCCTCTAATAATACAACTTTTATCCCAACTGTAGCAAATGAAGGAGGAAAGCACTGGACTGTGCCAGAAGTCAGGGCTCTAATAGACATCTGGTCTGATAAAAGCATACAACGACAACTAGAGGGAACAGTGAGAAATAAGAGGATATTTGAACAAATTGCGGCCAAGCTTCAGAAATCTGGAATACAGAGAGACTGGAAACAGTGCAGAACAAAGTACAAAAACCTAAAACATGAATACAAGATCGTAAGAACAGCTCAAGATCTAGGCATGACTAAGAGTATGAAATTTTTTACTGAGTTGGATGCTATTCTGGGACCCAATAGAACAGAAAAATCACGAGACCAGGAGTCCCAAGATGGAGAACATGTCACAGAATGTGCCAACGTAAAAATGGGAGAGGACCAGACAGGTAGGAAGGTGAAGAAAAATAATCTTAACATCATGTTACATCATACAGGTTCAAGGATCCATTTTCCAAAATGCTTGGAATCAGATTGTTTTAGATTTAGACATTTTTTCAGATTTTAGAGTATCTGCATATACATTGTGAGGTATCTTAGAAAGGGGAGTCAAGTCCAAACATGAAATTCACATGTGTTTCATACATACAGCTTAAAGCTAATTTTATGCAGTATTTTTAATAATTTTGTGCATGAAACAAAGTTTTGACTGTACCCATCACATGAGGTCAACTGTATAATTTTCCACAGGTAGCATCATGTTGGTGCTCAAAAAATTTCAGATTTTGTAGCATTTCAGATTTCCTATGAGGGATGCTCAACCTGTATTGAAAATATTCAGTACCATAAGAGGAATGTTATATACGTAAGTTAAATAGGTTTCATTACATGCTATTTCACAAACTAGCTTAATTTATTATGAAACAGATTTAGTATACATTTGATCTTCCCCAGAATAGAAACAGTACAGTTACACAAAAAGGAGGAAATAAAACTGGATTCCCAGAATAAAGTTTAAAATAGATCAATTTTAATAAAGCAAATATGCAACCCCAGATGGCAGAAGTTAAAGTAAATTTTCATACTAATTGTGGTAAAACTGAGTAGAATAGAAAAAGGGCATTGAAGAACTTAGAAAAATATAAAATACATGAGACTTTCTTAGAAGTAGTACGTTTCTCTGGGACCCATCATAAATGTCTTTAAATTATATTTAAACCTAAGGATTGAGATACAGTACATACACACAAAGACATGATAGCATGAAATAAACTGAATGAGTTCTAGACCAGGATTCAGGAAGTCAAAGTTCTAAGGCTCTGTGGAACCTTGAAGTAACCAAGTGTCTCCTCTAGACCAGGGGTCCCCAACACCTGGACCCTTACTGGTCCGTGGCCTGTTACGAACTGGGTTGCACAGCAGGAGATGAGTGGTGGATGAGTCAAGTTTTTTCTGTATTTACAGACACTCCCCATCGTGCACATTACGACCTGAGCTCCACCTCCTGTCAGATCAATGGCAACATTAGATTCTCACATTAGATTAGAATACTGGTGCATGAAGACTGTTGTGAACTGTGCAGGCAAGGGATCTAGGTTATGTGCTCCTAGATTAGATGAGAATCTAATGCCTGATGATCTGTCACTGTCTCCCATCACTCCCAGATGGGACCATCTAGTTGCAGGAAAGCAAGCTCAGGGCTCCCACTGATTCTAGATTATGGTGAGTTGTTTAATTATTTCATTATATATTACAGTATAATAATAATAATAGAAATAGAGTGCACAATAAATGTAATGCACTTGAATCATCCCAAAACCACGGCGCCCTCACCCCCTGGTCCATGGAAAAATTGTCTCCCATGAAACCAGTCCCTGGTGCCAAAAGGTTGGAGACTGCTGCTCTAGACCTGACTCCAAAATTGGGGGGTGTGGACAAGATGGTCTTAAAGACCTCTACTAACCACAATGTCTCCAGATTTTATTATCTGGCTTAAATGATGAGTCCCAATTCTAAGATAGTCTGTGTCTAGGGAAGAGAGGGGAACAATAGACAGTTAAGACTGGAAATGCTGGTGAGAAATCTCAAAATATTTCACTGGTGGACAAGAAAGAAACTGGTATGCTAGAGAACTATACATCTCCCCCAGTTAGATGACTACAGATAAAGCAGCCCAAAAGCAGTGGCATGATATCTTCATACAGTCAATGCTGGAGATGCAGCTAAAGATGATTCCATTAGTTATGTCAGAAGACCTAGTTAGAGACTCAGATCCATACCCAATATCTATAGTGACAAAATGATGCTTAAAGGTAGGGAATCTAACCTATGGAAAAGCAAATAATCATATTTACTACTAGGGTCCCTTTAAAAAGGAAAATACTACATTAAAGTTTAAAACACAATTCTGGGCCAAGCGTTGTGGCTCATGCCTATAATCACAGCACTTTGGGAAGCCGGGGTAGGTGGATCACTTGAGGCCAGGAGTTTGAGACCAGCCTCGCCAACATGGCGAAACCGCATCTCTACAAAAAAATACACAAAAAATTAGCTAGGCCTGGTGGCACATGCCTGTAATCCCAGCTACTCAGGAGGCTGAGGCATGAGAATCCTTGGAACCTGGGAGGCAGAGGTTGCAGTAAGCCGAGATCGCACCACAACTACAGCCTGGGCAACAGAGTGAGACTCTGCCTCAAAAACAAACAAATAATCTAAATAAATAAAACACGATTCTGAAGTAAACTTAAAAAGTCAATATATATCCCCTTATGTTCATACAATCATTGCTGGATATGTAGCTGAAGGTGATTCGGTCAGTAATAAGTCAGAAAGCATAGGAGATACAGATAAAAAACAAGGTCTTGACACAGGTAAAATAATATTCAGGTATTTTGTTTTGTTTTGTTTTTGGTGTGTGACAAAGTATATACATAAAATGCTATTATAAGACACTGTTATGGCCTGAACTGTGTTCCTCCCACCAATGTTCATATATTGAAGCCTTAATCCCCAATGTGATGTATTTGGAGACAGGGCCTTTGAATGATAACTAGCTTTAGATGAGATCATCACAGTGGTGCCCTCATAATGGGTTTTAGATTTTCTATCAATATATTAATAGATGCTACCATACCTAAGAAATTATGTTATAACATTGTATGAGGTACTGTTGGATCATAACTCAAAACACATAAATGGAAGGTGGAAATAATTAATGGAAGCAATGTTCCCCATGGCTGTTTTTCTCCAAGTGTAGCAGCATCAGCATTAACTGAGAACTTACTCAAAATGCAAATTATTGGGTCCCATCCAGAATCAGAAACTCTGGTATTGGGGCCTAGCAATCTGTTTTAACAAGTCTTCCAGGTGATAATGATGCAAGCAAGTTTGAGAATCATTACCCTCTGGTATAAGGCGCTAAGGGTGTGGAGGTGAAATTTCGTGCTTGCTACCTGATAGTTTGCTTCTTCTACACAGACCAAAACCGGGGAGGAGGAGCTCACCAAGCCCCCAAGCTGAAGCTTATCTGTTAAAAAGACCTTGTACCTAGTCTTTCAGTCCAAAGCTTCATATAACCTTACAAAGTATAAAGCTCAATGTTAATTTAACAAACTAGTTAATCAAATTTCCTATACTCCTGGCCAACTTATTTATCTGGTTTATCAGATAGGACAGATTCTTAGGTTTCCATTGGCATCACAGCAATGGCCTTTGTCATTAAGAGTTAAAAATCAAATTATGCCAGGTGCAGTGGCACATGCCTATAATCCCGGCTTCTTGGGATGCTAAGATTGAAGCATCACTTGAGCCCAGGAGTTTGAATCCAGCCTGGGATTATACACATCCTATCTCTAAAAATAAAACACAGCAAGAACCCATCTCTAAAAATAAAAAATAAAATTTAAAAAAGAAGAAAATCAGATTACTGCATTGTTTAATAAGGAAAAAAGATTTCCATCTAAAGTTAAGAGCTTTAGTATCCAGAAGATTTTAGCTTGTTAGTCCTTTGGAAAACTTACTTAAGCACAACCTCAAGATACTTTTTTACGTGTAAAAGGAAAAGAGTAAGTCAGAAATACGAGTTTTTTTGTTGTTGCTGTTTGGCATGTTTGCATGCCAAATATGAAATATTTGGAATATACTTAGAAAATATGAAACAGGACAAATGCATAGTCATTCTAGAAATTATATTAAACTGTTATATGAAAATACAAAGCGAAGATATAAACCTACAAGGATCTCAGCAGCTAAATACATAAGAAAAAAACTTAAACAGGCAAGGATTTTAGGTACACCTGCAATATATACCAATTGATTCACAAATTGCCACTCCGTTCTTAGGAAGAATGTAGTAGAATGTAGTATTGAGGTATAAGCATATGGATTATTTATCTTCAGGGAAAAAAATTCACATGAAGTAGTCTTTCTTTAAAAAAACAACAAAGCGATGGGTATTTACATGTAAAAACAGAGGTCACCTCATTTTTATTTTTTATGTTTCACTGATGCATTTTTGAAATTAGAATTGTTATTATTAATAACTCCATATTGTTAACTTTGATATATGGCCAAAAAACCAGTCCCCCAAAAGTATTCTCTTTCCTATCTTAAATGTATGCTATAAGCCATAAGCTTTTCCTTACTTCAAATGAAAATCTAGCTAGAGCTGTAGACCCCCTGGATTCTGAGTATCTAGATCAGTTCCCTATTTGGAACTTCTGAAGATTTTGATCTAGTAGGTTGGAGTCAGTTCAGGCACCTGTACTTTTAGATGATTCTCAAGCATAGCCAGCTTATCATAGGTTAGGTTATCATGCTCAGACCAGCAGAGGACTGATTCATACAGAAGTTTCAATTTGATTCCATTCAGGGAAGAAAAATTCGCTAATGCCAATAGATTATCACTTAAAAATTAATGACTAATGGAATATGAAGGAAATTACTCACAGGGAAGAATCATAGACTGCTCAGGCTATTCCTATTACATTAAGTAAAAAGAAGTGGCCCATGAAAATTGAATTAACTAGATCTCTGGATCTAAAACATATTTTATTTTTCTCCCTGGTCTGAAGCATAAGCGAGAGAGGATAAAAGGAATCAAGAAGTTATCAAAGGAGAAAGGACTCTGCCAAAAGAGAAAATTTGTGTTTGACAATCTTATCACCTACCTGTCTCCTCTGAGTAGGACAAAATTGACTTAATTCAGCTCCAATATCAGCTGCCATTTATATGAGCTGAAATGCCTTACTATCTATGTATTCCTGAAAGGCACTGCTTTCTCGTATAGGACAGTCACAGTTAAATCTATTTTAGGTCAGAGGGGTGGAGTCAGGCATACTTAAATAAGCATAGAAATTCCATGGTAGTAAAATATATCCTATTAGATAAGGTCACGCTGATCTTCAGCCTAAAAATCACAAGTGAAATACCTCAATGTTCATCTAAGAATAACCCTAGAAATGCCCATTTTTCTTTTGGTTGTAGCAAAACATATTTCCAAAATTCAAAAAATTCACAAGGAGATGGCCAGCAGGGGGCATTAAGGAACCTATTGTTACCATCTCAAAGGGTATGCTAAGAGCTGTGTTTTCTTCTAATTCATTTATCTCTCCCAAAAGAAAGAAATTGGAAGTAATTTTCCTTAAACCTGGAATATTTAAACACTTTTGTATATTTTACATGCATTATAATTTGTATAATCTTAGCAGTAACATTATTACATAAATTAATGCACTTTAGTCATATGAGACACGATATTACTGAGAACTTTTCATTTTAATACAATAGTACATCCAGATAGAGAAGAACTGATTACTAAAAGTTCAGAAAACCCGACTTATAAATGTGAAAAAAGAAAGTTCAGACATAGGTATGCTGCTAATCTTAAATACAGGCAACTTGTTAATTATGAAGGTATTATTTTTCTAATTTGTACTGTTGGTAATATTTTAATAAACTTTTAAGAAGCTGTGGCATAATAAAGAATATATCTAGTTTTGGTCTCCTGTTTCTGGCACAAAGCATCAACAGCCTTTGGAATTTCCAGAGACAGAAGCATCTATGTTATGTTAATGAGGCTACTCTAGGTGGGTTCCCAGATAGCTTCAGGATGGCAGGTAGTCACCGAAAAAGACAATCATGTGATGAGGGTTGGAGCTTTGTGCCAGTGTGACTTCCAGGGAGGAGAATGGGGCTGGAGGTTGAGTTCAATCTCATAGCTAATGACTTAACCAATCACATCATAAAAACTCGGGCTCAGAAGATTTGGAAGCTCAGTACGATGCAGTTCATGTTTCCTTAGTTCCTTTATAACTTCCCACAGACATCACTGCATTGACCTCTACACTTGACCTGTCTTTACTTTTCTATTCTCAAACCTCAGCAACTTTTCTTTTTTGAGATGTAATTTACATACAATCAAATTCACCCAATTAAAGCACATAACTGTGATTTTTAGTATATCCAGTTATACAATAATCACCAGTATCCCATTTTAGAACATTTTGATCACCCCACAAAGAAACTCCGTATCTGTGGGGTACAGTGGCTCATGCTTGTAATCCTAGCACTTTGGGAGGCCAAGGCGGGCAAATCACGAGGTCAAGAGATCAAGACCATCCTGGCCAACATGGTGAAACCCCATCTCTACTAAAAATACAAAAATTAGCTGGGCGTGGTGGCGCGCGCCTGTAGTCTCAGCTACTCAGGAGGCTGAGGCAGGAGAATAGCTTGAACCCGGGAGGCGGAGGTTGCAGTGAGCCGAGGTCACACCACTGCACTACAGCCTAGGTGAGGGAGCAAGACTCTACCTTGAAAAAAAAAAGAAACCCCATATCCATTAGTAGTTTAACTGTTTGACCACACCTCTGTAACTCCTGACAACCACTAACCTACTTTCTGTTTCTATGGATTTGCCTGTTCTGGACATCAGTGGTACCCTCCAATACACATTTTTGTGTCTGGTTTCTTTTGTTTCATGGTTCATCCATGTTGTAGCATATATCAGTATTTCATTCCTTTTAATGGCTGAATAATATTCCAATTTACGGATATACCATATTTTGTTTTCCCATCCATCACTTGACAGATATTTGGGTCACTGCCATTTTCTGGCTCATATTAATACTGTTGCTATGAATATCCTGGTACAATTTTTTTCCCCATTTTGGTAAAGTATACATAAAATTTACCATTATATCCATAAGTACATTTACGTTGTTGCACAAACATCACCATTCTCCATCTCCTGAACTTTTTCGTCATTCAAAACTGAAACTTCTGGGCCGGGCGCGGTGGCTCAAGCCTGTAATCCCAGCACTTTGGGAGGCCGAGACGGGCGGATCACGAGGTCAGGAGATCGAGACCATCCTGGCTAACACAGTGAAACCCCGTCTCTACTAAAAAAAATACAAAAAACTAGCCGGGCGAGGTGGCAGGCGCCTGTAGTCCCAGCTACTCGGGAGGCTGAGGCAGGAGAATGGCGTAAACCCGGGAGGCGGAGCTTGCAGTGAGCTGAGATCCGGCCACTGCACTCCAGCCTGGGCGACAGAGCCAGACTCTGTCTCAAAAAAAAAAAAAAAAAAACTGAAACTTCTGTAGCCATTAAACAATAACTCCTCCATCCCAACTCTCCTTAGCTGTGGTGACCACTATTCTCCTTTCCATCTTTGTGAATTTGACTATTCTAGGTACCTCATGTAAGTGGAATCATACAATATTCGTCCATTTGTGCCTGGCTTATTTCACTTATAATATCTTCAGGGCTCCTCCATGTTGTAGCATTTATCAGAATTTCCTTCATTTTAATATTGCATTGTATGGATACACCATTTTGTTTATTCATCCATCGATGGTCATCTGGGTTGTTTCTGCCTTTTGGCTATTATCAATAACACTGCTATGAATGTGGATGCATAAATATCTGCTTGAGTCCCTGCTTTCAATTCTTTTGGGTATATACCCAGAAGTGAAATTGCTGATCATATGGTAATTTATGTTTAATTTTTTTAGGACCTGCCATACTGTTTTTCCCCAGTAGATACATGTTTTTATGTGAACATGTTTTCAATTCTTCTGGGTTTTATACGCAGGAGTGGAATTGCTTGGTCATATGGCATATGCTGAAAGTTTCTGAGGAACTACCTGTTTTCCACCATGACTTCATCATTTTACATTTCTATCACCATCTTTTAAAAATTATATCCAACAAGAGTGATTTAAACACATTTTCAAATTTCCATGAGGCACTAGGCACGGTGGTGTGCACCTGTAGTCCCAGCTAATTGGGAGGCTGAGGCAGGAGGATCACTTGAGCCCAGGAGGTCCACACCAGCCTCAGCAACATAGTGAGAGCCTGTCTCTTAAAAAAAAAAAAAAAAAAAATTCATAAGGCTGAAAAAGTATTCAGGATTAAAACCTAGGAGAATTGAAGATGAGAGGAACTCACTGTTGGAAAGCACCATGGAGTATGCCCTCCCCCTGCACATCATCACCCCAAAATAACACTGGGTCCACTGCAGGGTCTAAATTGGTAAATTTTAAACGTCATTTTGATATATGAAGTCTAATAGAGAATATCTCTATTGTGTATTACCTAAAATGCTTCCATATACTTGAGTTGGTAGAGAACATGGTAGAGAAAGAAGGAAAATGTCTATGCCCACTTCTCACTAAAGAAATTAAGTAAACATTGGGACTTTCCATATTCATAAATATCCAATGAAGATCACCTATGATGAAAAGCAGCTAAATTATTCTCACTAATAATGGAGAACAGTCTGTCTTATAAGTTTTAGAATATACTGTTTGAATATGGACAAAAAATTTCTTTTGACTCATATTGAAGTTATTAATATATTCTTGGTGCTTTATGCCATCACAGTTGCTGAAAGTGAATGATAATCAAATACAAGATTTATCTATGTTTGAATAATTATAAGTCATGTTGATTTGTAGGTAATCCTTTAGAAGATGCTAAAAGTCATTTACAGATTGTAACAGTGAGTGACAGAGAGGCTGGAAAATACTGGTGTGACAGTGAGGTCAGAGCATTGATACAAATATGGTCTGATGAAAAAATTAAGCGAATGCCTGAAGGGGTCACAAGGAACAAGAAAATATTTGAGGAAATTGTCAGAAGATTAATGCAATTTGGGATAGACAGAGACTGGAAACAATGTCGTACCAAATATAAAAAGTTAAAATATGATATAGCATTTTACAAAGAAAAAATGGCAACCCTCCAAGAAAAATGAGATTTTATGAAGAGGTTGACTGCATCCTAAGAAAACCAACTCTCATAACTGCCAAATGGAAACATGGTAACCTTCGAATTGACATTAACAACAACAACAACAAAAAAATTCTAGACATTCCTCTTTGCACTTTTATTCAGCAAGAGAAAAACTCTAAAAATAAAATCCTAACACTATCGTATACTCAAATGACCCTTTAAAATCATTAGAAATAGGTACCTAATTTAAGCCAAGAGTTTCAACTTTTTTCTAAACCTTATACCAAAATATTCCTAATTCTTAACTCATTATTTGTCCAACTGCTTAAGTGTTCTTATTTTAGTATACTTGAATACTTGAAAACTAATGTGTTTCAAATGATGTCATATAATGATTCTTTTCCTGTGTTTTTATTTAAGAATTATTTGAAGGTCATAAGAAAAGCCAAGGAACTCTGAGCTTCAAGAGAAAAGCACATGAAGATGGTAAGAGCCAGAGAAATGCCAAATTCTTCCACACAGTGAAAAAACTTGTTGCTTTTTTCTGATAACAGAGATATTTATTCCTGTCCTTGATAAATTAGACTAAACATATTGTTTATGAACTGTATTAGAGCAGAGAATGCTGAGAAATAATTTCTTTCATAGCTCATTGAGTGCAAGTTTCTGCAGGAGCTAGATTTTATATGTTAAAAGAAGAAGAAAGAAAAAAGAGTGAGAGTAACACCAAAAGTAAACAAAAACTTGCCCGGAGTGAGATAACTATTTGGTTATCATGGTCCTTTAAACTGTACTTTACAGTGATTGTTACAATTATTGTTATCAGATGTAAAAAGAAAAAATCCACGGTTCTTCAAAGGTAGTCAATAATCAATACAACATTTTAATAAGTCTGAAAGTAAGTCAAACTCAGAAGCCAACCTAATAATGGGAGCTGTAATTCCAAAATGACCCACCACAGATATCAGAAAAGAAAATATAATGCAATATAGCATGTAGAAGAAAATGCACACAAGACTAATAAGAAAACCTGAGTTCCAGTCTCTCTTTGACCCTAATTCCTCAACACAGAGCAAATCACTGCATCTCTCTGGATCTCTAAAATAATCCAGCTTTAATGTCTTATAGATTTATGATTTATGAAATTGTTTCTTAGTTAACACAAAAAATTGAAGAGTAAAACAAAATTTTACAAAGTAAACACACCAAACCCACCATTCAGGACATAAAACTAACTAGCACCTTAAAAGCCTCCTAGTCACTAATCATCCTCCAGCCCCCATAAACATTATCATTATTCTCACTTCTATCACCATAGATTAGTTTGGGATTTATACTATATGTACTTTTCTGTCATTCAACATTGTTTGTGAGATTCACCCATGATTTTACTCATAACAGTAATCTGTTATTTTTTATTGCTGTAGAACAGTCCACTATAAAAATATACAAGCCAGCCAGGTGCAGTGGCTCAGGTCTATAATCCCAGCACTTTGGGAGGACAAGGCAAGAGGATCACTTGAACCCAGGAGTTTAAGACCAGTCTGGGCAACATAGTGAAACCCCCATCTCAATATTTAATAAATAAATAAACGTACATCCCATTACTTTTTCAAATCTATTCCACTGTTGGACATTTCAGTTGTTTCCAGATTGGGGCTTTTATGAAAAATTGCATGTCTCTCAATGGACATATGTATGCATTTCTGTTGAGTATATACCCAGAAGAGAAAGGCAGGGTCACAGGGCATAGGTCATAGGGCATGCATATATCCAAGCACTGTTCTAAGCACTTTACATATATTTAACATATTTAGTCCCAATCACAATCCCATAAGATATGTGCTATCATTATACCCAATTTACAGATGAGGAAATGGAGTCATAGAGAAGTCTATGCTCTTGAATCAATGAGGTCTCTCTGCCAGGGCAGGCACCACATCTGCCCTGTATGGTAAAGTATTCCCAGTGTCTACCACAGTGCCTTAGTAATGTACTTAGATGTACATTATTCCTATTTGTTGAGCAGGAGCTCTTTTTGAATAAAGTATTAGCAAATAGCAAGAATTCCTCTTCCCCTTATAACCTTTTATCTCAAGTGAACTGAAAAGTGTACTTTTCCAAGTCTGGATATAAATGCAAGTCAGATAAAATGCTTGTGCAGTTAACCCTTAGCAGTTTCTCCTTTCAGGTTAAACGGCTAAGGGTTAACCGCACAAGAGTATCATTCTGAACCCACTGAATTTGAGCATTAGACCTTACAGTATGTAAGTCTAAGCCAACAGATGAGGAAACAGACTCAGAAGTTAGAAGACTTGCCCAAGATTAAACTGGTGTTACTGGAAAACCTGGAGCTAGATTTCAGGTTGTATGTTACGGAGCTCTTCCCAATATTGACCAGAATGACCAAGCAGTGGTACTTGGAGACTTTTGGGGGCAGGTAAATTCTGTTTCAGACTAATGCAAAAAGCTAAGTTTCAAAAAACAATAGTTATAAATGGAAGAACTGAAAACACTTATTTTAAATCAAGAATCACTGAACTATAAAATAATTAAAATCAAAGACTGGAACCAGTTGCAAGGACACTTAAATCACTTCCTCAAACCAAAATTTACTTGACTTAGATAAAGGTTATAGATTAAGAGAGTATAAAAGTTAAACACTATAGGAACGTTACATATTTGGTCATTTTCAGTCAAATATGAAAATCAAAATTAAGATATTCCCTGCCTTAATTTGGCAGCCCAAAGTAAGTTCTCTGACAAGCAAATCCTGTGTTCTCCACAAAACTAAATGAAGATTAACTGGGAACTAGATCCACAGAAGTTTGACTGAGTGCATCTCTCATTCTCACAAGTGGTAATGTTCTGTACTCTGTTTGCAGAACCAGTGTCTAAATCTCTTAAGAAAAGTGCTCCTGAGATCATTACAAATCAGTTTCCTCAAAGCATAATAACAGAACCAAAAGAGTCTACAGAATGTTTCTCCAGACAGGAAACCCAACTTCATCAGGTAAATCTTATAAATTTTTAGAAGTAGTATGAAAATGTTTGTCATTGTAAGGTTCAATTCCTAACCTGGAGAATTAATAATTCACTGAAGGGAAGGGCATGGTTATCTCCTAACTAATCAAGGAAAGGCTAACTAGCTGATTCATGGGATAAATCTACAGATGTTTATTAATTGCTTTTATGGAATCTTCAAATATGTCCAGGCCATTCTAGTCTCCATAAAATGTGACTGTTTTAAAGATGAAAATGTTTATTCTAAGAAGGGGTGTCTGGTTTGTTCAGAACTCTAAGAAGGGGTGTCTGGTTTGTTCAAGCTACTGAAACGATGTTTTCAGGACCAAACCAGCATTTGGTGATTATATGAATTAGGCATGAACATACCCATACACATGCATGCACAGTTTACAGCTAAGAGGACATTTGAAAATTCCCCTACAGAAAGCAGGCTACGGAATAAATCTGAAGATAGCGAGCACTACTAAAAAGAGGGGGAGTACATCTGGATGAACCCATCTGGGTTAAATATCTAGTGCATGACTGACTTAACTAATTGATACTCTATTTATTTTTATATGAAAATACACCTTCCAAGTATTCTGTTAACCCCAGGACTAAATGTTTCCGATTAGATTATGCCCAAGACAAAAAACTGAACCAAATACAAAGCAAAAGTTACAGAAATCTCACCTTCTAGACTCCATCTTCTGGAGTGGCCAGGCATGGTGGCTCACACCTGTAATCTCAGCACTTTGGGAGGCCGAGGCGGGTGGATCACTTGAGGCCAGGAGTTCGAAACCAGCCTGGTCAATATGGTGAAACCCCATCTCTGCTAAAAATACAAAAATTAGCTGAGTGTGGTGGCGGGCACTTGTAATCCCAGCTACTCGGGAGGCTGAGGCATGAGAATCGCTTGAACTTGAGAAATGGAGGTTGCAGTGAGCCCAGATCATACCACTGCACTCCAGCCCAGGTGACAGAGTGAGACTCTGTCTCAAAAAAAAACAAAAAAACAAAAACAAAAAACGAAAAAAACCCAGAAGATAATGTATAAGAAATAAATTCCTTCATCAAAAAAGAAAAAAAACCCAATCAAACCTTTTTGCAGTTGTTTCAAAACCAGTGAGTGAATGAGGGTGAGAAAGTGAAAACAGAGCTTTCTGCAACAGACCACCACCTCTCAGGGTACAGTATATAGATACAAAAAACTAACTAAACTAAAAAAAAAAAGTTAGGTCTTGGTTTTATTCTGGCCCTTATCTATCAGTTTAGGGCAGCAGATAATTGTATTTCCAAGACATAAGGCAGTGTCACTGTTCTTCCAGTCAGAATCAGTCCTCCCAAAGGATGAGCACTATAGCTCATGTAAAATTTTAAATTGATTATGGGTGAGAACCAGCCCTCTTTGTGCACCTTAATGATTCTATGCCTATACAAGAGAAATTTTAAATTGTTTTTCAGTAATACACTTGTTCCTCAAAACCACATAATCACATAATTATTGCCCTTATCTGGTATTATTTAATCTTATAATTCTTTCAGAGAAAAGCAACTATAGAAAACAGATATATGTAACCAGGAATCAATTTGTATTCATTAAAAAAAAAAAAAAAAAAAACCCATAACCATGAATACCAAGTATTTTCCTAAAATGGGTACTAAAACTCCAACTAGTGCTAATATGTAAGTTTTTTGAAAAAGTCTCTTTTTCTTCAGGCACACACTTAAAGGAAAGGAGAAAGGGGAATGAAAATTTCTTGAATAACTTTGGCAAAAAAGTCAATATAGTGAAGAACAGTTCATACATATTTTCTACAGACCACCAGGCAACCCTAAAGACCTCTAGATTCTCCCCCACCCCCATGACAGAGTATCCAAAATAACTTCTTTTTTTTTTTTGAGACGGAGTCTCGCTCTGTCGCCCAGGCTGGAGTGTAGTGGTGTGACCTTGGCTCTCTGGAACCTCCATCTCCCAGGGTTCAAGCGATTCTCCTGCCTCAGCCTCCCGAGTAGCTAGGACTACAGACGTGCACCACCACGCCCAGCTAATTTTTGTATTTTTAGTAGAGACGGGGTTTCACCATGTTGGCCAGGATGGTCTTGATCTCTTTGTGATCTGCTCACCTCGGCCTCTCAAAGTGCTGGGATTACAGGCTTGAACCACCGCCCCGGCCATAACTTCTAAGAATGTTACAAACTAATGTGGCTCACAACTACCACATAATCAAGAGTCTACTTTCTCCTTGGATTATATAACTAATTTTCTCAATAATTTTTTTTAAAACAGGAAATCTATTATGGTCAATCCACAATTATCCAAGATTGGAGTTATGCAAGTTAAAAATATTCTTTTTGATGCTTCCCACATTCTCAGCTCTTTAGTAAACAAGGAATACACAAAATGTGAAACTGAAATTCAAGTATTTGGGACAAAGAAAACAGCAAAAAGTACTTCTAGTTTAAGTTTGGTTGAGGGAAAGCTAATTATTTGGAATGCGTTTATACATGTTGCACCCATTTTGCTGTTATGTGTTATTGCCAAGTTCCTTAACTATAGTAGAAGTTGTTACTACTGTATTGCCTTATGGAAACTGTAATACTTTCAGTGAGAATATCAAACCTAGGTTTGTTTTTCTTATCCTAGTGTAATAATTTATATCAACTTCCAGTTAAGTCAGGTAGTAAGAAAAGGAAAGATCACCGAAGTAATTTTTTTTTTTTTAACTCGAAGGGATCTCCCAATTTTTCAAAATCAAGTGTATGGATCTTGGCATAGAGACAATACTCCCCTGTCCCCCTTTTGAAGAAGGGAGTTAATTTTTGTCATATTACCAAGGTTTTCATTCATTAGGCAAGACGTCTACCAACGAATCTTTTCCAGATGCATTATTCCCTATGGCTGGTTCATTTTCACTTAATTTATATGAGATCTACTACCGGTAGTTATTCTCAACATCAACTAGTCATCTTTCCCTGGGTCTGAAGTCTAGGATCCTCAAGTTCCCAGAGCGATAACTACTTTCAAACCCATAATCTGCTCAATAGCTCTGCCCTTGCAAACAAAAGCTTGTGATGGTTGGAGGCCCCGCGCGAAAACCTTTAGGTGTTCAAGGACCTGGACTGGCCGCCACGCCATACTAGCCTATTTACAGGAGCAGCCACAGGCTCGGGGAGACTAGAACCCGCATGCAGTCGGGGAGGAGCCCTGACCCAGCTAGACCAAGCAAACCGGCGCATTACAAGCTGGCCAGCCTCTGGAGGGGTGCACAGACCGGGGGGCGGGGAAGCAGAGAGCCCCTAAAGGGCATGAGTGGCTGGGAGGGTGGGCAGGACAGGCTGAAGTTCATGGAAGCGAGGTGCCCCTCGTGCACGCCTAGGCAACCCGGTCGATGCCACAGGCAGGTATCGGTTCAGATGGGAGAGGTCGGTCCTCCCAGCCCTCGGGCGCTCATGAGAACGCCTACTGAAGCGGCTCCGAGAGATGGAGACGCACGCCACCGCCACCCCCACCCTGTTGCTTACCGGTGCTGCAGCCCCACGAGTCCCAGAGTGATCACATGCGGCACATCCAGCTGCGTGGGCCACTCTCCTGAGGCGATGCACCCGAACACGCCACATTCCTCGCGGACCCCCAACTCCTCCAGCTCCATGTCGCCGCCGAAAGCACGTGGAGGGACCTGCCGCTGCGGCCAAGGTGTGAGCACCAACCAGCCGCCAGCTCGGCCCGTTAAGGTCAGAAGCTCGCGCTCGCCGCAGGCCCTTCCTTCCCGAGGCTGGCCCCAACTACTGCGGCGGCGCGCGCTGTCCCTAGGTGGCGTGGCCAGCTCGGCCCTGCTCCGCCCCCTCCGAGCCCACCAACAGGCGAGGGTGGAGGGGCGGTCCCGCGGCTGAGGGGAGGGGTCACGGATGCTGTAGGGTGGAGCTAGTTTCCCCTAAGAGCTGTCTGGAAAGCTGTATTTGCTGCACATGGAAATCTCCGTTATTTGCCAGCACCCAACACTAGCGTAATGGGACTAACGGACTTAACGTCATTTCTCTTTCAGAGCATTTAGCCTTCATATTCCCTTTCCTACATGCTTCCCCCCAGGCCGTCACGACTTGGTATGCTCCAATCTCTGAGCCGCTCCCGCAGCGGAGAAGGGGCCGGGGTATGCGAGCTTCCGCAGAGTAGGGAGGGGCCGCGAGTGCGCGCCACTTTTCGCCTGTCCCGGCACTGCGCCAGCGCGGGGCGGCCCGGAGGCGGGGTCGCGTCGCTGCGCCTGCGCGGCGGGAAGCCAACGGGGAGATGTTTGGTCCCAGATCCATGTTTCGGTCTCCGCCAATACCCCTCCGGGTTAGGCCGGTGTCTCGGAGCTTGAAAAGAGTGGCTCAGGGTCGCGCGGCTCCGCTAGGGGGCGTGTCTGTGGGCCGCGCCTCCTTCCCCGCCCATCGAAGCTCTCTGACCACCCCTCTTTTCTAGAGTTCTGCCTTGCTTCCCGGCGCGGTCGCGGTCCTCAGCCCACTCAGGATAATGGCGACAGCTGAGGGTGAGTAACAGGGGTTTGGGGCCTTAGCGGTCTTCCTGACCCCCAGACCGTGAGCTCGCTGTGAGCACGCGGCCACGGGCGGGCTGCGAAGCTCTGCCCAGCCTCCCTGCAGCCGCGCCTCTAGGCCGCCGTGCGGGCGCACACGTGGCCCAGGCGCTCCCGGGCCTCCCCGAACTTGACTGTCTCCGGGACGGGGAGAAGGAGCAAAGTAGAGGAGAACGAGAAATGACCAAGGGGTGGAAAGGCGCCTGGAAGCATTATTTATCAACAATAGCTGTTGCAAAATGCAAACGAATCAGTGTTAATTCGTCAAAACCTGAGTCTTGCTTTGTCCATTAGGTTAATGACCTTTCAAAGATTAATAATCGAAACTTTTGAAAAACCTGTCTAGAGGCCGGACCCGGTGGCTCACGCCTGGAATCCCAGCACTTTGGGAGGCCGAGACGGGCGGATCACCTGAGGTCAGGAGTACCAGACCAGCCTGGCCAACATGGCGAAACCCCGTCTCTTACTAAAAATACAAAAAAGTAGCCGGACGTGGTGGTGCGCGTCTGTAATCCCAGCTACTCTGGAGGCTGAGGTAGGAGAATCGCTAGAACCCGGAGGCGGAGGTTGCAGTGAGCCGAGATCGCGCTACTGCACTCCAGCCTGGGCGATAAAGCGAGACTCCGTCTCCAAAAAAAGAACCTGTCTAGTGTGTGTGTGTGTAAGTAGTCTTTGATGCAATGGTGTGTGTGTGTGTGTTTAGTCTTTGATGCCATGGATTGTGTGTGTGTGCACGCGCGCGTGTTGAAGTAGTCTTTGATGCCATGGCAGCTTGGGGGTGTGTGTGTATGTGTGTGTGCGCGTGTTTAAGCAGTCTTTGATGTCATGGATGTGTATGTGTGTGTGTGCACGCGCGGGCGCGTGTTGAAGTTGTCTGAGTCCATGATGGCTGGGGAGGGGGGTGTTTTTAAGTAGTCTTTGATGCCATGATGGTGTGCGTCCGTGTGTGTGTGTGTGTGTGTGTTCAAGTAGTCTTTGATGCCATGATGGCTTTGAAGAACTCTAAAACCTTTAGGCAAAAAAGTTACACTATCAGAAAAGATTGTTCTTGCTATTTATGCTGGAAAAAAACGTTGGTTTGTTCCACACATCCAGTTGCTATATGTATAGTGAGCCAAATTGCTTTTCTTGGCTGCTGGGTACATTCTTTTCCACATAGAAAGTAACTGTATTTAGAGTTTAAAAAGCTGTAGACTCAGGCCAGGCGCTGTGGCTCACGCTTGTGATCCCAGCATTTTGGGAGGCCGAGGCGGGCGGATCACGAGGCCAGGAAATCGAGACCATCCTGGCCAACATGGTGAGGCCTCGGCTCTACTAAAAATACAAAAATTAGCTGGACTTGGTGGCGTATGCCTGTAATCCTAGCTACTCGGGACGCTGAGGCAGGAGAATCACTTACTTGAACAGGGGAGTCAGAGGTTGCAGTGAGCCGGGATCGCGCCGCTGCACTCCAGCCTGGCGACAGAAAGAGACTCCATCTCAAAACAAAACAAAAAAAAACAACAGGCCGGGCGCAGTGGCTCAAGCCTGTAATCCCAGCACTTTGGGAGGCCGAGACGGGCGGATCACGAGGTCAGTAGATCGAGACCATCCTGGCGAACACGGTGAAACCCCGTCTCTACTAAAAAATAACAAAAAAACTAGCCGGGCGAGGTGGCGGGCGCCTGTAGTCCCAGCCACTTGGGAGGCTGAGGCAGGAGAATGGCGTGAACCCGGGAGGCGGAGCTTGCAGTGAGCTGAGATCCGGCCACTGCACTCCAGCCTGGGCGACAGAGCGAGACTCCGTCTCAAAAAAAAAAAAAAAAAAAAAAAAAAACAGTAGAAACAACTGTAGACTCAGCAAAAAAGATTCAGATGATAGGGAGTATCAACTCCGTAAACTCAAGGCAAGGACCAGAATTTTTCTTGCAATCATGGTACCTGTACCTCTAAACTGGCAAATCTCTAAAATCTTTGCTCTTCACTTCTTTCCATTTGTGTACCGTTGGCAGGTTGATTTTTCTTAAATGTCACTTTTATGATCTCTAAAAGGCAAAGTGTTACAATGGCATCTCTAGAGATGTTAAATCCAGTCTGTCCAGTCTGAAATTCCTTTTCATTGAAATCCTGAATACTGCTATCCTTTCTACCTCTTCAGCCCTAACTTTGACTTTTCTCTCCTGTGAATCCTTAGCTATGTTCCAGTCAGGTTAAATCACCAAAGTTTGTTTTTCATTATATACATTTTATTTATATTATTTTTCCCAGAACATTGCTGGCTAATGGAAATATAATGTAAATTTGTCTTCTATGAGCCACATTTTAAAAACTAAAATAAACTAATGCAATGTGTTTATATATATATATTTTTTACATATATATATATATATACATATTTTTTTTTTTGAGATGGAGTCTCGCTCTGTGTGGCCCAGGCTGGAGTGCAGTGGCAAGATCTCAGCTCACTGCACCCTCCACTTCCCAGGTTCAAGTGATTCTCCTGCATTGGCCCCCCAAGTAGCTGGAATTACAGGCACGCTCCACCACACCTGGCCAATTTTTTTTTAAATTTATTTTTTAGTAGAGACAGGGTTTTGCCATGTTGGCTAGGCTGGTCTCAAACTCCTGACCTCAAGTGATCCACCTTTCTTGGCCTCCCAGAATGCTGGGATTACAGGCGTGAGCTCATTTTAATATATTTTGTTTAGCTCTATATACACAAAATACATTTTTTTGTTTGTTTGTTTGTTTGTTTGTTTGAGACAGAGTCTCGCTCTGTCTCCCAGGCTGGAGTGCAGTGGCCGGATCTCAGCTCACTGCAAGCTCCGTCTCCCGGGTATACGCCATTCTCCTGCCTCAGCCTCCCGAGTAGCTGGGACTACAGGCGCCCGCCACCACGCCCGGCTAGTTTTTTGTATTTTTTAGTAGAGACGGGGTTTCACTGTGTTAGCCAGGATGTACACAAAATACATTTCAACATGGAGGCAAGATGAAAAATTGTTTAGATATTTTGCAATTTTTTATATCAAATGCAGTGTATATTTTCACAAATCACATCTCAACTTGTAATAGCCACATTTCTAGTGGCTGCCTTATTGGACAGCAGAGTCCTAGAATTTTCTTATCCTTTGTGTAAATTCTGTGCTTTCCCAGACTCTTAAATTTCAATTCCATGAATCATTTTTCAGTCCTCATCAGTCTTTTCTGAATTTATCTGCAAATTTATAGCAATCATTTTGGCACTTGTGTATGTCATGTATGGTTGTTTCTTGTGTTGTTTCTACCCATTAATTGAAATTCCTTCCCTATTTAATGGCTAAGTAATACAGATTCAACTAAATTAACGCAAGGGGCATTAGGTACAAACTTTGCCCGGGCTTACTGCATATTAATACATATAAATGTTAATTTCTTTATCTGATCTGGGCACTGGTTTTTTTTGTTTTGTTTTTTTTTTTTTTCTTGAGACAGTCTTGTCTGTTGCCCAGGCTGGAGTGCAGTGGCGCCATCTCAGCTCACTGCAACCTCCACCTCTCAGGTTCAAGGATTCTCCTGCCTCAGCCCTCCGAGTAGCCAGGAGTATTACAGGTGCACACCACCACATCCAGCTAATTTTTGTATTTTTAGTAGAGATGGGGTTTTACCATGTTGGTCAGCCTGGTCTTGAACTCCTGACCTCAAGTGATCTGCCCACCTTGGCCTCCCAAAGTGCTGGGATTACAGGCATGAGCCACTGTGTCCGGCCCACTGTTCTTTACTCTTCCCTCTCTTATCCTCCATGCTGAATTCTCAAAGCTACTATCTTAAATATCTTACATCTTTGCCCACTACTCTTTCCTTAGACCAAGACATTTCTCCCCCCCCCCTTTTTTTTTTTTTTTTTCTGGAGACAGGGTCTCACTCTATCACCCAGGCTTGAGTGAAATAGCGCAAACCTTGGCCCACTGCAGCCTCGACCTCCCCAAGTAGCTGGGACTACAGGCATATACCACCATGCTGGGCTAATTTTTGTTTTTTTGGTAGAGATGGGTTTTGCCATGTTGCCCAGGCTGGTCTTGAACTCCTGAGCTAAAGCAGTCTGCCTGCCTGGGCTTTCTAAAGTGCTGAGATTACAGATGTGAACCACTGCACCTGGCCAGACGTTTCTTGTTCGAGTTACTGCAATAGCATCCTAACTGGTCTCCCAAGCTCTAGTTTTTGTTCACTCACCCCTTCCTCCCTTCATTGTCCATACAGAAGCCATAATGATCTTTCCAAATACCATTTTGCTTCATCACTTAAAATCCTTATAGCTCTTCTTGGGTTAAAGTCTAAACTCAACCAGCATGGCTTGTGAAACCAGAAGGATGTGTAGCAAAATGGAAGGGAAATTTTCCGGGCCTAGGAGAGAAGAGATTGCCAGAAGCCCTAGGAGGAAGGTTGTGTAAGAATTAAAGATGTTGGAGTTCTAGAGAGGAAATAGACAAATAAGAATTTGGAGCAGTAAGCCAGGGCTGTATCTTAAAGGGACTTTTAAACCATGTTAATGAGTCTAGACGTTACATTAGGGAGAATAGGGATTCATCCTCTAGATTAGGTGCCCTACAATGGCAACTGTTAACTAAATTATAGCTACTTTGTTTAATGGTTATCTCCACTAGCTGGTGATGTGGCCCCTGTCCAACTCTTAAGTCTTGTCTCCTGCCATTCTTTTCTACAACTTAGCTGCAGCCCCCACCCCTTCCCCTGCCCATATGTACATATAGCCAGACCTCCAGCTCCAACCAGACTGAAGTTCTGCAATCCACTTTGACCACCTTGTATTTATTCATCAACACTACCTACCCCTTTCTCTCCTTTGGCTAAATTTTGATCATTCTTCAGATCTCAACCTGTCACTTTCTTGTAGACTTCCTTTTCTAATGTTTAGACTAGTCCCATAGTCTGTATTTATTACGTTCTATTATTATGATGTCTTATTTAATATCAGCTCCCCTCAGACTCAAGTCTCTTGAGAGCAGGAATTATTATTTACTGGTATATCCCTTGGCACATGGATACATTAGGAAAATGTTGATACTGAGAGTGTTCTGGGAGCATGAGGGCTGATTTCTCTCTTTGGAAATTTTAAGTTCCTAAACAGCTATTATCTTTACTCTTTCTCTAAATCATCCTTTTGTGTACTTCTTAGGTCTTGTGACCAGCATCAAAATTGGATTCCTTTGTGCTCACTTCCTCACAATTTCTTACAACTGTTAGTGAAGAGAAAGGATTAATGGGGACAGGGACAGGATTAAGAAATAGAGAGGGATGCTTTCAAATATGCTAACTTCAGTGGGATGTCATGCCTCCTCTTGAATATTAACTTGAAATCGAGAAACCCATCTGGCTGAATGTTCCCATTTTGCCTGCAAAAAAGCAAATATCAGCAAAAATCGCATGTTTTTTCTTGCAAGCTAGTTTAGATACTATATTGTGAGTATGTCTGTGAAAATACTAGTATAGTTACATTACTTTAAATGTGTTAATTCTAGTTCAGTTCTGCCGTGAGAGGCAGGTTAATAACGGAAAGAGCACAGGATTTGATGTCAGAGGAGTTAGGATTTTATCTACCTCTTGTATTTCCTAACTGCATGACCCTCAACCCTTTTGATTTCTGCTTTACTAATTTCTACAATTATTTATGTAATTAAAATTCTTCACAAAATTGTGTGAATCAAATGTGATGATACAAGAAATACATTGTAGAGTATATGGTTTTATACAGATGATTTAATTTTTATTAATATTCCTTAATCACTATATATTTACAGATTCATTGTTCTAGGCGATTTAGTCTTCAGCATTCAGGAAATTTCTTTCTGAATTTTGATCTATTTCCATTTTATTTCCACAGTACTGAACATTGGTAAAAAATTGTATGAGGGTAAAACAAAAGAAGTCTACGAATTGTTAGATAGCCCAGGAAAAGTCCTCCTGCAGTCCAAAGACCAGATTACAGCAGGAAATGCAGCTAGAAAGAATCACCTGGAAGGAAAAGCTGCAATCTCAAATAAAATCACGAGTTGTATTTTTCAGTTGTTACAGGAAGCAGGTAAGCAGCAGCTCTCTCAACGTCTCTTCTCTCACCTTCTCTGGTAAGCATGTTAATGTCTTTCATGCGAAGTTGGCATTAAGATGAACAACTTGTTTGCAGATGTTTCAAAAGCTAAGTGAATTTAAATCAAACCAAGAACTCTTAAACTTCACTATAACTCCTTATTTGGTTTGGGATTATTAGTGTCATTGAATTAAAAGGAATCTTAACAAGTTTGCTGTAATCTTATATCTGGCACACGCACTCTCAGTGCAACTTACCTCTCCAAGGCCATCTTCACTTTAAGGAATTTCACTATGAAGGCAACCCATTTTAATGTTAAGCAGTTCTAACAGATGAACTGAAATGTACTCCCTGTAATTCTATACAAATGGTCTTTGTTCTGCCTCTGGGAGATAATACAGAATTTCAAATTCCTCTTCCACTTGAAAGCCCTGAAAAGTAGTTAAAGACAGCAACCAAACCTTCTCCTCCTACCATTCCCCAAGTGAGAGATTTGAACTAAAACCCCAGAACGCCCTCCTGTTCAAAAACTGAATGAAGGCTCTATTTTCAATAGAGAAATAGATTCAAAAGACCACATGAAGATCAGAACATTGTGTGGTGGGTATTTGAAGCAAAGGGAAGGAAGTTAGGATAAAGAGGTTTTCTGGAGGGATTCAATCAGTTGCTGGTTGGTCTGTAGTATATGAAATTTCAGCTAGGAAAATATTTGAACTCTTTCTGCACAGTGTAAATAGCCTCAATGCTTTGGATCATTCAACCTTTGAAGCCTTACCTATGAAATAAAAGCTTTTTCTTTATCATGCTTGCCAGTTCTAATTTTATAATTTAATAACTTTCCTTTTAATTCCAATATTCCCAGTTGCCCTTTCATTTCTTGGAGTTTCTAGTAGCACTAATCTTTCTTAAATTCAAAAGGGTATTTAATGCTTTTGTTTTCAGTTAAGTTAGATGTAACTGCCTTACACAAAATAACAAGGTAATGTAATTTAAATACATTGTCAGTGCATTCCTGGAGTAGTTTTGTCTCTTCCAAAGTATCCTATTTCACAATTTTGGCTAATGTGAAAAAGATTTAATTGCAAACCTGGATTGTCATCTACATCATAAATCCCTCTATGCTGTGAAAGTGAGTATATTGCTATAAATTTAAAGGATCTTCCAGAGTTCCTAAGTCACAGAATCTAAGATTTTTATTTCAAAGTTTCTTGATTGGTAGTTTCCCAGTGACTGAGGTAATTTCTAAAGAGAGCATCAAATTAATTTTAGGTTCCTTTTGCAATACAGATAAATGTTCCATCCATCCATCCATCCATCCATTTATTTATTTATTTATTTATTTAGAGTCAGAATCTTGCCTTGTTGCCCAGGCTGGAGTGCAGTGGCACAATCTCGGCTTACTGCAACCACCGTCTCCTGGGTTCAAGCGATTCTCATACCTCAGCCTCCCAGGTAGCTGGGATTACAGTTATAGGTGCACGCCATCATACCCGGCTAATTTTTGTATTTTTAGTAGAGACAGGGTTTTGCCATGTTGGCCAGGCTGATCTCGAACTGCTGGCCTTAGGTGATCTACCCGCCTTGGCCTCCCAAAGTGCTGGGATTACAGGTGTGAGCCACTGTACTTGGCCTGTTCCATCTTTTTTTGCTTCCCAAGTTTTAACTCTCCCCATTCACTTAAACATTTTTTAAAGCGCTTAACTCTTTAAAATGTTAGCAGTCAGAAGATTATTTTCTGTGTACCCTTGGTAGTTTCACATAGCTACAGGATTATATTAAGTAATGGAAGATAAAGCCTGGCTTTTTATTTGCTTATTTAGTGTATTTTCTGAGTGTATTTACACTCATCCCATTATCCATTTCCAGAACTTTATAACAAGTAAATTAGAGTGATTCAGTTGTGTTATGTTTGTCCAGGACGTTCTCTGTTTTAACTCTGAGAGTCCTGTGCTCAGGGGAACAGGGGAGGTTACCTAAATGAAATACTCCAATAATTATCTTTAAACTACTTTATTTGGCACTTAACATAGCTAAAACTTAATTGGTTCACAGGAAATGTTGAAAGATATTTTCCAGGTTTTATGTCTAGTACTGTGAAACTAAGTAAACCTGAATTTTTTTAAATTTCTAAGCAGACTAGTTTTAGGGTACATATGAGGAATTCCATTAAACCTTATATCATTTTTACTTGCTTAGTCATATAAATGCCTCATCTAGTTGGCCATCAGTGGTCTATTTAAAACTGTTGTTTACAACCAGGGTTATGTTCCAAATTAAGGTAGAAAGTAGAGGGGAAAGAGCATCGGGATGAGAATCAGAAAATCAGGATTCTACTTTTCTCATTGTCACTCAGGAATAAACAGTAAAGGACTATATGAATAAGAAGTAATCTTTCCCCATGGAAATAGTATAACTGTGCCATAATTATGTTATACAATTTGTGGATTTGGTTTTATTACTTAAAAATTAAAATCTGGCCTTCTCAGTGATGATGAAATCCCAATTTCCTCGCAGAAATTAACTATAATTACATAAACTGTGATAATAGTATATGAAGAACCGTACTACAGTTGCTAAACCGCAGATGGGAATCTGGACCGATCTAAAAGAGGGACGGCCACAGGGACATATGTATTAGCTAGAATTAGTATTCTAGCTTATATATGTTCATTGTCTTTCAGAGTGTGTAAGTGACATAAACATTTTTTAGTAACTTGAATGAGAGTTTTGAGTTTTGTAGACAACTAAGATAAACAATGGAATTTTTTCTCACCATGCAGAGTCATGGAATTTGCTTTCATATTTAGCAGTATTAGAAGCCATCATTGTGTCATCTAAACTGAGTCTCTTTTAGAAACTTTTAGGGTTTTTTTGTGCAGAGGTGATTACCGTAGCTTCATTATGTGCTTTTGGTTCTCTTTGGTATCTTTATAGTAAAGATAGAATTGGACACTACTGTGTCCAGCTTGGTAGACAAATGAGCAAATATATGACTAATGATTAGCAGACCTAAGAGAGAAGAGCTCTTGAAGCCAACGATGTAGTTACTACCCCAAGTTGAGAATTGATTAAAGTCACCTGTCTATCCATGAGCCTGATCATTCATTAAAAGTTAAACAACAGCTTACATCTAATTTTTTTTTAAAAAAAAGATTAAAATGACAATTTTACTTCCCCTCATTTCATTTTTTCCTTAGGGTTTCTGTTCATGCAACATACCACAGTTCTTTCCCTTTTTCATTTGAATCTTACGAGTCAGATTGAAAGGGAAGGCAGAGGAAATCGTGTAGGCTTTGGACAGTGTGTTTCAAGTCCAGGCTCCATTACCAAATGGCAACATGACCTAGTGTGTGAAATTACTTCTTTGAACCTCTGTTTTTTTCACTGTAAAATGTATAAATAATAATACCTACCTCAAGGCTGGGCGTGGTGGCTCACACCTGTAATCCCAGCACTTTGGGAGGCTGAGGTGGGTAGATCACGAGATCAGGAGTTCGAGACCAGCCTAACCAACATGATGAAACCCTGTCTCTACTAAAAATACAGAAATTAGCCAGGCGTGGTGGTGCACGCCTGTAATCCCAGCTACTCAGGAGGCTGAAGCAGGAGAATCTCTTGAACCCAGGAGGCAGAGGTTGCAGTAAGCTGAGATCAGGCCACTGCACTCCAGCCTGGGTGACACTTTGTCTCAAAAAAAAAAAAACCTACCTCAAAATTTTATGCACAGTTAAATGAAACAACATATACAAAACACTTAGCACAGTGGAGGGTTTCCATAAATAGAAGCTCCCTTCATGTATGGATACACATATAACAGCGAAGATCCCCAATTCTTTCCTGATAATAAAAGACTAGAAGATTAGGTTGGGATTGGAAATAGTAATGCAGGCTGAAAATGAGCATTATCTCAAACCCATGTAGGTTTCCAGGAGTTATTTTAATTCATGTTAATGCTGTAGCATTACTTTGTACTGTGATGTAATAACACTTCCCAGAGAGGCAATATAGCAAAGTGGTTAAGTGGGTGGCTCCTAGAGACAGGGTAGGTTGGAAATCCTGCTTTACCTAATACTAGCTGACATGACTGCTGTGTGTTAGTGTCCATACCTGTTTTGTTGGATTGATCTTAATAGTATCTTATCAAATGTTTGGAGAATTAAACAAAAAAAGATGTTTTTACAATATCTGCCATCAATTAGGCTCCTGATTTTTTTTAAAGAAAATTATTATAAATACATAAGATTTACCAGTTTGACCATTTTTAGGTGTCCAATTCAGTGGCATTATATGCATTCACAATGTTGTACACTCATCCCATTATCCACTTCCAGAACTTTTTCATCATCCCAAACAAACTGTGTAGCATTAAACAATAACTATTCCTTCCACTCCTCAGCCCTTGGTAACTTCCATTCTCTTTCTGTCTGAATTTGCCTATTCTAGTTACCTCATATAAGTCGAATCACAAGTATTTGTCCTTTTGCATTTTGTGTTTTTCATTTAGCCTAGTGTTTTTAAGCTTCATCCGTATTATATAGCATGGATGTATCACAAATTTTCATTCCTTTTTATGGCTGAACAATACATTGTATGTATAGTCATATGCTGCTTACTGTTTGAGTCAACAACTGACCACATCTACATTAAATAAAAGAAAAAAACCACTTATTTTTGATAGAGGTTCTTTGTTTTTTGTAAAGGGTAGAGTTTTATTGTGCCTCAGATCTACCTTTTTACATATCATTTCAATCTTTTTTAACTTTGGTTATCAATATGTAGGTATTAAAACTGCCTTCACCAGAAAATGTGGGGAGACAGCTTTCATTGCACCCCAGTGTGAAATGATTCCAATTGAATGGGTTTGCAGAAGAATAGCAACTGGTTCTTTTCTCAAAAGAAATCCTGGTGTCAAGGAAGGATATAAGTTTTACCCACCTAAAGTGGAGTTGTTTTTCAAGGTAATTATCTTATGCCTCTATTTTATGTCTTACTATAACATGGCAATAAATTTATAATTAGAAACTCTAAAGGTTTAAATATTCAAGCAAAGTTTTTGATATTTTGATATTGCAAATGTCATCCCACAATTTGTCTTATCTAGTTGCCAGTGTCAATAATGTACACTTCCATTAGCAATGATAGATCAAATTTTAAAAAGAAAGCATCTGAAAATCTTACCTTTGAACCAAGATGACTAATAGGAGGACAAGAAAACTAACATTTAGTTAATTTTTTAAAAATTTAGTTGAAATCTTTTTATATTCTAATACAGGAAAACTATACTAACAATGTCTCTTGTAAGTAAAAATATATAAATAAAGGTTGTAAGAATCAGTGGTTATGAATTTTTGTAGGCTTTACTGCTTTAACCATCTTCATTTATGCTGTTAAACATAGATCTGCTTGGGAAGCAATATCAGTGTTGCTTTTTAATCAGTAAGTTATATAACTTGTGTATTATGATTATATAGATGAAGAATTTATAAAGATACTGTCATATAAAGTTGGGACACAGCTTAGAATAGAATGAAATTATTTCATTTTTTTCATTTACCTCTTTGTCTGAGGTCTCTTGAATTATCAAATAATGTCCCTAAAAAATTATAGTCCTATATAAATTCTAATAAAAAGTGAGGTCAGGAAGTTATGAGAACTGTAGTTTTGGAAAGATTTGATTGATTAAAATGTGCTTTGACCTTCCTGTCATGTCTGATGACTGTTACTAAGGAAAAACAAAAATCACAAACTTAAATTCTGTTTAAATTCGTTTATGGAGGTTAAATTCTTTGAAATACTTTGTGACCTAGAATAAGTTACTCACCTAAATACTTTGAATTTTAAAGTGCTATTGAGAGTAGACAAATTAAGAGTGATAGTTTTTTCTGCTTGCAGGAGCTAACTAGGAAAAAAAGAAAAAAGGAGTAATAATTGCTTTGAATTAAGGAGTATCGTAAACAAAAAATTTCTTTAGATGTCTCATTTTGTTGCTCAGGCTGCTCTTGAACTCCTAGGCTCAAGCAATCCTCCTGCCTCAGCCTCCTAAATTACTAGGACTACAGTGTGAGCCATTGCACCTGGCTCAAAATTTCTTTCTTTTCTTTTTTTTTTTTGAGACGGAATCTCCCTCTGTTGCCTGGGCTAGAGTGCAGTAGCGCCCTCTCAGCTCACTGCAAGCTCTGCCTCCTGGGTTCACACCATTCGCCTGCTTCAGCCTCCTGAGTAGCTGGGATTACGGGTGCGCACCACCACACCCAGCTAATTTTTTGTATTTTTAGTAGACGGGGTTTCACCATGTTGGCCGGGCTGGTCTCGAACTCCTGACCTTGTGATCCGCCCACCTCAGCCCCACCAAAGCACTGGGATTACAGATGTGAGCTACCATGCCCAGCCATGGCTGAAAATTTCTAAGGAGTTCATGCTCAAGGTGAAAAGGATGTTGGTTTTTCTGAAAAGTTCAAAAATTTTAGATTTAAGTTAATTGTACTACTATACTTTATTCACAGGATGATGCTAATAATGACCCACAGTGGTCTGAGGAACAGCTGATTGCTGCAAAATTTTGCTTCGCTGGACTTGTTATAGGCCAAACTGAAGTGGATATCATGAGTCATGCTACACAGGCTATATTTGAAATACTGGAGAAATCCTGGTTGCCCCAGAATTGTACACTGGTTGATATGAAGGTACAGATAAAACAATGGGATTTGAAAGTAAAGGTTAGAGTTGAGAGATGCTTTCATAGAATAGTTTTTGAAGACTTTGTTGACATGCTATTTCCAGATTGAATTTGGTGTTGATGTAACCACCAAAGAAATTGTTCTTGCTGATGTTATTGACAATGATTCCTGGAGACTCTGGCCATCAGGAGATCGAAGCCAACAGAAAGACAAACAGGTAGATAATGTGTCAGGTTTTTTATCCTTTTTGAGGTCAAGCTGAGATAGAGGAGAAGGGAGAGATGAGGGGAAAAAGCAAATTATTGTTCCTAATGATAGGAACCTGTTTTGTTGATTGCTGTTTATTTTTAAAGATAAATATCTCCAGTATCTTAATACAATAATAATAGGAATAATACTTCACATTTATAAAGCAAATTTCTCATCTGTTATCTTAATAACATTCCCACAACAATAACAGCAAGTACTATCTTTGACTAAATGAAAACTAAGGGTCTTAAGAGGATGGGTATCTTCACAATTACTAGAGTCGGGGCAGATCTGGGACTCTATCCCAAGTCTCCTGGATGTTACCAGGCTCCATTTCTGCTCCTATAAAAAACAGTAGACACTTTGCAAAAGAAGATATTCATGTAGCCAACAAACATGAAAAAAAGCTCATCATCAGTGATCATTAGAGAAATGCAAACCTAAACCGCAATGAGATACCATCTCACACAAGTCAGAATGGCTGCTATTAAAAAGTCAGGAAACTGGCCGGGCGCGGTGGCTCAAGCCTGTAATCCCAGCACTTTGGGAGGCCGAGACGGGCGGATCACGAGGTCAGGAGATCGAGACCATCCTGGCTAACACGGTGAAACCCCGTCTCTACTAAAAATACAAAAACTAGCCGGGCGAGGTGGCGGGCGCCTGTAGTCCCAGTTACTCGGGAGGCTGAGGCAGGAGAATGGCGGAAACCCGGGAGGCGGAGCTTGCAGTGAGCTGAGATCCGGCCACTGCACTCCAGTCCGGTCCACAGAGCGAGACTCCACCTCAAAAAAAAGAAAAAAAAAAAGTCAGGAAACAACAGATGCTGGAGAGGCTGTGAAGAAACAGGAACACTTCTATACTGTTGGTGGGAATGCAAATTAGTTCAGCCATTGTGGAAGACAGTGTGGTGATTCCTCAAGGATCTGGAACCAGAAATACCATTTGACCCAGCCATCCCATTACTGGGTATACACCCAGAGGAATATAAATCATTCTACTGTAAAGACACGTGCACAGGAGCAGCGCTATTTATAATAGCAAAGATATGGAACCAACCCAAATGCCCATCAGTGATAGACTGGATAAAGAAAATGTGGTACATGCACACCAATGGAATACTATGCAGCCATAAAAAAGAATGAGATTGGCCAAGGTGGGTGGATCACAGGGTCAGAAGTTCAAGACCAGCCTGCCTGGCCGAGATGGTGAAACCTTGTCTGTAAAAATAAAATAAAATAAGCCAGGCATCGTGGTGGGCGCCTGTAATCCCAGCTACTCGGAAGGCTGAGGCAGAGAATTGTTTCAACCCAGGAGGCGGAGGTTGCAGTGAGCTGAGATCGTGCCACTGTGCTCCAGCCTGGTTAATAGAGCGGACCTCTGTCTCAAAAAAAAAAAAAAGAAAAAGAAAAGAATGAGATCATGTCCTTTGCAGGGAAATGGATGAAGCTAGAAGCCGTCATCCTCAGCAAACTAACACAGGAATGGAAAACGAAACACCACATATTCACACTCCTAAGTGGGAGTTGGACACTGAAAACACATGGACACAGGGAGGGGAACAGCACACACCGGGGCCTCGTGCAGGGTGGGGAACAACGGGAGGGAGAGCATTAGGACAAATACCTAATATATATGGGGCTTAAAACCTAGATGACAGGTTGATGGTGCAGCAAACTACCATGGCACATGTATACCTATGTAACAAACCTGCACATTCTGCACATGTATTTAAAATAAAAACCAAATTAGAGCAAGACCCTTTCTATACCTAATATATAAAAATTCTCAAGGCAGTTAATTGTAGTTGCTAGTACAGAAAACACTTAAGAGAAAATAAAATTATACTTTACTATGGAACTTTCTCTAGTGTAATTCAGGAAGTGAAAAGATGCATTTTCAGAAGTATCCCTTGCTATACAAGCTCTTCATAATCCCTCCCCAAAACTCAGAAACCAGATAGTTTCAGGTAGCAAGAGATACTTGTTTTCTAAACTTTCTATCTTATTTTCTAGTCTTATCGGGACCTCAAAGAAGTAACTCCTGAAGGGCTCCAAATGGTAAAGAAAAACTTTGAGTGGGTTGCAGAGAGAGTAGAGGTAAACCTTCTATAGTGAAACTGTACTGTATTATGTATTATGTGTTTTTCTTCTAAGAAAATCTTGTTTCAAAAGAAAAAAATGGGAGAGTATAGTGCTTTTCTCTTCAGTGACTTTGTTTTATTTTATTTTATTTTATTTTATTTATTTTATTTTATTTTATTTTAGAGACACAGTCTCGCCCTGTCACCCAGGCTGGAGTGCAGTGGTGCGATCTCGGCTCACTGCAAGCTCCGCCTCCCAGGTTCCGCCATTCTCCTGGCTCAGCCTCCTGAGTAGCTGGGACTATAGGCGCCCGCCACCACGCCCGGCTAATTTTTTGTATTTTTAGTAGAGATGGGGTTTCACCGTGTTAACCAGGATGGTCTTGATCTCCTGACCTCGTGATCCGCCTGCCTCAGCCTCCCAAAGTGATGGGATTATAGGCATGAGCCACCGCACCCGGCTTTTCAGTGACTTTGAAAGTGGGGAACACTTTTAGGAAATGTATTAGCTGGGCAATCCTTACTAGTATACTGGAACTCCCTGCTGTTAAGCTGGCCAATACACACCTCCCGGATCCTGTTGGGGAAACCTGGAATCTGTCTCCTCCCTACCCCGCAGGAGAAACCTTATATTTCCTGTTCACCTCCACTGCTACTCAGAGTTCTGTTAGCATGGGATGGATGGAACTCTGTGTGGCTTTAAATATTACTTTTAAGTTTTATGGTATTACTCTAATTCTGGGAGTTGAATGGGGTTTGTGATTATGCAAGGGTCGTAATCAGATTTGAGAACATTATTCTCATAGGAATATATATATTTTGAGTTCCAAGCAATTAACTTACAAAGACTTAGAACATGACTTCTGATTTGGCTGATCAGAAGTCTGCCTTGGCCTCCCAAAATGCTGGGATTATAGGCGTGAGCCATCACTGCTGGCCACTAGGCTTTCTTAATATTCACCTCCAAAGAGCTTAAGGTACTCTAGGAGCTTAGAAAAGAAAAGCATCCATTAAACAAAGTGCACTAAAGGTCTTAGGATGAAATATTTTGTATTATAATTTCCTGAATATTAATTAAAAGAGTTTGAGTATCTTTACTGTTTATTTTAAATAAACATAATTTGTCCCATAAAAATTGAATTCTTTAGGTCTTAATGATGAAGACCACTTTCCTTTATATATTGAGATTATTTTAAAAAATAAATCCTGTCTTTTTGTTCTGTTTGTCTCTGTCTTAAATTTGATCTGTTAAGAAAGAAAATATTGTGCCCAGATGTAATTTCACTACAAACTCTAGCTCATTTATTCATTTTTGTTTTTATATTATTTTCATATCCATGTATTTTTTCTTCAGTTGCTTTTGAAATCAGAAAGTAAGTGCAGGGTTGTAGTGTTGATGGGCTCTACTTCTGATCTTGGTCACTGTGAAAAAATCAAGAAGGCCTGTGGAAATTTTGGCATTCCATGTGAACTTCGAGTAACATCTGCGCATAAAGGACCAGATGAAACCCTGAGGATTAAAGCTGAGTATGAAGGTAAACCACAAGTAATATGGACATTTCAGGTATTTCTGATTTTGCTAAAAGAAATTACACACTTTAATAATGCTGAAAAAGAGCTTTGTCACTTTTCTAAGGGAAAAACACATGATATACTAGGCTTTCTTTTTTTCTTTTTTTTTTGAGACGGCATCTCGCTCTGTCGCCCAGGCTGGAGTTGCAGTGGCGCCATCTCAGCTCACTGCAAGCTCCACCTCCCAGGTTCACGCCATTCTCCTGCCTCAGCCTCCTGAGTAACTGGGACTACAGGCGTCTGCCACCACGCCCGGCTAATTTTTTGTATTGTTAATAGAGACGGGGTTTCACCGTGTTAGCCAGGATGGTCTTGATCTCCTGACCTCATGATCCACCCACCTTGGCCTCCCCAAGTGCTGGGATTACAGGCATGAGCCATCACCGCCAGCTACTAGGCTTTCTTTCTTAATGCTCACCTCCAAAGAGCTTAAGGTACTCTAGGAGCTTAGAAAAGAAAGGAGCAGGGAGAAAGAATTAAAAATGCAAGTATGAAAAGAAAACAAAGACTAGAATGATGAGAACCTCTGCCATCCTTACCTGGTAAGAAGGCCCTAGAGCATTGCTTCTAATATGCTCCAATACAAAATAGGCCCCCACAGTTACAGGAGGGGGACGGTTGAAACAGCAGGTTCTCCTGCGAATCTTTAATTGCCACCCTTTCCTGGGAGGCAGTCAGATAGGAAAGTAAGGAACAGTTTCAGAATACAGTACATAAAAAATAATGGTATAGCAGTGATCCAAAATAGTGGCATCCTGGGTTTACAACCAAATGTTTCTCAACTGGAAAAAAAAAGTTGATTGAGTATTTCATCTACAGGTCGTTGCTATGGAAGTGTAGTTACTAATTTGGGAAGAGCAGGAGGCTGGGGGAACTCAGACTCCTTTGATAGCTAATGAATTCTAGAACTCTTTTCAGAAAATTGCAAATACATATAATTTTGGATTCTAGGTTAGAAATCTCTGCTTTAGGAAACAAACAAGGATAATTTATAAATTTATCAAAGAATGAATTGCTTAAGAGATTATGTTAAAAAATGTATCAAAGGGCCTTAAAAATTTGGGGACACTATATTAATTAAACTTTCCTTCAACTCTTGCTTCAAGACGTGTCCCTAAACCCCTAGTCTATATTAACTGGTCTCCCTGCACCGGTTGAGGGACCACCCAGTCAGGAAAGACACCTGTTCAGATGGTGTCATTCTTCACTTTGGCCAGCCTACGCAGCAATAGAAGAGGCCTATGAGCTATTCCCTCACTAACACCCTGCTATCCCCTTTATAATGTAGATCTCAAAAACAGCCAAACCTATTCCAGCTACTTTATTACTTGACTTACAGTAAGTGGCAGAGTAACCTTATATTTTGAATATATGTGTAATAATAGTGTCTTTTATGTTTTTTCAGAGAAGACTATTCAAGGACCTCAAGTCATTAAAACATATAGGCCTTAAACCACCCCCCCCCCAAAAAAAACCCTGCCTTTAAATCTCTTTTGAATGTTTAGCATAATTATAAACTTGTTATTCCCCTAGGGGATGGCATTCCTACTGTATTTGTGGCAGTGGCAGGCAGAAGTAATGGTTTGGGACCAGTGATGTCTGGGAACACTGCATATCCAGTTATCAGCTGTCCTCCCCTCACACCAGACTGGGGAGCTCAGGATGTGTGGTCTTCTCTTCGACTGCCCAGTGGTAAGATACATTGAATTTTTAAAAACTGTTCATTACAAGCATTTAACAGATGCACAACAGTAGGCAGAATAGCATAATAAAATCTCATGTACCCGTGACCTAGCTTCAGCAATTAACATCTTGTGTCTATAGCCATCTCCTGCTGGATTATTTTAAAGCAGAACTTAGACATTATAATAATTTATACTTAATTATACGTTTAAGTAATACGGGCTCTAGTTTTTAAATCATAATCATGATATTGTTACAGAACAAAAGGGGCCCACTTCTGATGCATTAGAAACCGGTACTATCTAAGCCACCAGGTTTTTGAGAAAGAAAGGCTTCCTCTTTCAAGTTGACCAGTAAGGACACATGAGTCCAGCTCAAATCTGTCCCCCTGTGCTGGCTTTATGGCAGTAATCTTACTCGAAAAAGTTTAGGGGATAGATTCTGGGATTAGTAGGTGATTGGTGGAAGGAAAGGGGAGATCTAGAAAGTCCTTGGGCATGTGCAGTTATCTCTTTATGTTATTTCATGGATCGTGTGTGTAAATTTGGGGGAGTTAGAATGAAATGTGGTGGAAATTGGGCCTGTGACATCAGTCAGCTGGTTCTGTGCAGACTCTAGTTGGCCATATTGTTTAATCTACCATTCTGCAAACTCAAGAATTTCTGTTCGTTGTTGGTGTCTTTTAACTCTTGGGGACACAGTTTCAATAGCATATTCACACCTAAGAAACAGTAGTGGTAATTTCTTAAGATACAATTTTTAGTTGGTGTCCAAGTTTTCTAATTGTCTCATCTGTTTGTTCAGATCCACCACAGTCCTTATATTGCATTTAGTTGATAACCTCTTAATGTTTTTAATACATAACAATTCATCCTCCCTTCTTCCCTTTCATTTTTTCGATAGAATTTTCTACGTTTTGGATTTGGCTTCTTACATTTCTAGGTGGTGGTAAACATGCTCTTCCATTCCCTATATTTTCTATAAACTGATGGTGAGATCTGTAATAAAATCAAGTTTGGATATTTTTTTCCCAAGAATTCATAGTATTGAGTTTTTTTTAAAAGTAAATGTGATCGTGTTACTTCTGTAGAGAGAATAAAAGTTTATTCTTTTTTTTTTTTTTTGAGACGGAGTCTGGGTCTGTCGCCCAGGCTGGAGTGCAGTGGCCGGATCTCAGCTCACTGCAAGCTCCACCTCCCGGGTTTACACCATTCTCCTACCTCAGCCTCCCAAGTAGCTGGGACTACAGGCGCCCGGCACCTCGCCCAGCTAGTTTTTTTTTTTTTTTGTATTTTTTAGTAGAGACGGGGTTTCACCGTGTTAGCCAGGATGGTCTCGATCTCCTGACCTCATGATCCACCCGTCTCGGCCTCCCAAAGTGCTGGGATTACAGGCTTGAGCCACCGCGCCCGGCCCCTAAAATTTTATTCTTTTTTTTTTTTTTTTTTTTTTTTTTTTTTGAGACGGAGTCTCGCTCTGCCGCCCAGGCTGGAGTGCAGTGGCCGGGTCTCAGCTCACTGCAAGCTCCGCCTCCTGGGTTTACGCCATTCTCCTGCCTCAGCCTCCCAAGCAGCTGGGACTACAGGCGCCCGCCATGTCGCCCGGCTAGTTTTTTGTATTTTTTAGTAGAGACGGGGTTTCACCATGTTAGCCAGGATGGTCTCGATCTCCTGACCTCGTGATCCGCCCGTCTCGGCCTCCCAAAGTGCTGGGATTACAGGCTTGAGCCACCGCGCCTGGCCAATTTTATTCTTAAATATTGGGGATAAGGCTGGGCGCAGTGGCTCATGCCTGTCATCCCAGCACTTTGGGAGGCTGGGTCTCTTGAGGTCAGGAGTTCAAGACTTGCTTGGCCAATATGGTGAAACCTTATCTCTACTAAAAATACAAAAATTACCTGGGCATGGTGGTGAGCACCTGTAATCCCAGCTACTCAGAGGCTGAGGTAGGAGAATCACTTGAACCTGGGAGGCGGAGGTGAGTCGGGATTGCACCACTGGACTCCAAACTGGGCAACAGAGTGAGACTCCATCTCAAAATAAAAAATTGGGGATAAAAGATAATAACATAGGGAAGTCCCCTTTTGGCTGATGGAACTGGATCACATGTTGTGGTTTGTTCATCATAGACCAAGATATGATCTGACGTTCTGCAGTTTATGAGGGTCAATATTGTTTCAGTAGGAGCAGATTTGCTTTATTACTGAAATCCCTAACTTTTGTCATAGCTGTATATATCCAGTCATGATACATGTCAAGTATACTAAGTCCTTGAGCCCTCCAACCTGGTCCAGTGGACTGGCTTTTCTCTAGGCATCCTGTATTGCTGTTGTCTTAGGATCCCCCTTTACCATCATTTTAGAGACCCATTTTGGCTTTCTCTAGGCTTGGATCTCCCGTGTTTTCCCCTTACTTGGTTTATTTTTATTTTGTTGGAGTACATTCTTGAACTTAGGGGCAAAAGAATACAAAAGGTAAATTTTGATACCTTGTATATCTGAAATGTTTATATTGGGCCGGGCGCGGTGACTCAAGCCTGTAATCCCAGCACTTTGGGAGGCCGAGGCGGGCGGATCACGAGGTCAGGAGATCGAGACCATCCTGGCTAACACTGTGAAACCCCGTCTCTACTAAAAAATACAAAAAACTAGCCGGGCGAGGTGGCGGGCGCCTGTAGTCCCAGCTACTCGGAGGCTGAGGCAGGAGAATGGCGTAAACCCGGGAGGCGGAGCTTGCAGTGAGCTGAGATCCGGCCACTGCACTCCAGCCTGGGCGACAGAGCGAGACTCCGTCTCAAAAAAAAAAAAAAAAAAAGTTTATATTGAAGCCCTATACTTATTATCAAATTAGAATCCTATGCTGAAAATCATTTTGCCTTGAAATTTTGGGAGCATTGCTACTCCACTGTCTCCAAACATCCACAGTTGAGGACTCCATTGCTTTTCCACCAGTCTGAATCTAAAGTTTCTCAGGAATTTTCTCTGGAAACTTTCAGGATCTTTTGTCTGTTTTCATTGTTCTTAAATTTTACACAGATGTGACGTGCTGAATCTGTTTGCATTATGGACTTTTGGTGGGCTCTTTTAATCTGAAATTCTAATTTCTTAGTCCCTATTTTCCTTGAATTATTTAATTTTCTTACCCCTCCATATTCTCTCTTCTCTCATTTTTGAATTCATTCAAATTTGGTCTTCCCTTGATTTCTATTCTACTTGCCTTGTTGCTATACTTTCTGGAATATTTCCTCAATTTTACATTCCAGCCCTTCCATTGAGTTTTTCTTTCTTTTTTCCTCCTTGAAATGCAGTCAGGCTCTGTTGCCCAGGCTGGAGTGCAATGGCACAATCTCGGCTTTACTGCAGCCTCCATCTCCCAGGTTCAAGCGGTTCTCGTGCCTCAACCTCCCAAGTACCTGGGATTATAGGTGTGCACCACCACGCCCAGCTGATTTTTGTATTTTTAGCGGAGACATGGTTTCACCATGTTGGCCAGGCTGGTCTCGAACTCTTAACCTCAGGTGATCTGCCTGCCCTGGCCTCCCAAAGTGCTGAAGTTACAGGCGTGAGCCACTGTACCCGGCCTTCATTTTGGATACAGGTGTTTTTGTTTTTGTTTTTTGACACAGGGTCTTGCTCTGTTGCCCAGGTGGGAGCGCAGTGGCGTGATCCTATCTCACTGGACCCTTAAATTCCTAGGCTCATGTGATCCACCCACCTCAGCCTCCCAAGTAGCTACAACTACAGGCCCACATCATCACACCTGGCTAATTTTTTTACTTTTTGTAGAGATGGGCACTTCGTATGTTGCCCAGGCTTGTCCTGAACTCCTGGGCTCAAGCAATCTTCCCACCTCAGCCTCCCAAAGTGTTGGGATTGGATAGGAACCACTGCCTCTGTTTTTTTTTACATGATGTTTTTATATTTCTTTTGGTTTTTGTTTTCTGGGCTTTTGTTGTTGTTGTCGTTTGTGTTTGTGTGTTTTTAAATTTCCAAGAGCTCTTTTTTGTTCTCTGGAGAAGATGATTACAGTCTGTTGCATATAGTTACTTTCTTCAGCTGTCTGGTAATCCTTGGCTGTTTGCTTTTTTAAGAGTGGAGTACTATAAAAAACCAATTGGAAACTTCAAATGGGTGGTGTGTGTCAAAATTGGGCTTCACTGTGGGGTGTATCTGGTAGTGATTGTTCTTCAAATAACCCCTCACATTAATGTCTAGGTATTTTCTTAAGCGTTGACCAGAATTACTCAGAGAACAAAAGTGTCTGGTGTCCCCTGGTTCAAAGACACCTAGACTGTGAAGTCTGTTTTACCTTCAGAAAAATTAAAGGTCTGGCATGGTGGCTCATGCTATAATCCCAACGCTTTGAGAGGCAGAGATTGGTGGATTGCCTGAGCTCAGCCTAGGCAAACTGACGAAACCCCGTCTCTACCAAAAATACAAAAATTAGCTAGGCATGGTGGCACACTCCTATAGTCCCAGCTACTTGGGAAGCCAAGGTGGGAGGATCACTGGGGCCTGGAAGTTGAGGCAGTAGTGAGCCGTGATGGCACCACTGCACTCCGGATGACAGAGCGAGACCCTGTCTCAGAAAAAAATAAATAATGTTTAAAAAGAAAAAAAATTGCTACAGTGCTTTAAAGAGGCAGTTACTCGGGTAGATGGAGTGGAGAAGGAGATATGAGGGCCTAGCTGCTTCTTAGACTTCAAGTCAGTCATCTTACTAGTCTCTATTCCCTTCCAAAGGTATCTGGTGCCACTAATTTAGTCAGTCAACCTTTCGGGAAGTTCTGTAATGTCATCATGTTGCTTCTTATCTTTCCCTGCTTTCAGTTTAGGATTAAGTTTTCTTTCTTTTTCTTTTTTCTTTCTTTTTTTTTTTTTAAGACGGAGTTTTGCTCTCGTTGCCCAGGCTGGAGTGCAATGGCGCAATGTCAGCTCACTGCAACCTCTGCCTCCCAGGTTCAAGCGATTCTCCTGCCTCAGCCTCCCAAGTAGCTGAGATCATAGGCATGCACCACCACGCCCAGCTAATTTTGATTAAGTTTTCTTGGTCTGCTAAGTTAGCTACTACTCTATTTGCCTTTCAATTGCCAAAATGTTACTGCTGTTATCTGGCCTTGTGTGTTCATGCCTATTTCCTTTATTCCCTTTGCTGTTTTTATAAGCTCTGAGAATTAAATTTTGTGCCTAAGCTATCTTTAACAAGATGTGACTATACAAATGTCTCAAGCTAAAAATCGGCAGCTACAAATAAAGCTGTAACCAAATTTATGCCAGAATTGTATAGATATCCATGGAGCTTACAAAAGGGGAGCATGATGAGCAAAAAATTGGCAATTTTTATAGTAGTGCCGTTTCAGGAGTGACAGATAATCTGGAAGACTTGTACATAATGATCACTAGAATCTTTTGAGGAGTAGTTTTACAGTAACCTTTGTAAAATCCTGAAGACTGCCCATATTTCTCATCTCTGATGTCATGCTCACTAGATAACTTTTTTTTTTTTTTAAACAATTTAAGCTATTCTTTTACCAGAAAGGGTGTCCTGGGCAGGAGACACATGTTATTTCAACTATTAGAGTGGAGCACTCTACCCAGTGTGCTAACAATAATGGTTGACATTCTTGGAGCACATATTGTGTACCAGGCAATGCTCTAAGCACTTTATATTATTAACTCATTGAAGTGTCACATCAGGTAGCTACTAGTTACAATTCCCTTCTCACAGAAGAGGAGAATAAATTAACATGAAGTAACTTGACCAATACCACACAGTAATGGGTGGAGCTCCATAAAATAATGTGTTAATACAAATTAGTAAATTGGCCTTGTGATTTGTATTTGACTCTGTTCTTGTTGTGGATAATGGTAGTCAAAGAGCCTGATGAATTCCAAGAATACTGGGAAAATGGAGCTTTTGGATATAGTCCCTGATTCTAGCAAACACTAGACATAATAGTACCACCTCAAGACACTCTGCCTGAGCAGACATGTGGCCCCTAGGATGTTACTTTCTTATTCTGCTGTCTTGGATCTTATTACTATTTATTTATAACTTGACATTTCCTAAAATTATTCTGTGGATTTGATTTTTTTTACTGCTTAAAAATGTTAAAATAGTTCAAATGCAGACAGAAAGATTAGTTAGAAAATTATCAAAACAACATAGCTCAGGTTTGTCTAAGAACAGGTACTTCTGGCCACTTACCTTGACCCTTATTTTACTTCAGTTGCTCTTCGCCAGGGATTGAAAGGGATAGTGTATGTGAACAGAACTTTCAAAAGGTAAGTTTCTTTGTAAGTGAATTCTGTAAGAAGGGTGATAGATGATATATATAAAATGTCTCTTCATGGCAGGTAATACTGACTGCTTTTCCTCTTATAATCACTTTACCACTCTGGTATTAAAGACAGTTCTTCTAGAGATTCTACTTTAGAATAATGCAGTAGCTTTTTATTTTCTGTGGCAGGACTGCTCTGAGTATAACATTTTTTGTGAGGTTGTATTTTCATTATTTATTGAGCTCAATTTTCTGTCTTTTCCTTTCTGAACCAATAGGTCTTGGCTGTTCAACCATACTTTCTCCAGAAGGATCAGCTCAATTTGCTGCTCAGATATTTGGATTAAACAACCATTTGGTATGGAGCAAACTGCGAGCAAGCATTTTGAACACATGGATTTCCTTGAAGCAGGCTGACAAGAAAATCAGAGAATGCCATTGAATTTTTTAGGGGAAAAACTACAAAGTTCTAATTTAGCTGAAGGAAAATCAAGCAAAATGAAAAGGTAATTTTAAATTAGAGAACACAAATAAAATGTATTAGTGAATAAATGCTTCTCTAGATCCATATTAATAAACATGAACACCTAACCTCTCCTTTCTTAGGTTAGACACCAAGATATTTCAGCCAGCCTTATCATTCCTCTTATTTTATCCTTTTTTCCTTAAGTATTGGTGGTCACTACTATTGAGTTTCTTCCTTAACACTGATTGAATAATCTTAACTCCCTCAGCTAAAACTGGTATTACTGACTCCCAGCTATGTTTTTCCAGACTTGTATTTTCTTTTTTTTTTTTTCTCCGAGACAGGGTCTTACTGTTGCCCAGGCTGGAGTGCAGTGGCGTGATCTCAGTTCACTGCTGCCTTCCCTCCTGGGCTCAAGCAGTTCTCCCACCTCAGCCTCTCGAGTAACGGAGACTATAATCTTGCAGCACCATGCCGAGCTAATTATATTTTTTATAGAGATGAGGTCTCACTAGGTCACCCAGGTTGGTCTCAAACTTCTGGACCCAAGTAATTCTCCTACCTCAGCCTCCCAAAGTGCTAGGGTTACAGGCATGAGCCACTGTGCCTGGCTAGACTTATACTTTCAACTGTCCATTTCTCCCTGTACGTCCCATGGGCACTCTCATAAAAAACAATGCTCCCAACTTTATTCATCTTCCAAGCCTGAAACTCTTGGTATGCTCACTGCTGCAAGTCAGAAGCTTGATTTCATCATTGATGTTTTTTTCACATTTCACATCTCATTCATCAAGTCATGTTGGTGTTAATTTCTAATTAACCCTTGAAATTGCCGTTTTCTCATCCTCTGTACAAAAGCCTGAAGTGAGGGTCAAATTCAACATTATCCTGATCTAGACAGTCCCCATTCTCAATCCACCCTTTTCCAAGTTGATTGCCCAAGGACTTCTAACCTAATAAACTCTTTAACTCTTTTGCACCACAGACTTCTTTGGAAATATATATGCTGTTGACCCTCTCTGTAGAAAACTGCACACATAAAACTTACCAACAGATGTCATTGGTTCTTGGGTTCTCCGGAAGCCTATCCATCGTTTATAGATTAAGAATTGACAAGGTAGCTGGGCGCAGTGGCTCACGCCTATGATCACAGCACCTTGGGAGGCTGAAGCAAGCAGATCGCTTGAGGTCAGGAGTTTGAGACCAGCCTGGCCAACATGATGAAACCCTGTCTCTACTAAAAATACAAAAATTAGCTAGCCGTGATGGCGGGCACCTGTAATCTCAGCTACTCGGGAAGCTGAAGCATGAGAATTGCTTGAACCCGGGAGGCGGAGGTTGCAGTGAGCCTAGATCATGCACACTGCACTCCAACCTGGGCAACAGAGCGAGACTCTGTCTCAAAAGGGAAAAAAAAAAATTGCTGATGTGACCCATGAAGGGAAGTCATTTTCCTCGTAATTTCTGGACTGCCGCACATAGGTATCTTTAGTTCTTTGAAGGCCCACATTTTTATCATTTAAGACCTATTTGTTACTAAGTAGAGCTTTATCTTCAATGTCTCCATGAAACCTTCTGTAACCACAGTGACTACAAGTAGTTCTTTCTCTATTGAATTATTAGGTCCAGAATAGAAGATGTCATTGTATACTTTATTTCCCTCACACTGTGTTACACTCTGATGTGCTATGCTTAGCTCTCTGCCAGAGATTAGTAAATTATAAAACTCATGTGTACTACTTAAGTTTGTATCTTATGCTAGTTTATAAGAACAATTAAAAGGACTTAGAAGATTAACTTTGGTTTCATGGTCTCTGAAGTCACTGGCTGCTATTTCAGCTTGTTTACCCTTACCTAGCATTAAGACTGCATTGCCGGGCACAGTGGCTCAAGCCTGTAATCCCAGCACTTTGGGAGGCCGAGACGGGCGGATCACAAGGTCAGGAGATCGAGACCATCCTGGCGAACACAGTGAAACCCCGTCTCTACTAAAAATACAAAAAACTAGCCGGGCGAGGTGGCGGGCGCCTGTAGTCCCAGCTACTTGGGAGGCTGAGGCAGGAGAATGGCGGGAACCCGGGAGGCAGCGCTTGCAGTGAGCTGAGATCCGGCCACTGCACTCCAGCCTGGGCGACAGAGCAAGACTCTGCCTCAAAAAAAAAAAAAAAAAAAGACTGCATCTACTTCTGTGCAGTATATGAAAATTTTTAAACACTCATTTAGACTGGTAGATAGGACTGACCATTATAAATTGGCATTATCAATCTTTTTCTTTTCCTTTTTTTTTTTTTTAAGAGCCAAGTTCTCACTGTCTCCCAGGCTGGAGTACAGTGGCATGATTATAGCTCCCTGCAGCCTTGAACTCCTGGACTCAAGCTGCAGCCTCTTGAGTAGGTGGGTGCATGTGCCACCATGCCTAATTATGAATTTCATCATTAGTTTCTTAATAGAGTCCACATGTCCTCAGTAGTAAATTCATCAGTGCTAAATATTCGAAGGTATTTCTATTGTTTTGTAAAAGTAACTTAAGCCTACCTGGTCTGCTATCTTTTGAGTATACTTTCCACGGACTTGTAGGTAAACATAAATAAAAAGAGAAAAATTATCCCAATAATACAGTTTTTAACCTTTTATCATAAAGACATGCTTAGAATTGCTGTTACGCTTTCTGAGATTTAACCACTGAAACTAACTAAAAGACAAAGCATTTAGGTAAAGCTTCATTCAGTATCCACCCACCCAATACTGGTTTGATTCTAGGGCCTAGGAAAGTAGGACTGAACAAAGTCCTCGCCCACATGGAATTTATGTTTTAGAGGGGAAAACAAACCATAAAAAGATAAACAGTATAAAATCAGGAAAGGATAAATGCATATGAAGAATCAAAATGAGGACAGGGATGGGGATAAGAGGGGAAGGTTTTTGAGGAAAGCAGAGCAATGATGTAAAAGCAAGAAACACAGAGATAGGGAAATAGCTTTCCATACTAAGGGAACGGGAAATAAAGTTGAGTTTTGTCTTGCGGACCTCCAAACATGAGAATTGCTGGAGCTCTGTGAACAAGAATGAGAGTGGAAGACAATATAAGAAAAGGCTAGATCACTTAGGGCCTATAGGCCACACTGAAGTGTGACAGGAAAACTCAGTTTGAGCAGAGGCCTGACATACTTTTGTGCCTCAATTTCATGAAGTGTGAAAATCAGACTAATACCACCTCATAAAGTTGTGAGAATTACATGAGTCAATATATGTAAGGCCCATCATGGCACACAAATGTGTTATGTAATATTTCAGTCTGTTGGGCAGACTGAAGAACAGTATGAGTGGAATTCATTCACCATAAAAATTGGAATTCTCTGGGCATGGTAGCTCATGCCTGTAATCCCAGCACTTTGAAAGGCCGAGGCAGGCGGATCACCTGAGATCAGGAGGTCGAGACCAGACTGACCAACATGGGGAAACCCATCTCTACTAAAAAAATAACAAAAACTAGCCGGGCATGGTGGTGCATTCGTGTAATCCCAGCTACTCAGGAGGCTGAGGCAGGAGAATCATTTGAACCTGGGAGGCGGAGGTTGTGGTGAGCTGAGATTGTGCCATTGCACTTCAGCCTGGGCAACAAGAGCAAAACTCTGTTTCAAAAAAAAAAGAAAAGAAAAGAAAAGAAAGAAAATTACCTGGAATTCAATATTGCCATCAGCTGATTTAATTTCCAAAAATATGAAGGGGCACTGTAATGTGCCACGGAGCATCCACAAACTGCCATTTCAGCCCAGCCAACCTTAGGAAGCCATTGAAAAGAGTTGTTTTTAATGGTATTTTTACATCCAGCTTCCCACACCTCAAAATACTTGGGGTGGAATTGTTAATCTCACATTGCAGTACAATGAAAATAGTGGAATGGAAATCAAGTTATAAAATGGAGCTAAATATTTCTTCTGCTTGCCTCTGAGTGGACAAGATACCATAAGATACTGTACATGATGAGGTCGGGTGCAGTGGCTCACGCCTGTAATCCCAGCACTTTGGGAGGGCAAGGCGGGCAGATCACCTGAGGTCAGGAGTTCAAGACCAGCCTGACTGACATGGAGAAACCCCCTCTCTACTAAAAACACAAAATTAGCCAGACATGGTGGTGCATGCCTGTAATCCCAGCTACTCGGGAGGCTGAGGCAGGAGAATTGCTTGAACCCGGAAGGCAGAGGTGATGAGCTGAGATCAAGCCATTGCACTCCAGCCTGGGAAACAAGAGTGAAACTCCGTTGCCAAAAAAAAAAAAAAAGATACTGTACACAGAAGCTTCTCAAATCATAAATGGCTAAATCCATTAATATAAAAATACATTATGGATACTGATGAGATGGCTAATTCTGTCAACTTGACTGGGCTAGGGATGCCTTGATAGCTGGTCAAACATTTCTAGGTGCATCTGTGATGGTGTTTGTGGAAGAGACTAGCACTTGAATCAGCAGACTTGAGTAAAGAAGACTGCCCTCACCCATGTGGGTGGACGTCATCTAATCCATTGAGGACCTAAATAGAACAAAAAGGGGGAGGAAGGGTGAACTGCTGGGACATCCATTTCGTGCCCCCAGACGTTGGTGCTCCTGGTCCTCAGGCCTTCAGACTAGGACTTACATTATTGCCTCCCCTGATTCTCAAGCCTTTGGGTTTGGAACTACACTGGCTTTCCTGGGCCTTCAGTCTGCAGAAGGCAGACTGTAGGACTTCACCTCCATTTTGCAGAGCCAATTTCTCATAATCTCCACATACCCTATTGGTTCTGTGCTTTTAGAGAACGAATACAGCCTACTATGTATATGTGAGACTCTCGGAATGCAAAGATGAACAAAATTAACCTTCTGCCCTCAATTAATGTTGGAGTCTCCAGAGGCAGACAATTTCAAAACACTATATTAAGTCTTAATATGGAATTAACAATAGGGTATTGTGAATACACAGAAGTAGGAAGGGCTCTCTGATCTCTAGAAATCAATTCTATACTGTGAATGAAAAGGACTAATTCTCCAGTCTATACTCAATCTCTCTTACCTTTACATAATTTTCTTCAGCAAATTTATTGCTACCATAGTACATATTTATTTATTACCCATCTCTCCCAACTAGAAAATAAATTTCTTATTACACTGGGCTGTCTTCTTTGTTGTCAGTTGTATCGCAGCAACTGGTGTAATACATGGCACTGGCATATACAAGACATTCAAACACTTGTCAAATGAATAAAAGTGCAGATTCCAGGAGGTAGGGGGACACATAACTACACAGAAGTTAGAGGTGAATAGCATGCAAGGGGGCTAGGAAATGAGTAAGGAGGCCTATGTGAGTTGGGGAGGTGGCAAGCAGAGGCCAGATCACAAAAGCCCTTACTGCTAGTCTTTGTAGTTCGGATTTTATCAGGAGGGTAGGAAAGTGGCATCAGATACATGCTTTAAGAGATCAGTCTGGTGTTTTTCCCACCATCTGAAAACAGAAGATGCCATCTGTGAGTGGGACCTCACCAGACAATCTTTCCATCCTTCACAATGTGAGATGTAAATTTGTTGTTTATTAAAAAAAAAAAAAAAAAAGCCACTCTGGTTTGGAAGATTCCTGTTTCAAAAACAGCAGGTAAAACCCCATATTTATAGGCTGTTTGCCACAAAACTCCACTAAAATGACATAAGAGATAGAAACAAGTCCACAGCAGCAGAATTCTGAGCATTTCTAAAAGCTACAAAATATATGGGATTAGAATGATACAGAAACCAAAATTACCAATTCTTATATAAAGTCAATGTTCTAAAAAGTACTACTAGTGCAGTGGCTCTTAACTTGGAGGGGATAGTGGATATAAACACCTTTGGAGAATACAGTGGAATCTACATTTTCTCAGAATAACAAAATACAACAAAATGTTGGTTGGGTATACCCAATTTTCTCACACAGCATTGTCATCTGGAGCTCCCATCCCCTGAAATCTAAACATAACTGGCTTGAAACCTGTGACAATTCTAGTCAGTAAAAGTCTAAAAGCTCTTCTCATGATTTTTACTAATTGACAAGAATTACACCCTCCAGCACCTACAGTTCAAGCCACCTTTCATGCTTTTTGCATTGTATATACTGCAAGGACCAGACAAAAATATGGCAGGGGACCATATGACATATCAGGAGCTGGGCAGTTTCTGCCCTCAAGGAACTCACAGATTAGGTAAGGAATATGAAGCAAAAAATGCCAACTGTGTGCCAGGCAGTATGCTAGATCCTAGGGATACTGCAGTGAGCAAGGTAAATATGGTTCCTTGGCCTCAGAATTACAGTCCATATAGAGTGAGATAACCCTTAATTGATTATCAGTGCTCAGAAGTAGACAGAATCTCCTATAAGTGGTCTCCCAACCTTTTTTGGCACCAGGGACCGGTTTCAGGGAAGACAATCTTTCCACAGGAGTTGGACAGCTGGTTTCAGTATGATTCAAGCTCATTACATTTATCATTGGATTCTCATAAGGAGTGAGCAACCTAGATCCTTCACATTACCAGTTCACGATAGGGTTTGAGCTTCTGTGAGAAGCTAATGCCACAGCTGATCTGACAGGAGCTCAGGCCGTACTGCCCACTGGCCCACCAGTCACCTGCTGCTGTGCCGCCCCGTTCCTAACAGGCTACAGACCAGTACCAGGGTTGGGGACCCCGTTCTAAGAGGATGCAATCAATTAAGGGTTATCTCACTCTGCATTGACTATAATTCTGAGGCCAAAGAACCATATTTACCTTGCTCACTGTAGTATCCCTAGGATCTAGCATATTGCCTGGCACATAGTTGGCATTTTTTGCTTCACAAGGTTGCCCAGTCTGCAAGATCAAATGTTTCCTCAAAGTAACTTTCAACGTAGAACCAGAAAGACTGAAAGACAAAAAAGTTAGCAAGGTCAGGCACGGTGGCTTACGCCTATAAATCCTGTACTTTGGGAGGCTGAGGAGGGCGGATCACTTGAGGTCAGGAGTTTGAGACTAGCTTCGTCAGCATAGTGAAACCCCATCTCTACTAAAAATACAAAAATTAATCGGGCACGGTGGCTCATGCCTATAGTCCCAGCTCCTTGGGAGGCTGAGGCAAAAGAATCGCTTGAATCCAGGAGGTTGAGGTGGCTGTGAGGTTCAGCCTGGGTCACAGAGCTAGACTACGTCTCAAAAAAAAAAGAAGTTAGCTAGGTTCCTGAGGGACAGAGGGAGTAGCAGGAGTTGTAAAAGTCATGACAAGATATGAGTCTGAAAAGCAGGCCATTCAATAAAATACAATATTCACATCAAGTGTATCTCTCACATCGTCTGGGTGTGGTGGCTCATGCCTGTAATCCCAGCACTTGGAGAGGCTGTGGTAGGAGGATTGCTTGAGCCCAGGAGTTCCAGACCAGCTTGGGCAACACAGCAAGATTCCCGTCTCTTAAAAAAAAAAAAAAAACTCACACCAAGTGTACCCAATAGCTACCCATTCCGTTCGTACATCTGAACACATCTTGACACTAAGGTCGTAAGCAAACCCTATTATTTTATATCTCTAGAACAAATATAGTATCCCTATTTCACAGTCGGGAAAAAAGACTCCCAGAAGCTAAGTAACTTGTTTATTGTCAGGCATCTAGTGAGTCGCAGAGCCAGGAACTGACCCCGGGCATTTTCACCTTATTACCCTTTCAGCTTATTGCCGACTGCTCCCGAACGGAGCGAAAAGGACAGGCAAAGGGTTTCACCAAACCCTTTGTAATGGGAGATTCTTGCCTTCTTACCTTTCCTCACGTTTGCTTCTCTGCCAGAATGTCCTCCCCTACTTTCCCCAGAACCCAAGTTCTCCTAATCATCTTTCAAGATCCCTTTCCCTCAACCACCGACGAGCCGTGCCCATTCTCCTTCAAATGACTCCCTACGGCTTCTAGTTCGTAGTATTTTATTTACCACCTCATAGTTCTTTTATTTATATCCCACAAATGATCGTCCGGGCCCGCACCGTGGGACCGGGACGCTGCCTCGACCATGGCGGTCTCCTGGAAACACGCCGCTTTGAGCCGAAACTGGTGACCGTGTCCCAACCCCTTCCGGGAGTCCGACGCCTCTTTCTCCAGGCCAACTTCAAGCGAGGTGTATCAACTCTATCCGTGCAAATTTCTTGCCACGAGAGCAGAAGATTACGGTCTCCGATGCTGCCTCAGGGTTGAAGACGCTCCCGACGCTTAGCAATCATCAACTTCCTCCTCCTCTTGGCAGCCTCAGAGATCCTCTTCCGGGGCAGAGGTCGCCCGGCCCCGCCCCTCGTCTCCTCCAAGATGGCGAGTGGCGGCAGTGGGGGGGTGTCAGTACCTGCGTTGTGGAGTGAAGTGAACCGGTATGGCCAGAACGGCGACTTCACGCGCGCTCTCAAGACCGTCAATAAGAGTAAGTGTCGGGGTGGGCACTGGGGCGGGCCCAGGCCGGCGGGAGGATGCGGCCTGTTTCCGGCGCACGAGACCACCTCGCGCGGGAGGCACGGGAAGGGGAGACCCCCGAAACCCCCCCGACCATTCTCCCCCCGGCTCGGGCCCGAACGTCCGGCAGACGCAGGTCTCACCCCTCGGCTTCACCATGCCAGCCTGGGGTCCCTGGTTGCTTAGAGCCACGTGTACTTCCCTCTTTACCCCCCACGGGAAGCGAGGGCAGGTTTTAAAGAGACCGCAGCTCTCGGAGCCCATTTCAAACTGTTTTCTTATTTGACTCCCTCTTTGCTGTTTTATTTCACAAATATTCCAAAGTGCCTCCTTTTCTTCTTCTTCTTGAGCGCAATGATCAGGACTGTATTACTGAGGGAGCTTGTTCTCTTTGGCCGCTAAAGGGGGAGGAACCTGCTTGGGACACGTAGTTTAGAAGCTGGTGCTGACCAGGTGGAAGCTGTACGTATTCTACTGGGCGAGAGGAAAGGGCTGGATCTGGATGTCAGGCCTGTCATTCCCACAGATGGGATGTCTTCAGTGTTATTAAGTTAGGAAATATGTGTATGGAAGCACCAACACTGGGAATAATGTCGGAAGAAAAGTTTGGCCTGTTTTTTTTTTTTGCCTTGTAAGGGATAGTTTAGGGTTTTACTGCCTTTGTTGTGAGGTTTAATTCATCATATCCTTTTGTTCTTTACTACATACCTGAAATGTGGCATGGCCATGCTACTTAATGTTCTCGGTGGTGCGCAGTTCTTCTCTAGTGAAGATACAGCCTGTGCATGTTAGATTTGGAAATGTAATTACCAAGGCACGGCTTAGCTGTTCAGAGTAGTATTAACCTAAAGGGTGTGTCAATAACATACAAAACTGTCTAAATAATTTTCAACACTCCAGTACTGGGTTAACGTGAAAAGTAGTGATTGTGCCCACAGTGCACTTTTGGTGATTTCAGACATTGAGGAGAATAGCTACGAATTAGAATTTATCCCTAAATTTGTTTGAATTAACTCTAGCCTTCCAAACAGTACTATATACTTAGTAGCAGTGTAGTATTTTGCAGGAATTCTTTTAATCAGCAAAAGTTGTCAACTTGTTCGCCAGTATGTTTTCTTAATTGGTAGAAATTCTTGTGATTCTTTGAGAAATGGACTTCTGTAGTTGCACAGGAACAAGAGTAACGATGATCCTGGTCATTTTAATACCGAACAGTTGTTAACGTTGAAACTTGCCACCTGAGTTCTTCCTTATACTTTGGTCATCTTAGGTGAAAAGGGAAAATTTTAATGATTTTTGGAAACGTTGCCAGCAAGATAAATTGCCTTTGCATTATACTTTATAAAATGTTTCCAAAATATTCTCATTTCATGTTTTCAGTAACCTTATTTAAATAGGTAATGCTTTTCTAATCATTTTGTAGCTCAGAAAACTAAGATTTGGCTGTTAGGTGATATACCCAAGACCTCAAGGCATTTAGTGGCAAGCTTGCACCAAACCTAGGTCATCTGCTTCCAAATTCTACCTGAACTTTTTCCCTGTGAAGTAATGAACTATACAGAATGTAGCATGCATTTCAAGATGAAATATCTGGAGCAATTGCTTCTTTCTTCTTTATTTCACTGCATTTTTTTGGTACATGCATACTGGGCATCTTTATCTCATTGAAAATTTAATCTATAACTCTCCTTATTGTCACTTTTTAAGTTAAAAGCGAAGATTATTTTCTGGGTTTGTTTTGCTTTGTTGCTGTTTCTTCCAGTTGTTCTGACCAATTATTTCTGTTGCAATAAAATTAGAAATTTAGCTTTCGGAGAGATGGGATGGGAAAATTTAGTAAAAATGTGAAAAGGAAATGGATTTAAAAATGACTTTCCTAAAATTGTTCTCTAGTACTACAGATCAACAAAGATGATGTAACTGCCCTGCATTGTAAAGTGGTATGCCTTATCCAGAATGGAAGTTTCAAGGAAGCTTTGAATGTCATCAATACTCACACCAAAGTGTTAGCCAAGTAAGTGATTCAGTTAGTTGCTTATTCAGTTATTAGAAACACTTAGTATAGCTATAATCTCTTCCATGTATTTTTCCCCAACTATTTGCTGATTTTTTTAATCTTTCCTTCCTTTTTTTCCCCCTTTTGCTTGTCAATAATGTTTCTGAAACTGGGAGGAATACTATTAACTTCTGTTTCTTTTAGCCTTAGAGGGTCTATTTTTTTTGTTTGTTTTAACCATTGTGTTTCCTTTGAACCACTAAGGAGGTGAACCATAGAGAGTTGTGGTACATAATTATGAGTCCTTGGAGGATGTAGGGAGAATAACTCAGTCAAAGTTTCTTTCCTGTTATACCTAGGCTCCAAAAAAAAGTGTTGAAATTAAATTTGAAGCATATTAATGGGATACTGGTTTATAAGGTGCAGAACAATATATAATATACTTCCTTTTGCGAGAGGAGGAGGATGTAAAAATTTATATATGCATTTGCCTGTATTTGCAAAACAAACAATATAAAGAGAAACAATGAATAGTCATTTGTGGGACGCCGAAAGAGGGAGATCACAAGGTCAGGGGTTTGAGACCATACCGGCCAATATGGTGAAACCCCATCTCTACTGAAGATACAAAAAATTAGCTGGGTATGGTGACACGCATCTGTATTCCCAGCTACTCAGGAGGCTGAGGCAGAAGAATCGCTTGAACCCAGGAGATGGAGGCTGCAGTGAGCTAAGATTGCACCATTGCATTCCAGCGTGGGTAACGGGGAGACTCCGTCTCAAAAAAAAAAAAAAGTCATTTGTAGGAGGTGATAGGAACAGGTTAGATTTGGGTAGCAGTGGGAATAAAGCCTCTTAGTGTACATCTTTTTATATTTGAGCCGTATAAATGTGTTACAGAGATTAAAAATTAATTTTCAACTTTATTAAAAATAAAAGGGAAATGGAGGCAATGCTGCTTTTCTCCTGTTAAATATGTTTGTGCTAAAATTCACTGTCTTGATTTTGGGCTATTTTGTGAGAGACATTTTCAAAAACATTTTGTCAATGAGTCTTGGATAAAAGTATTTATAAATTTTTTTTTTTTTTTGAGACGGAGTCTTGCTCTGTCACCCAGGCTGGTGGAACCTCCACCTTCCAGGTTCAAGCGATTCTCCTGCCTCAGCCTCCCAAGTAGCTGTGACTACAGATGTGCACCACCACACCTGGCTAATTTTTGTGATTTTAGTAGAGACAGGGTTTTGCCAGTGTTGGCCAGGCTGGTCTTGAACTCCTGACCTCAAGTGATCCGCCCGCCTCGGCCTCCCAAAGTGCTGGGATTACGGGCATGAGCCACCGCACCTGGCCCAAAAATAAATTTTTTTGTTAGGTAAGTAAAGGACATTAGCCTTTGCTTTAATAAATATTTTTTCTCATGGATTATGGTTGAAACATCAGCAATGAGGTATCACATTAATGTAGATGAATTTTTAAGTGTGTGTATGTTAGTAGTATTTACCAGTTGTTTGATTACAGGTACTTCTTTTAAGATTTATAGTTATTTTTTCTTTGCTAATCATTTGTTTCTTAAACAAGTTTAAAGAAGCATTATATGGCTTATTGTTTTGTTAATGAATTTAAGAGACTTCCAAAACAACCCATTTAAAGCAGCCTTCAAATTATCCTTGTATCTAAGACAATTACTTATTTAGCAGATTAATGATTTCCTTCTTGAATGTTTACTTTAATAAGAATATCCATGAAAGAAAGAGAGGCTAGGGAAATTGATATATGCTTAATTATATGTTTGATAGACATTTACAAGCTATCTGATATTTAGATAAGTCTCTAACCTTTGTCAGTTTTCTCATCTGTTATCAGGACTAAATCCAGTGCTTAGAGTGATGTTCTATATATTGGGTGCATTGCATTGTTAGATAATAATCAGATACTGGTTTTTTTCCTTCTTCAGTAACTCTCTCTCCTTTGAAAAGGCATATTGCGAATACAGGCTGAACAGAATTGAGAATGCCTTGAAGACAATAGAAAGTGCTAACCAGCAGACAGACAAACTGAAGGAGCTTTATGGACAAGTGGTAATTACTGCTTTTAAATACATGTTGACAGTGATCCTGAGTGAGCATGACTACCTCTAGCAAGGAGCAGGGTTGAGGAAACCCAGCCCATCCTGATGCTCCACAACACTAGCCACCAAACCAGTCCTTGAGGTTTGAACATAATCCCTCTTCTTGATCTTCATACAAACAGTTGCATATATAACATGCTATGAACAAATGACTTCCTCAGGTAATTAGAAAATCAAAGAAAATGAAAGAACTAATCTATTTAATTTTGACTTGTGAGTTAGAAAGATAAAGCACATTGAGCTTGTATACTTCAACAGGTTTGAAATAGTATTTCACTAATACTGTATTCTAAGTTTAAAATAAAGGATATCATGATAGATGAGAATTTAGATGATTCTAGCCCATGAAATCATGAAAATATTTTAAAGTATGTTGAGACATAAAATTAAGCCTAATGTAAAATGGAGCTGTTAATGACAAGAGGACAGAAATGTGTATATTATAGTTAGCAAAACCCTCTTAAAGCTTTTCCTTTTTTTTTTTTTTTTAATGGAGTCTCGCTCTGTTGCTCAGGCTGGAGTGCAGTGGCACTATCTTGACTCACTGCAGCTTCCAACTCTCAGGTTCAAGCGATTCTCCTGACTCAGACTCCCAAGTAGCTGGGATTACAGGCATGCGCCAACTCACCCAGCTAATTTTTGTATTTTTTGGTAGAGACGGGGTTATGCCATGTTGCCTAGGCTCGTCTCAAACTCCTGGCCTCAAGTGATTTGCCTGCCTTGACCTCCCAAAGTACTGGGATTACAGGCCTAAGCCACCACGCCTGGCCGCCTCTTAAAGACTTTTAAGTGTCAATTTAGGGCAAATAATGTTGTATTGAATGTATTGTTCTCAGGAGGTAGTATGGATTGAATAATACAAATGAGTTGAAGAAAGATTTGGACAAATTCATGGATTGTAGGTCTATAAAAAACTTTTAAGGTAAACTGGATAACTTTAGGGTAAATTCTAGCATTTTGAGGTTAAAGACATCAACCTGTGTCATACATAATGGACTAATTTACCTACAGTGGCAGTTATTATTCTTTCAGCACAACTTGAATGAAATCAGGAGGAATTCTATTGTGTCTGCTTGAGACTCACCTGTGTGATAGCTGGTTTCTAAGAAAGATAAAATGAAGATTATAGTGAACTCTAGGAAACATTAAGTCTTCTTCTTAACACTTAATTTTGTTCCTGTTTTAGTAATCATTTTGTGTTGTGGAAAAATATTTTCGTTGTAATTTTAGATCTAAATAACAAGGTTGAATTCTTATAAAGGTGTTCTTTCACAACCTATTTAGGCACTTTACTAACTTCAAGAAGATAGGTAATAAAAATGACTTTTCTTGGCCGGGTGCAGTGGCTCACACCTGTAATCCCAGCACTCCGGGAGGCTGAGATGGTCAAATCACTTGAGGTCGGGAGTTAGAGGCCATCCTGACCATGGAGAAACCCCATTTCTACTAAAAATACAAAATTAACCAAGCGTGGTGGCGCATGCCTGTAATCCCAGCTACCTCAAGAGGCTGAGGCAGGAGAATCTCTTGAACCCAGGAGGTGGAAGTTGTGGCGAGCCGAGATCACACCATTGCGCTCCAGCCTGGGCAACAAGAATGAAACTCCGTCTCAAAAAAAAAAAAAAAGAAAAGAAAAGAAAGAAAGAAAATGACTTTTCTCAACTGAATCCTGCCTACAGATCCACAATAGATTGAACATTCATTTTAAAAGTATTTTCAAAAAGTAATTTATTTGGAAGTATGACTAGTATGTGGAACTCATTTAAAAATTATAAAACATAAACAGTTGATTGTTCCCGTTATGCTGAACTAGGATTCCTACTTAGTGGTTCCAAAAAAGATTTGCATGGTATTAAAGACGTAACACCATATTTGTCTCTGATTTTTTACTTGCTATTTATTATTCAGTTATACCGTTTGGAACGCTATGATGAATGCTTAGCAGTATATAGAGATCTTGTCCGAAACTCCCAAGATGATTATGATGAGGAGAGGAAAACAAACCTTTCAGCAGTTGTTGCAGCTCAAAGCAATTGGGAAAAAGTGGTTCCAGTGAGTATCCTTGTGGTGTACCAATACAGTCATGAAGTATTATTCATGTTTAGTATTTAACTGGTATTTTGTCCCCTGACAGGAGAACTTGGGCCTCCAAGAAGGCACACATGAGCTGTGCTACAACACTGCATGTGCGCTGATAGGCCAAGGCCAGCTGAACCAGGCCATGAAAATCCTGCAAAAGGCTGAAGGTTTGAAGTTTGTTAAACTTACCTGTAAATATAATGTGCATATAACTTTGTATTTTCTAAAATTGCATTGGACTTCTGTGAAATTATTAAATGGAAGTTATCGATGCAGTGACAATTTCTCAAAGTTCATGTAGTCTTTCTCTTTTTTTTTTTTTTTTTTTTTTTTGGCGGGGGATGCGGACAGAATCTTACTGTGTCACCCAGGCTGGAGTACAGTGGCATGATCTCGGCTCACTGCAACCTCTGTCTCCCAAGTTCAAGCAATTCTCCTGCCTCAGCCTCCTGAGTAGCTGGGATTATAGGTGCATGCTACCACGCCTGGCTAATTTTTGTATGTTTAATAGAAACGGGTTTCACCATGTTGGCCAGGCTGACCTCGAACTCCTGGCCTCAAGTGATCCACCCTCCTCGGCCTTTCAAAGTGCTGGGATTACTGGCACTTTCTCTATTTGACCATATCTCACCTATATTTCTAATCCCTAAGCCAGTCTATTAGTCTGTTTCCAACCATACCAGACCTTAACATTTGAATTTTGAGGAGCAGGTTTTGAACAAGTTACTGTGAATGTTATGTGTAGATTAAGTGAGTTAATGAATGTCAGCCATTCACAATAATATAGTATAAGCATGCATGATGGCATATAGTATAAGCATTCAGTAAATATTTTGTCACTATTATTATTGTTGTTTAACAGGTATTCAAGTAATAACATGGTGTGCCTATGTGTATACACACACATACACTACATTTATGTATTGATAGCACCATTCAAGCATTTTTTTTGTTTGTTTGTTTTTTGTTTTTTGAGACAGAGTCTCGCCCTGTTGCCCAGGCTGGAGTGCAATGGCGTGATGTCAGCTCACTGCAACCTCCACCTCCCAGGTTCAAACAATTCTCCTGCCTCAGCCTCCCGAGTAGCTGGGATTATAGGTGCCCGCCACCACACCCAGCTAATTTTTGTATTTTTAGTAGACACAGGGTTTCACCATGTTGGCCAGGCTGGTCTCGAACTCCTGACCTCGTGATCCACCTGCCTCGGCCTCCCAAAGTGCTAGGATTACAGGCGTGAGCCACCACACCTGACCTCAAGCATGTTTTAACTCCATTTGGTATGTTTCTTATATGATATTTGCATGCTTTGAAGCTTTTTTGGTGGGGTTGTGGGCAGGGGAGGAACAGAGTCTTGCTCTGTCGCCCAGGCTGGAGTGCAGTGGCAAGAACTTGGCTCACTTCACCCTCCACCTCTCAGGTTCAAGCAGTTATCATGCCTCAGCCTCCCAAGTAGCTGAGATCACAGGCGCGTGCCACCATGCCCAACTAATTTTTGTATTTTCCGTAGAGACGGTTTTCGCCATGTTGGCCAGGCTGATCTCAAATTCCTGTTGTCAAGTGATCTGCCTGCCTTGGCCTCCTAAAGTGCTGGGATTACAGCCGTGAGCTACTGTGCCCAGCTGAAGCTTTTAATTAAGAAAAAAATTAATTGATTAGAGAACTGTGTCTGGTATTAACACATGAAACATTTTAACTTTGCTTGTGCATACATTTTTCCCTGGAAGCTATAAAAGTGATGTAGGTACTGCAGTGATCATTGGGGTGGAAAAAAAGGTGAAACAAAGTCTGTTTTACTATTAAATATTAGGGTTTAAAACGAGAGCAAAGTTTTACTGTTAAATGTTGAAAGTTAAGAACAGAGGTTAGAGCATCATGAGGAAAATCTGTTTTAGAATTATAATTTTTTGGCTGAGTGCAGTGGCTCACGCCTATAATCCCAGCACTTTTGGGAGGCCGAGGCAGGAGGATTGCTTCAGCCTAGCAGTTCAAGACCAGCCTGAGTAACATAGTAAGCCTTCGTTTTTACAAAAATACATATATATATTTAGCCAAGTGTGGTGGTGCACACCTGTATTCCTAGCTACTCGGGTGACTGAGGCAACAGGGCCTAGGAGGGCCTAAGAGATTGAGGCTCCAGTGAGCTGAGATCATACCACTGTATTTCCAGCCTGGGTGACAGAATGAGACCCTGTCTCAAAAAAAAAAAAGAGATAATTTCCTGACCTCAAGTGACCCACCCACCTCGACCTCCCAAAGTGCTGAGATTACAGGTATGAGCCACTGCACCCAGCAGAATTATAATTTCTTGATCATACCCAATGAAGAACATTCTCATACATTGTGGGTTTGAGTGTAAGAGTAATACAGACTTTTCAGTGAGCAATTTGGTGATGTGTAGCAGATTTTAAAATTTACCTACCCTTTGATCCAATAATTTCACTTATAGAAACTTAAGGAAATGATTCGATAAATTTACATATGTGTCTGTATGAATGTTCATTGAAGGGATATTCATAAGAACAGAAATTTAGAAACAGCATGAAGTTCTCTACTATTAAAGGATTGGCTAAGTTTTACCATAATCACAAAGTAATTACAGTCATTACAACCAATAACATTAAAAAAGATACAGTAATGTAGATCTATGTTTATTGTAACAGAGATATATCCACAGGATATTGAATGGGGAAGGGAGGTTTCAAAATAGCATGCACAGTGTCTCACTTTCATTTTAAAATGCAACTGTGCATTTACATAAAACTAAGCCAGGTATAGTGGCTCACAGCTGTAGTCCCAGCTACTTGGGAGGTGGAAGTGGGAGGATCACTTGAGCCCAGGATTTCAAGGCTGTGGTGAGCTGTGATGAAGCCTCTGCACTCCAGCGTGGGCAACAGAGTGAGACCCCCCAACTTTAAAAACAAACAAAAAAATATTAAAAAGCTAAATAACTGAAATGCTAGCAGTGTTTATCTCTGGGTGGTAGGATTATTTATTTTTATACTTTTCTATAATTGGTTTTTTGCAATTAATATTTACTACATTTGTATTTTTTGATGCACTTTACAAATATTTTTAGCATAGACACAACAAATGAAAGAAAAGTGCCAAAGAGCTAGGAAAGTCAAGAGACTGATAATATATATGTAGTATATTTGATGCTAATGTAAATTTCACAGTTGCTTGTTACTATGATTATCTTGGAATCTTCTGCCTAGAAATTTAGATCTTGCTCTTTGGAATAGTGAAAGACATGGAATTTACCCAGCAATACTACTTTTAAAACAATTTTTTCTCCTATAGATCTTTGTCGCCGTTCTTTATCAGAAGACACTGTAAGTATTCCATCATTGTTAAACCAAAATTTTACACTTCTGACTATTAACATTACTGAGGCTTCATTGTACTATTTATTGACTTTCTTTAGAAGATGGTGATTAAGTAGGAATCACACTAGAAACCACCCTCTTGTATCAGTTATTTGATGAAGTCTATTAGAGTGAGAAATCACAATACAAAAAATTTTGGCATACCTTAAGCACTTGATTATACATTTATATAATGTAAATTTATTCCCCTATTTTAGGATGTAGGACTAAGGTCTTTGAGGATTGGTCTGCTCACAGAAGTTCCATGTGTATTTCTTATGTAGTGACATAATTCAACATTCCCAATTTACACTTTTGGTTTTTCTTTTTAAGTGTAACAATATCTTAAATACAGTAGGTAAGCACTTTCATTATAGAGTCCTTAGAGATTTTTTTTTTTTAACCAGTCTCTTACCAAAGCCAATCTTTTTGGCTCACAACTAATTAGACAATAATTTTCTTTAGGAATTTACCTTTACCGTATCTTTCTGAGTATTCAGCATGATTTACATTGAAATATGTCTCTTTTCACATTCATAGTTCACTCTCTCCTTTTTTTTTTGAGACGGGATCTTGCTGTTTCACCCAGGCTGGATTGCAGTGGTGTGATCATAGGTCACTGTAACCTCAAACTCCTGGGCTCAAGCAATCCTCTCACCACAGCCTCCTGAGTAGCACCACCATGCCCAGCTAATTCTTCTTTGTAGAGATGGGGGTCTCGCTGTGTTGCCCAGGCTTGTCTGAACTCCAGGCCTCAAGCGACCCTCCCACTTCAGCCTCCTAAAGCACTGAGATTACAGGCGTGAGCCACCATGCCCAGCCCATAGTTCTTCTCTTTAATATTTTTAAGTTTTATCATTTCCTCATCAAACACAACTGCATAATGGGTTTGGAAACAAACATACCTGACTCCTGGTCAGCAGATACTCACCAGGTGAGAGCAGGAGCGTTGGGTCATTAAAGGAGCGTTGTCTTCTAGTCTTGAGTATTCATTGTACAGCCTTTTCAGAAGGAGAGGAGAAATGTGGATTAATCTGGAATATCAGTTAAGAGAGCTACTACTTTAATTACATAATTTGTTCAATTATAGGATTAAAGTACAGAATTAGTTCCAGCTTTTGAAGTTTTTTGTACAGTGTTAATTGGAATTTTGTAGTTTTTATAGTAGAGTTATAGTAGAGAGAAAAGCATTTTTAAATGTGCTTTTAATGAGAAAATTATGTTTCCAGAATTTAGGGGTATCATTATAAAAAGATATACTTGCATGTTGGTTTTTTACTTAGGTTTTTTAATTCTTGGGCTTTAGAGGATGATAATGATCAATAAATGGTATTCCTAAACTTATTACCATGTTCTTCTAGGATCTTTTTGCCTTTTTTTTTTTTCTTTAGATACTTCTTAGAAGTTGAAGTCTTTTTGCTATTTTCACTTAAACTTCTCTCTTGCTGGCAATTTCTAAAGAATTGACTCTAAAGGAAAATTTCTGAAATTATGTCTTCTTCAGGATTGTATCTCTTTTGAATTTTTCAGTTATTTGATAAATATGTAGATCAGTTTGGAAAATTTATATGGGAAAAATATTTCTTTCTTTTAGGATGGGACTGAGGAAGACCCACAGGCAGAACTGGCCATCATTCATGGTCAGATGGCCTATATTCTGCAGCTTCAGGGTCGAACAGAGGAGGCTTTGCAACTTTACAATCAAATAATAAAACTAAAGTGAGTTATTAAAAGGAAGTATCTTTTATATGGGAATGGGTTCTTTTTAAGGTTTGTTTGGTTTTGACTGTTGCTTGTTGTTCACAGACCAACAGATGTGGGATTACTAGCTGTAATTGCAAATAACATCATTACCATTAACAAGGTATGGAATATTCGTGGCTTTCCTTACAGATATATTTTACCCTGAAAGCTCATCACCTTAGTTTTAGTTTTGTTGTAGGAGTTCTTTTTAACATGATGAAAAAAGTCCAGTTGTAGCAAAATCACAATGGAGAGTATTACTTAACTGTCCTAACGATAATGATGCTGCCAGGTATATTTTAGTAATAAAACTTTTTGTAGTAGATCCTAGAGTTTTTAACATCTCCCCTTTTCCCAGTGTATAATAATATAGAGACTCTCTCTTTGTAAGAGATATAAATTATTGGGGCTTTTAAACTTTAAGTGTATGCATATTTTATATGATTTCTTCATCTGTGGAATCTGAATGTGTAAGTGTTCTTTATATAATTTTTTTCTTGGGTTTTCTTTTTTTAGGGAGTATAGACAGGTGCTCTTTCTCCTCCCCCACACCCCATCCAATGTAAAATATTACAAATATATATATAAGCACTCTAACTTAGAGTACTGTACTAATGTCACTAGCCACCATTAGAAACACCCTTTTTTTTTTTTTTTTAAAACAGAGTCTTGCTCTGTCGCCCAGGCTGGAGTGCAGTGGCACGATCTCGGCTCACTGCAACCTCTGCCTCCCGGATTCACGCCATTCTCCTGCCTTAGCCTCCCGAGCAGCTGGGACTATAGGCGCCCCCTACCAAGCCGGGCTAATTTTTTTTTTTTTTAGTAGAGACAGGGTTTCACCGTGTTAGCTAGGATGTTCTCGATCTCCTGACCTCATGATCCGCCCACCTCAGCCTCCTCAAGTGCTGGGATTACAGGCGTGAGCCATCGTGCCCGGCCAGGAACAGTCTTAATGGAAAAAGTTTTATTTTATTTTCTTTTTTTTTTTTTAAGACTGTCACCCAGGCTGGAGTGCAGTAGTGCAGATATTACTCACTGTAGCCTCAGGCAATCCTTCCAAGTAGCTGGGACCACAGGCACATACCACCATGCCTAGCTAATTAAAAAAAAAAAAAAAATTGTAGAGACAGAGTCTTGCCATGTTGCCCAGACTGGTCTTTTAACTCCTGGGCTCAAGCAATCTTCTTGCCTCAGCCTCCCAAATTGCTGGGATTCTAGGGGTGAGCCACCACGCCCAGCCTGGAAAAATATTTCAAGTTCACATTTGAAATCCAAGTCAGTGGAAAGTAAGAAAAGTAACATTTGAACTTACGATTTATCTTGATATACCATGTGATTTTTCAAGTACCACCTTATTTCTTCCTCTCAATAATCTTTTTAGGTGGTAGTCCTTATCTCTGTAGGAGTATAATCTGAGACTAAAAGTTGGTAAGTAATTTGTATAAGGTCATAGCCTACTTACTTCATAAGAGGTAAAACTTGGATTCAGATTCTAGTTTCTGACTTCAAAGCGTTCCCCTTTTACTACTTAGTGGTACTTCTCTCCTGTGGCAGAAATGTAGTATATCCCTGGATGTAGATAATGGCATTAAAAGGGGTAGTAATCGTGGGAGGTTGCTGCTGGCCATTGGTATGGTATAGATTTCCAAACATTTGATACTAGCCTTTGAACCTTGGCAAAAATATATACCTGCCTGTGTTCATGAATTTTGAAATACTTGTCAGAACAAATTTTTTTTTTCCCGACATGGAGTCTCTCTCTGTTGCCCAGGCTGGAGTGCAGTGGCACGGTCTCGGCTTACTGCAGCCTCTGCCTCCCAGGTTCAAGTGATTCTGGTGGCTCAGCCACCTGAGTAGCTGGGACTACAGTCACGTGCCACCACGCCTGGCTAATTTTTGCATTTTTAGTAGAAATGAGGTTTCACCATGTTGAACAGGCTGGTCTCAAACTCCTGATCTCAAGTGATCCTCCTGCCTCAGCCTCCCAAAGTGTTGGGATTATAGGCGTGAGCCACCACACCCAGGCAGGACAAATTTTTTTTATCTGACATACATACTTCTAGGGGAAGAGAGTGTGTAAGATACTAAATATCTCAGTCTGAATGGTAACTTATACATTGAAAACTTTCTTCAGTCAATGGGTATTTCTGACTTTTTCACAGTAGTACTGGATGCAATAGGTAATGAAAAATACAAAGTATCATCACATAGTTTAAAAACTCATTTTGGTGTTGAAAAAATTTGTTCATGTTTTAATTTTTTGTCTGTATACTTTATAACTGTATACTTAATACTACATTTGGTGAACGGAAAGATCTCTGGTTTGGCAAGTTTGAGCTGACCCTTGAAGGAGGACTATGGTTTGAAGGTTAAGCAACAGCACAAAAAAATGTATATATGAAGAAATATTTATGATTTGTAAGGAAAAGGGAGGAAACAGAAGAGAGTATGTATTTGCTGGATAGTTTAAAAAGTACATTAGATTGAACTATATCAGAGTCTTGGAAATCAAGTTTAAGAAAGTCTGGCAGTGATGTGCACAATTAATTGAAGTATTAAAATAGTGATGTGAGAGAACCAGCTAGAAAATACGGTTTCTTTAGGATTGATTTATATGAAAGGCAATTTCTTGCTGCACATTAAAATAGTTTCAAATTGGTTTGGAGCGCAACACTAAGAAAAAGTAGAATTTATTTTAGATTTCTTCACTTCTTTTAGTCTTTAAACTGGTAGAAGACCTGTTTTAAAAAAGCACAGTGGTATCATGTATTTGCAAGTAAATACATTGTTTTACAAAGCTGGAGTATTGTGCATGTAGTAGATACTCAGATGCTCAGTTTGTGCTTCTCAGTATGCAATCAGTGTGACTTCGTTTTCTCCCGTTTTTTGGGGATGTATGTGACTTTCAGTAATTCTTCATAGGTCTTTCTTTAGGCAAATAACACTGTGCCCCTACATGGGAATTTTAGAAATTGAGCTTCTTTATGCTTTTGCTTGGTTAAGAAGAAGGGACTTTAGGAAAGGAAAAACAGTAGATATGTTACATGAGTATTTTCTGCTAAAAAAAAAAAATGGGTTCAAAAGTGGTTACAGATGTGTTTCTGAGGTTTCATGATTTGCTTACAGAGTGACTACAGGCATACCTCGTTTTATTGTGCTTTACTTTATTACACTTTGTAAGTTTTTCACATACTTAAGGTTTGTGGCAATCCTGTGTTGAGCATGTCTGTTGGCTCCATTTTTTTTTTTTTTTTTTTTTTTTTTTTTTTTTTTTTTTGAGATGGAGTCTCGCTCTGTTGCCCAGGCTGAAGTGCAGTGGTGGGATCTCGGCTCTCTGCAACCTCCGGGTTCAAGCAATTCGCCTGCCTCAGCCTCCCGAGTAGCTGGGACTACAGGCATGTGCCACCACACCCAGCTAATTTTTGTATTTTTAGTAGAGACGGGGTTTCGCCATGTTGGTCAGGATGGTCTTGATCTCTTGGCCTCAGGTGATCCAGACACCTCTGCCTCCCAAAGTGCTGAGATTACAGGCATGAGCCACTGTGCCTGGCCATGTTGGTATCATTTTTTTTTTAGTAGCATGTGTCCATTTCATATCTCTGTATCAGTGTTTTTTAGCATTGAAGTATTTTTAAATAAAGGTATGTACTGGGCTGGGCACGGTGGCTCACACCTGTAATCCCAGCACTTTGGGAGGCCAAAGTGGGCAGATCACGAGGTCAGGAGATCGAGACCATCCTGGCTAACAGGTGAAACCCTGTCTCTACTAAAAATACAAAAAATTAGCCAGGTGTGGTGATGGGCGCCTGTAGTCCCAGCTACTTGGGAGGCTGAGGCAGGAGAATAGCGTGAACCCGGGAGGTGGAACTGGCAGTGAACTGAGACCACACCATTGCACTCCAACTTGGGTGACAGAGCGAGACTCCGTCTCAAAAAAAAAAAGAAAAGGTATGTACTTGTTTTCAGACATAATGCTGTTGCACACTTAATAGACTACAATATAGTATAAACATAACTTTTATATGCACTGGGAAACCAAAAAATCTTTGTGACTCCTTCTATTGTAATATTTGCTTTATTGTGGTGGTCTGGAACCAAACCCGAAATACCTCCAAGATAGGCCTGTATTTTGAAGAGAAGTGAGTTACTTTTTATTTATCATCTAAATTCTAGAGGGCATAGCTTGTAGAAATTGTCAAATTAGGTATTTTTGTAGTCCTAATACACTGCAATTTGTGCTGTCCCTTTTTTCCTTCAGAAAGCTCAAAAGCAATTAATAGTGGAAAAATAAAACAGAAATCTTGCTCTCCATTTCTTTTTTTTTTTCTTTTTTTTTATTATTACGCTTTAAGTTCTAGGGTACGTGTGCATAACGTGCAGGTTTGTTACATATGTATACTTGTGCCATGTTGGTGTGCTGCACCGATCAACTCGTCAGCACCCATCAATTCATCATTTATATCAGGTATAACTCCCAAGGCAATCCCTCCCCCCTCCCCCCTCCCCATGATAGGCCCCAGTGTGTGATGTTCCCCTTCCCGAGTCCAAGTGATCTCATTGTTCGGTTCCCACCTGTGAGTGAGAACATGCGGTGTTTGGTTTTCTGTTCTTGTGATAGTTTGCTAAGAATGATGGTTTCCAGCTGCATCCATGTCCCTACAAAGGACCCGAACTCATCCTTTTTTATGGCTGCATAGTATTCCATGGTGTATATGTGCCACATTTTCTTAATCCAGTCTGTCACAGATGGACATTTGGGTTGATTCCAAGTCTTTGCTATTGTGAATAGTGCCGCAATAAACATACATGTGCATGTGTCTTTATAGCAGCATGATTTATAATCCTTTGGGTATATACCCAGTAGTGGGATGGCTGGGTCATATGGTACATCTAGTTCTAGATCCTTGAGGAATCGCCATACTGTTTTCCATAATGGTTGAACTAGTTTACATTCCCACCAACAGTGTAAAAGTGTTCCTATTTCTCCACATCCTCTCCAACACCTGTGTTTCCTGACTTTTTAATGATTGCCATTCTAACTGGTGTGAGATGGTATCTCATTGTGGTTTTGATTTGCATTTCTCTGATGGCGAGTGATGATGAGCATTTTTTCATGTGTCTGTTGGCTGTATGAATGTCTTCTTTTGAGAAATGTCTGTTCATATCCTTTGCCCACTTTTTGATGGGGTTGTATGTTTTTTTCTTGTATATTTGTTTGAGTTCTTTGTAGATTCTGGATAATAGCCCTTTGTCAGATGAGTAGATTGCAAACATTTTCTCCCATTCTGTAGGTTTCCTGTTCACTCTGATGGTAGTTTCTTTTGCTGTGCAGAAGCTCTTTAGTTTAATTAGATCCCATTTGTCAATTTTGGCTTTTGCTGCCGTTGCTTTTGGTGTTTGAGACATGAAGTCCTTGCCCATGCCTATGTCCTGAATGGTACTACCTAGGTTTTCTTCTAGGGTTTTTATGGTATTAGGTCTAACATTTACGTCTCTAATCCATCTTGAATTAATCTTTGTATAAGGAGTAGGGAAAGGATCCAGTTTCAGCTTTCTACTTATGGCTAGCCAATTTTCCCAGCACCATTTATTAAATAGGGAATCCTTTCCCCATTTCTTGTTTCTCTCAGGTTTGTCAAAGATCAGATGGCTGTAGATGTGTGGTATTATTTCTGAGGACTCTGTTCTGTTCCATTGGTCTATATCTCTGTTTTGGTACCAGTACCATGCTGTTTTGGTTACTGTAGCCTTGTAGTATAGTTTCAAGTCAGGTAGCGTGACGCCTCCAGCTTTGTTCTTTTGACTTAGGATTGTCTTGGCAATGCGGGCTCTTTTTTGATTCCATATGAACTTTAAAGCCGTTTTTTCCAATTCTGTGAAGAAACTCATTGGTATCTTGATGGGGATGGCATTGAATCTATAAATAACCTTGGGCAGTATGGCCATTTTCACGATATTGATTCTTCCTAACCATGAGCATGGTATGTTCTTCCATTTGTTTGTGTCCTCTTTGATTTCACTGAGCAGTGGTTTGTAGTTCTCCTTGAAGAGGTCCTTTACATCCCTTGTAAGTTGGATTCCTAGGTATTTTATTCTCTTTGAAGCAATTGTGAATGGAAGTTCATTCCTGATTTGGCTCTCTGTTTGTCTGTTACTGGTGTATAAGATGCTTGTGATTTTTGCACATTAATTTTGTATCCTGAGACTTTGCTGAAGTTGCTTATCAGCTTAAGGAGATTTTGGGCTGAGACAATGGGGTTTTCTAATATACAATCATGTCATCTGCAAACAGGGACAATTTGACTTCTTCTTTTCCTAACTGAATACCCTTGATTTCTTTCTCTTGCCTGATTGCCCTTGCCAGAACTTCCAACACTATGTTGAATAGGAGTGGTGAGAGAGGGCATCCCTGTCTTGTGCCAGTTTTCAAAGGGAATTTTTCTGGTTTTTTCCCATTCAGTATGATATTGGCTGTGGGTTTGTCGTAAATAGCTCTTATTATTTTGAGGTATGTTCCATCAATACCGAGTTTATTGAGCATTTTTAGCATGAAGGGCTGTTGAATTTTGTCAAAAGCCTTTTCTGCATCTATTGAGATAATCATGTGGTTCTTGTCTTTGGTTCTGTTTATATGCTGGATTACGTTTATTGATTTGCGAATGTTGAACCAGCCTTGCATCCCAGGGATGAAGCCCACTTGATCATGGTGGATAAGCTTTTTGATGTGCTGCTGAATCCGGTTTGCCAGTATTTTATTAAGGATTTTTGCATCGATGTTCATCAGGGATATTGGTCTAAAATTCTCTTTTTTTGTTGTGTCTCTGCCATGCTTTGGTATCTGGATGATGTTGGCCTCATCAAATGAGTTAGGGAGGATTCCCTCTTTTTCTATTGATTGGAATAGTTTCAGAAGGAATGGTACCAGCTCCTCCTTGTACCTCTGGTAGAATTCAGCTGTGAATCCATCTGGTCCTGGACTTTTTTTGGTGGGTAGGCTATTAATTATTGCCTCAATTTCAGAGCCTGCTATTGGTCTATTCAGGGATTCAACTTCTTCCTGGTTTAGTCTTGGAAGAGTGTAAGTGTCCAGGAAATTATCCATTTCTTCTAGATTTTCTAGTTGATTTCCATAGAGGTGTTTATAGTATTCTCTGATGGTAGTTTGTATTTCTTTGGGGTCGGTGGTGATATCCCCTTTATCATTTTTTATTGTGTCTATTTGATTCTTCTCTCTTCTTTATTAGTCTTGCTAGCGGTCTGTCAATTTTGTTGATCTTTTCAAAAAACCAACTCCTGGATTCATTGATTTTTTTGGAGGGTTTTTTGTGTCTCTATCTCCTTCAGCTCTGCTCTGATCTTTATTTCTTGCCTTCTGCTAGCTTTTGAATGTGTTTGCTCTTGCTCTCTAGTTCTTTTAATTGTGATGTTAGAGTGTCAATTTTAGATCTTTCCTGCTTTCTCTTGTGGGCATTTAGTGCTATAAATTTCCCTCTACACACTGCTTTAAATGTGTCCCAGAGATTCTGGTATGTTGTATCTTTGTTCTCATTGGTTTCAAAGAACATCTTTATTTCTGCCTTCATTTCGTTATGTACCCAGTAGTCATTGAGGAGCAGGTTGTTCAGTTTCCATGTAGTTGAGCGGTTTTGATTGAGTTTCTTAGTCCTGAATTCTAGTTTGATTGCACTGTGGTCTGAGAGACGGTTTGTTATAATTTCTGTTCTTTTACATTTGCTGAGGAGTGCTTTACTTCCAATTATGTGGTCAATTTTGGAATAAGTGCGATGTGGTGCTGAGAAGAATGTATATTCTGTTGATTTGGGGTGGAGAGTTCTATAGATGTCTATTAGGTCCGCTTGGTGCAGAGATGAATTCAATTCCTGGATATCCTTGTTAACTTTCTGTCTCGTTGATCTGTCTAATGTTGACAGTGGAGTGTTGACGTCTCCCATTATTATCGTATGGGAGTCTAAGTCTCTTTGTAAGTCTCTAAGGACTTGCTTTATGAATCTGGGTGCTCCTGTATTGGGTGCATATATATTTAGGAGAGTTAGCTCTTCTGTTGAATTGATCCCTTTACCATTATGGAATGGCCTTCTTTGTCTCTTTTGATCTTTGATGGTTTAAAGTCTGTTTTATCAGAGACTAGGATTGCAACCCCTGCTTTTTTTGTTCTCCATTTGCTTGGTAGATCTTCCTCCATCCCTGTATTTTGAGCCTATGTATGTCTCTGCATGTGAGATGGGTCTCCTGAATACAGCAGACTGATGGGTCTTGACTCTTTATCCAGTTTGCCAGTCTGTGTCTTTTAATTGGAGCATTTAGTCCATTAACATTTAAGGTTAATATTGTTATGTGTGAACTTGATCCTGCCATTATGATATTAACTGGTTATTTTGCTCGTTAGTTGATGCAGTTTCTTCCTAGCCTCGATGGTCTTTACATTTTGGCATGTTTTTGCAATGGCTGGTACCGGTTGTTCCTTTCCATGTTTAGGGCTTCCTTCAGGGTCTCTTGTAAGGCAGGCCTGGTGGTGACAAAATCTCTAAGCATTTGCTGATCTGTAAAGGATTTTATTTCTCCTTCACTGATGAAACTTAGTTTGGCTGGATATGAAATTCTGGGTTGAAAATTATTTTCTTTAAGAATGTTGAATATTGGCCCCCACTCTCTTCTGGCTTGTAGAGTTTCTGCCGAGAGATCTGCTGTTAGTGTGATGGGCTTCCCTTTGTGGGTAACCCGACCTTTCTCTCTGGCTGCCCTTAAGATTTTTTCCTTCATTTCAACTTTGGTGAATCTGGCAATTATGTGTCTTGGAGTTGCTCTTCTGGAGGAGTATCATTGTGGCATTCTCTGTATTTCCTGAATTTGAATGTTGGCCTGCCCTACTAGGTTGGGGAAGTTCTCCTGGATGATATCCTGAAGAGTGTTTTCCAACTTGGTTCCATTTTCCCCCTCACTTTCAGGCACCCCAATCAGACGTAGATTTGGTCTTTTTACATAATCCCATACTTCTTGCAGGCTTCGTTCATTTCTTTTTCTTCTTTTTTCTTTTGGTTTCTCTTCTCGCTTCATTTCATTCATTTGATCCTCAATCGCTGATACTCTTTCTTCCAGTTGATCGAGTCGGTTACTGAGGCTTGTGCATTTGTCACGTATTTCTCGTGTCATGGTTTTCATCTCTGTCAGTTCGTTTATGACCTTCTCTGCATTACTTAGTCTAGCTGTCAATTCTTCCACTCTTTTTTCAAGATTTTTAGTTTCTTTGCGCTGGGTACGTAATTCCTCCTTTAGCTCTGAGAACTTTGATGGACTGAAGCCTTCTTCTCTCATCTCGTCAAAATCATTCTCTGACCAGCTTTGATCCGTTGCTGGCGATGGGCTGCGCTCCTTTGCAGGGGGAGATGCGCTCTTATTGTTTGAATTTCCAGCTTTTCTGCCCTGCTTTTTCCCCATCTTTGTGGTTTTATCTGCCTCTGGTCTTTGATGATGGTGACGTACTGATGGGGTATTGGTATAGGTGTCCTTCCTGTTTGATAGTTTTCCTTCTAACAGTCAGGACCCTCAGCTGTAGGTCTGTTGGAGATTGCTTGAGGTCCACTCCAGACCCTGTTTGCCTGGGTATCAGCAGCAGAGGTTGCAGAAGATAGAATATTGCTGAATAGCGAGTGTACCTGTCTGATTCTTACTTTGGAAGCTTCCTCTCAGGGGTGTACTCCACCCTGTGTGGTGTGGGGTGTCAGACTGCCCCTAGTGGGGGATGTCTCCCAGTTAGGCTACTCAGGGGTCAGGGACCCACTTGAGCAGGCAGGCTGTCTGTTCTCAGATCTCAGCCTCTGTGTTGGGAGATCCACTGCTCTCTTCAAAGCTGTCAGACAGAGTCCTTTGCGTCTGCAGAGGTTCCTGCTGCTTTTGTTGTTGTTGTTGTTTAGCTGTGCCCTGTCCCCAGAGGTGGAGTCTACAGCGACAGGCAGGTTTCCTTGAGCTGCTGTGAGTGCCACCCAGTTCGAGCTTCCCAGTGGCTTTGTTTACCTACTTAAGCCTCAGCAATGGCGGGCGCCCCTCCCCCAGCCTCGCTGCTGCCTTGTGGTTAGATCGCAGACTGCTGCGTTAGCAATGAGGGAGGCTCCGTGGGCGTGGGACCCTCCCGGCCAGGTGTGGGATATAGTCTCCTGGTGTGCCTGTTTGCTTAAAGCGCAGTATTGGGGTGGGAGTTACCTGATTTTCCAGGTGTTGTGTGTCTCAGTTCCCCTGGCTAGGAAAAGGGATTCCCTTCCCCCTTGCCCTTCCCAGGTGAGGCAGTGCCTCGCCCTGCTTCAGCTCTCGCTGGTTGGGCTGCAGCAGCTGACCACCACCGATTGTCCAGCACTCCCTAGTGAGATGACCCCAGTACCTCAGTTGAAAATGCAGAAATCACCAGTCTTCTGTGTCGCTCACGCTGGGAGTTGGAGACTGGAGCTGTTCCTATTCGGCCATCTTGCTTCGCCCCCTTCCTCCATTTCTTTAAAGCAGTGCACTTGTTAAACCTTTTTATACCTAGGAAGCCTCCTTTGAGAAGGCTCTAAAAGGAGTGGACGTGGATTCTGGGATAACTGTATACGAGTAGATTTGAATTGCAGAGATTTTGTTTGCTTCTGTGAACCAAGATAACTTTATATGCATCTTATTAGCTTAGGCACCCCAGTCAGGTAGATAGATTCAAGCTGTCCTGCTGTATTTATATAAAGTTAATAAAAAAGGAATAAGTTGAAATCTGAGATTCTGTTAATGGTGGATAAACTTTTCTTTGTTAGGACCAAAATGTCTTTGACTCCAAGAAGAAAGTGAAATTAACCAATGCGGAAGGAGTAGAGTTTAAACTTTCCAAGAAACAACTACAAGCTATAGAATTTAACAAAGCTCTACTTGCTATGTACACAAACCAGGTGGGTAATTACCTTTGGTGTCATAGCTAAACCTTTTGTAATATGGTGTATGAGGAGTAATAGGGATATTAGTCTAATCTGCTTTTAGTTTTTGTTTGTATTTTGTCATCGACTCATAAATATATATTTTTCCTTCCTCAAAATATTATATATATTATTGAGCGGGCACAATGGCTCACGCCTGTAATCCTAGCACTTTGGGAGGCTGAAGTGGGCGGATTACTTGAGCTCAAGAGTTCAAGACCAGCCTAAGCAACATAGCGAAACCCTGTCTCTACATGGTGGTGCATGCCTGTAGTCCCAGCTACTCTGGAGACTGAGGCACAAGAATTGTTTGCAGTGAGCTGAGATTGTGCCATTTCACTCCAGCCTGGGTGACAGAGAGAGACTGTCTCTAATAAAAAGAAAGAATGTTATATGGCATAGATTTTATTTATTAAACAAGTAATTTGCCCAATTTCTTATAAGGGTGTAGAGTTGACATCTTTTAAGGGAAAGAGAACAGTATTCACACCTTTAAATGAGATAACTTTCTCATTACCTTATTTCTAATCTGAATTAAGATAAAATCATCAAAGATGCTGGCCATGATTATAGATTTAAGACCCATCTTTCATTTTTGCTGTGTATAATCACATCAACTTATAAATGTTAAGGAGGTCAAGTCTAACTCCAGTATGCATTCTACTTCTAATTTTATACTCTTTTAGAGCAGAAGTTTTAGTGGGAGAGAGAGGCGGTAATTTTTTTTTTTTTTTTTTGCTTTTTTTTGTGCGTGTGTGGAGACTGAGTTTCGCTCTGTTGCCCAGGCCGGAGGGTAGTGGCACGATCTCGGCTCATGGCAAGCTCTGCCTCCAGGGTGCACGCCATTCTCCTGCCTCAGCCTCCCTAGTAGCTGGGACTACAGGTGCCCATGACCACGTCCAGCTAATTTTTTTGTATTTTTAGTAGAGACGGGGTTTCACCATGTTAGCCAGGATGGTCTTGGTATCCTGACCTCGTGATCTGCCTGCCTCAGCCTCCCAAAGTCCTGGGATTACAGGTGTGAGCCACCGTGCCCGGCCGAGAGGCAGTAATGTTTCTGTTATTTAGAACTGAGTCAAGTTATTCTTAATAATTTAACAAAAAATACGTATGCATTTTGTTTTTGAAGCAAATGCTTATACTTGATGTGTTTGACTTTTTTAAACAGTTCTAGAATTTAGGCATCCAAGTGAATGTTTAGAATTTCTCCTTTACTAAAGGCTTTTAGAGTTCATAGATTAAATTCAATAAATGGAAATCATTTTCTGACAAGAAAAAATTGAGAATAGATACTGTAAACTGATTCTCTTATCCTAGGCAGTTCTTTGGTTAATATTTATTTCAACTGATTTTCCCATGTTTCTTTTCTTTCTGGTCATTTAGTGTTTAATTTCATTAACCAGTTTATTTTTGTTGTGGGGGTTGGGTATCTTCTAGGCTGAACAATGCCGCAAAATATCTGCCAGTTTACAGTCCCAAAGTCCTGAGCATCTCTTGCCTGTGTTAATCCAAGCTGCCCAGCTCTGCCGTGAAAAGCAGCACACAAAAGCAATAGAGCTGCTTCAGGTAAAATAATTACTTGAATGAGTTGTCAGGCATTTGCAGCCTTGTTTCTTTTTCATTGTGTTGTAATAACCTACAAGCATGTAAATTTAATGGGAAAACTAATCAGAAATGTACCACTACACAAATTTCAGTGCCATTTTAGTCAACTCTTGGGTTACAGCTTTGTTTTATATAAATTTCTATAATGTAAGTATTTGTTATAAATGCTAAAGAATGCTGTTTTGTTTGGAGATCTGTTTAACCTGAGTTAGGGGATTGTTTGAGGCAATAACCTGAGTTAGAGGATTGTTTAGGCATGTATAATTCTAGAACATGCTTAACCTCTTTTGCAATAATCTGATCTCCACTGAGTTCCACTCCAGAACCTCAATTATGGAGATACTGACTTTGTTTTTATCAACCCACACCAGCTATTATATTGCATATTTAAATTTCTTGAATATAAACTACATTGGAAAGTTGGACAGGTACAATTAGGATCATCCCGACAGACACAGTTGCCTAACAGGGACACTCAGTGAAGAGATACTGCCCCTTCCCTCCCCCCAGCAAAAAAAAAAAAAAAATCTATTTGGTAATCTTTATTACAGTTGACCCTTTGTATCATTGAGTTTTGCATCCAAGAATTCAACCAGCCATGGATTAAAAACTTTGTGGGGGTCGCCCGGCGTAGTGGCTCACATCTGTAATCCCAGCACTTTGGGAGGCCCAATCAGGCGATCATCTGAGGTCAGGAGTTCAAGACCAGCCTCGCCAACATGGTGAAACCCCATCTCTACTAAAAATACAAAAAATTAGCTGAACATGGTGGCACATTCCTGTAATCCCAGCTACTTGGCAGGCTGAGGCAGGAGAATCACTCGAACCTGGCAGGCTGAGGTTGCAGTGAGCCAAGATCACACCACTACACTCCAACCTGGGTGACAGAGCAAGATTCCACCTCAGAAAAATAAAGCACATTTTGGGGTTGGAAATGTATGATTGCCTCTGTACTCAACATATACAAACTTTAAAAATCATTATTCCCTAGATAATATAACAACTATATACATAGCATTTACATTATATTAGGTATTATAAGTAATCTAGCAATGATTTAAAATGTATAGGAGTACGTGTGTAGGTTATACGCAAATACTGTACTTTTATATAAGGGACTTGAGCATCCTTGGGTTTTGGAATGCGGGATGGTTCTGCAAGCAATACCCCGTGGCCAAGGGATGATGGATTTCTCTGTTAGTGACTTACAGAAAACTTGACATTATTACACTTACTTTTAGAGCATACCTTTAAGAAAAAAAGTGGGTGTTGAATAAAAATTTTCCCAAGTTAAGATTTTGACCGGCAGCCAGAAGTTTAATATTTTAAAACAACTTAAAATCTTATGTAGCTGAGTTAAATAACTGTAATGTATACAATTAGATGTGTAAATTAAATGTGATTTTTTTTTCCCCAAACTAAAAAAATTTAGGAATTTTCAGATCAGCATCCAGAAAATGCGGCTGAAATTAAGCTGACCATGGCACAGTTGAAAATTTCTCAAGGTATTATGGTTTTCATCATGGTTAAAATATTTGAATGAAAACATGGTTGAAATGATTCTACAGTTGTGAACTATGTGATTTTAAGTTTTTTGTGTAATGGTAAAGCATAATAATTACTGTTTCAAACATGCAGCTAGATTGTATGATCTTCAACAGATTTAGTAGTGAGGTAATTGCCACTTTTCACAGATTATTCCTAAATTATTAGAATGATTCTCAATCTGTGCCTTGAAAGTTCTGAAGCAGGCCGGGCGCGGTGGCTCAAGCCTGTAATCCCAGCACTTTGGGAGGCCGAGACGGGCGGATCACGAGGTCAGGAGATCGAGACCATCCTGGCTAACATGGTGAAACCCCGTCTCTACTAAAAATACAAAAAAAAAACTAGCCGGGCGAGGTGGCGGGTGCCTGTAGTCCCAGCTACTCCGGAGGCTGAGGCAGGAGAATGGCGTAAAACCCGGGAGGCGGAGCTTGCAGTGAGCTGAGATCCAGCCACTGCACTCCAGCCCGGGGGGAAGAGCAAGACTCCGTCTCAAAAAAAAAAAAAAGAAAGTTCTGAAGCAAAGAATTCCTCTGTTCCAAAAGACCGTACATACTACTCAAATTGCCTGAGTATGTCATATGCAGAAATGCTTATGTCTGTCACTTGGTAATATTTGTATGACTACTTTGCATCATAGTTTTCAGAATTTCTTAGCTTGGCCCTTCATTCTTACTTCGTTTTACATTTTGCCACCTATGTCTTTGGGCTTGGGGAAAGGTAATAGAATTTAACAAGAACTGATGTGTTTGAATCTTAAAACTGCCAATGTTTTTGTCTGTGGTTTTGATCTAACTTTGAATATCTAGAGCTGTGTTGCCCAGTTTGGTAGTCACTAGCCACATGTAGCTATTTTAAGTTTTAATTAGTTAAATTAAATTTAAAATTCAGTTCTTTGATTATGCTAGCTACATCTTAGAAAAGTTTAGTAGCTGTGTGCAACTAGTGGCTACAATATTGGACAGCACAGATATAGGACATTTATATCATCACAAAAAGTTCTGTCAAACAGCTGTGGTATAGAGTGTGGATTTTCGATGGGGGTGACAGTTCGTCACAAAAATCTTAAATATTACAATGGCTGAAATGAAAATTTTATGAGTTGAAGGAGAGGAGTTGGCAGTTAGAGAAAAAATGTTTAAAATGTCCTTAGTAGGGCAATAATGAAAACAAGGTTGAGACACACTGCAGATCTCCCTCTTATCCAATTCTCACATTTCTTTACTTTCCTTATCTCTTTTTCCTTATTCTCAGCCCTGTCTTCTCTTCTTTGCCCTTTCCTTGATCTTTCTTCTTCCTGTGTTTAGTTTATTTTTTCAAGGATGATTTATTATCTTGAAATTCCTGACAGTCTGTCATGGTTTTTTGTTTGTATTTAAAGACTAGGAATTTTGAGTTACTGAGGTTTGCAATGAGTACAAAATCAGAATTTAACACCATAGGAAATTTTCCATTACACTCATATCTACAGTAACATATTTCAAGGCCTTTAGGGAAGGACCCCACCTTCAAGTTATAGCCCGAAAAAGAAGAAATAGAACTCAACAGACTGGGAGTTGAGAGACTTCTTTTCTGGTAGCAGCTCTGCCATTAACTTTCTTTGTGAACTTAAGCAAGGTATATTATTTCTTTAGAGCTCAGTTTCCTTATCTCTAAATGAATAGAGTTCACCATCCCCAAGACCTCAAAACTTGCATGTTTAGAGATGTTACAAAATATGACTTATGGTTGCTTTCCTAAGGAAAAGTAGTGGGAGGAAGTAAAATTTCTTGTATTTTTTTTCATAATATGTGTTCTTCTATGTAATGCTGATTTTGTTTATTCTCCTAAGGTAATATTTCTAAAGCATGTCTAATATTAAGAAGCATAGAGGAGTTAAAGCATAAACCAGGCATGGTGAGTTTAAAACATTACAAAATTGAAAAGTAGTTGAATTGATAATTTATTTATATGTCTAATGTTATTCACTTTATTTATATGTGTAATATGTGTTCACTTTAAGGTAGGAGTAGTAATTATAATAGTAATGATTGTGTGGTATAAATTTAATTTCATTCTCTGCTCTGGTATTGGTTTCTTATTCAGTCAAATGTGCCAGGCACTATTTAGGCCTTACAGTATCACTGAAAGCCAACCTCAAATAATCTCAGATCTGTATAGGGAATTTCTTAGCCTAAACCATTTTCATCAGTGTGATTTCTTTAAATTAGAACAATTTCGTAATAGTGGCCAACAAATTTAGTTTTTAGTTTTCTGTTTATTCAAATATTGCAGGTTTCAATCATTAATACAGCTGTGAAAGCGTCTTTTCCATAGTATAATTCTGTAGTGCATCTTTTGGACAGGGGCTGTTTTATTCATGTTTGCATTCTCTAACATGGCCTCTGTGCAGTTGGCACTCAGTAAATGTAATAATATGGTAGTGCTTTCCCTTGAAGATTCATATTTTAAGGATTGTGCTATAATTACTTTACCTTAAAGTCAAATATAGCATACGACTGAAAATAAAATGTTTCTAATATTTAATATATGGCCTTCTTTTACCTTTCAAGGAATGTATCCATTTCATTTAAGTTGCTGACTTTATTGGCATAAAAGTTCTTCATTCTATTTCTTTATTATCCTTTTAGTATCTATAGAACCTCTCTCATTCCTGATACTGGTTATTCGTGTCTTTTTTTCTTTTTCCCTCTGATTAGCCTGACCAGAGGTTTGTCAGTTTTACTGATTGTTCTTAAAGATCCAGCTGTTTGTTTCCTTTCTATCCTCATCTCGTACTGCTCATCATCCCCCTCCCCCTCCACTCCAGCTGCGTAGGCCTCCTTCCTGTCCCTAAGCGACACTAGGCACTCTTTTTGCTGGCTTGAAGCAGCTCATGCCACGTGGGATTCATCATGAGAGTTCAGCCACTCTATGTATGCCTCACTGATCATACACTTAAATGTCCAGCAGTGTCTTATTGTATGAACATTTCTAAGGGCTTATTCTCAACTTCTGTACTTACCAAACCATTCGTGAACTGGCACTGCTTTAAAGGAAAGGTTTATTTTACAGATAACTACCTTCATATTTGGAAAACACGGTTGTTCATGGTATTTCTAGAAGTAAAGTTACTATGTTCTCTAAAGAGAGTAGCTTTCATGATAAATCAGGTACTAACAGAGAGCCTTTATTCGCTATTTCTTCAGTGTTTTTTATTTTCAAAAATGGTATTCTGGGAGTGAAGGGAGGATTCACTAATTTATACCTTTGGCTGTGTAGGTGTCTGCATTAGTTACCATGTACAGCCATGAAGAAGATATTGATAGTGCCATTGAGGTCTTCGCACTAGCTATCCAGTGGTATCAAAACCATCAGGTAAACAAATGGAGTAAAATGTTATGAGGGCATGTTTTTACATAAAAATAAAGAGGTAGTAGTGAAAAAATTCAGGCAAACTGAAGTATTACACGTCACTATTTTAAAAGTGAAATACTATTTAGATTATCAAATTCATTTTTTTCAGTATACCAGATCCAAATTAAATTATTAGAAATAAACAATGGCTGCAAAATAGAAAAATAGCTCATTTATATTTATTCAAGCTCCTTGCTGTATGTGTACATGTATTTGTTTATGTAATCTCAAGAAATAATAATAGTACATGATTGCATATTTAAGAGATTATCTTTAATAGCTAGAGAACCCACGGGTGGTAGCAATTACTACAACAGTAATACATGGAATAGTTGTTTATCATGTCTCTAGTAGGAATATCATTATTTCCAGTATGGGTCTCTGCATGAGCAGTATCCAACTTAAAATTATACATAACGCTGTGCAGGTGATATTTTATACTCTTAGTACTGTTAGCAGTGGAAGGGTATCAGTGCTCTGGGAAAGTATTATATTAAATTAATGTTTGAGAACTATGGTGACATATCTTTAAGATTTGACTATTATAGGGGAATGTTTCCAGTTGTAGACACCGAATAGATATAGGTTGTTTTCCAAATTTATCCGTTGGTGATTGTACAGTTAATAATTTGTCCACCTGCTTTCCTCTACATGTGTGGTTGATTTTGTTGTTTCAGGCATTCAGTGAGACTTAAGATGAGGGATCTAATGCATCGGTGTATTTCTTAAAGGCCTAATGGATATAACTGCATTTACTTGCTAGATATTTAGCTTGAAACTTTTTTTTTTCGTTTTATTGAAACTGTAGCCCAAATCTCCTGCTCATTTGTCCTTGATAAGAGAAGCTGCAAACTTCAAACTCAAATATGGGCGGAAGAAGGAGGCAATTAGTGACCTACAACAGCTATGGAAGTAAGCTCTGAAACATGGAGTTGTAGAAATAGCACATTTATTGCTGCTACTTGATATGAGAGAGTTACTTGTTTATATTACTTTCTCCAGTTTCATAAACAGTTCAGTAATTTTCTTATTTCTTCTTTTAGACAAAATCCAAAAGATATTCACACCCTGGCACAGCTTATTTCTGCTTACTCACTTGTAGATCCAGAGAAAGCCAAAGCGTATCCTTTTGATTGTTGTTTCTTACAGCTCCTCAGTAGCACAATACATCTCTTCTAATATCTGTGTTTTGACTGGAGCTTTTTCCATTGTAAATTGCAACTAACAAATCCTCCTTTTAACTAGTAAGACCAAAAAATGACAATTTATTGATCAGTGTGATTGAAAAATGTGGCGATAGATCCAACTTAGGGTTCAGTTTCATCCAGAAGCAAAAATGAAGTCAAAAGGGTATAGCGTCTTTTCCTCCAGATTCAAGTTCAGCAGCAAGGAAAAGAAAAAGCGTATTTTATGTGGGTAGTTTTGCATGATTCTGAAATCTTATTTTCGGATTCAACTACTTAGGTCACTTGCTTATCTCAAATAGTTACTTGATAAGCAAATTTGATGCCCTTATTGAGCTTGGATCATATGTGCTACTCTCATCAGAGTGTGTTCCCAAAACTGAGGTGGGTTGGTGGATGCTAAGCAGTCTCAAGTCGTAAACTTGATAGTTGTTTTGGAATGGAGTTTGTGTGAAGCCACCACCTTGCTCCACATCATTGAGTTAAGGAATAGAGGATTAGATTATGACTCCTCATGTTCTCCTTTCAGAATACTGTGTGTACTATATAATTGATACGACTTGTAATTGTTATTGTATAGAAGATTTAGGAACATTTTTGCTGTTGTTGAAGGTCATCAAGAAAAGACCGTCCTTGTGTCAATAGATATATTAGCAAACATATATATCTATATAAATGTGTGTGTTTGTGTATATTGTGTTCCTGAACTCCTGTTCTATCACAGTCTTAGTAAACACTTGCCATCCTCAGATAGTATGTCTCTAAAAGTAGATGTTGAGGCTCTTGAAAATTCTCCTGGTGCTACGTACATTCGGAAGAAGGGTGGAAAAGTTACTGGAGATAGTCAACCAAAGGAACAAGGGTAATATTTTTCGCTGTAACATTCTCTAATGCTGATTTTAAATTAGACAAAGAATAAAAAATATATTATAGAAATTTCGTGTGAATAAAGTTCTGGTTCTCTTTGTTTCTTTTCCATTTCTTTCACTGTACCCAGCTCTTTGTCCTTATTTCCTTCCCTTTTCCCTCAGCGCAAAATTAACCTCTGGTATTAATTTAATCTATTATTCCAGAAGTTTTTCTTTGTGTTTACACACACAGGTGGTTTATGAATATTTTCTTCAGATTAGTTTGTTTTTTGTTATTTAGTTTCTTATTTGTTTATTTGTTTGTTGAGACAGAGTCTTGCTCTGTCTCTCAGGCTGGAGTACAGTGGCACAATTTTGGCTCACTGCAGCCTCCGCCTCCCAGGTTCAAGCAATTCTGCCTCAGCCTCCTGAGTAGCTGGTACTACAGGCTAATTTTTGTATATTTGGTAGAGACAGGGTTTTACCCTGTTGGCCAGGTTGGTCTTGAACTCCTGACCTCAAGTGATCCACCCACCTCGGCCTCCCAAAGTGCTGAGCACCATGGCCAGTTATTTTTTATAGAAGGAAAATTGTACTGTACTTAGTGTTTTCCAACTTGCTTTTATTTAATGAATTTTAGAGATCTTTCCACATACTAAAATGTGGACATATTTCATCCTTTTTAAACACTCCATAGGCTGAATGTGCCTTCCTTTACCTATAAGTTATTGTTGTACATTTCGTACATCATTTAGTATATGATTTATTTTGCTGATTTGATGAAAAGGTTAGTCGGCTTCATTTACTTACAAGAAGTCAGAGATTTTGACTCGTTTGTTCCATTGTCATCTTAAAAATATAGTTAGCAGAGACCTACAGTAAAATGTTTTATTACTTTTGACTCAGAACAAATAGAGCATGGAAAAGATAAAACATTTCCTTAGCTTTGTGGCTTTCATAAGTTTTTACTACTTTCTCCTTTTTTGAATGCCTTTTGAAATCTGAATTTTTCCCTAACTTAAAAAAAACTCAGCAACAGTGACTGATTTCTTCCTAACAAACTCTGCATTTCATAAAAAGCATTGTCGTTCTCATAATAACTTCCAAAACTTTTAATAAGGAATTGGAGTCTCAAAGAGGTTACATTGTTCCAAATTCCATTTCATCTTACAATTATAAATTCAGTTGGAGTTCTTAAATGGATTTTCAATTAAGTATGTTTACTATTTTTTTTTTCTTCACCAAACAGGGTTGGGTAACAACTAAGAACACACAGTTCCTTCTTTAGCCTGGCATAGTGGCATTTGACTCTAGTTCCAGTTACTGGGAGGCTGAGGTGGGATGATCGCCTGAGCCCAGGAGTTTGAGGCTCCAGTGAGCAGTGATTGCGTCACTGCACCCCAGCCTGAGTGACAGAGAAAGACCCCCATCTTTAAAAGTTTCTTTTAAAATAATCTTTCTTTTTTGTTTGTTTGTTTGTTTGTTTGTTTTCTTTTTGAGACAGAGTCTTGCCCAGGCTGGAGTGCAATGGTGCGATCTCAGCTCACTGCAACCTCTGCCTCCTGGGTTCAAGCGATTCTCCTGCCTCAGCCTCCTGGGTAGCTGGGACTACAGGTACCTGCCACCATGCCTGGCTAATTTTTGTATTTTTAGTAGAGACAGGGTTTCACCATGTCGGTCAGGCTGGTCTTGAACTCCTGGCCTCAGGTGATCCACCCGCCTCAGCCTCCCAAAGTGCTGGGATTACAGGCGTGAGCCACCGCACCTGACTTCTTTCTCTTTTTTCTTAGACAATCATTAAGATATACATTGAATTTTAAGCTTTTAAGTTTAAGAACAGTATTTTCATTAGGCATTATTAATGCTCTTTATCTTACTAAAAGTTAGTATTTTGTTATACTAACTTTTGGATGCAAAGATTTAGTTTCTTTTAACAATACACTATGTGATAGGTTTACGCTAGGTGTTGACCAGAAAATAAATCATGGTACTTGCTCTCAAAAGAACTTGAGCCCTGACGTGGTGGCTCATGCCGGTAATCCCAGCACTTTGGGAGGCCAAGGCAGGTGGATTACTTGAGGTCAGGAGTTCGAAACCAGCCTGGACAACATGGTGAAACCCCATCTCTACTAAAAATACAAAAATTAGCCAGGCGTAGTGACACATGCCTGTACTCCCAGCTACTTGGGAGGCTGAGGCAGGAGAATCACTTGAACCCAGGAGGTGGAGGTTGCAGTGAGCCAAGATCACACCACTGCACTCAGCTTGGGTGACAGAGTGAGACTCCGTCTTAAAAAAAAAAAAAAAAAGGAACATGAGTCTAGCAGAAGGAAATATATTTAAACAATAATTGCAATAAAGATTGCACCTGTTGTGATTGTACAGGGCATAGAGGAGTACACCGGAGGGAATAGTCACTTCTTCCTGAGGACAGTGGGAAGTTAGGAAAGGCTTCATGGAGAAGATGATTGTGTTGACTCTGAGGAAGATGAGGACGAGGTAGGCAAAGGGTGAGCTAAGGCAGAGAAATAAGAAAGAGCAAAGAACCGCTGGGAAATTTTAGTATGGCTGTGGAGTATAATTTGTAGAGAGACAATTTAGAATACTATTGCACACTCTGGGTAAGAGATGAAACACTCAAGTAAGGTAACAGTATGTTGCATTTCTTATTTGGGGTATCCTGAGAGAACTTTCACAATTGAATGACTTATAGAATGAATTGTTGCTGTCTCATCTTTAGTTCACTGTTTCATATTTCTTGAGTTATATCACATAAGAATATATAGAAAGATGTATTTTTATGTTTTTCTCTGTTCACTAGAGCTTTCAGAATGCTTTATTTTGAGATAGGAGTCTTGCTCCGTCACCCAGGCTGGAGTGCAGTGGTGCAATCTCGCTCACTACAACCTCTGCCTCCTTGGTTCAAGAGATTCTCCTGCCTCAGCCTCCCGAGTAGCTGAGATTACAGGCACGCACTGCCACATCCAGCTAATTTTTGTATTTTTAGTAGAGACGGGGTTTCACTATTTTGGCCAGGCTGGTCAGGAACTCCTGACGTCAGGTGATACCTGCCTTGGCCTCCCAAACTTCTGGGATTACAGATGTGAGCCACTGTTCCCAGCCACTTTCAGAATGCTTGACAATTATTATTATTATTTTTTTTTTTATTATACTTTTAAGTTCTAGGGTACATGTGCACAACATGCAGGTTTGTTACATATGTATACATGAGCCATGTTGGGTGCTGTACCCATTAACTCGTCATTTACATTAGGTATATCTCCTAATGCTATCCTTCCCCCCGCCCTTGACAGTTATTTTGAAATGTTAATTTGTATGCCCTTTTTAGTGCCTTTTTTGGTCAGTGTACTTAATACATATTTTACTTACATTAAAAAATTAATAAACTCACAGGTTTTAAAATATGAAAGATAAAAAAGTATACGAGTAAGTTAAAAGTCTTCCATCTGTGTCTACCCACCTCCCTCCCAGGGCCATAACCAATGTAACTTGTTTTGCATCTCCTTCCAGAGATAATTCTTTGCATGTATCTGACCTACACGTGTTCTTCTGGCAAAAAATTTATTCTCTAAAGTCGTGCCAAACATAGAGTAACTTACCAAGGGATTGTAGATATTCATGCTTGTGCAGATTACTTTTTACATAGACTTAATGTGTGCCACTGAAAAAAATTTTTCAATGTAAACAGAATCTGTTTTCGAATTGTCACCTCTGTTTTCTAAAGTACCTTCCAAAAATTATAGTATCTGAAGCTTAATGGACTCTAACCTGAATCAAATCTTAACTAGTTTGTTAGCTTTGGTGAGCTGATACCAAGTCTTAAACCGTGTTTATGATAAGTGCCCAACTAACTCTTACAGAGCACTTACTTAATGCTTTATAAATATTTTATCACAAAGATGGTAATGATTTTTTTTTCTCTTTGTAGACAGGGAGATTTGAAAAAGAAGAAAAAGAAAAAGAAGGGTAAGGCATTAAAAAATCTTTATAAATTTTCTACAAGATAAATGTTTGATTTTAGCCCCATATAGAAATATTTGGACATAAATATACTGCCCTCTCTTATATCTTTGAAAACTTTTTATCTTGACTATAGCTAACATGTAATTTTATTCTGTTACTTTAAAGATTGCAATTCACTAGTTTGCCTAAATTCAAATTGTTGCTCCCTCTTTTACTCTGTGACTGTGGACAGGCTATTTAATATACCTGCCAGAGTTTTTCATATGTGGAATGGAATATGATAGTATATATCTTGTAGTATTAAATCAGATACTACATGTAAAGTTCTTAAGAGTGGTGCCTGGCACAAAAGTAAGCCCTTACACATTATGATGTTTCTGCTACACATAACTACAAAATTCCATCAAACTAGCTTAAGAAAATTTACTTTTTATAAAGTTGGCAGTCTAAAGGAATGTTAGCATCAAGGTTGGTTGACTCAGTATTTCTCTCTCTTTGTTCTGCTGTCCACAAAACAGAATTCCATTAGAGTCATACAATGTATACTGGAAACAGTCAGGGCCACATACTTGTCATTTATATTCATCACAACAAAGAAGCCCTCTCCAGATTTGGCAGGTATTTCTCATTAATCTGATTTGGCCAAGTAGGTCAGTGTCCAGCCTTGAATTATTAACCAGGAAAATAACGTGCATTGATTGGCTTGGGGTGTGGCTTTAATCTCTGGAAAAATTGGGTGACATTACCGTGCTTTGTTTTACCTCATTAGATGTTATCCTTGGAGCCACCCAAGTTCCTGAGGTTTTAAGGAATCTATGATATAAATCAGGTTATTTCTTGATTTTGCTCTCTGCCATCTTAGGATACGGGTTTCCCAAGACTTAGCTAAGTTTATTATTACTCCTCCATCTCTTTTCCAGCTACCAAAATTTTATTGACAATATCTTTTCTTCTGTTCTTCCTTTAATGTGTTTTATTACCATTTTAGTGGAGTTCGAGGAAGGTACACAAGCTAATGTTTGTATCCATTTCACTGTCTTTAACTGGAAGTCTTATTGGTTCTTTTGTCACAGTACTTGAAAATTAGCAAACATTTAATATTTGTGTATTAGTAATACTGCAAGGAAACAGCTGATAGCTGTAGGTGATAATAACCTAAAATTTTACTTTCTTTTCTATTTTTGTATTTTCCAGATGAATATTTTTTAAAATTTACAAGTGACATATGCTTATTCTAGAAACAAAGGTAGTTGATACTTATCATTATAGAATGGCATAAAGAGTGTAAAATTCCTTGCCCAGAATTCATGCTTGCAGCTGGGCATGGGCGGCTCACGCCTGTAATCCCAGCACTTTGGAAGGCCAAGGCAGGTGGATCATTTGAGGTCAGGAGTTCGAGACCAGCCTGGCCAACATGGTGAAACCCCATCTCTACTAAAAATACAAACATCAGCTGAGCATTACTCATGTGTGCCTGTAATCCCAGCTACTCAGGAGGCAGAGGTAGGAGAAGCGCCTGAACCTGGGAGGCTGAGGTTGCAGTGAGTCGAGATCACGCCACTGCACTCCAGCCTGGCAACAGAGTGAGAGCCTGTCCCCCCCTCCCAAAAAAAACATGCTCCCAGAGACAATTACTTAACATTTTTGTGTGTGTATATGTATATATATATAAAATCAAACATACATCATTAGGTACTGAAAGTTGAACATAATTTGTTTTAATCTTTACTTTAGACTGAATTGCGAAGAACATTTTTCCAGATTAATAGATGCACTTCACTTTATTTATTTATTTATTTTGAGACGGCTTCTCACTCTGTCGCCCAGGCTGGAGTGCAGTGGCACGATCTCAGCTCACTGCAAGCTCCACCTCCCAGGTTCACACCATTCTCCTGCGTCAGCCTCCCGAGTAGCTGGGACTTCAGGTGCCTGCCACCACGCCCAGCTAATTTTTTGTATTTTTAGTAGAGACGAGGTTTCACCGTGTTAGCCAGGATGGTCTCGATCTCCTGACCTCGTGATCTGCCCGCCTTGGCCTCCCAGAGTGCTGGGATTACAGGCGTGAGCCACTGCGCCTGGCCTGCACTTTACTTTTTGACCCAATTGAATAGGTTGCTATACTGTGGGCATATTATAATGTAATCATCTTCATTGATAGACATTTATTTTGCTGTCTTAAAGAATATCAGCCCACCCATACCTTGCCCTATCCATCTTTTAAAAAAAAAAAAGAAAGAAAAAGAGCATCACAGAGAATACTCTGTTCTTAACTTTGTATCTCTTGGGTTTCTGCACAATAAATTTCTAGAAGTCTATAGATTTCTAATGGTGCTGTCAGATTAAATTGCTCTCCACAAAGGCTATACCAGTATACACTTCTCCTAATATAGTGTTGGTGAGTGCTTCTCACCATTTCACCAACACTAGGTATTACTGCTTTTAATATTTACGAGTCTGATAGAGTTTTTTACTTTTCTCATTTTTAATTAGTGAGGGTGAACATCTGTTCAGAAGATGAATTACTTTCCTTTCTCCTGACCTACCTTAATTATAACTGAGTCCATTTTTCTTTGAGTGATTTACATATTGATCAGCAAGAATTCTTTTATATTAAGGATTTTTTTCCACTCTTCTATTATATAGTTTGTATTTAAAATTTTTTCTTAGAAATATATTTTTTACTCAATGAAGATTTTAAAATTTTTATATAGGTGTATCTGTGAAGTCTTTTTCTTTATGGCCTCTGAATTTTTTTGTCATGCTGAGAAATAAGGCCTTTTCCCCCTTCGATAAAATTCAACACCCCTTCATGCTAAAAACTCTCAAACTAGGTATTGATGGAATGTATCTCAAAATAATAAGAACTATTTATGACAAGCCCACAGCCAATATCATACTGAATGAGCAAAAGCTGGAAGCATTCCCTTGAAAACCGGCACAAGACAAGGATGCCCTCTCTCCCACCACTCCTATTCAACATAATATTGGAAGTTCTGGCCAGGGCCTCAGGCAAGAGAAGGAAAGAAAGGATATTCAAATAAAAAGGAAGTAAAATTGTCTCTGTTTGCAGATGACATGATTGTTTATTTAGAAAACCCCATCGTCTCAGCTGAAAATCTCCGTAAGCTGATAAGCAACTTCAGCAAAGTCTCAGGACACAAAATCAATGTGCAGAAATCACAAGCATTCCTGTACACGAATAATAGACAAGCAGAGAGCCAAATCATGAGTGAACTCCCATTCACTATTGCTACAAAAGAATACAATTCTTAGGAATACAACTAACAAGGGATGTGAAGGACCTCTTCAAGGAGAACTACAAACCACTGCTTAAGGAAATAAGAGGGGACACAGACAAATGGAAGAATATTGCATGCTTATGGATAGGAAGAATCAATATCGTGAAAATGGCCATACTGCCCAAAGTAATTTATAGATTCAATGCTATCCCCATCAAGCTGCCTTTGACTTTCTTCACAGAATTAGAAAAAACTACTTTAAATTTCATATGGAACCAAAAAAGAACCTGTATGGCCAAGAGAGTCCTAAGCAAAGAGAACAAAGCTGGAGGCATCATGCTACTTGACTTCAAACTATTACTATAAGGCTACAGTAACCAAAACAGCATGACACTGGTACCAAAACAGAGATGTAGACAAATGGAACAGAACAGAGGCCTCAGAAATAATGCCACCTATCTACAACCATCTGATCTTTGACAAACCTGACAAAAGCAATGGGGAAAGGATTCTAGCCATATGCAGAAAACAAACTGGACCCCTTCCTTACACCTTTTACAAAAATTAACTCAAGATGGATTAAAGACTTAAACCTAAGACCTAAAACCATAAGAGCCCTAGAAGAAAACCTAGGCAATACCATTCAGGACATAGGCACGGGCAAGGACTTCATGACTAAAACAGCAAAAGCAATGGCAACAAAAGCCAAAATTGACAAATGGGATCTAATTAAACTAAAGAGCTTCTGCACAGCAAAAGAAGCTATCATCAGAGTGAACAGGCAACCTACAGAATGGGAGAAAATGTTTGCAATCTACTCATCTGACAAAAGGCTAATACCCGGAACCTACAAAGAACTCAAACAAATTTACAAGAATAAAACAACCCCATCAAAAAGTGGGTGAAGGATATGAACAGACACTTATCAAAATAAGACATTCATGTGGCCAAGAAACATGAAGAAAAGCTCATCAAAAGAACTCAAACAAATTTACAAGAATAAAACAACCCCATCAAAAAGTGGGTGAAGGATATGAACAGACACTTATCAAAATAAGACATTCATGTGGCCAAGAAACATGAAGAAAAGCTCATCATCACTGGTGATTAGAGAAATGCAAATCAAAACCACAACGAAATACCATCTCACGTCAGTTAGAATGGCAGTCATTAAAAAGTGAGGAAACAACAGATGCTGGAGAGAATGTGGAGAAATAGGAACACTTTTACACTGTTGGTGGGAGTGTAAATTAGTTTAGCCACTGTGGAAGGCAGTGTGGCAATTCCTCAAGGACCTAGAACCAGAAATACCGTTTAACCGAGCAATCCCATTACTGGGTATATACCCAAAGGATTATAAATCATTCTGCTCTAAAGACACATGCACACTTATGTTTATTGCAACACTATTCACATTAGCAAGGACTTGGAACCAACCCACATGCCGATCAATGATAGAGTGGGTAAAGAAAATGTGGCACACATACACCATGGAATACTATGCAGCCATAAAAAACGATGAGTTCATATCCATTGCAGGGACATGGATGAAGCTGGAAACCATCATTCTCAGCAAACTAACACAGGAACAGAAAACCAAACACTGCATGTTCTCACTCAAGTGGGAGTTGAACAATGAGAACACGTGGACACAGGGAGGGGAATATCACATACCGGGCCTGTGGCGGGGTGGGGGTAGGAGGCTAGGGGAGGGATAGCATTAGGAGAAATACCTAATGTAGATGAGGGGTTGATGGGTGCAGCAAACCACCATGGCACATGTATACGTATGTAACAAACCTGCACATTCTGCACATGTATCCCAGTATAATAATAACAAAAAAAGTAAGGCCATTTTGCCTGCTAGATTATACAAATTAAACTTTCTCAAATAAATTCATTTCCATTTTAATGTTATTTATTCCCAGGCTTAGAGACGTTGTTTAAATCAAACTATCTTGAAAATATTATGATACATCTCTCTTTATAATTATTGTGCAGGAAAATTGCCTAAGAATTATGACCCAAAAGTTACCCCAGATCCAGAAAGATGGCTGCCAATGCGAGAACGTTCTTACTACCGGGGAAGAAAGAAGGGTAAAAAGAAGGATCAGATTGGAAAAGGGACCCAGGGAGCAACTGCAGGAGCTTCATCTGAGCTGTAAGTTATCGCTCCACAATTGAGGACACTTAGAACATACATTGTTTCTGAGATTGACTCAAGGCTACTAGTGAGAATTTAATATATGTTAAGTGTGAGAAATGTAGTGATGTATCTTTGATAAATGTTTATACTATACTTATGTACATGAAAGAAAATATATTGCCTTTTTAGACTAGTTTTTCCTTTAGTTTTTACAATACAGTCAAATAGTTTTAAGTATTTACAATATAATCAAATATATATTGTGAAATATATATAGTAAAAACTATTTGTATTATAAAAACTAAAGAAAAGTCTCAAAAGGCAACTAAATACACTGAGTCAACTAAATAAATGCCTAGATAAACAGATGTAAATAAATAATATGACTAGAAAGAAGTGTTAGAAATGTTAATACGTTCTGCATAGTCGATGATAGATTATTTTAAAAATATTTTTCTGGCCGGGCACGGTGGCTCACGCCTGTAATCCCAGCACTTTGGGAGGCCAAGGCAGGCAAATCACCTGAGGTTGCAAGTTCGAGACCAGCCTGGCCAACATGGTGAAACCCTGTCTCTATTAAAAATACAAAATTAGCCAGGTGTGGTAGTGCGCACATGTAATCCCAGCTACTCAGGAGGCTGAGGCAGGAGAATCGCATGAACCCAGAAGGATCACGTGAACCCAGGAGGCAGAGGTTGCAGTGAGCTGAGATGACGCCACTCCTCTCCAGCCTGGGCACCACTGCACTCCAGCCTGAGGGACAGAGCAAGACTCTTGTCTCAAAAAAATAAAATTTTTTATTTTCTACGCTGTCTAAAAATTGGCATGTGTACCATGTTTTACTTTTCTTCAATAAAAACAGTAAAAATGTTATTCAAAAGAAAAGTCAATAGGGAGTTAGGGAGCTTACCTTAAAAGAAGTAGAAAATGTGTTAAGTGTGATAAGTAAAATGGGTTAAGTGTGATAAGTAAAACCCATATACATACATTTTTATACTCTCCCTTTGTTGAATATATGAGTGACCAAAAATGATCTGATCTAATGATTTCAGGGATGCCAGTAAAACTGTGAGCAGCCCACCCACCTCCCCAAGACCTGGCAGTGCTGCAACAGTATCTGCCTCTACAAGTAACATCATACCCCCAAGACACCAGAAACCTGCAGGGGCTCCAGCAACAAAAAAGAAACAGCAACAGAAAAAGAAGAAAGGTGGAAAAGGTGGCTGGTGATGAGAATATTCTTGTTGCAGGCTGTTTTTATACTAGTCTCAGTGACACTAGGAATATAATAAAGGTAACACAGCAAGAAGCACAGAACTGCTCCCTCTTCATCTCCATATTTTCGTAATTTCTTGTGTTTCAAATAGGGAAACATCTTCCTCAAAGTCTGCCTAGTGAGATATGGCCTACTGGTTGCCTTATAGCTTTGTACAGATTATGAGGACTGAAAATAATTGGGCATTTACCCATCTTGGTATCTGTTGTATCCTTTGTGTGTGCTGATTCAGTCTTTTTTCAGTTTCACATACCTTATCTAAGGTTTCCCAGGATTTAAACAGAAACTATTTCTACAATTTCAGCTGGAGTCTGAAGATACTTGTTTCTGTTCAAGTCCCACTTTAAATTATGTCTTAGGAGGCCTTAGGAGACTGAAAGTGGAATCTTCTGAGCATTCCTAAATATCTGCTTAGAAATATCATGTGATAAAGAGGGACCTTCTTAATACACTGATGTTCTTCACTTAATTAAATGGATGGCCACAAGAAAAATAAAGTAAATGTCTTAAATAATTTAACCATAAATTTTCTGTCATGTGATACTGGAATATGGGATTATTTTCATATTTTTATATATATATGACTCCTTTGTGCCCCATGTCATTTTCAGATTATGTAACATGCTGATACAGCACCATGAAAGAACTCAAGGAAAATATATCAATGTAAGAAGTTGACTCTTAGACCTAGTGTTCTGAGGTCAGATGGGTTTGGACTATCTCAATCACAAAGATTAATGACTTATCAAGAACATGAACATTGGTTTCCTGCATAGAGAGGAAATCAGTATCCGAGTTCGCATACCAGGCAGTATTAAAATCTGACAGATCTGTTTGGCCCATTGATAGATACTCAAATGGTGTCTCCTTCTGGTTATGGATTTTGACCATTGATTACCTTTCTCAATGTAATGAAATATTTTACAGTCAATTTGTGGTGTAAATGTTGCTCTTGTCTTTCCTTGCTTACAGACTACTTTCACATTGAACAGCTGTGAGACAGACACATTGAGATGCCTGCCCTTGTTAGTATTCATTTTATGCTGCCCAACATATCATTTAATTTAGACTTAGAAGTATTTCCTTGTGATTACATTACTCTGTCCTTGTTAATAAAGTGCTGCTGTGTTTCACTCTGAACGTAACTACCAAAACTTCTTCAAAGAGTTTTTTATAAAAGACTTTCCTCCTTTACAAGAAAGAAATGGGGTGCTGCTTTCTGTTCAGTAAAAGCAGAATCTGCAGTGGCATCTAAACAAAGAGATCCTTTTTAAATACAAATGATGTATTGTGGCATAATACTTTTTTGAGCCCTACAGAGAACAGTCTTTTGGTAATAGTGACGGATATTTATTACTTCTGAATATATACCCCATTATAGGAATAACTGTTACTTATTTAGGATTCCATCACTGAAAATGTTAACCCAAGGCACAGCAGTGAAATTTACAGTTCTCAATTTAGTTGTCATTATTGATAGCATTAGTCATTGCTAAGCAACTGAAACTTCTGTTCAAATAAAGTTTTAATTGTCAAATGAAGTATAAATACATGAACTTTCTAGAAATATTTCCTCTTTTGGATAGGTCTTTAACCAGTACATATATATACTTTGTCAAATATATGGATGTGTATGTGTACATTTATAAAAACCAGTATGGATACATCCATTCACTGTGGTACATTTTAAAATAAAATATTTTAGCAGTGAATATGGATTAAGGTGTTTTGGGTGTTGGCATTTTATGGAGGACTTCCTGGTTAGTATAACCAAGAATTTTAAGCTGAGTATCAAAATTGTGTATACTGTCCCTCTTAGCAAACCCACAAAACTGATCTAATGGGATTGAGAGATTCGGTAAGTTTCAGTGTAAACTTACTGAAAATTCATCTTGGTATGTGTATAAACAGAAGTAAACCTTTGAAAAAGTGATTAAGCATAGCAATTCTAATGCTATTGGGAACAGCCAACCTTAAAAATCATTGCATCACTCAAACCTTCTGGAGCCTGCCATTTATTATTCCTTACAAATCTATTTGAAACAGATACAATGAAGGAAAATAAGTTTATTACATTAAAAAATAATTGTGGCTGGGCACAGTGGCTCGCACCTGTAATCCCAGCACTTTGGGAGGCCGAGGCAGGCAGATCACCTGAGGTCGGAAGTTCGAGACCAACCTGACACCAACATGAAGAAACCCCGTCTCTACTAAAAATACAAAATTAGCCGGGCATGGTGGCTCATGGCTATAATCACAGCTACTCGGGAGGCTGAGGCAGGAGACTCGCTTGAACTTGGGAGGCAGAGGTTGCAGTGAGCCGAGATCGTGCCATTGCACTCCAGCCTGGGCAACAAGAGTGAAACTCTGTCTCAAAAAATAATAATTGTGCTGGACAGGTGCGGTGGCTCACGCCTGTAATCCCAGCACTTTGGGAGGCCGAGGTGGGCAGATTACCTGAAGTCAGGAGTTCGAGACCAGCCTGGCCAACATGGTGAAACCCCATCTCTACTAAATACAAAAATTAGCTGGGCGTGATGGCACACGCATGTAATCCTAGCTCCTCGGGAGGCTGAGGCAGGAGAATTGCTTGAGCCTGGGAGGTGGAAGTTGGCAGTGAGCCGAGATGCACTGCACTCCAGCCTGGCGGACAGAGTGAGACTGTCTCAAAAAATAAATAATTGTGCTAAACTGTGAAATACACTAAAGAGTTTAGCAAGATAAAAGGAACCCTCCAGATATTTCTTAGTCAGTTTGAGAAACAATACCACCTTTGAAAACCTCCTCGTGTGCCTTATTTACCATTTATTAGATAATTAGGAGTGACTAGACCATTAGGTTTTGGTTTTAATACTGAGCATTACTAGCAGCTGTGATTCTGGCAGGCTATCTCCGAATAATTTTTTAAAAAGTGAAATACAGGCCGGGCACGCTGACTCATGCCTGTAATCCCAGCACTTTGGGAGGCCGAGGCGGGTGGATCGCTTGAGGTCAGGAGTTCGAAACCAGTCTGGCCAACGTGGTGAAACCCCGTCTGGACTAAAAATACAAAAATTAGCCGGGCGTGGTGGCTCACGCCTGTAATCCCAGCTACTTGGGAGGCTGAGGCAGGAGAATCGCTTAAATCCGGGAGGCGGAGGTTGCAGCGAGTTGAGATCGCACTACTGCACTCCAGCCTTAGTGACAGAGACTCCGTCTCAAAAAAAAAAAAAAAAGGAACTTAAAACAATGGAACCCGTTCACGTTCTTCTGTCTTTAATAATCCTAGGCCGGGCGCGGTGGCTCAAGCCTGTAATCCCAGCACTTTGGGAGGCCGAGACGGGCGGATCACAAGGTCAGGAGTTCGAGACCATCCTGGCTAACACGGTGAAACCCCGTCTCTACTAAAAAATACAAAAAGCTAGCCGGGCGAGGTGGCTGGCGCCTGTAGTCCCAGCTACTCGGGAGGCTGAGGCAGGAGAATGGCATAAACCCGGGAGGCGGAGCTTGCAGTGAGCTGAGATCCGGCCACTGACCTCCAGCCTGGGCGACAGAGCCAGACTCCCTCTCAAAAAAAAAAAAAAAAAAAAAAAAAAAATCCTGGATAGTAGTCTGGAGACACTCCTAATGGAGTTTACTCGGGAGAGGGCGGAGAAATACACGACATGAGCAGTACAGGCTCGTGGTTGAGAGCCGGCGGAAGGCTGAGAATCCTCCCGGAACCTTTGGACTGTGGCGCCCCAGGGGTTCTTCGCGTAGGCTGGCCGGGCTCGGGATTGAAGCCGGAGATGTCAGACGCTAAGGTTGCTTAGGTTGCGGCCCGCGTGGAAGGCTCTTCTCAGCCATCCTGCCCGGCCCGAGGGAATCGCGCAAGGGACGCTTTTTCTGCAGCAATGATATATACCCCGCCGAGCTGTCCGCGTCCTCGTTGGGACCTCTTGGTTTCGCTTGGCTGGGCTCAACCCATCCCGTACACCTCCGCCCTTCCCTCTTTTCGTGCCCCTGCGGGTTCAGTGAATCCGCTGCAAGAAGCCCTGCATCCGCCCGGTGAGCGGCTGTTGGCAGCGGTGCCGGGGTTGGCGGCTCCCGCGGGTTGTCTACGCCGCGGGGCCTACGTCTCCGTCGGGCGTGCACCTTGGGAGCCACACCTGGGGCCCAGAGCCACCGCTCAGCACGCGGGCACGCGGCGGGAGGGAAGGAAACCGCGGCGCTGAGGATGGAGAGGGGGAAAGTGAAGAAGAAAGAGAAGGAAAAGGAGACGGAGAAAATCAGAGAAAAGGGAAAGGAAGAGAAATTGAAAAGAAAGGAGGTGGAGCAGAAAATTAAAGAAAAAGAAAAGGAGAAGCAAGAGAAGCAGGAGAGGAGAAAGAGAAAAGAGAAAGAGGAAAAAAGGACAAAGCAAGGGAAGGAGACAAAGAAAGAGAAGGAACAATTTAAGGGACAAGAAGAGGAAGGGGAGAACAAGGACAGCACCTTGACAAGGACCCCGCTCGAGCCGCTGGTAAGAGACCCAGTGTCCAGGACCCCTTGCCCCAAGGCCATTGTCGGCATTCAGACCTTGGCGCTGTCTCTGTTACGTTGGAGGCCCCCGACCCGCGCGGGAGGGAATGGATCTCAACTGAGGGCTATTTACCTATGGATGAAAGCGATATGCCAAACTTTGAACGACCCATCGCCAGCCCCTTTTCCCGGGCCCCCTGCCCACCCTCGCCGTTATCGTTACCCCTGTGTCTTAACCTTCGTCGGGTCTAGTGCTGAGGGACAAGTGATCTCGGTCTTAATGGGGACATGGGGAACGGCCCCTCTACTGCCCTTGGATCTGTCCAGCGCGCAACACTAGCGCACAGACCACCTGACCACATTTAGAAACCAGTCCCGAACCCTCCCCGCACTCAGGCCCTCTTTTCATTGAATGCGTTCTTTTGTCAGAAGGGGCAGGGTTCCAGAATGCAGGAGGTGTTGGGAACGGTGCAGTTGATGCCTCCATTGTTTTCAGACCACCAGTACCCTGAATGCATGGCGGAAAAGTTTTAACTGACGGGTCTTAAAAACTTGGCATTGTTTGGGTCAACTGGATGGTTGGTCTCTGTGCTCCTGGAGTTCCTGAACTGGCTCCTTGACTTAGAGCTACGATCTGGTTCTAAACAATTTGAATGATTAACACAGTTGTTGTTCTTTTTTCTTTTTTGTAATAGGGTCTCACTCTGCCACTCAGGCTGGAGGGATCCTCCCACCTCAGCCTGGCACCGCCCCCATCTCCCAACCTCAGTGACTGGCACTACAGGCGCACGCCACCATGTCCAGCTAATTTTTGTATTTTTGTGTAGAGATGGAGTTTCGCCATGTAACCCAGGCTGATCTCAAACTCCTGGGCTCCAGCAATCCGTCTGCCTCGGCCTCCCAAAGTGCTGGGATTACAGGCGTGAGCCACCACGGATTAACAGATATTTGATCTCTGGTAAAACACAGACTACATAGACCCATATTTGGCTAAAGGAATAACTTCTGACAAAAAAACAATGGTGTTCAGCATCTCATTTTGTGTCTGAACTCTATTTTACAAATTCAGCTTTCCTTAGTCTCGAAAAGATAAATGTGAGGAAGCGTGAATGCAGAATTTCTAGGTAGGATGGGCGTAGGGACAGCAATGTGGTTGGAAAGGGAACTGGTGTTTTTGTTTTTGTTTTTGTTTTGAGACAGTCTGGCTCTGTCACCCAGGCTTGAGTACTGTGGCATGATCTCGGCTCACTGCAACCTCCACCTCCCAGGCTCAAGTCATCCTCCCACCTCAGCCTCCCAAGTAGCTGGGAATACAGGTGCACACCACCTTGCCTAGCTAATTTTTGTATTTTTGGTAGAGATGGGGTTTCGCCATGTTGCCCAGGCTGGTCTTCAACTCCTGAACGCAAGCGATCCATCCACCTTGGCCTCCTGCCGAGACCAGCTCCGTCGGGGAGACCCTACCCAGTGTCCCTAGAGGAATTAAAGACACGCACACAGGAATAGAGGTGCAAAGCAGGAAATCAGAGGTCTCACTGCCTTCAGAGCTGAAAGCCCCGAACAGAGATTTACCCACATATTTATTAACAGCAAACCAGTCATTAGCATTGTCTCTATAGATACTAAATTAACCAAAAGTATCTCTTAAGGGAAACGAAGGGATGGGCCGAATTAATTGCAGCTGGAACACGCACTTAAGACACAGATCACTCAGGCTTTTGTTTGTGGCTTAAGAATGCCTTTAAGGCCGGGCGCGGTGGCTCAAGCCTGTAATCCCAGCACTTTGGGAGGCCAAGACGGGCGGATCACGAGGTCAGGAGATCGAGACCATCCTGGCGAACACGGTGAAACCCCGTCTCTACTAAAAAATACAAAAAAACTAGCCGGGCGAGGTGTCTGGCGCCTATAATCCCAGCCACTTGGGAGGCTGAGGGAGGAGAATGGCGTGAACCCGGGAGGCGGAGCTTGCAATGAGCTGAGATCTGGCCACTGCACTCCAGCCTGGGCGACAGAGCGAGACTCCTCAAAAAAAAAAAAAAAAAAAGAATGCCTTTAAGCAGTTTTCCGCCCTGGGCAGACCAGGTGTTCCTTGCCCTCATTCCTGTAAACGCACAACCTTCCAGCTTGGACGTTATGGCCATTATGGACATTTTACATTGCTGCAGAGATTTTGTTTATGGCCAGTTTTGGGGCCAGTTTATGGCCAGATTTTGGGGGGCTTGATCCCAACAGCCTCCCAAAGTGCTGGGATTACAGGCAAGAGCCACTGTGCCCGGCCTGGGAACTGCTTTTTATTCACACTATTTTATAGGACCTAAGATGTCATTAGTCTAGGTACCACTAAGAAAGAAAAAAAAAAGCCGGCACGGTGGCTCACGTCTGTAATCCCGGCACTTTGGGAGGCCAAGGCGGACAGATCACCTGAGGTCAGGAGTTCCAGAACAGACTGGCCAACATGGCAAAATCCCATCTCTACTAAAAATACAAAAAAATTAGTTGGGCATGGGTGGCATGTGCCTGTAATCACAGCTACTTGGGAGGCTGAGGCAGGAAAATCACATGAACCTAGGAGGCGGAGGTTGTAGTGAGTCAAGATTGTGCCACTGCACTCCACCCTAGGCCACAGAGCGAGATTCTGTCTCAAAAATAAATAAATAAATAATTCTGCCAATCAAAATATGACATACTCTCAATTGTCAAAGACATCCTAATTTCAGAGATGTTAAAATGTGGAATGTGGGGGGCGGAATGTGTATCTTAGAATGAACGAAGTATGTCGGGGTAGGCTGAATGGGGCTTCTGGTGAAGACTGACAGGACATAATCCACTGCCATTTCTTGCTGCTGGTATTGCTTGAAAACATGCAATTGTAAGCCATCCAATGACATTTCCCTTGCCCCTCTTCCTTACCTTGACACACTCTCAGAATGACATCATAACATTTAGATGCAACTGAAGGGAATGGAGAAGAGGCAGGATGGAAGACATCTATGAAAATACAATTTTTTTTTTTTTTTTTTTTTTTTTTTTTTGAGGCAGAGTCTCGCTCTGTCGCCGGGACTGGAGTGCAGTGGCCGGATCTCAGCTCACTGCAAGCTCCGCCTCCCGGGTTTACGCCATTCTCCTGCCTCAGCCTCCCGAGTAGCTGGGACTACAGGCGCCCGTCACCTCGCCCGGCTAGTTTTTTTTTTTGTATTTTTAGTAGAGACGGGGTTTCACCGTGTTAGCCAGGATGGTCTCGATCTCCTGACCTTGTGATCCGCCCGTCTCGGCCTTCCAAAGTGCTGGGATTACAGGTTTGAGCCACCGCGCCCGGCGAAAATACAATTTAAGAGTCATCAAAGATTGGCTCTAAGAACAAATAAGTACTTTTTTTTTTTTTTTTCTTTTTGAGATGGAGTTTCACTCATGTTGCCCAGGCTGGAGTGCAATGGCACGATCTCAGCTCACTGCAACCGCCACCTCCCAGTTTCAAGTGATTCTCCTGCCTTAGCCTACCCAATAGCTGGGATTACTAGTATGCACCACCATGCCCGGCTAATTTTGTATTTTTACTAGAGATGGGATTTCACCGTGTTGGTCAGGCTAGTCTCAAACTCCTGAACTCAGGTGATCCACCCTCCTCGGCCTCCCAAAGTGCTGGGATTACAGGTGTGAGCCACCACACCGGCCTACTTTTTTCAAATTCTGTTATTCACTGTATGGCCTTCATAAATCATGCTCTCTGTACAAGTCTTTATGTTAAAGTTTACACCCTGGAAACCACATTTCGGAGCACTCTGAACGATCTTCACCCCAGCCTGCCCTTTTGTCCCTCAGTCATTTGCCATAAAAATTTTAAGGCTAATACATTGATAGAATGCTTCTTTCTTTTTTTTCTTTTCTCTTTTTTGGGGGGGATCGAGGGGGATGGAGTCTCTGTCACCCAGGCTGGAGTGCAGTGGTATCATCTCAGCTCCTGCAATCTCCATCTCCCAGGTTCAAGCAATTCTCGTGCCTCAGCCTCCCGAGTAGCTGGGATTACAGGCATGTGCCACCATGCCTGGCTGATTTTTGTATTTTTGGTAGAGACAGGGTTATGCCGTGATGGCCAGGCTGGTTCCAAAGTCCTGGCCTCAAGTGATCTACCTGCATTAGCTTCCTCAAATGCTGGATTTACAGATGAGAGCCACGATGCCCAGACTAGAATGCTTCTGTCTAAGTTTACTTCAAGTTCATCAGTTTGTTTTTTTGTTTGTTTGTTTGAGATGTTGTCTTACTGTGTTGCCCAGGCTGGAGTGCAATGACACCATCTCGGCTCACTGCAACCTCCACCTCTGAGGTTCAAGTGATTCTCCTGCCTCAGCCTCCCGAGTAGCTGGGATTACAGATGCCCACCACTGCACCCAGCTAATTTTTTTTTTTTTTTAGACGGAGTCTCGCTCTCTTGCCTAGACTGGAGTGCAGTGGTGCGATCTCAGCTCACTGCAAGCTCCGCTTCCCGGGTTCATGCCATTCTCCTTCCTCAGCCTCCGGAGTAGCTGGGACTACAGGCGCCCGCCACCACGCCTGGCTAATTTTTTGTATTTTAAGTAGAGACAGGGTTCCACCGTATTGGCCGGGCTCGTTTCGAACTCGTGACCTCAGGTGATCTGCCTGTCTTGGCCTCCCAAGTTCATCTGTTTTTAAAACAAATATTAATTTGTGATTGAAACTGGCTTAATAATTTCTATAACCTTTTCATTTAATTGTGATACTTATATTAAAAAGTATAAAAGGGAGGCCCGGTGTGGTGGCTCATGCCTGTAATCCCAGCACTTTGGGAGGCCAAGGTGGGCAGATCACGAGGTCAGGAGTAAGTATAAGAGGGAAACCTTGCCCTGAGATCTTACAATCTAGTTATTCAATTGTGAAGACAGGCAAAATTAATAATTGAGACCTTAGATGCTTATGCACTGAGTGGCACAGTCAATACATGCACCACGGAGGTCCCAAGACCCCAAACAAAATGAACTGAGGTGCAGTCTCCAATTCATAGACACGAATTCAAGAAGCAAAATTAAGTCTGAAAATTGGTCCTGTAATCTATAGCACTACTCATAAATGCTTGTAGTATTTATTTGATAGACTGATCAGGAGTTAGGGGATGGAAGAGGGATGTGAAATTAGTATCACATAATGAACAGCTAATTAGAAAATGTTCACTAGTTGGTATAGTTTGTTCTAGACCTATAAAATATTCGTGAAGTTTTATCCTTTTTTTTTTTTTTGGAGACAGGGTCTCACTCTGTTCCCCAGGCTGGAGTTCAGTGTGCAATCTCAGCTCACTGCAACCTCTGCCTCCTGGGTTCAGGTGATTCTTGTGCCTCAGCCTCCCAAGTAGCTGGACTTACAGGTGCATGCCACCACACCTGGCTAATTTTTTGTATTTTTAGTAGAGATGGGGTTTCACTACGTTGGCCAGGCTGGTCTGGAACTTCTGACCTCAAGAGATCCTCCCGCCTCGGCCTCCCAAAGTGCTGGGATTACAGGTGTGAGCCACCTGGCCCGTGAAGTTTTATTCTGGTTACAATTCCAAGAATATTATTGGATTCTACCACAGGCAGGCCCACTGCCAAGACCCAGAAAAATGAGCCCCGATAGCATGGGCTTATTGATTTATCTTTTGTTTCACAGGAGAAAAACAAGCAAATCCTAGTGCTGGGCCTGGATGGAGCAGGAAAAACCAGTGTCCTCCACTCTCTAGCTTCAAACAGAGTCCAGCATAGTGTGGCACCCACCCAAGGTTTCAATGCAGTTTGCGTCAACACTGAAGATGGCCAAATGGAGTTCCTGGAGAGTAAGCTCTCTGTTCCTTAGTTACAAGATAGCCACATTTTATTCTCTCTTAAGCCAGACATGATGTTAGCAACATTGAGTCTTTGTGAAAACTAACACTGAATCAAATTTTCCTAGACTTTTAGAATGGATGTGTAGTTTAATACCCAGGTACACTGTGGGGGGAATCACTTTTTGCTTTTTTGATGTTCTCCTTTTTATAGTAGTGGTGATAAAGGGGGAGCTTAGAGGAAGGCTTTAGCACTCCCTCCTATAATCTCCTGTAATCAGCCTTCTTCCCACACTGCTGCAAATGAGCATGCAATCTAAGTTTAAGTACAGTGTGCTTGCTTCTCTGCAAATAAAATTATAGACAAGCTCCAGACCTCTTCTTCTAAATAGATGGCAGTCCACAGGCCCCTACTGGATAGTAATTCTGGAGTCACCACCTCTAAATATTACTCTGAAGTTGAATCAAGTCCTCTTGTCTTCTCTTTACACATTCATCCGTCCTCATGGCATTAAATACCATCTATATGCTAATGGCTCCCAAATTTATTTATCCAGCCCAAACATATCCAAGTCCTCTAAAACCTAACAAGGGAAAAACAAAATGCTTGATTTTTCCTATATCTGTTCCTTTCCCTGTAATCTTCTGGTCAGTAAATGGCTCCATACCCATCAAGTTGCTCTAGCCAGAAACCTGAGAGTCACCCTTGACTCCTCCTTTTGCATCCCCACCTCCAGTCCACAAGTAAAACACTATGAATTTTGCCAGCTCTGACGCATCTCTCAAATTCATTGATGATATCGTTTCTACTGCCTCTATGTAAGTCGGAACCTGGATCATCTATTACTTAGATTATAGTCACCTTTTTACTTTGGCTTTTATCTGCTTATGAAGAGCAGTATTTTAACACATACTTATCATTTGCTAATTTAAAACTCTTCAGTGGAGATCTCATCCTTGTAATAAAATCGAAAGTCTTTATTATGGCCCATGAGGCTCTTCATAAACTGCCTCCTCCCTAACCTTACCTCACCCCAGGCTTATTGTACTCCTTTCTTTCTTTTACAAGAGCTTTCTTGGGTGTGCCTTCTGTCAGAAATACTACTACCCCTGCTCTTCCCACGATGGCTTGCTCCTCAGCCTTCAGGTTATTAGCTTACATGCCCCATAAAATCAATCATTCTTTTTTTTTTCTTTTTTTTTTTAGACAGAGTCCTGCTCTGTCACCCAGGCTGGAGTGCAGTGGTGCGATCGCAGCTCACTGCAACCTCTGCCTCCTGGGTTCAAGTGATTCTGTTGCCTCAGTCTCCTGAGTAGCTGGGATTACAGGCACACACCATCATGCCTGGCTAATTATTTTGTATTTTTAGTAGAGACGGGGGTTTCACCATGTTGGCCAGGCTGGTCTCGAACTCCTGACCTCAGGTTATCCACCCACCTTGGCCTCCCAAAGTGCTCGGATTACAGGCATGAACCACTGCACCCAGCCCATAAAATCATTCTTTCTAAGTATGTTCCCCAATGCTGTTTGCTTCCTCCATAAGGTTTTTAATAACATTCACTATTTATTTTTATTTGTTTTTGATCTGTCCACCCAACTGGATAGTAACTTTTGCTATACTTGTTTTGTTCAACAATATATACCCAATGTCTGGCAAATAGTACATATTCAACAAAAATGCATTAAGTGCTAACTGTGTTCCCGATTTTTATCATAATCATCAATATCCTGAAGAAGAATAGCAGTTTACACTTGCAACCTTTAAGTTTTAAAATGTGTATCTTCACAGTGGCTATATTAAGCCATCAATTTAGGTAAGTTTTCATAATGCCACAGGGCATAGCTTCTAAGGAGGTTTTTTTTAGGATGCAGCATCCAGTGGTATTCAGTGATATAAATCTGTATGGACTGTTATGCTATCGTGTAACACTTGGAGTATGTTGGGGATTGGTGGGAGGTGAAGTTTTATTGTATAAGCCTATTTGTAGAAATGAGATATTCACATATAATTTTGCCTATATCTCTTCATCAACATTCTACAGATCATCTTAATCTTTAAAAAAAATTCTTTTAGTTTATGCACTAAAAAGTAGTGGCAAAAATAAATGGAGAGATTTCAGTTTCTATTATAGTTTTTGAAGGGCCTTTCTGTGACAAAACCACAAATCCTGGTTAAAATTTATTTTTTAAAGCATTGATGAACTTGCAACAGTAAGTCAAATTTGCAAGGCTACCTGCTTTACTCTTCCTGCCCTTTCCCTCCTTCCAAAGAAAGAAAAATAAAACAACTCATGAGTTGAAACTGGAGTGACAGCCACAGTAGATAAGCAGATAAAAAAGTGGTGTTATCTAGAGGCACATACCAGTATTTAATCTGCAGTGGGCCTGAGACAAAACAGGAAAGCACTAAGATGCCTGCATGACATGAGGGCCCCTGGAAGAGTGCTAACATGCTCCCAGTCAGTAGCTCCCCCAGTTTCTAATTCTGGAGCAAAGACCCCCAGTATTCTCATAAATTAAGATTAATCAAATATGAGTTCAGACCAGGCATAGTGGCTCACACCTGTAATCCCAGCACTTTGAGAGGCCAGGGCAGGTGGATTGCTTGAGTCCAGGAGTTTGAGAACAACCTGGGCAACATGGCAAAATCCTGCCTCTACAAAAAATACAAAAAATGAGCTGAGCATGGTGGTGCATGCCTGTAGTCCCAGCTACTCTGGAGGCTGAGGCAGGAGGATCATTTGTGCCCAGAAGGCAGAAGTTGCAGTGAGCTGTGATCATGCCTCTGTATTCCAGCCTGGGCAACAGAGTGAAACCGTATCTCAAAAAAGAAGACAAAATCTACTGATCAAAACTAGCATTTAAAGCATTTATAATCTTAAATGCTTATAGCTGAAAGGAAAATAGCTGAAAACGTATAGGTTAAATATGCAATGTAAATTAGGTAAAAGAACAACAGAATAAAACCAAAGAGGTTGAGGGAGAGATGATAAAGACACGAAGCGAATGAAATTGATGAAGACACAGTAGCAAAGATCAGCAAAGTCAAAAGTTAGTTCCTTGAATAGATAAACAAAATAGACAAATTTCTGGTGAAATTCATTAAGGAAAATCTGGAAACCACAAATAAATAATGTCATGAAGGAAAAAGAGCATATCATTCATTAAGATGACAAGAGTATAATACCTGTGTTAACAAATTTGTACCAATAGATATAAAGTCCTGGATAAGTGGCAAAAGTCCTCCAAACGTGTGTCTTAGGAAAATGGACTCGATAAGAAATAGGAATATTGAATAATTTAAAACTTCTAAAGAAATCAATGGCAAAAAAATCATCCTATAAGGAAAAACACCCGATCAGTTGGTTTATAGGTGGGCTCTTATCAATCTTAATCTTACAAAAATTCTTTCAGACAATAGGGGAAAAAAAGAAATGCTCTCCAACTCACAGTGTGAGGTCACTGTATATCCAAACCAGCAAAGAGTATAAGAAATGGAAATGCAGAAATCTGAACAAAATTGTAGTAAACTAAATTCAGTTAATATATTAAAGAGATAATATATCACCAGATGAGTTTCTCCAAGAATGAAAGGTTGGTTTAACATTTGAAAAATAGCCAGGTGTGGTGACTTATGCCTGTAACTCCAGCACTTTGGGAGGCCAAGGGTGGGGCGGATCACTCACTTAAAGTCAGGAGTTCAAGACCAGCTTGGCCTAACATGGTGAAACCCTGTCTCTACTAAAAAGACAAAAATTAGCCGGGCATGGTGGCAGGTACCTGTAATCCCAGCTACTCAGGAGTAACTGAAGAAGGAGAATTGCTTCAACCCGGGTGGTGGAGGTCGCAGTGAGCCAAGATCATGCCACACTGCTCTCCATCCAGCCTGGATGACAAGAGCAAAACTCCATCTCAAAAAAAAAAAAAAAAAAAAAAATTTCATTCAACATTATACAGGAGGTTCTAGTTAGTTTGAGAAAAATAAGTAAAAGGCATAAGAATTAGAAAGGAAGAAATAAAACAATACTTATTTACAAATTATATAATTGTCTTCAAAGAAAGCCTAAAACACCCTTCAAATTATTAGAAATGATAAGAACTTGGCAAGACAACTGTATATAACAATATAAAATTAATTGTATTTCTATTACCCAGCAGCATGCAGCCATTTTCAATAGCAACAAAAGATAGGAATAAACCAAACAAAAAAATGTGTCTATCTATACAGAGAAGATCTGTAGATGTCATTGAAAAACATTGAAAGACCTAAATAGACAGAGACATCATACAGTTTTCATGAATAGGCAGACATTATATCAAAAAAATATTAATTCTCCCCAAATTGATATTTAGATACAATTCAATTCCAATCAATAGCTCAACAAGATGTTTTAAAAAGAGTTTGACAAGCTGAGGCTAAAATTGACATGGGTGAACAAAGGAGTAAAGAAAGTCAAGACACTCAAAGAAATTAGTAAGAAAGATGGACTTGTCCTATCAAGTATCAAATCTTATTATAAAGCTATGAAACTAAAATGTGTGGTGTTGGCACAAGAATGAACAGAACGACCAAAGGAACAAACTAGAGAGTCCACTGGGGAAACTATTCAATAAATGGTGCAGGAACAACATGGAATAAAAATGAAATTAGTTTCCTGCCTCCTATGCATACAAATGTATACATCAATTTCCGATGGATAAAAGCCAAATGTAAAAAGCTTTGTGGAGAAAATATAGACTATCCTTATGACTTCAGGAGAGAGAAAGATTTTTTAAACAGGATACAAAAAATAATAACCATAAGAAAGATGGATAAATGTAACTACATTAAAATGGAAAACATCTGTTCATTAAAAAGATGCCACAAAACAGGAGAAGATACATGCAACACATCCAAGCAAATGCCTAGTATCCAGAATATATAAAGAACTCCTACAAATAAAAACATAAAAACATTGGCAAAAGACATGAATAACATTTCACATAAAACAAATTAGAAGTGAACATATGAAAAATACTCAACTTGATCAGTAAGTAGAATTCAAATTAGGCAAAAAAAAAAAAAAAAAAAAGAAATCTGATAGTATCAAGTTTTGAAGAGGATGTGGCCAGGTGCAGTGACTCACACCTGTAATCCCAACACTTTGGGAAGCCAAGGTGGGTGGATCACTGGAGTTCAAGGGTTCAAGACCAGCCTGGGCAACATGGTGAAACCCCAGCTCTACAGAAAATACAAAATTAGCCAGGCATGGTGGCTCGTGCTTGTAGTCCCAGCTGTTGGTGAGACTGAGAAAGGAGGATCGCTTGAGCCCAGAAGGCGGAGGTTGCAGTGAGTGGAGATTGCACCACTGCCCTCCAGCCTGGATGACAGAGCACAACCTTGTCTCAAGGAAAAATAAAATAAAATAAAAATAAAAAGAGGATGTGGATGTAGAGGAAAGGTATTGGCTATTAGCTGTTGGCAGAGTGTGTATTGGTACCAACTTCTTTGGAAAATAATTTGGCGTATTTGGCATTAGTTCCATGCTTAGATAACTGGAGAAACTCTTGCTTGTATGGACCTCAGAAGACAATACAAAAATGTTTACAGCAGCATTGTTTATTGCAGCAAGAAATGAGGAACAACCCAAACGTCCACTAATGTTTTAACCAAGTGTGTTAAAACCATATGAGTTACTTAGAAGGTCACACAGCACTATTTTAACAAATTAAAAACACAAAATGCTTCAAAGAATGACTAGCCTACCTCTGTACAAAGGAAGCCAAAGGGAAGGCAAAGATCCTTTCTTGTTAGCATTTAAAATACTTTTGTTACGTTCTTGAAACAGAGGTCCAAAAAGTTTTTCTGTCAAGGACTACATAGGAACTAATTTATGCTTTGCAGGCCACCTGCTCTCTATTGCAGTCACTCAACTCTGTCTTGAGAAAGCAGTCATAGACAATATGTTCTATATGTTCAATGTTACTATAAAACTTTATTTCTGGGCACCAAAATCTAAATTTGATATAATAGTCCTGTGTTAGAAAATGTTATTCTACCTTTTTTTTTCCTCCAGTATTTAGACATGTAAAAGCTATTCTTACCTAGTGAGCTGTACAAAAATAGGCAGTTGGTCAGATTTGAACTGTGGGCCATGGTTTGCCAATACTCCTCCTAGGACAAAAATGAAAACAAAATCCATTGTATATATGTTATTATCATTAACCAAAAAGTTTATTCTGGGAAGAATCAGCAGGATGAAGTAATCAAAAGGCATTTTTTTTTTTCTGAAGCAAATATTCCTGAATACCCACAGGATCATGTTAACTCTGTGCAATATTAAGAGGAGAAGTTAGTTCTAGGATTTTGACAAAGGAAAAAAGTTGTGCAAGCGAGACTAGCCAATGTATTCAGTTCATTTAAAAATTATTTTAATGTGTATTTTATCCTAACATCCTTTTCCATTCTTAATTATTTTAGTAGCATACTCCCATTTTCTTTTTCTTTTTCTTTCCTTTCTTTTTTTTTTTTCTTTTTCCAGATAGATGGGGTCTCACTCTGGAGTATGGTGGCGCAAACACAGCTCACTGTAGCCATGTTCACGCCTCTGCACTTCCTGGACTCAAGTGATCCTCCTGCTTCAACCTCCCTAGTCGCTAGCACCACAGGCATACACCACCACACCGGCCCATTTTTTAGTTTTTATTTTTGTAGAGACAGGGCCTCACCCTGTCGCCCAGCCTGGTCTTGAACTACTGGGCTCAAGCAGTCCTCCTGCCTCAGCCTCCCAAAATGTTGAGATTACAGGCATGAGCAACTGTACCTGGCCTTACTCCCATTTTCTGAGCTATAACTGATTAAGATGCAGTGGCTGACTTGGCTGCTGTGGACAATGGGATCAGGAGACATCCACTGTAGTATTTCGCATCTCTCTGCTGATCCTTTGTGATACAGTAATGAAGGAACCACTTGTGATGGTTCTTCTCACCAGCCAGTTCCCCACTAACATGCCTGTGGTCCCTCTGAGGACTGGGTACACTCTAACACGGTGATATTTTATCAAAACACCTGTCCTGTGTTCAGAAATCTGGATGTGCCCTCCCTGCTCCCAGGGTGGGTGCTTCTGTAATTGTGTGTGTGTGTGTCTTCTTCCTCTACTATTCTCTGTAGTTGGTGGCAGTGAACCTTTTCGGTCCTACTCGGAAACGTACCTATCCAAGGGATTGCTGCTTATCTTTGTGGTGGATTCAGCAGATCATAGCCGATTACCTGAAGCCAAGAAATACCTTCATCAGCTAATTGCAGCAAACCCAGTACTTCCTCTGGTTGTGTTTGCAAACAAACAGGTAAAAATCTGTGCAAACATAAATTGTACTCAGTAGTTTTGTATTTAATACAAAAAATGTATATGTGTAATAGCTAGTCAACAATAAGCTATATATTTAATTCAGTTTATGTTTATTAGAGCTCTTGGATTATAAACACCTTGAGGGTAGAGACGATTATTCATCTTTGTGTTCCTTTTAATACCTAGTATACTGTCTTGTGGATGCTAGGAATTCAACAGATGTGTGTTGAACTTACTTCAATAAATACATGTTAATTGTTAAATTTGATTCAACAAAATATGAGTGGCTACCATGTATAAAGAAATTGTTTTGCTTTAGATCAATCAGATTGAGCCGAACTTATTCTACACATGCATTAAAAATATTAAATATATGTGGAGAATTTGGAACCCTTGTACACTGTCGGTGAGAATGTAAAATGGTAGAGCTGCTATGGAAAATGGTAACATGGTTCCTCAAAAGAATCAAAAATAGAGGCTGGGCGCGGTGGCTCACACCTGTAATCCCAGCACTTTGGGAGGCCAAGGGTGGGGGATCACGAGTTCAGGAGATTTAGACCATCCTGGCTAACACGGTGAAACCCCGTCTCTACTAAAAATGCAAAAGATTAGCCGGGCGTGGTGGTGGGCGCCTGTAGTCCCAGCTACTTGGGAGACTGAGGCAAGAGAATGGCTTGAACCCAGGAGGCGGAGGTTGCAGTGAGCCAAGATAGTGCCACTGCACTCCAGCCTGGGTAACAGAGTGAGACCCCGTCTCAAAAAGAAAATCAAAAATAGAATTCCCTTATGATGCAGCAATTCCACTTCTGGGCATACAGTGAAAAGAATTAAAAGCAGGGACTCAAACTGATATTTGTATGTTTGGCTGTTTTATGTTTCTTTATGTTTTATATTGTTTTGTTTTATATGTTTTATGTTTTTTGTGATATGTTCATAGCAGCATTACTCATAACAGCCAAAAATGGAAGCTACCCAAGATAAATGGATGTATAAAATACGGTATACACATGCAAAGGGAATTTTTTTTTTTTTCAAAGACAGAGTTCTGCTCTAGCACCCAGGCTGGAGTGTAAGTGGTGTGATCTCAGCTCATTACCTCCTGGGTTCAAGTGAGTTGCATGCCTCAGCCTCCCAAGTAGCCAGGATTACAGGCATGCACCACCACTCCCGATTCTTTTCTTTTCTTTTCTTTTCTTTTCTTTCTTTCTTTCTTCCTTTCTTCCTTTCTTCCTTTCTTTCCTTTCTTTCCTTTCTTTCCTTTCTTTCGACAGAGTCTTGCTCTGTCTCCCAGGCTGGAGTGCAATGGCACAATTTTGGCTCACCACAACCTCCGCCTCCTGGGTTCAAGTGATTCTCTGCCTCAACCTCCTGAGTAGCTGGGACTACAGGCACATGCCACCACGCCCAGTTAATTTTTGTATTTTTAGTAGAGACAGAGTTTCTCCATGTTGGCCATGCTGATCTCGAACTTTTGGCCTCAAGTGATCCACCCACCTGGGCCTCCCAAAGTGCTGGGATTACAGGCGTGAACCACCGCACCCAGCCACAATGGGATATTGTTCAGCCTTAAAAGGGAAGGAAATGCAGACGTATGTCCCGACATGGATGAACCTTGAGAACATTATGCTAAGTGAATAAGTCAGTCACAAAAGGGTAAATACTATCTGATTCCATTTATATGAGGTACCTAGAGTTGTCAGATTCATAAAAATAGAAAGTGGAGTAGTGATTTCCATGGGTTGGGGGAGGGAGGAATGTGCAGTTATCATTTAATGGATACAGAGTTTCAGTTTTGCAGATAAAAGTTTTGGAGATGGATGGTGGTGATAGTTGCATAACATTGTGAATATACTTAATGCCACTGAACTGTACACTTAAAAATGGTTAAGAAGAAAAATTTTGTGATATGTATTTAACCCAATAAAAATTGAAAAACAATTTAAACATCTATAATATTGTAATGCTAAAGTCCCTTTCTCAATTGTTAGGTTTGCCAATCATAGAAGAGCTCAATTCCTGACTTTTCTCCTACTACTTCTATGGGTGAATGTATATGGAAGTCAACTAAGTAATTAAAAATGATGACCTAAAATAGGAGCCTATGTTAAAGTCCAGTACAGAAGCTAGTCCAGCAGACTCTGTCTCAAAAGAAAATTTAAAAAAGAGAGAGGCTGATGCTTTTATTGTTTTGTTGTTAAGTGGAGCATCTTAAGTACCATAAACTACAAAGATTTAGAAGATCATGGTACATGTAAGTGAGCTGTATAGTATTCCATAGCATTAATATGCCAAAATGTTATCATTTTCTTACTGCTGGGAATTTGAATTATTTCCAATTTTTTATTGTTCTTAATGGTGCTGCCAGTGAGCCTTCATGTATGTGTCTCTTTGAGGATGTGTATGAACATTTTGCTGGTGGATATGCCTAAAATAATGGCTGGGATTTTGGATTTGTACATATTCTGTTTTATTAGATATCACCAAGTTACTTTCCAAAGATGTTGCACCAATTTATTCTTCCACCAGCAGAATATGACAGTTTTTGCAGCTCTACATCCTTGTCAATACTTGGTATTGTCAGACCTTTTCATTTTTGCCAGTCTGATGGGTGAACTTGTTTTTTATTATTCTAATGTGCATTTCCTTAACTACTTGTGAGTTTGAACATTTTTTCAGATGTTTATTAGTTATTGGTCTCCACATCTGTAAATTGCCTATTAATATGTTTTCCCAAATTGCTACTAGGGTGTTTATCTTTCTTATTTTAGTTGTAGGAGTCTTTCATATCATTTGGAAAAATAATCCTTTGTTAGTTATGTGCATTACAATGATCTTTCCCAGCATCCTGGTGGCTTATCATTTTACTTTGCTTACTTTTATACAGAAGATTTTCTTCCCTCCCCTCCCCTCCTCTCCCCTCTTTTCTTTTCTTTTTTTTTCCTTTTTTCTTTCCTTTTCTTTTCTTTTTTTTTTTTTTGACAGAGTCTCACTCCATCACCCAAGCTGGAGTACAGTGTGTGATCTCGGCTCACTGCAAACTCTACCTCCCAGGCTTAAGCGATTCTCCCACCTCAGCCTCCCAAGTAGCTGGGACTACAGACATGAGCTACCACACCCGGCTAATTTGCATTTTTTGTAGAGACAGGTTTTCGTCATGTTGCCCAGGCTGGTCTTGAACTACGGGGCTCAAGCAGTCTACCTGCCTCGGCCTCCCAAAGTGCTGGAATTACAGGCGTGAGTCACTGCGCTCGGACTTTTTTTTTTTTTTTTAAACAGGGTCTCACTTTGTTGCCCAGGCTGGAGTGCAGTATAGTGGCATGATCATAGCTCAATGCAGCCTCAACCTCCCCAGGCTCAGGTCTCCCTCAACCTCCCTAGTAGCTGGGATTACAGGTGTGCACCACTATGCCCGGCTAATTTTTTTTTGGCATTTTTTGTAGAGATGAGATTTCACCGTGTTTCCCAGGCTGGTCTTGAACTCCTGGGCTCAGTCTGCCCACCTCAGCCTCCCAAAGTGTTGGGATTACAGGTGTGAGCCGCTGCATCCGAGTGATTTTCATTTTTAATATTCAAATTTATCAATACTGTGCCTTATGGTTTGTATCCATTATCTTCATCAAATTGAATACACAGAGCCATTTGTTATCACATTTATAGCTTTTATTGGGCCTCAATGATAAAAGATTTGAATATCCTAGTTTAAGATTAATGCATCGCCGGGCGCGGTGGCTCACGCCTGTAACTTTGAGAGGCCGAGGTGGGCGGATCACGAGGTCAGGAGATCGAGACCATCCTGGCTAACACGATGAAACCCCGTCTCTACTAAAAACGCAAAAAAATTAGCCCGGCATGGCGGCGGGCGCCTGTAGTCCCAGCTACTCGGGAGGCTGAGGCAGGAGACTGGCGTGAACCCGGGAGGCGGAGCTTGCAGTGAGCCGAGATCGCGCCACTGCACCCCAGCCTGGGCGACAGAGCGAGACTCCGTCTTAAAAAAAAAAAAAAGATTAATACATCTTTGTTTATATTCCTTGGCCAAAATATTTGGTCCAAGCTTTTAGGTGACTCATTGGTTCAAGTTATTATATAAGGGTTTTCAAAAAGTCATCTTACCATCTTTACTCTTTGGGTTATAACCGCTATTAAGGCACATACAGGAAAGTGTGGAATAAAACAGATATTTTTGCCTGATGTGCTTTATCATTACTGAGAGCCCCTTCTCCCATCCATCACCCTCCCTCCCTCCCTCTCCTATTTCTTTGTCTTCAACTCCACCAGTGAATTTATTAACCCGAGACATCATTCACATGTTAATGGATCCATTAACACTGTTCAAAAAGTTAGCATAGGCTCTAAACAAATTCAGGTTTCAAACAGGCAACTACCAATATCTGGAGAGGTAATCAACTCCAGCTAAGTACCGTGGGCAGCACATCAGGAACAGCCCCACAGGCTCCAAGTGATAGAATTTGATAGGTTCGGGACATGCACAGTGGCCCATGCCTATAATCCCAGCACTTTGGAAGGCCGAGGCGGGTGGAACACCTGAGGTCAGGAGTTGGAGACCAGCGTGGCCAACATGGTGAAAACTTGTCTCTACTAAAAATAGAAAAATTAGCTGGATGTGGTGGCATGCACCTGTAATCCCAGCTACTTGGGAGGCTGAGGCAGGGGAATCGCTTGAACCTAGGAGGCGGAGGTTGCAGTGAGGCAGTGAGCTGAGATTGTGCCACTGCACTCCATTCTGGGTGACAGGGTGAGACTCCGTCTCAAAAAAAAAAAAAAAAAAAAAAAAAAAGGTTCATATTGATACAGGAAAAAAAAAAGATACAATATTAGGTTATTTCCCAAGATTTCAAAATGATCTTCTAAAACTTAGGGGGAATGCTATGAAATAACAAAAAGCCATTTACAAACGCAATTTTAGAAGTGAAAAAACTTTTACAAAGGGCTGGAAAACTATAGCTGAATCTGTGTATTTATGAAAGGGAATGTCACAGGTCATTTGCTTAAATAATTCTTGGTGTATGAGAGTTAAAGATGATGTTTTGACCTTGCCATTTCCTTCATAAGGAGGTTATGGCCCTGGCATGCTGCCTAAGCACAGGCTTCCTGTCTTCCCCTCTCTGCCTCTTGCTGTGGCTTTCCCTCTTCCAAGACTCCCGCATTTCTTTCCCTGTCTCTCCTCTGAGCCTCCTTTTCCCACTGCACCTTGTCTGAATCTGTTCTCTCTCCATTCCCTTCTCTGTCTTCCTCTACTCCCCAAAATTGGTCGAGGATTTTTTTGTTCAATAGAAATAATGAGCACAAAAGAAAACTCACAGTGGCAAGAACTATAATTGGTAAAGTATGATATAGACCTAAAACAATAGATGAATCAAATTTGTTATTAAATGTAAATAAAAAGAATTGCTCCTGCTGAAATAATCTTAGAAGAGTAAAAGGAAAATGGAAAAACAAAATTAGGCTGGATGCAGTGGCTCATGCCTGTAATCCCAGCAGTTAGGGAGGCCTAGGTGGAAGGATTGCTTGAGGCCAGGAGTTCGACACCAGCCTGGGCAACATAGCAAGATGCTCCTCTTTACAAAAGATTTTAAAAAATGAGTGGGGACTGGTGGTACAAACCTGTAGTCCCAGCTACTCAGGAGGGTGAGGCAGGAGAATTGCTTGAACATGGGAGGCGGAGGTTGCGGTGAACCAAGATTCTGCCACTGCACTCCAGCCTGGGCGACAAAGCAAGACCCTGTCTTTAAACAAACAACAAACAAACAAAATTAGAAACAGATTGACTGCACTGTTTAGAAAACTAAGGTATTATATTGGCTTAGCTTCATTCCAGAATATACTTTTTTTTGATAACTCATAAATGCTGTCATAATTCTTATGAAAACTTTTTTATTCAGACAACCTCTGGGCCCATAATAATGGAGTCACAATATCCTTTATATGAAAATGGTGTGGTCACTGAGAGCAATACATAAGAGTAATAAATGTGTTTATCTGAAAGAATTGCAAAATAACCAACTTTGTCTTCTTCTCATTCCACTCCGGATGAAGGATCTTGAAACAGCCTATCACATTACAGATATCCATGAAGCTTTGGCATTATCTGAAGTGGGAAATGACAGGAAGATGTTCTTGTTTGGAACTCACCTGACTAAGAATGGCTCAGAGATACCATCCACCATGCAAGATGCCAAAGACTTGATTGCACAGCTGGCTGCAGATGTGCAGTGACCAGGACTCAGCCCACTGTGCGGCTCACGACTGAAATGTCATCAGTGTTGAATGGCAGGCTTGAAGCCAAAGGTTTCCACTTTCAAATAAAAATTAAGCCATTTCCTATTTTCTCAATGCATGAGATGTATATAGTCAGCCCTCCATATCCATGGGTTCCACAGCTGCGGATTCAAGAACTGTGGACCAAAAACATTCAAAAAGTAAACCCACTAAAGAATAATAACACAACAATAAAAATAATACACATATAATTTTTTTTTTTTTTTTTTTTGAGACGGAGTCTCGCTGTGTCGCCCAGGCTGGAGTGCAGTGGCCGGATCTCAGCTCACTGCAAGCTCCACCTCCCAGGTTCATGCCATTCTCCTGCCTCAGCCTCCCGAGTAGCTGGGACTACAGGCGCCCGCGACCTCGCCCAGCTAGTTTTTTGTATTTTTTAGTAGAGACGCGGTTTCACCGTGTTAGCCGGGATAGTCTCGATCTCCTGACCTCGGGATCCGCCCGTCTCGGCCTCCCAAAGTGCTGGCATTACAGGCTTGAGCCACCGCGCCGGCCTAATAATACACATTTTGAAACAATATAACAACTATTTATATAGCATTTACATTGTATTAGGTATAAGTAATCTAAAGATGATTTAAAGTACACGAGTAGATGCATGTATGTTATATGTAAATACTATGCCATTTTCTATCAGGAGCTTGAGCATACACATTTGCCTGTGCGGATCTTGGAATGAATATCCCTGAAATTACCAATGGACAGCTGCACAAAGATAGTGCTAACATATTAACAGCATCTCTATCAGATTTTTAATGTTAAAAATATTTGTAAAACAGCGTATTGGGGGGATTGGGATTTTTAATCAACAAAGGTAAAATGAACATTAGCAAGCATTTGTCCCATTTATTGTATTGCAATGGCATGAAATTTATATGAAATTTTTTTTTGGGTGGGTGGATAGGGTCTCACTCTGTTGCCCAGGCTGGAGTGTAGTGGCATGATCTCAGCTTAGATGATCCTCCCTCCTCAGTCTCCCAAGTAGCTGGGACTAGAGGTGCATGCCACCACGCCTGGCTGATTTTTCTGTTTTTAGCAGAGACGAGGTTTCACCATGTGGCCCAGGCTGGTCTCGAATTCCTGAGCTCAAGCGATGTGCCCGCCTCGGTCTCCTAAAGTGCTGGGATTACAGGAATGAGCCACTGCACCTCGCCTTGAATATATTTTAGTATGTTTTCTCTTTTCAAGTAAAAAACCAGGTGTCTTTCCGTTAAGTGGATTTGTTTTTAACACCATAGGAAAGAAATATCGGGGTAGGACAATGAGGAAAGTGAACTTTGTCAAACCCTCAGAGAAATAAACATTAACAGTATTGAGAAAGAGGAAGGGTTTCTTTTCCAGGAGCTTGTTAGACTAGATGAGGAACATTGTGAGGATTTATTTTTAAAATTCTTAACATTTTGCTTACTAGAAAGAGTGATAACTATATTTATTTGCAGACACTCTGTAAATCCAACTTGTAACTATAGTGGCTTGCTTTGGTTTTAAAGCAAATTGGCAAAAGAGTTCGCTCTTTAAATCCTTCCTTTTAAAATTTGGAATCTGTGGTGAAATAATACAAATATGAGATCAAGTGTGGTGGCTCACATCTGTAATCCCAGCACTTTGGGAGGCCGAGGCGGGCAGATCATGAGGTCAGGAGTTCAAGAGCAGCCTGGCCAACACGGTGAAACCCTGTCTCTACTAAAAATACAAAAAATTAGCCAGGGGTGATGATAGGCACCTGTAATCTCAGCTGCTCGGGAGGCTGAGGCAGGAGAATCGCTTGAACCCAGGAGGCGGAGGTTGCAGTGAGCCAAGACCATACCACTGCACTCTAGCCTGGGCAACAGAGAGAGACTCCGTCTCAAGACAAATAAATAAAATAAAATTTGGAATCTGTGGTGAAATAATACAAATATGGGGTCAGGCATGGTGGCTCACACCTGTAATTCCAATACTTTGGGAGTCTGAGGCAGGAGGATCATTTGAACCTAGGAGTTTGAGACCAGCCTGGGAAACAGTGAGACCGTGTCTCAAAAAAAAAAAAACCAAATTTGGTGAAGACAACCCCTCTCAATATTAGCACATAACTGTCTCTAGTTTTAGGTTAAAATAGAACACAATTTAATTTATGTATGCATGCGCAAAATGATGATTGCCTTCTGAGAGATGAGACATCGGAGAGTGAGCCTTTAAGATCATTACCTCTCTCACATCACTGCTGTGCTGTCATGTTTAATGGTATCTTATTACAGCAGCCACTCAGGTGTCTAATGTTAAACCTTCTTCTTGTCTGGCCTATGGAGGGTGGATCACACAATAATTCGGAATTGTCAGAAATGTTGGATTTTAACCTCTGCCCCAAGGATTACCGCGAATGGACTCCTGGACAAATTCCTTGACTGTCTTGGTCTTGTCCTTGTAAAAAGATCAAGTGAGATGCAGACCACTTCCAGCCCTAAACTCTGATTCTATGTATTTGTCCCTTCCCTAAGTTTTCTAAGGTGATCAGGGACATAGACAAGTTTCTTGATGCTTATTTCAAAGAAAAGGCCAAAAGCTTTCAGGATGGGGAACAATATCTCTGTTCTTCCCTGTTTGGCCTTTTTTTTTTTTGAGACAGAGTCTGGCTCTGTCGCCCAGGCTGGAGTGCAGTGGCCGGATCTCAGCTCATTGCAAGCTCCGCCTCCCAGGTTCACGCCATTCTCCTGCCTCAGCCTCCCGAGTAGCTGGGACTACAGGCGCCCGCCACCTCGCCCGGCTAGTTTTTTGTATTTTTTAGTAGAGACGGGGTTTCACCGTGTTAGCCAGGATGATCTCGATCTCCTGACCTCGTGATCTGCTGGTCTCGGCCTCCCAGAGTGCTGGGATTACAGGCTTGAGCCACCGTGCCCGGGCTGTTTGGTCTTTTTATTCTCAGATTCTGATTTTAGATTCTGCATTTTGGCAACAAGTATTGTGGCTGGAGTTTTTCTTTCAGTGGACAGTTACAGAGTGCCAACATGGCAGTCATTGCTTGACACCAGGGTGAACAAAGCAGGGATTCTGCACTTGAGATGCTCTCAGGCAGGGACTCTGTACTTGAGATGCTCTCAGGCTAACGATGAGGGTTTGTGTCATGGGGCTTTCTAACAGAAATGGCACTAGACAACAAGACAGATTGGTGTATTGTCAGAGAGGCTGCCTGGCTGGTAGCCTGCCCAATGGGCCTAATGGGGTGGCATACAACCTTGGAGAATTTACCACAATCTGATGTCTGTTGCCAGCCTTCTGGGCTTATAAGCCTTCCAGGCTTGAGAAGCTGAGTCATGTTAGAAAGTAGGTTTACTTAGCACACCAAGAGTGGATCTACCTTTTCATTCAGTAAACATTTTGGGAGCACCATGTGCCAGAACTCTTTCAGTTAAAAATAAATTCAGTTAAAAGGAAATTCAGGCTGGGTGCAGTGGATCACGCCTGTAATCCCAGCACTTTGGGAGACCAAAGTAGCCAGATCACTTGAGCCCAGAAGTTTGAGACCAGCCTGGGCAACTTGGTGAAACCCCATCTCTTCAAAAAATACACACCAGAAACAAACAAAAAACTAGCCAGATGTGATGGCACATGCCTGTAGTCCCAGCTACTCGGGAGGCTAAGATGGGAGGATCACTTGAGCCTGGGGAAGTCAAGGCTGCAGTGAGCAGTGATTGCACCACTGCACTTCAGCTTGGGCGATGGAAGTGAGACCTTGTTAAAAAAAAAAAAAAAAATGGCTGGGCACAGTGGCTCAGGCCCGTAATCCCAGCACTTTGGAAGGCAGAAGCAGGAGGACTGCTGGAGGCCAGGAGTTAGAGAGCAACCTGGGCAACATGGAAAGACGCTATCTCTACAAAAAATTTTTTAATGAAATTCAACTCGAATTTGTGTGTGCCCCCACAAAAAAGAATTTTTTTTTCCTCATCATCCTGGAAAAAATCTGGGCATGGGGGATTCAGGAGTTCAGAAGTTCAAAGAGAAGACTGTCTCTCCGTATCCTGGCCCTGCCAACTTCTGCTTGGTTTGATTCTCAGATTCCCTCCTTAGAGTAGCAAGATGACTGCTGTCAACACAAGCCATTCTTATAGCTCATGATCTCAGAGTAAGATGGACCCTCCCTTTCTCAGCAGACTTCCATTAAATCTCATGGAGGGATACCAATTGGCTCTTCTGGGGTTGCATATTCATCCCTGAATCAATTACTGTGGCTGAATTGGTCAGACCTGGGTTAGAAGGAAGGATCAGCCCCTTAAACTGTATTGAATGAGTTCCTTGCAGAAAGGAGGGGTTCTGCCTTCCGAAGAAGAGGGAAGGGATTCTAGGCAGGAAAACAAAATGATGACAGCTATTCACAGTCGTTCACTGTGCTTGGCACAGGGGATATACCAGTGACCAGGACAGAGAATGCCACTGTCTTTAAAGAGGTTACATTCTAACTGGGGAAGTATACAAAAATAAAAAAGCAGATGAAATAATTACAAATTATGTTGAAGCAAGGAACTGAAATAGAAAATAATGGTGGGAACATTTTAAAAATTAATATGGGCTGGAAAGACCTCTTCGAATGGGTAATTTAAACTGAGCCCTAGAGGCTAGAAAAAAGCCACTATGTAAAGAGTGGGAAGAAATGGGCGCCAGGCAGTGGGAACAGGTGTGAGAAGAGACTGAAATGGGGAAGAGCTTGACACTTTAGAGAAGAGCAGGGAGGCCGGAATGTAGTGGAGTGGCTCAAAGTAGACTAGAGAGAGAAAAAAGGACCAGAGTATGGAACACCTTATAATGCAAAGCTTGAGGATTTTAAAAAATGGTTTGTAGTGTCATGATTGGAGGTGATCAAAAGTAAAAGTCAGAAGTTCCACCAGTTCAGAGGTCATTGTAGAATCCAGAGAGATGATGATAGGCCTGGGTGGCCTGCCATGACATTATCATGATGTTATTATGGTGGGAGTGGGTTGTTATAAAGTGAGTCCAGCCCCTGGTGCCTCTCTGTCTTTCATGTTCATTTGCCCTTCCACCATGTTATGATGCATCAAGAAAGCCTCACCAGATGCCAGAGCCATGCACTTGGATGCCCCAGTCTCCAGAACTATAAGAAATAAGTTCTTTATAAATGACCCAGTCTCAGGTATTCTATTATAGCAACATGAAATGAACTAAGACAGACTTGGAAAAGAATTCATTCTGTGTGATCATTACTAATCTTTCCCAATAAGCAGACTCCTTCAGAAATGAGTCATGTCAAAAAGCTGCCTGTGCCGGGTGTAGTGACTCATGCCTGTAATCCCAGCACTCTGGGAGGCCATGGTTGGTGGATCGCTTGAGCTCAGGAGTTTGAGACCACCCTGGGCAACATAGCAAAACCCTGTCTCTACAAAAAATACAAAAAATTAGCCGGGCGAGGTGGCGGGCGCCTGTAGTCCCAGCTACTCGGGAGTCTGAGGCAGGAGAATGGCGTGAACCTGGGAGGCGGAGCTTACAGTGAGCTGAGATCCGGTCACTGCACTCCAGCCTGGGCGACAGAGCGAGACTCCGTCTCAAAAAAAAAAAAAGAAAGAAAAAAAAGAAACTGACGTGTTCTACCCCAGGGCCTCCCCGAACGACAGCAGGCGAGAATCCTCGCGCCGGACACCGGCAACAGGGTCAGCATCTCGTCTCCTATCTCCACCGACGCGTCTCTGGCTTTTCTCCGCCCCGGGATGCGTCCAGAAGGTCCCGGAGAGCTGTGCGTCCCCTTGGCAACCATACAACGCTCAGGAAGGCGACGGGAGATGGGCTGAGTCCGGCCGGGGCGGGGCTGTGCGGAACTAGGGCGGGGCTGTGTAGGGCTGGGGCGGGGCTCGGGGCGGGGCTGGGAGCGAGCGGCCCTGTAGTATCGCGCAGAGAGCAAACTGCGCCTAGGCAACCAGCCGCGAGGGTGAGCGCCGCGCGCGACAGAAGCTTCTGGCGCGAATGGAGAACCAAGAGTTTCTAGGTTCATCTGCGCCGTCCGAAGTGACCGATGGGCAGGTCTCAACAGAAATATCCACTTGCTCCGAAGTCTTCCAGAAGCCCATTGTGCTCAGGATTCTCGACACTCACAGCGAGCTTGGAGAGTCGGAGGATCCAGAGAAACACGAGAATCCCGAGGAGCCAGAGGAGGTCAGGGAGCAAGACGAGTCCGAGGAATGTGATGAGCCCCACGAGTCCTATGAGCCCCACGCGCCCTATGCGCCCCATGAGCCCCGGGACTCCTATGCACCCTACGAACTCCATGAACACCATGCGGCCCCCAAAGTTCGCAAGGCCGGTGAGCCCCGACAGCTCCGCCAAGCCCGTGAGCCCCGCAAGCCCCGCAAGCCCCGCGAGGCCAAGGAAACCGAATTACTTCCCAGTGCCGCAGTAATGATCTCCCCATCTCTGATCACCAGAGCCCCGCCACGGCCTCAGCTGTCTTTCCTGGGAGGTAGGTGTTCCCCTTCCCTCATCTGGTCTCCTGCTCCTCCCTTCCCCTTATTCCCCACGCGCTGAGCAACCACGCCCCATCTAGAACCGGGGGTCCTAAGGTGGAGGTTTGCATGCAAGAGTTTGCCATATTGAAAGGAACTCGTGTCATTTACCTGTTGCTTCGCAGTCATCAGCCCTTGCATTTCAAGGGACTCAGATGGGAAACTGACACCTGATAATGAGAGAAACTGAATCTCTTCTCTTCCACTGCCACCTAATGAGCTGTTACTTCCTTTTGAAGCCCTTTTTCATTCGCCTCTACAGTTAGTCATTGCATTCCTCTGGGTTGCACTTTGAATGTTACCCTTATTAGAGCATTTAAGATCTTGTATTTCACCATTCATCTTTCTCCTTAACTAAAAAGAGTGATCCCTGAAGGGAGGATATTTTCGTCAGTGTTGAAAACAAAGCATTCGCTGAGCAAGTATTCAAAGAGTATGCATCTACAAAGTGCTCACGATATGCTCAGTCCCCACCACCTTCACAAGGTAACAGAGCAGATGGGACTTGGGTATAAACATCCTTCCTCTGACCCCACCAGCTCATTTATAACCCCTCACTAATGACCCAATCCAAGCAATTATTTGTCCTCATTGGACCGCCAATCTTTTGGGAAACCAATTTTTATCTCATGTTCTCACTGACTCCTCCTTACCCAGCCTGGATTCCATGATCTGCCATTGCAATTACTCCCTTACCTCTTCCAACATCCCATTGGCTCTCTGGTTGTCCACGATACTTCTGACAAAACCCCAACCCTGATTAAACCCAGCCATCGATCTACTCTCTTCTTACACCTCAGCAGTTGACTCTTGCTGTGCAAAATTGCACAGTCATACTGTCTGGTTTATTTCAATTCCATCTCAATTGGTCACTTGGCACTGCCTGGCAAGCTCACTTTATTCCCTTAGTAAGTTAGTTTTCCCAGTCTCTGAAGATGACTAACTGCCTTACTCTCCTCTAAAGTTCACACCTTTGACCCCCCACCCAGCTGAAGACTGCCTCATTCTTTATTGAGAAAATAGAAGTGATCAATCACGAAATCCCTTATTTTCTTACAATGGATCTATTGCTTTACCTGCATCTGTACCCATGAATTCTGCCTTTTCTCATATTTCAGGGAAGAATTGTGCCTTTTTAAAAAATTTTTTTTTATTTTTTATTATTTATTTATTTATTTATTTATTTATTTATTTGAGACGGAGTCTCACTCTGTCGCCCAGGCTGGAGTGCAGTGGCCAGATCTCAGCTCACTGCAAGCTCCGCTCCCCCGGGTTTACGCCATTCTCTTGCCTCAGCCTCCCGAGTAGCTGGGACTACAGGCGCCCGCCACCTCGCCCGGCTAGTTTTTTGTATTTTTTAGTAGAGACGGGGTTTCACCGTATTAGCCAGGATAGTCTCGATCTCCTGACCTCGTGATCCGCCCGTCTCGGCCTCCCAAAGTGCTGGGATTACAGCCTTTTTTTTTTTTTAAATGAAAAGCAAAATCCTTCACTTATGCTTTAGATACCACTCTCATTTCCTGAAGAACTTTCTTCCTGCAGTTATCCTCTCTCTCCTACAGCATCAATTTCTCCCTAATTAATCAGTTCCATGAGCATACTCATACTCTAGAATCTTCCATCTTGAAATAACTCTTGACCCCATGTCATTTTTCAAACTCTCCCCTTCCACCAGCATCACCACCATTTCTCTGTTGTTCTTCATTGCAGAACTTGTCAAAAGAGTTGTCTATACTCACTGACTCAATTTCTTCACCTCCCATTCTCAACACATTTGGTTAGGCTTCTTTTCTCTACTCTCCCAAAACTGCTCTGGTTTACTGCTTTTCTCTCTGCCACCACTACTATCGTCATGCATGGAGATTTCATATCCACCTGGATGATCCATTTGGCTTCTCAGTTCTTTGACCTCCTCACTTGGAAAGATCTTGTCCTTCACCCCATTGTAGGCACCCACTGTCAAAGCCATTGTTAACTGCTGTACCATTTCCAGACTATTTCAAGCACTCTGATCTCTAACCATGTCTTAGCTTTCCAGTTCACTCCTCCATGAACCCCCTATCAAATTTTCAGCTTAAGGCACTTCTAATACATTGATCCTACTAACTTTTCATTATATATCACTATCTTATGTCCTGCCGTCTCTCCTCGCCTTATATTCCATGGACCAACAATGGAATCACTCCCTTGATTCTCTCTCCCTCTGTCATTCTTGCCTTGTTAAATCCAACTCTTGCCTGCACTTGGAATAACAGATAATGGCAAGAGAAAGGCAAATAACTATGCCAACTATGCTAACTGACTTTTAAATCCATGCCCTTGAACTTCAAGTGGGCTCTCAGTGCTGCTTGCCAGTCATGCTGTATTTCCCCAGTCAATTTATTTTCCAACTGTCTCAGAAATGATGGTGAGTGCGTGAGTGCTCTCATTCCTCAACCTTCTGCATCCTTTTCTCCTTGCTCTTAGCTGATGATTTCACTTTTTTTCTTCACTGAGAATAGAGGAAATTCCGAAAGATCTTCATATCTTTCCACTATGAAATCTACCAAAATATCAGCATCTATATGTATGTACTCTGCTTTTTTTCCTGTTAATAATGGATGAACTGTCCTTGCTCCTATTAAAGGCCATTCCATCAATCTATATGTTGGATTTCAATCCCATCTTTCAATCTCATCTAACTTCTTTAAGCTCTTTGCTCCTAAAATTAGCCTCTCTCTCCTGCATCATTATTTTCTTCCTCTACTGGATCATTCCCATCAGCATACAGACATGTGCAATGCACTGGGTGTGGTGGTTCACACCTGTAATCCCAGCACTTTGAGAGGCTGAGGTGGAAGGATCACTTGAGGCTGGAATTCAAAATCAGCCTGAGCAACATAGTGAGACCTCGTTTCTACAAAAAAAAAAAAAAAAAAAAAAGTTATTAACCATGCATGGTGGCACATACCTGTAGTCCCAGTTACTGGGAGACTGAGGCAGGAGTATCACAGATCACCTCAGTCTCAGCAGTTCGAGGATACAGTGAGATATGATCATGCCACTGCACTCCAGCCTGGGCAACAGAACAAGACCCTGTCTCAAGAACAAAAACAAAAACCAACTAACCAAACAACAACAACGACAACAGCAAAATGCACAATAACTCTTATCTTTAAAAAAACCCCAAACCTTCCCTGAATCCCATGTGCCCATCCAGGTATCATGATTTCCTTGCTCTGCTTTAGAGGAAAAATTTTGCAATTGAATTACCTGCAAGTCATTATCTACATGTCCTCTTTCCCCCTTTTTCCCCTTCTCTTGAGAACCACTTACATTTTCATCCCCTGCACTTAGCTGCGGTGGCTTTTGCTGAGGTCACAATGATCTCTGCCTTGTCAAATTCAATGGCTAATTCTTCATCTTCATCTTACTTATCTGACACATTAACCTCCTATTTTCTTAGAAGTCTTCTTTACTTGACTTCTGGGATGCCTCTACCTCTGTGGTCCTACCTCACTGATTGTTCTTTAGTCAGTTTCCTTTGCTGAATCCTCCTCTTCCCAGCCTTTAGGTTGAAGTGACCAATGGCTTAGTCCTCTCAGATTCATTCTTCTAGAACTTTCCTTATTCCTTGGGTGAGGTCATCAGTTCCATGGCCTTAACTATATTCTGGTAACTTCCCAAATTATCTCTAGCCTCAGTTTTTCCCCTAAACTCGAGTTTTATAACCAGTCGTTGATTTATCATCCCTGCTTGAATATCAATTTGGCATGTAAAACATAATGTGGGCTGGGCGTGGTGGCTTAGGCCTGTAATCCCAGCACTTTGGGAGGCTGAGGTGGGTGGATCACCTGAGGTCAGGAGTTCGAGACCAGCCTCGCCAACATGGTGAAACCCCATCTCTACTAAAAATACAAAAACAATAGCCAGGCGTGGTGGCACATGCCTGTAATCCCAGCTACTCGGGAGGCTAAGGCAGGAGAATTGCTTGAACCCAGGAGGTAGAGGTTGCAGTGAGTCGAGATTGCATCATTGCAGTCTAGCCTGGGCAACGAGTGAAACGCCATCTCAAAAACAACAACAAACAACAACCAAAAAAACCATAATGTGCTCACCACTGAAGTCTTCCTGCAACACCCATACGTGCTCTTCCCTTGTTGTTTCCCATTTCAGCAAATGGCACCACCGTTCATTTATCCAGGTGCCCAAAAACCTTGGCATCATTCTTGACGCCTGTTTTTCTCTTACACTCAGACTTTAAACCACTAGCAAATTGTAACTTTGAGCTATATCTTGACTATGACTGTTCCTTAACATTTAAAATGTCATCATCTTTGTAAGCCACTATCATCTCTTGCCTGGTCTAAGGGAGGAGACCACCCCTCATATTGTCTTATGCCCCATTTCTGCCTCCATAGAAAGAAGTAAAAACTAAAAGGCAGAAATGAAATCCACAGGCAGACAGCCCGGCGCCACACCCTGGGCCTGGTAGTTAAAGATCGACCCCTGACCTAATCGGTTATGTTATCTATAGATTACAGACATTGTATGGAAAAGCACTATGAAAATCCCAGTCCTGTTCTGTGCCGTTCTAATTACTGGTGCTTGCAGTCCCCAGTCACGTACCCCGTGCTTGCTCAAGTGATGACGACCCTCTCACGCGGACCCCGTTAGAGTTGTAAGCCCTTAAGAGGGGCAGGAATTGCTCACTCGGAGAGCTTGGCTTTTGAGACATGAGTCTTGCCAATGCTCCTGGCCGAATTAAAGCCGTTCCTTCTTTAACTTGGTGTCTGAGGGGTTTTGTCTGTGGCTAGTCCTGCTACAGGTCCACTGCAGTAGCCTCCAGCTGGGTTCTTGTCTTGCCCCATCCCTGGTTCATTGTACCTACAATGGTCACAGAAGTCCCTTAGAACATAAATTATATGCAATTCTCTTGCTCTCCAGAATGGGTTCTCACCTCAGGTAGTATGTCCTCTGAGACAGGGATCCCCAACCTTTTTGGCACCAGGGATGGGTTTTGTGGAAGGCAATTTTTTCATGGGGTCGGGGTAACTGTTCCACTTCAGATCAATCTATCAGGCGTTAGTTAGATTCTCATAAGGACCACGTAAGCTAGATCCCTTACATGCGCATGCGCAGTTCACGATAGGGTTTGTATTTCTATGAGAATGTAATGCCACCACTGATCTGACAGGAGGCGGAGTTCAGGCTGTAACACCTGCTCGCCTGCCACTCACCTCCTGCTGTGCAGCCTGGCTCCTAACAGGCCACAGACCAAACCAGTCCACAGCCCAGAGGTTGGAAACCCCTGCTCTAAAGTCCTTAGCAGGCCTACAAGGCCCCACTTGATCTGAGCCTGTCACTAACCTCACCTTGAACTTGACCTGATATGTCCATGACATCATGTTCTACTACTCCCCTGTCGGTTTTTGCTCTGCAGGCACATGGGCATCCTTGCTCTGAGCTCAGGATCATTTCACTTGCTTTTTCCTCTGCCAGGGCACTCTTCTTTCAAATACTTGTCATCTCCTTTTCATGGGGTACCAAAAAGAGCATTATTTGGCCTGCTCGTTTTCTTTGAGACACTTATCTGACTGTATGATATATCTATTTGTTCTATTTCTTTACTTGTTTACATTAAGCTCTTATGGAGGCAGGACCTTTGTCTTTCATCCTCAGTGCCTCAAGATTGCCTGGAACAAATCAGGAATTAATTGTTGTTGAATGAAAGATCTTTTCATTTGACCTCGGTGTTACCAAATCCAGTGGTTTCTTCTCTATCCTTAGCATTGTCAGAGAGATTCAGAGAGTTAATACCCATAAAGGTCTTAGAACAGATGTAGCACATTGTAAGTGCTCAGTAGATGTTAGCTAGTAGTAGTAGTAGTAGTGTTGTAGTGTTATTATTATTATTGTTACTATTTTGAGATGGACTCTTGCTGTGTTGCCCAGGCTGGAGTGCAGTGGTGCAATCTTGGCTCACTGCAACGTCCACCTCCTGGGTTCAAGCGATTTTCCTGTCTCAGCCTCCAGTGTAGCTGGGATTACAGGTGTGCGCCACCATGCCTGGCTGATTTTTGTATTTTTAGTAGAGACGGGTTTCACCATGTTGGCCAGGCTGGTCTTGAACTCCTTACCTTAGGTGATCCGCTCACCTCAGCCTCACAAAGTGTTGGGATTACAGGCATGAGCCACCACGCCCGGCCAATGTGTTAGTATTATTATCTCATTAAACCTCTTGGCAGCATCTAACACAACTGGCTACTCCCTTCTTGTGGCCTCTGTGACACCATAGTCTCCTAGTTTAGCATCCACCTGACTGGTTGCTCCTTCTCAGGCTCCTTTGCTAAACCCTCTCTGAATTCTTGAATTCTAACAGGCTCTATCCTGACCCCTTTAAAAAATATTTATACTTTTACCCCTAGGTGGTCATAACCACACGCAAGAGTTTAGCATTTCTATGCTGCTGCCTTCTAAATTTTTGTATTCTCTCTTCTCCGAGTCTGACACTTATATATTCAACTGCCTCCTGGACATCTCCATTTGAATATATCATATGCTTCTCAAATTGACTATACTTTCAAACGAAGGTCTTGATTTCCCTTCCAGCCTTGTTCTTCCTTCAGTTTCCCCCATCTGAGAAAATATCGTGAAGTTGCTCAAGCTAAAGAAAATCTACTCTTCTTCGATTCTTCTTGCCTCACCTTCAAGTACAATGCACCCAGTGAAAGTTCTGTGTTTTATCTCAAGAATATTTCCTGAATTTATTCATTTCTCCTGCTAACACACTCACTCCAGTTGTCTAGTTGTGGTCACTTCTTACCTGGATTTCTTTTTTTTTGAGACAGAGTCTTGCTCTGTCGCCGAGGCTGGAGTGCAGTGGTGCAATCTCGGCTCACTGCAAGCTGCGCCTCCCGGGTTCTTGCCATTCTCCTGCCTCAGCCTCCCCAGCAGCTGGGACTACAGGCACACACCGCCGCAACTGGCTAATTTTTTGTATTTTTAGTAGAGATGGGGTTTTACCATGTTAGCCAGGATGGTCTCGATCTCCAGGCAGGCAGATCACCTGAGGTTGCAGTTCAAGACCAGCCTAGCCAACATAGTGAAACCTCAGCTCTGCTAAAAATACAAAAATGAGCCATGCATGGTGGCACAGGCCTGTAATCCCAGCTACTCTGGAGGCTGAGGCAGGAGAATCGCTTGAACCCGGGAGGTGGAGGTTGCAGTGAGCCAAGATCATGCCACTGCACTCCAGCCTGAGCAACAGAGTGAGACTCTATCTGAAAAAAACAAAACATAAGAAAAGACTAAAGCCTTCTACCTTCTCAATTTGTCTTCTAGATTTTCCTTGTCAATTCCAATAAGTCTTCACGTTAATTCCTTTAGTAAAGCTCAACAAACACTAAGTATTTTATATAATATTTACAAAAAGTAGTGTAAACATTGGGCGACAATTAGCACATCCCTGTGCCTCTACTCACTCAATAAGATTTTTTTTCACCCAACATTTATTGAGTGACTACTAAGTCACTCTTCTGTGTCCTATGGAGTGCAAAGATGAGTAAGACATGGCATTTTGGTTGTGTGCCAAATTTTAAAAATTTATAGAATCGGTTCTATTATTCTGTCACCTAACAATAGTATCATCTAATCATCACTGCTATTGCTGAACTTTATTGAGCACATGCTATGTTCGTGGTGTAGGTACTGAGCTGTAGATGAATAAGACATGGATTCCTTCCTTGAAGAACTATTTATGTGGTTGGGAGGCTGAACACATCCACAACAATAACACATCCATAGCATACACAGTAAAATGTACTGGAGTATCCTACAGGACAAGCACTTCATTTTTCTGAATTAAGTGGCAGCAATAACCTCTTTTTATTTTTTACTTATTTATTTTTTTGAGATGGAGTTTTGATCTTGTTGCTCAAGCTGGAGTGCAATGGCGCAATCTCAGCGCACTGCAACCTCTGCCTCCCAGGTTCAAGCGATTCTCCTGCCTCAGCCTCCCGAGTAGCTGGGATTACAGGCCTGTACCACCACACCTGGCAAATTTTTATATTTTTAGTAGAGACGGAGTTTCACCATGTTGGCCAGGCTGGTCTCAAACTCCTGACCTCAAGTGATCTGCCTGCCTCAGCCTCCCAAAGTGCTGATGTTACAGGTATGAGCCACCGTGCCTGCCTTAAAGTAGTGTTTTCTAAAGCAGAGTCTGAATACATTTTAGAGAGAGTCTCGTGACCATGCTACTTCAGGAAGGCCCTGACTTATCTCCCTAAAGTAGGCACCCCCTCCTTCTGCCTTACCAGCCACATCACACTGATTTATTTCCTTCTCAGCGCTTACCACTATCTGAAGTTAGTTACTTGCTTGTTGTCTGTCTTTCCACCTGAAAGGTAAGCTGCGTGACCTTGGACAGGGATTTAAGTTTCTTTATCCTTCTCTATTCCAAAGCTTAAAATGAATGGGTAAACTCAGCATAAAAGTCATTCATGGCCGGACGCGGTGGCTCACGCCTGTAATCCCAGCACTTTGGGAGGCTGAGGCAGGCAGATCACGAGGTCAGGAGATTGAGACCATCCTGGCGAACACGGTGAAACCCCGTCTCTACTAAAAATACAAAAAAATTAGCCGGGCGTGGTGGTGAGTGCCTGTAGTCCCAGCTACTCGGGAGGCTGAGGCAGAATGGCATGAACCTGGGAGGCGGAGCTTGCAGTGAACCGAGATCACACCACTGCACTCCAGCCTGGGCGACAGAGCGAGACTCCGTCTCAAAAAAAAGAGAAGTCATTCATATGGCCATTCCTGAACACTTTCTAGATTCACTCAAGAGTTACTGAGCTCATATTAATAGTAGCTTATGTTCATTGAGTGTTTTAAATATTTAATGTAATCTCATTTTATCCTTAAGACAACCCTTTGAAGTAAGTACTAAATGCGTCTGCATTTTACAGATGAGGAATGTGAGACTTGGTATTTTGTCTCCATGCATATAATGGAGGACCGGCATTCACAGCCATATCATGGGCCAGGCATGGTGGCTCACGCCTGTAATCCCAGCACTTTGGGAGGCTGAGGCAGTTGGGTCACCTGAGGTCAGGAGCTCAAGACCAGCCAGGGCAACCCATGCCAAAACCCCGCCTCTGCTAAAAATACAAAAATTAGCTGAGCGTGGTGGCGTGCGCCTGTAATCCCAGCTACTGGGGAGGCTGAGGCACGAGAATCGCTTGAACCCGGTGGGCAGAGGTTTCAGTGAGCTGAGATGGCACCACTACACTCCAGCCTGGGCGACAGCGAGACTCTTTCTCAAAAAAAAAAAACGAAACAAAACCAAAAAAAACATATAATACCTCCTGATCAGTGGTGAATGAAAAAGAAAGAGAGAGAGAGCAAGAGAGAAAGAAAGAAAGAGAAAGCGAGAAAGAGAGAAAGAAAGAGAAAGAAGGAAGGAGGGAAGGGGGAGGGAGGGAGGGAAAGGGAAAGAGAAACAAAGAAAAGACAGACAGACAAAAGCCATATTGGTTCATCCAAAGACTGTGAACTAGTGATAAGATAGGTCAGGCCCCTTAAATGGAAGAAAAGAAGCACTTCTGCTATTTTCTCTGGAAGAGCGGGCTGGGAAACATTTTGGGGACAGAGAGTGATACTGGAATTGTACTCCAGGAAAATCAGCCAATGAGGATGGATTGGATGTGTCAACTCCTCCCTACTGCCCCCAAAGAAATGTCAATGTTTGAACACTGCTGTACCCTGTACCCAGGAGTCATGGCTCCAGTTGCACCCTGGGGATTTCAATGTATGTTGCATTTCAACGTATGTTTCAAATGTATGTTGCAGCATACATTTAGTAGAAGAGGAAACTTGATTCTGTTGTGAAGAACACTGGACTAGGAGTTAGGAAACTTGGGATTTACTTTTGGTTATATCATAGCTGTGTGTCTGTTTCCTTTCTAGTGAAATGAGGTGGCAGGACTGGCCAATCACTATGAACAAATGTTGAGAGTCTATATTTTAATACAACTGCTTAATCTGATGTAACAAGATGTTGCCAAAGTGCAATTACTATATATTCTTGAATATAAAGACATTTAAATGCTTTTGCCATTTGAATATGTAAACTTTAAAAATAGAACTAAAATAGACAAATGTTTATAATTGTATTACAAAAATTTAAATTAAAAAATAAAAGTAACATATTAACATAAATGGTATAATTTAGAAATATTTATCCCTAATGTCATATTTCATGGAAAACAGTTTTATTAATTTTTTCACATGCATATTTGACATCACTAGAGTCATTTTTTGAGTAATTTAACACACTTTTGAGGGCACATTATTTTTATTTCTAAGTTATTTGAGATAGAAAACATAAAAATTTTTTTATTATGGAAATTTCTTAACATACACAAAATAGAGAATATTATAATAAACCCCTATGTACCCATTACGTAGTTTCAATAATTAACACTGTTTTTGAATCTTGTTTAATCTAGGCACCCCCCAACCCTAAATGTTGGGCATCCTATAGGATAAATTTGTTTTAAAGAAACTGCCAGATACCATGTCATTTTACCCATAAATACCTCAGTATGCATCTCTAATTGCTAAGGATTTTTAAAAAGCCACATAATTATCATGTCATAATTACACCAAACAAAATTTACAATTATTCTTTCTTTTTCTATAGAGATGGAGTCTTCCTAGGTTGCCCAGGCTGGTCTTGAACTCCTGATCTCAAACGATCCTCCCACCTCAGCCTCCCAAAGCGCTAAGATTACAGGCATGAGGCATCATGCCCTGCCACAATTATTCTTTAATGCCCACTAAATACGTGTTTCCTTAATAGTCTCAAAAATGTATTTTTACAGTTGATTTGTTCAAATTAGGACTTAAACAAGAGCCTCACATTGCATTTGGCAGTTTTGTCTTGAAGGAAACCAAAATACTAATGAATGTTAAGTAGAAGACAATGAAAACAGAGAGGAATGCTCTGCCTCATGCTCCATTTGCCTGGCGGCGGGGACGTCAACCCTTCCTTACTACAGAAGGCACCAGCAGGCAACAGAGAAATCTGGAAACAGATTTTACTATCTTGCCACATTTTCCCGACTTTAAAAAGACCAAAACTGCTTTCTCCTTTCTCTGGTCACTGTATAGCATGTATGGCTCTTTGTTAAAATATGATTTAAGCAAAGCCCCTAAGCCACTGCCTTGAGAGAGAAATACTTTTGAACTGAGACCTCTCCCGCCCGATGGGTACAGCTCATGTTCATAAACTTCTGCTTGTTTTTCTTTTGTAAATTAAACTTTTTGTTTTTTTTTTTTGGAGAGTGTCTCAACTAAGATCTCAAAAAGGGGAAGAAAATAACTTAGGTTTTCTCCCCTACAGTCTCTATGTCTCTGTTATTCTTCATCAATAGACCTTGTCCTCTCTCCCTTTTTGAAACACCATCTATTTGTCAGGAAAATTCGGTAAAATAGCCCATATTCTGAATTTGATGCATTCTTTGTGATGTTTTTAACTCGTTTCTCTAGCTCCCCTACTTCTTGCGAATCACAGTTACAGAGTATGAAGCTCTCCTCAACTCAGAATAAATTATTTTTGGCAAGGCTCTTTGATAGGTGGTTCTGAACATGCTCTTCCTCTAACATCACACTTTGAGTAAGGTGCATGCTTCTGGCTCTCCCACTTGTAGGGAATGTAAGATTGATGAGTGAGTTCAGATGAGGTCAGCCCTGATCCCTCAACGTTAGTTCCCATACACCTTTCACCTAATGGTTTTAACAACCAGTTTTGTTCATTGCCTAGATACCATTATTTTATTAGATTCCATTATTTTATTAGGAGTAAGACAGGGTCCCTTTGAACCTGTGTTTGATGCTGTCGCTGGAAATTATCACAGGCCATCAGAACTCATTCATGTCATGTAAAAGTAGGAACTATAAAAAAAAAAATCATCCTGTAGGTGTCCTTTTACCTTTACAATATAATCACTATGTGGTTTATTATGTGTGGTTTATTGTGTTTTGTGTTTATGTTTTGCTTTTTTTTTTTTTTTGAGATGGAGTCTCACACTGTCGCCCAGGCTGGAGTGCAGTGGTGCCATCTCAGCTAACTGCAAGCTCCGCCTACCCAGTTCACACCATTCTCCTGCCTCAGCCTCCCAAGTAGCTGGGGACTACAGGCGCCCGCCACCATGCCTGGCTAATTTTTTGTATTTTTAGTAGAGACGGGGTTTCACTGTGTTAGCGAGTATGGTCTCAATCTGCTGACCTCATGATCCACCTGCCTTGGCCTCCCAAAGTGCTGGATTACAGGCGTGAGCCACCACGCCCAGCCATGTTTTGCTTTTTAAAATAAGGTTTAGGGCTGGGCATGGTGGTTCACACCTGTAATCCCAGCACTTTGAGAGGCAGAGGCCGGTGGTCACTTGGGGCCAGGAGTTCGAGACAAGCCTGGCCAACATGGTGAAACTCCTTCTATACTAAAAATACAAAGATTAGCCAGGTGTGGTGGTGTGCACCTGTAGTCCTAGCTACTTGAGAAGCTGAGGCATGAGAACCACTTGAACCTGGGAGACAGAGGTTGCAGTGAGCCAATCGCACCACTGCACTCCAGCCTGGGTCACAGTGAGATTCTGTCCAAAAAAAATAAATAAAATAATGTTTAAAGCTTTAGAGCAATACCCAGCATTTAGGATTATGAGATTATATGTGGGGAAAAGAAAGAGAGATCAGACTGTTACTGTGTCTATATAGAAAGAAGTAGACATAAGAGACTCCATTTTGTTCCGTTTTTGAGATGCTGTTAATCTGTGACCCTACCCCCAACCTTGTCCTTGCAGGAGACATGTGCTGTGGTGACTCAAGGTTTAACGGATTTGGAGCTGTGCAGGATGTGCTTTGTTAAATAAGTGCCTGAAGGCAGTATGCTTGTTAAAAGTCATCACCATTCTCTTAATCTCAAGTACTGAGGGACACATACACCGTGGAAAGTCGCCAGGACCTCTGCCTAGGGAAGCTAGGTATTGTCCAAGGTTTCTCCCCATGTGATAGTCTGAAATATGACCTTGTGGGGAGGGAAAGACCTGATCGTCCCCCAGCCTGACACCCGTGAAGGGTGAAGGGTTTGTGCTGAGGAGGATTAGTAAAAGAGGAAAGAAGGCCTCTTGGCAGTTGAGATAGAAAAAGGCATCTGTCTCCTGCCCGTCCCTGGACAATGGAACGCCTCTGTGTAAAACCCGATTGTATGTTCTATGCTGCTCTTTATGCACTAAAAAGGTTTATGGAAATGTTTGCATATGCATATCAAGGCACAGCACTTTTCCTTAAACTTATTCATGTTACAGAGATCTTTATTCATATGTCTTTCTGCTGACCTTCTCCCTACTATGATCCTATTGTCCTGCCACTTCCCCTTTTCTGAGATGGTAAAGATAATGATCAATAAATACTGAGGGAACTCAGAGACCGGTGCAGGTGCGGGTCCTCTGTATGCGCCGGTCCCCTGGGCCCACTTTTTCTTTCTCTATACTTTATCTCTGTGTCTCATTTCTTTTCTCAAGTTTCTCGTTCCACCTAACGAGAAACGCCCCGTGGGTATGGAGGGTAGGCCACCCCTTCAATTATATTCCCAAGAATAATTACTAAACCTGTTTTGAATTTTTTTTTTTTTTTTTTTTTTGAGATGGAGTCTGGCTCTGTTGCCTGGGCTGGAGTGCAGTGGCCGGATCTCAGCTCACTGTAAGCTCAGCCTCCCGGGTTTTACGCCATTCTCCTGCCTAAGCCTCCCGAGTAGCTGGGACTACAGGCGCCCACCACCTCGCCCGGCTAGTTTTTTGTATTTTTTAGTAGAGACGAGGTTTCACCGTGTTAGCCAGGATGGTCATCTGTTTTGAATTTCTTATTCCTTTCCCCCGCTTAACCTACTAATTTTGGTAGGGAGAACTCTGTATTTTTCCCATTCTAGCATATATTGTGTGTGTGTATGTGCACGTGTGTGTGTGAGAGAGAGAGAGAGGCATGGAGTCTCGCTCTGTCACCCAGGCTGGAGTGCTATGGCCCTACCTAGGCTCACTTCAACCTCTGCTTCCTGGGCTTAAGTGATTCTCGTGCCTCAGCCTCCAGAGTAGCTGGGATTACAGGTGCCTGGCACCACACCTGGCTAATATTTGTATTTTTTGTAGAGATGGGGTTTCACCATGTTGGCCAGGCTGGTCTCGAATTCCTGAGCTCAAGTGATCCGCCCGCCTTGGCCTCCCAAAGTGCTGGGATTACAGGTGTGAGCCACCGTTCCCGGGCCCAATACGTTTTCCTTGCCCAGTTCTTTGTTGAGGAAAAAAAAGCAATTGAGAAAGTACCTCTTAAGATGGGTTCTTTTAAGAGCTTGCATATAAGGTAGACTTTACTGAAGAATAAATTTTTGGGGAAAATCATGCCTTATATTCAGTCATTTATAATACTTAACTGGAAACTTTCTTTTTTTTTTTTTTTTTGTTTTGTTTTTTGAGATGAGTCTTGCTCTGTCGCCCAGGCTGGAGTGCAGTGGCACCATCTCGGCTCACTGCAGGCACCACTCCCGAGTTCATGCCATTCTCCTGCCTCAGCCTCCCGAGTAGCTGGGACTACAGGCGCCCGCCACCACGCCCAGCTAATTTTTTGTATTTTTCGTAGAGACGGGGTTTCACCGTGTTAACCAGGATGGTCTCGATCGCCTGACCTCGTGATCCGCCCGCCTCGGCCTCCCAAAGTGCTGGGATTACAGGCGTCAGCCACCGAGCCCCGCTACTTTCTTACTTTTTTAACTTGGTTTCATGCAACACAAATCAGGAGTAAACTTCGAAGGAGAAAAAAACGTAAAAAAAATCGGGTTCTATTTGGCTTTCCACTGTCGTCTTGTAATTTATGTTGCTCCCTGTATAACACCAGTTAAGACATCATCGGAAAGATTTTTTTTAAAGATTTCAACATGTGTGGCAGTTCCAGTTGCTGGGCGCCGCTAGGCCGAGCCCCGCTGCCCTCCAGCCGCTGCCAACCTGCGCCCCCTGGTGACCTGGACGCCGGTGGCACGTGCTGTGGCTCCGCAGTCTGGTGCGCCACCTGGCCCGAGGGCGGGAGGGAGACTGTGGAGCAGTTCCAGCCCAGCTTGTGGATCTGCACAACTACCCCATCCCCTACAACACTGACCAGAAGGCTCAGCAAGGACAGCATCTCAACAGGAAAGGCCATCGCAGGCCTAGCTTCTGTGTCCCCGAGACGACTGTCTGCAAGGTGGTGGCCAGCACGCCTGGGTCCATCAAGCCCGACCTGTGCCACTGAGGACTGCACTGTCCACGCAGACCCGCCTGGCGCAGCCGTGTCAGTGTAAATCCTACAGTCTGCGGCCAGGCTACAAATGTCTGTTGACATTTGTATGTGATTGACTAATCTATGAGAAAGAAAGCAAATACAAGAAAGCCCCTCCGCCACCCTCCTCCTGAAAGATTCCAATGTTGGGAACAGCTGGTGTCTTTCTTACCTTGGTAGAATGCTCAGATACAACTATTCTAGACTTTATTATATATGCTTCCCTTATTTTTCTTTCCCTTCTCCTGACACTATTTTTCTCTTTCTTTGAGTTTTTCTTCTAAAAACAGACATATCCTATTGTAGTCTGTTTATGTAAGCAACCTCGAATCCTTCTAGAAATGGAGGGTAGAAACACATAAACCAATGAAAATACATGTGAGTACATGTTTACAAAGTAGGTTTAACGTTTTAATAATTTTCGTGGCTAGGCGTGGTGACTCATGCCTAGCACTTTGGGAGGCCAAGGTAGCAGGATTGCTGGAGCCCAGGAGTTCAAGACCAGCCTGGGCACCATAGTGAGACCCTGTCTACAAAAAATAAAATTAGCCTGGCGTGGTGGCACATACCCGTAGTCCCAGCTACTTGGGAGACTGAGGCATGAGAATCGCTTGAACTGGGGAGGTGGAGGTTGCAGTGAGTGATGATTGCGCTACTGCACTCCAGCCTGGGTGACAGAGAGACCCTGTCTCAAAAAAAAAAAAAAAAAAGCAATTGGAACCCTTAATAGTAAACACTTCCTTAACAATTACTTAAACATTTTTGTTTATGTTTGTTTGAGATAGAGTTTTGCTCTTGTTGCCCAGGTTGGAGTGCAATGGCACGATCTCGGCTCACTGCAACTTCCTTCTCTTGGGTTCAAGCGATTCTCCTCCGTCAGCCTCTTGAGTCGCTGGGATTACAGGCGCCCGCCACTACGCCCAGCTAATTTTTGTTATTTTTAGTAGAGATGGGGTTTCGCCATGTTGGCCAGGCTGGTCTTGAACTCCTGATCTCAGGTGATCCACCCACCTCAGCCTCCCAAAGTGTTGGGATTACAGGTGTAAGCCACCACATCCAGCCACATTTTTTTAATTCACAGAAATGTAAGCAGAATCTTAATTCCTAAATTCTTAGAATTAATAATGTAAAGGTAAACTGAGGCTGGAGCCAAACCGGGAACAAAGACACAAGGCAAATGGCAGTGAGAATAGCCTTTATTAGGATTCGCAGGCGAGGTTCCTCGGTCCAAAGGTGCGGGCCGAGGAAGTCGCGCTGAGGGAGGAGGGTAGGGGCTTTTTTATAGCCCGAGAGGTAGGGAAGCTAGTTGTACAAACAGGGCCTGGGGGGTCTTGAAACTACTAGGGCAGGAGTCGAGTAAGGGTCATGAGGAAGGGGTCTTTGGAAATTGTTAACCGAAACTGCTGTTTACGAACTTGTGTGTGGTTGCCCCCGGAACCTCTGATATATGCAAGTCTGTGGGTGTGTTCAAAGAGGAAGGGAAGTCTCGAACAAAGGGCCTGCTACGCTGGTGGCGCTGCTATGTCGGGTCTAGATCCTTGCCTAACATTCTGACCTCTTTCTAATAAGAAAAAAGGGGCAACGTGTTCATCTGGCTGCTTCCTGCTGGTATGGGTCATCGTGGGGTTCTTCGGAGGTCAGAACTCGGGTATGGGGTGGAGCAGCATCTGATTGAAAGTGACCCGGAAGACTTCTTTCATGTGGTCCTGGATGAAGCAGAGGATACAGGGAGCTATGAGTAGTAAGAAGCCAGTGATTAGTAAGGGGCTTAGGAAGGGTAGGACCTACCCGGCCATGGACGACTCCCACCACCCAAGTGGGGACTCTAATCCTGAGGTTTTTTTGTGGAGTCCTTCTTGGACTTTTTCTAGAGTGAGGAGGTTGGTTTCTACTAGTCCTGACTCACTGATGTAGTAGCAGCATTCTTCATTAAGGAACATACAGGTCCTGCCTTTGTCAGCCGTAAGGAGGTCAAGTGCCCTGCAATTCTGGGCTGCCACCTGGGCAACTGAGGTGATCTGTCGTTGGAGGGAAGCCAGGGATTCTGCCGAAGCTTCGATTGCTACCTATAATCAGGCCGTAAGGTCTTGAGAGGATCGGACAGAATGAGTTAAGGCTCCAGTTCCAAGGCCAGAGGCCACGAGGGATGCAGCTAAAGAGACTCCAATCATTAGCGGAAGGAATACTGCCCTTGCCTGGAGGGGGCAGGCAAGGGACAGAAGAGAGGATAGTTTGGCTTCACTGCACAGGGTGAGGCTGGGGACTAGGGAGATGGGAACGCATAGGGTAGTGTTGGAAGCCTTGAGAGTTTTTGACAGGGTGAAGTTGCACCAAAAATACCCGCCTTGGGGGCCAGTGAGATTTGGAGGCGCCGATCCTGTCCGGTTGCACCAGGAAGCATTAGGGGTGGAGTAGCAAAAGGGGAGTTGTTGTTTAAGCAGGTCTTGGAACAAAGGAACTTCCCCCAGGGTTTGGCCAGGAAGGGGAAAGGAGGGGGTTAGGTTAGAGGAGTAAAAAGGGCTAGGTAAATGTACCGTAACCAGTGGGGGCTTATTCAATGCTGCACACAAGAAACAACGGGAGATGTTGTGCACCCCGGCCATATGTACTACCTGGGCCCCTTCTCTGACTAGGGTTAGCCAAGAAAAAGGGTTACCGCTGCCCTGAGGCTTGTTGTCTGAGTTGGCTGTGTTGTCTGGGTTGGCTAGAGCTGAGATGACCTCTTCTTGTTGTTTGATGTCAGAAGCCAGGCTGACAAGGCTGCTTGTGACCCTGACGTAGGCTCTATAAATCTTGAATCAGGTTACGGGATAAGACTCGTAGCCGTGCCGGTAAAGGCAAGCCTCTATACCTGATGCCCACCGTGGGTCCTACGGGTCAGGAATGGTAAGGAAAAATGTAGGCACTTCTCCTTGTCCATATGATCTGTCTAACCGAACTGTTGATGCCGGTTGCTGCCACTTGGTGTATGACATGTTGAGGTAAGTAAAATGCATGTTACAATAATGATATGGACAACTGCCGTTGGTTTCTACCCAGTAATTGAGATAGTTATATTCTACCTGATCATAGAGAAAGCATATGACTGAGTTCCACCAGTCAGGGCAACTGTTAAAGGTGGAGAAGTTAAAGGTAACTTGACTCTGGCACCCTTGGGGCCGGCAGTCAACTGTGGCTAAGATGTGGGAACTTAAGCGATTGTTTTGGGTCCAGGTCTCCGACAGATAGAATCTCCAGCGGAATGGGTTGATGGGGGGAGTTCGGGCAGGAGTCTTACCTAGGCTCAGGAGAACTGGATAGCTGAGGAAAGTTAGGCAGAGGGTTGTTACTGGCACGCGTAAGTCATAGTTTAGTAGGGGCAACAGCCTGAGCCATCCACCTGGAATCATGCTGGGTGGGTGCTTTTTTTTAGCTGGGACAGATGATACCAGGAGGGAAGGCCGAGGAGCTTGGCAGCAATGGGCGTGGTAAAGATTACGGTATATGGTCCTTCCCACCGGGGAGATAAGGCTCGGGGCTGCAGTTGCTTGACCAGTACCAGATCTCCTGGTCCTACAACGGCGGGATTTTTAGGGTTTAGGGAAGCGGGTGTGGGGAGACACCTGTCCGCGTGTTTTCTTAGAAGCTTCCGAAGGCGGGTTAAGTAAGGGAGGTAGGAGGGAGCCCGTGGAGCTGCCCTGAGACAAGTAAGAGCTAAGGGAAGGAGAGTTATCCACAAGAGGCGGGTTTCTAGAGAGAGTTTGGTTAGATGCAGTTTAAGGAGGCCGTTTGGGCGTTCTACCTTACCAGATGACTGCGGATGGTAGGGAATGTGGAGCTTCCAGGTAATCTGGAGTGCGGCTGCCACCTGCTGGGTGAGTTTGGAAATGAAAGCTGGACCATTGATTGGATGGTTCGGGGGAGACCGAACCTGGGGACGATGTGCTCTAGGAAAATAGTTGCCGCGACTTCTGCAGTCTCTCAAGTGGTGGGGAAAGCCTCAATCTATCCTGAGAAGGTGTCAACTAAGGTCAGCAGGTAGTGAAATTTTTTATGTCGGGGCATGTGGGTAAAATCAAGTTGCCAATCTTCTCCTGGCTGGTGGCCTCTTAGCTGATGAGTAGGCCCTGGGTGTCTGAGCCTACCTTGGGGGTTAGTGGCCGAACAGGTGGCACATTGCTGATGTACTTTCTTAATTTGGGCCTGCAGTGAGGGAAGGTGAAAGATGGGTTCTAGGAAGTTATACATAGCCTTGGGTCCTATGTGGAGATGTATGTGGGTCAGTATATGTACTGCCTGAGTCTGAGGGAGCACTATTTGACTGTCAATGAACACCCACCCATCCTTGTTTCGGGTAACACTGGGGTGGGCCATCAGGCTTTGAAGTTCCTGGGAAGAGTAGTCGGGGGAATATGTGGGGGAAAGAAAGAGTAAAGGTGCTCAGGGAGGGGAGGAAGTGAGGGCAGTGGCCCATGCAGTGGAGTCAGCTAGGCTGTTACCTTGCGACACAGGGTCCTTAGAATGCTGGTGGCTTTTGCAGTGGATGATGGCTACCTCTTTGGGGGCCTGGAGAGCATCAAGCAACCTCTTTATATGTGGTCCATTGACTACTGGCGTCCCTTTGGTGGTAAGAAACCTGCGCTCTTGCCAGAGAATAGAGTGAGTATGTGCAATAAGGTAAGCATATTTAGAGTCTGTATAGATATTAACCCTCTGCCCTTCGGAGAGAATAAGGCACGAGTAAGGGCAGTGAGGTCAGCCTTCTGGGAGCACTTGCCCTAGAGGCAAGGGCCTGGTTTCAACCGTTTGGGTTGCTGTTACGACAGTGTATGCTGCCTGTCAGCATCTATTGGGGGTTAAGACAGAACTCCCGTCTACGAACAGGGTACGGTCTGGGTGTTCTAACGGCCGTTCGGAAAGACCGAGGCGGACAGGTGGCAGGGTGGTGAGAACTTCTGGGCAGGAATGTGTGGGGGCGGAATCGTATCCTAGAGTGGGCAAGAGGGTAGCAGGATTTACAGGGGGTGAGGTGGTGAGAGTGATGTGAGGGTTTTCAATGAATAGCAGGTGGAACTGTTGAAGCCGGGACGGGGTGAGATGGCTGAGACACTTGTGTGTGATGAGCTCTGACAGTCGGTGAGAAGAGTATGTGAGAGGATGCCCTAGGGTAAGCTTGAGGGCCTCTTGGGTAAGTTCTGTGGCAGCCGCCAGGGCTCGCAGACAAGGTTGCCAGCCCTGGACTGTGGGGTCTAACTGCTTGGAGAGATAGGCCACAGCCTGGTATGTGGATCCACCCGGCTGGGCTAGGAGGCTGGTGGCTACCTTCTGGCGCGCCTCGGTGAATAGATGAAAGGGCCGAAGGGGGTTGGGGACAGAGAGAGCAGGGGCAGAAAGGAGACAGTCCTGAAGCTTCTTGAAAGAGTTGGCAACCAAAGAGGGGTCAGACAGCAGTCTGGTGGGTGTCTCCTTGGCAGCCTGGTAGAGGGGTTGGCTAAGACCCCGAAGTTGGGAATCCAATGCCTGAAATACCCCACCAGTCCTAGGAAGGACAAGATCTCTTCCACATCCTGAGGAGGCTGGAGAGTTTTGATGAGGCTCATTCTATCTGCCGTGAGGCTTTTTGTAGTGGGTGTGAGGAGTATACCTAGGTAGGTGACAGTAGGGGTGCAAAGTTGAGCCTTAGCTGGGGTAACCCAATAACCTCAGTCGCCTAGAAAATTTGAAAGTGTAGCAGTGTCTGCAAGGGAGCACTCCCAGGAAGGACTACATAGTAATAGATCATCTACGTATTGTAGAAGGGTGCTATGGGTTAGGGGGCAGAGGAGGATGTCCCGTGCCAGTGCCTGTCTGAAAAAAGGGGAGCTATCTCGGAACCTTTGAGGCAAGACAGTCCAGGTCAGCTGGGAAGAAACATGACTGTCTGGGTCCTCCCATGTGAAGGCAAACAGAAAGTGGCAGTCTGGGTGTAGAGGGATGGTAAAGAAGGCATCCTTCAGGTCAAGGACAGTGAAATGAGTGGTGTCAGGGGGAATGCGTGAGAGGAGTGTATATGGATTAGGAACAACTGGAAAGGTAGGGACTAGTGCCTCATTGCTGAGGCGTATGTCCCATATGAGGTGATAGGCCCCAGAGCTTTTCCATACAGGCGGGATAGGAGTATTACATGGTGAGTTCGCAGGAACTAGAATATGCTGCCAGAGCAGGCATGTAATGATGGGTTTTAGTCCTTGTCAGTGTTCAAGGGAGATAGGGAACTGGGGTCTAGAGGGGAACTTGGAAGGGTCTTTTAGCCGGATGCAGACCGGAGTGTGGTGCTGGGCAGTGATCGGGGTGGAGGTGTCCCACACCTTAGGGTTAATGAGGACTGGAAATGGGAGTGGGGGGTCAGCCTGGTGGGGTTTGTCAGGTGAGAGAAGGGGGAAGAGGAACGTGAGGTGTGGGGAGGGGTTGGGTCGGAAGTGAACTGAGGCCCTTAGCTTGGAGAGGAGATCTCATCCTAACAAGGGGACTGGGCATGAAGGAATGATAAGAAATGAGTGCAAGAAGAGGGAGCCATCCAGGCGGCAAGACAGAGGAGGAGTCTGGTGGTAGGTGGAGGGAGTGCCATCAATTCCCATGACTGTGACAGTGGAGGGGTGGCTGGGGCCACTGAAGGAAGGCAAAACAGAGTAGGTAGCCCCTGTGTCCATAAGGAAGGATATGGACTTACCCACTACCTGGAGCATAACCCTGGGCTCGGCGAGAGTGAGAGGGGTCCCCGAGTCTGGGCGTCTTCAATCTTCGTTGGTGTCAAGGAGCTGGAAGGCGCCTCCAATACCTAGAGGAGGGTCGTCATGTGGAGGCGCAGCGACCATCCTTAGGTCGGGGCAGTCTGACTTCCAGTGGCCCATCTGCCGACAGTTCGGACAGGGGCGAGTTGGCTCCTTTGGGTTATGGCACTGCCTGGCCCAGTGGCCATCGTTGCTGCACTTGAAGCAGGCAGCAGGTGGCGCTCGGGTAGTATCTCTTTTCTGGGAGCTCCTGGAGCCGGCCGGCCTCAGGGCTGCTACCAAGGCCTGGGTTTGGAGTTGTACCTTCTGTTTTAGCCTGGCCTGTCGTTGGGCCTCAGCTGCTTCCTCCCTGGAGTTGTAGACCTTGAAGTCCAGTTTGATTAAATCCTGGATGGGAGTTTGAGGGCCTTCCTCTGCCTTTTAAAATTTTTTTTGGATATCAGGGGCCGACTGAGAAATGAAATGAGGCCAAGACGGTTCCTCCTGCGGGGCAGGCAGGGTTGAGGCGGGTGTACTGAGGCGGGTGTACTGAATAAGTGCCTCAGTCAGCCGGTTAAGAAAAACGGCCGGATTTTCATCTGCACCTTGGACAACCTCTTTTAGTTTGTTAAAGTTGACTGATTTGTTAGAGGCTGCCTGCATGCCGGCAAGAAGGCACTGAACCATCATGTCTCGGTGGCAGCGACCTGCCTGCCCTACCTGGTAGTCCCCGTCGGGCTCAGCCAAGGGCACTGCCTCGGTGCCGACTGGCATGGGGGGGTCAGTTAAATGAACCTGGTTAGCGTGCTGCCTAGCTGCCGCTAGGATGCACTCCTGCTCCTCAGGAGACAGGGTTGAGGTCATAACGACATGGAGGTCATGCCAGGTGAGATCATATGCCTGGCATAGATACCTGAACTCTTTGATATAACAAGTAGGATTGGCTGAAAAGGAGCCTGCACGCTCCTCACCCTTAGACAAATCTGCCAATGAAAATGGCACATGGACCCGGACTACTCCTTCGGCGCCTGCCGCCTCTCGCAAGGGACACAGGAGGTCGGTCCTGGACCGAGTATGGGCTGAGACAGGCAAGGAAGGGGAGGAGGTGGAGGTAGGGGAGACAGAATCTGTCGGGTTTGGTAAGGGCACATGAGGGGTGGAAGGGAGGGGAGGCATTTGACGAGGACGGGGATAATGGCGGGTCAGGGTAAGGAGGAGGTTGGTCAGAAGACTGGAGGGGTGGCCGGGATAGGGTGTCAGGAGGCTTAGAAAAAGAGGAGGAATCATCCCTCTCCTTGCTCGAGGGAAGAGACTTTGCGAGTAGGACCTGAGCTAACGAGCATTGGGCGCAGAGATCTGGGCGAGAACACAAGTCCCAAAAGGCTTGAACATAGGGTATCTCGTGCCATTTGCCTAGTCTCTTGCAGAAGTTGGTCAGATCCGTGAGGATGTTAAAGTCTAGAGTGCCTTCTGCAGGCCACTGAGACTGATTATCCAGTTTATACTGCGGCCATGCTACTGTGCAGAAGAAAATGAACCACTTTTGTTTTATGTCTGGGCTGAGACTTAAAGTCTGCAGATTCGCCAAGAGGCACCCCAGAGGGGATTTTCGGTCTGGTTTGGACTGGGTAGTTCCCATGGTCCTAAGACGGGCAGTCCGGAGGCAATGGGAGCATCCTCCCACTGCCACACGGATTGTGGGGTACGGTGGCTTCCGGGGAGGTTGGATGTCTTCTTGTCCCCGGTGCCAAGGTCACAGTTGACCAGAGGGAGCCCCTGACGTGGCCACGCCTTTCGGAGAGAGACTTCCCAGAGGGGGCCTACAGGACAGGGGAAAACTTACCCAGCAGTGATCAAACTGAGTCTTGGATTTGGTGAAACGGCTCCTGGCTTGGAAAGAAGGTCCTGGCTCGGGGAGAAGGGAGCCTGCCCGACCCAGCAGGGGTCTGGGGGAGGGGTCTCCTCCCAGGTTTCGGCACCAAATGTAAAGGTAAACTGAGGCTGGAGCTGAACCGGGAACAAACACACAAGGCAAATGGCAGTGAGAATAGCCTTTATTAGGACTCGCAGGAGAGGTTTCTCGGTCCTAAGGTGCGGGCCGAGGAAGGTGCGCTGAGGGAGGAGGGTAGGGGCTTTTTTATAGCCCGAGAGGTAGGGAAGCTAGTTGTACAAACAGGGCCTGGGGGGTTTTGAAGCTATTAGGGCAGGAGTCGAGTAAGGGTCATGAGGAAGGGGTCTTTGGAAATTGTTAACCGAAACTGCTGTTTACGAACTTGTGGAATGCAGGTCAGCTGCAGGTCATGGAGGAGTGTGGTTGCCCAGCTGGAACCTCTGATGTATGCAAGTCTGCGGGTGTGTTCAAAGAGGAAGGGAAGTCTGGAACAAAGGGCCTGCTACGCCAGGTGGCGCCGCCATGTCAGGTCTAGATCCCTGCCTAACAAATAATGCCATTTATTGTGTATTTACTGTGTTTTTGGACACTATGCAGAGTTCATTCTTCACATTATGTAACTTTCCTCTAACAACTTTTTGAAGCAAGAACTCAGTGGTGAAAATACTGAGTTGCAGAGAGCTTAAATAAACTTGCCCTAGATCACAGGTTAGAGCCAAAATTTGGTTCCGGGAACTCTGATTCCAGAGCCAGTGGTCTCAGCCATTAAATGCAGTTCCCAAACTTGTCTGCTTCAAAAAATGCTGATGCCTGTGTCCGTTCCCCAGAGATTGTGACTAAATTGGTCTGAGATGTGGCCTGGGACTTGTAGTTTGTAAGAGATCTCCAGGTGATTCTAATCTGTGGACAAATTTGGAAACCACTGTAACACTGCTTTGCTTGGGACATTAGCTAACAACAGCCACCTGAGAGCTATTTCATCCTGCCAGTTAATGAGATAACATCAAAAGTGTGTTTTCTAAAATAGAGTTAAAGCTTTACCTGTGGGAGAAATTATAGCACAAAAGAACAATAGCGAGTTATTCATTCACATTATCAGTACTTATAGATGGTCTTTTAGGACTGATTCAGTTTTTTACTGACTTCAACCTGTGTCAGGTCATAAAGCTGAAAGGCAAGGTTGGTAATACATAAAAAGCCTACAGAATAAGCGCTGCAACTTGCATGGGTGATAGCATGGCTGGCCACGAGGGGGATTTTTGTAGACTACTCTCCCTTTTACCTTAGGTCTTGAACAACAGAAAATATCTGAATTTAAAAGTTCCATTAACTTTTTTGTTGAAATTCATAGCCTGCCTCCCACTGGAGCGTAAACTTTTTGAGACGAGAGACCTTCCTCATTTGTGTTCTGTCCATACTGGCACCATGCTTGCCTATAGGAGCCAAATCACAAGTTGGCTGAATAGTTAATTGTGTTTCCTATAGTGCTCTGTTTAAGCCATTGATACACTGAAGTTGTAACCAATAATTGTAACTACCATTCATCTACTATATGCAAGATTCTTTACATATATATGTAAGTGATATACATGTATACACTAATCTTGTTTTGTTTATCACTAATGCTTTTTTTTTTTTTTTTTTTTTCTGAGATGGAGTTGTTTCACTCTTGTCGCCCAGGCTGGAGTGCAGTGGCGTGATCTCAGCTCACTGCAACATCTGCCTCCCAGGTTCAAGCGATTCTCCTGCCTCAGCCTCCCGAGTAGCTGGGATTACAGGCATGCACCACTATGAACGACTAATTTTTGTATTTTCAGTAGAGATGGGAGTTCACCATGTTGGCTAGGCTGATCTCGGACTCCTGATCTCAGGTGATCTGCCTGCCTCGGCCTCCCAAAGTGCTGGGATTACAGGCCTGAGCCACTGTGCCCAGCTGTTTATCACTAATCTTTACACAGACCTATTAATCCTCCTATCTGAGAAGGGGGACCTAAATCCCTGAGAAATTACCCAAGATTGTACAGTGGAGTAAGCAACAAAACTGAGGTTTGAGCCATGTCTGTCTGATGCTGTAGCACACCCACTTTTCTTTACCAAAAACATTCTAGACTCTTAGATGGGATTAAAAACTCCTAAGAAAAGACTCTGGAGTAATCCATCATTATAAGGCCTATGGGATCACCTACATCTTTCCACATTAAAATAAAAAACAAAACAGCTTCTAAACAAGATTTTTCATCAGCTTAACTATTTCTTCTGTTTTGAACATTTCAGTATTACCTAATTTCCCACTGTTAAAGATACCACAATGAAGATTTTTCTGCATAAATCTTTGCCCACTCTTGGAACTATTTCTTTAGGGTCCATTTCTATAAATAGAATTGGACTAAGGCATGTAAACATTACTGACTTACACTATCAAATTATTTTTCATAAAATATACTAATTTAGACTTTTACCAGCAGTGCACAAGAGGACTCATTTCATCCCTTCCAATATCTTTATACTTTGCAAAAAAATTTTGCCAATTTGCTAGTTTAAAGAAAAATCTCATTTTTTGCATTGTTTTGATTACAAGCAAGTTTGAGCGTTCTCTCTCTCTCTTTTTTTTTTTTTTTACCTTTCCTGTAGTGCTGATGAACTTTTACTTAACGTTTATTAGCCCTTTATATATCTTCATATGTGAATTCTGTTCTCATCCTTTGTCTATTTAATTTTGACACTTACCTTAGTGTTTTCTTATAATCTGTACATTTTTACTCCTCAAATGTTAAGACTATTAACCCTTTATCGTATTTATTGCCAAATATTCCTTCAAAGTTTTCTATCATCTTTAAGTTTTAATTTTTGACACAGAAATTTTAAGTATTTTAATCTATTTATATTGTCCTTTATATGTTTTGCCACCTTTAACTCTAGAAGATTAAAATCCAGGGATCAAGTAAATATTCTCTTATTTCCTCTAATTCAGTTTTTAAAATATTTAACTCCTTGATTTACCTGTGGTTTATTTTGGTACATAATATGATATATTTCAGTTGGCCATTTCCCCAAATATTTCTTTTTCTAACTCCTTTCTCTTTTAATTTCTGATGCTATCTTGATCATATTTTTGATTCCTGTTGAATCTAATTTTTGCTTTTACTTTTGTTTTCTTTTAGCAAATCCTGTTTCCTGTGACTTTGTAAGGAAATGGTAAGATGTAATTATAGTACTGTTTTCACAGACCTAAACTAATAGGCCAGCCAGTCTGGATGGGGCAGATTCATTTGACGTGGGTCTACCTTGGGGTTTTCAAAAAGAACATTCCTAGGCTTTCCCTTTGTCATAAGGCCCTTTTCTTTTCTTTCTTTCTTTCTTTTTTTTTTTTTTGAGACACAGTCTCACTCTGTTCCCCAGACTGGAGTGCAGTGGCGTCATCTCGGCTCACCGCAACCTCTGCCTCCCAGGTTCAAGTGATTCTCCTTCCTCAGCCCCCTGAGTAGCTGGGATTACAGGCATGCACCATCACGCCCAGCTAATTTTTGTATTTTTAGTAGAGACGGGGTTTCACCATGTTGGTCAGGCTGGTCTCAAACTCCTGACCTTGTGAACCATCTGCCTCAGCCTCCCAAAGTGTTGGGATTACAGGTGTGAGCCACCACGCCTGGCCCATAAGGCCCTTTTCTAATCACAGTTCCTATGGGAAGAGGAATGAAGGAAGACAGAATTACTAAGAAGTTACACTTCTGGTCCCAAGCATTTTGGATAAGAGATATTCATCCTATAGAATCATTAGGGAGAAATACGAAGGGTTCATATAAGTGAAAAGTAAATAATACCAGATTTTATTTTTATCTACTTTTTAAAGAAATGGGTAAAAACCATTCATATTTATTGTTACTGATTAGCTCATTTATATGTATGGCTATTATTTAGACTTATTAAACAGTGGGAAAGAAGATTGAGATGTAGGAGAACACTTCCTTTTTCTTTTTTTTTTTTTTTTTTTTGAGACAGTCTCGCTCTGTCGCCAGGCTGGAGTGCAGTGGCACGATCTCGGCCCACTGCAACCTCCGACTCCCTGGTTCAAATTATTCTCCTGCCTCAGCCTCCTGAGTAGCTGGGATTACGGGCATGCACCACCACACCTGGCTAATTTTTGTATTTTTAGTAGAGATGGGGTTTCACTATGTTGGCCAGGATGGTCTCGATCTCCCGACCTTGTGATCGACCCACCTCAGCCTCCCAAAGTGCTGGGATTACAGGGGTAAGCCACCGTGCCTGGCTGGAGAACACTTCTATTCACTGAGTTTTTCACTTGTTTGCTAGGTACTTGATTCATTACTTAGTAGATCTGAACTTTTAAGCGATTTGGGATTCTGCATTGACAATCTCAAATCACAGATTTTGTGAAGCTCCAGTTCAATGTATCCCAATCTTCCTTGCCTCTAATTGAAGTACGGTAGCTAATGACTTTTCAAGAAAGTGCCTTTTATGAAAAAAAGAAAAGAAAAATGTATATGTGCATATGTGCATATAATGCACAACAATAAATGCCTCCTGAAAACCAACGCTTACCCATTGTTTGGCTAAGATACAGTTAGAAGAGGAGACAGAATACAGGTTGAGCATCCCTAATCTGAAAATCTAAGATCCCAAATGCTCCAAAAGCTGAAACTTTTTGAGCATGGACATGACACCACGAGTGGAAAATTTCTCACATAAACACTTACCACAAACTTTGTTTCACACACAAAATTATTTAAAATATTATATATATAATTACCTTCAGGCATGTGTGTAAGATGTATATAAAACATAAATGAATGTTGTATTTAGACTTGGGTCTCATCCCCAAGATACCTCATTATGTATATAGATATTTCAAAATCTGAAAATATCCAAAATTCCAAATACTTCTAGTCCCAAGCATTTTGGATAAGAGATACTCATCCTATAAAATCATTAGGGAGAAACACCAAGGGTTCATATCAATGGTTCATGTAGATGAAAAGTAAATAATACCAGATTTTATTTTCATCCACTTTTTAAAGAAGTGGGTCAAAACCATTCATATTTATTGTTATTGTTTAGCTCATTTACATGTATGGTTATTATTTAGACTTATTTTGTATTTTATGTTTTAACATTTATTTTTAAAATTTTATTGTGAAGATAGATCTCACTGTGTTGCCCAGGCTGGTCCCAATTTCCTGACCTCAGGTGATCCTTCTAACTCAGCTTCCTGAAGTGCTGGCATTACAGGCGTGAACCACCACACCTGGCTGTATTTACCATGCTTTCCAGTTTTTTCCCCCCTTCCTTATTCAGGCAGCAAATACTACTACCTTATTTTTGTTTAATGGTTTTCAGTTAAAAAATAGGTTTTCTCATAAGAATTCTGAAAAGTAGATAGGACAGATATATCAACTAGATTTTACTGAGAGAAAATGAAATTCAGCAAAATTAAGTCACTTTCCCAAGGTTGTCAGGTGGCTGAGGAGTAGAGCAGGTAGAATTAACATCTACTGAATAGTACCAAGTATCCACTCAAAATACCACAGTACTTAAAATAAATAATGTATGCTGAGTGAACAAGCTTTCCTGTGACTGGATAGTATGTGTCTCGTAAAGTTTTATATTTAAAAAGGCTGTGAGGAGTGTGGTTTCAAAAAAGTTTTTCATTATTGTTATTTCTTACTGCTTCTTGTTTCTCTTTGCTCTGTTAATTTGGAGTCATGTGAGGAAATTGTGCCATCTCCATCTGCATTATCTATCCCTGTATCCTTTAAAAAGTTTGCTTTTATGCAAATATGCTGTGCCTAATTAGCCCGGTATGGTGTCCGTAGTCCCAGCTACTCAGGAGGCTGAGTTTGGGTAGTAGTCCGAGGCCGCAGGGAGCTGTGATCACGCCATTGCACTCCAGCCTGGGTAACATAGACCCTATCTCTAACAAAACAAACAAGCAAACAAAAAATGCTGAGAGGTTATACAAGTGTGCAATCTTGGGAGCTGCTGACTATTGAGCCCACTCTCCCCTGCTGCCTCCTGCCACAGTGTATCAGTCACCACTTAATTAGGAAGGCCATTTCTTCACATAATGCCTTGTATGTGCTGTGTCAGTGACTGAATCCTACCTGACACCAGGGCTAGGGCTTATTCTAAAAGAGTTTGGAGCCTATTAAAGAGCTCAGGCAGGTGTTAGGGGGATGCTTTTCCTTATCACCTCCCTCATTATACATTGAAGCATTTCCGTTGAGGAATTCTCCTGGCCTCTTGCCTCATTCTTTAGTTAGACTTTCCATGGAGTAGGAGTGACATCTGTTTGATAGGTTTGGGAGAGAGCATTGGTCCCTTCTAGGACCCTTTTTCTTTGGGGCCTGCCTGTCCACAGTGATCTGTAAGATGGTGCATCAATCTGTACAAGGATCTTTGTGATCTACTTTCTATCACATAGCAAGTTTAGCCCCTACAGGAGGAGGCCTGCAGCTTTGGGATGTCAGTTCAATTTGGGGGTGTCAGGGATCCAAACTACTCATTTCAATATGGTTTTGTCAATAACAGATAGTATTTTTATTCTATTTGTCTGACTCCTGTGCCTATTTTTCAGTTGGTTTCTTTTTTTTTTTTTGAGGCGGAGTCTCGCTCTGTCGCCCGGACTGGAGTGCAGTGGCCAGATCTCAGCTCACTGCAAGCTCCGCCTCCCGGGTTTACGCCATTCTCCTGCCTCAGCCTCCTGAGTAGCTGGGACTACAGGCGCCCGCCACCTCGCCCGGCTAGTTTTTGTATTTTTAGTAGAGACGGGGTTTCACCGTGTTAGCCAGGATGGTCTTGATCTCCTGACCTCGTGATCCGCCCATCTCGGCCTCCCAAAGTGCTGGGATTACAGGCTTGAGCCACCGTGCCCGGCCTCAGTTGGTTTCTAAAGATGGTAGGACCAAAAGATTTGTTATGTATTGGGCCCTTCAGACTCCAACCAAGGCCATTACACAGTTGTAATATGAGTCTCCACAACATAGGTGGTATATTAGTCTGCATAGAATAGACAATGCTACATTAACAAACAAGATACAGAACTCTCAATGACTTAACACAATAAAAGTTTATTTCTCCCTCCTGCCAGAGTCTAGTGTGAATTGATTGGCCCTTCTCAACCTTGTAGCTCTGCTATCTAGGATATGTGACTTCTAGGTCCCTGCAACAGGGAAAGAGAAAAGTGGAAGAGACACACTAGCTCATATGTGATACCCAGTACTCTTGCTGAAATTAGACGTGACAGTTATGTCACTCCAAACACTGCAAAGGAGGCTGAGAAACATAGGGGAACACATAGACACTTGGAGGACACAAACTCTCTCTGCTACAAGTGGATTAAGAAAAATTAGGGAAGGTTCAAGGGAGCAGAGTGAGGCACAGAGGGGGTTGAGTGGTACCAAAAGTGTATTTTGCCTATTTCATAGTTTTTCCAAAGCCAGATATTCTGTCTGAAATTTGTCTGTACAATCTCTTCAGAATCCAGTGCTACAAAGCCATCTACAAATGACCTTAATAGGCTGATTGAGGTTTTTCCTGTTAAAAAGTGCATTTTACCTCGGGTCTTCTGGAGACAATATGTTCATTGTTTGTTGCATAATTTATTGTCTTAATTTTATTATGTGTTATATTAGTAATTCTAGAAGTGAGAATGTTGGGTCCAAAGAATGTTTGGATACTTTGAGCCTTTCAGTACTCTTCAAATCATATCAAATATAGCATTGGTTTTAATTCTTCTTTTTTTCCCCCCTCATATGGGATTTGTTTGAGTAGGAGTCATCTAATGTAACCATATTTCTTAAGCATTCTCTTTGAATTAATCAGCTGATATTTGTTAGTGTTTCTTCTAGGAAGAGAACCCCAAATCTTTCAAAGCCTAAAAAGCAATGGGGAACTCCAGACAGGTAAGGCAATATTATATGGTCTTGTTTGTGATGATTGTGTTTATTACATCAAATAGGTAAGTATTATTTATCCATCCACCTCTACTTAATTAGATCCTCTGAACCAATATTATCACCTCATTGTAGTCAGCATGTAAAAAGCTAACCCTTGGTCAGTGGTTCTTAAATTTGGCTGTACATTGGTATCACCTGGGGAACTTTAGTAATGACTGAGTGCTTTCCCCAAAAATCCTGATTTAGTCGATACGGGGTGTGCCATAGACTTTGGGAGTTAAAAGCTCCCCAGATGATTCTATAGGCAGACAGACTTGAGAACCACTGCTCAAGGGTGTGACTCCACACCCCTTTGAAACTTTTTGTGCATTCTCCAAGTCCAGCTTTGCTGCCTGTATCTCTAAGGCTGCTATCACTAATCTTGATACCTCTAAACCTCTTATTAGAGCACACCTGTCCTCTGGGTCTCCAGCAAGCTGGACCCTCGGTCCTTTCATGCTTGGCCAAGGGACTCCTCTTTTTCTTCTTTGGCTCCTGAGTCAAGCTTGAATATTTTTTGGATCTCCTACTGCTTTTTTTTTGAGGCAGGGTCTCACTGTGTTGCTCAGGCTGGAGCGTAGTGGTGCAATCTTGGCTCACTGCAGCCTTGACCTCCCAGGCTGAAGTGATTCTTCCACCTCAGCCTCCTGAGTATCTGGGACCACATGTGCCCAGCTAATTTTTAAATTTTTTTTTGGAGTCAGGGGTCTCCTTATGTTTCCCAGGCTGGCCTCAAACTCCTGTGCTCAAGTGATCCTCCCATCTTGGCCTCCCAAAGTGTTGGGATTATAGACGTGAGCCACCATGCCTGTCCTATTGCTTCTTAAACAAAGTTAATAGACTTTAATTTTTAGAGCAGTTTTGGGTTTACAGAAAAATTGAGCAGAAAGTACAGAGTTCCCATGTTTACCACCGTTCCCCCTAGTTTTCCCTACTACTAACATCTTGCGTTATTTTGGTACAGTTGTTAAAATTGATGAGCCAATATTGATATATTGCTACTGATTAAAGTCTGTGGTTTACATTAAGGTTCACTTTTTGTGTTGTGCAGCTTTATGGGTTTGATAAATGCATAATGTATCCACCATTATAGTATCATACAGGATAGTTTCATGGCCCTAAAAATTACCTGTGTTCCAACTATTCGTTTCTTTTCATCTTTCCTCCCTTTCCAAACCCTTGGCCACTGCTAATCTATTTACTGTCTCTATAGTTTTGTCTTTTCTAGAAAGTCATATAGTTGGAAGTGTACAGTATGAAATCGTTCAGATTGGCTTCTTTTACTTAGTAATATGCATTTAAGATACCTCCATTTTTTTTGGCTTGATAGCTCATTTCTTTTTAAGATTATATTCTATTGATGTGGTACTATTTAGTTGTATAGGTGTATCATATCCATATATACCATGGATATAGGTATATCCATTCATCTATTTAAGGGCATCCTGGTTGCTTCCAATATTTGGCAATTATGAATTAAGCTGCTATAAACATTCATGTGCAAGGTTTTTGGTACATATAAGTTTTTAGTAATTTGGGTAAATTGCTGCATAATATGGTAAGAGTATATTTAACTCTGTAAGAAACTGCTAAGCTCTTGTAAGATGACTGTACCATTTTGCGTTTTCACAAGCAATGAAGGAGAGTTCCTGTCGCTCCACATCTTTGTCAGCATTTGGTGTTGTCAGTGTTTGGATTTAAGCCATTCTAATAGGTGTGTAGTGGTATCTCATTGTTTTAATTTGCAATTCTCTAATGAACTGATGTTGAGCATATTTGCTTATTTGTGTGAGGTGTTTGTTCAGATCTGCCCATTTTTGCTATTTGTTATTGTTGAGTTTTAAGTGTTCTTTGTATGTTTTGGATGCCAATCCTTTATCAGATATTAGTTTTGCAAATATTGTCTCTCAGTCTATAGTTTAGCTTTTCATTCTCTTAGCGGTGCGTTTCACAAAATAGAAATTTTAATTTTTATGAAGTTCAATTTACTGGTTTTTTCTTTTGTGAATCATGCTTTTGGTGTTGTTTCTAAACTCATTGCTAAACCCAAAGTTACCTGGATTTTCTCCTGTGTGTTTTTCTATAAAACTCCTGAAAGTTTTATATTTTTATATTTTATGTTTATATCTAGACACATTTTGAGTTAATGTTTATGAAAAGTGCAAGGTCTGTGTCTAGATTATTTACTTTTGCATGTAGATGTCCAGTTGTTCCAGCACTATTTGTTGAAAAGACTATCATTTCCTTTTTTTTTTTGGAGATGGAATTTCACGCTTGTTCAGGCTGGAGTGCAATGGCGCAATCTCGGCTCACTGCAACCTCCGCCTCCCGGGTTCAAGCGATTCTCCTGCCTCAGCCTCCCGAGTAGTAGATTACAGGCAGGCACCACCATGCCTGGCTAATTTTGTATTTTCAGTAGAGATGGGGTTTCTCCATGTGGTTAGGGCTGGTCTCGAACTCCCGACCTCGGGTGATCTGCCCACCTCAGCCTCCCAGAGTGCTGGGATTACAGGTGTGAGCCACCACACCTGGCTGAGACTATCCTTTCTTGATCGGATTGCCTTCAGTCCTTTAGCTGTATTTGTGTGGATCTACTTATAGGATCTGTATTTTATCCCACTCATCTGTCTCTTCTTTCACCAATACCACACTGCCTCGATTACTATAGCTTTGTAAGTCTTGAAGTAAGATAGTGTTAGTCCTCTGACTTTGTTCTTGAATATTATGTTGACTATTCTGGGTCTTTTGTCTTTCTATATAAACTATAGAATCAGTTTGTCAATATCCATGAAGTAACTTGCTGGGATTTTTACTGGAATTGCTTTGAATGTATAAACCAAGTTGGGAATAATTGATATCTTAATATTGATTCTTCCTATCCATGAATATTGAATACCTATCAATATTTATAACTCTTTTTTGATTCTTTCATCAGAGTTTTGTAGCTTTCCTCTTATAGATCTTATATGTATTTTGTTAGGATTATGCTTATGTATTCAATTTTTTCCACAATGCTAATGTAAATAGCATTCTGTTTTTTATTTCAAAGTCCAATTGTTCCTTGTTAGCATATTAAAAAATCAGTAGACTTTTGTATATTAATGCTGCATCTTGCAACTTTGCTATACTCTGAAGACTAAGTTTTAAAAGGCTTAAAACTAAAAATATAGTATGCATTAAATTCTCTCTTACCCATGGATAGGAACACACACATATATATTGAGTAGAGGTATACACGGATAATGAATATTACTAGAACTGTCAAAATTTTGAATCACTCAACCCACCCTATTTGAAACCAATAGAAAAACTGGAGATATTATTTGATTAGGGAATAAAGTTTAGAAAAGTTAAGTAACTTACCCAATTCAACTTGGATTTGAATCTACATCCGTTGACCACAAAGCCCATTTCTTTCCATTATATCACCCTGTCTATTTTAGAAAGGCACAGTTCCTTTGATGGCATGGAATACCAGAGGCAAGAAGATAATTTGGGGCTATTGAAATAATGTAGGAGAGAAATAATGATAGCCTATCCGAAAACATTGGCCTTAAAGATTGAGACAAAGGTTAGAGTCAAAACATAGATGGACAGGACCTAGTGACAAATGAATTGTAGAAGTCTGAGGAAGGAGTAAAATATGATTTCTAGTTTTGTGTCTTTAGAAATAAGGTAGAGAATACTATTATAACTGTGAGAGAAAATACAAGAGGGGGATAGGTTTGGGAGGAAGATACATTAGATCATGCAGATGATTTTGAGACATTCAATAAGTATCTGGAAATATGGATTTAGCACTCAGGAGACTACTTGAGAATAACTGGAGACACTTATTCGGGAATTGCGTTTAGTACTAATAAAATAATATTGAGGATGGGCGCAGTGGCTCACGCCTGTAATCCCAGCACTTTGGGAGGTTGGGATGGGTGGATCACTTGAGGTCAAGAGTTTGAGAAAGCCTGGCTAACATGGCGAAACCCCATCTCTACTAAAAATACAAAAATTAGCCAGGTGTGGTGGCACGCACCTGTAATTCCAGCTACTTGAGATAGGTTGCAGCAGGAGGATTGCTTGAACCTGGGAGGTGGCAGTTGCAGTGAGCCGAGATTGCGCCACTGCAATCCAGCCTGGGTGACTGAGAGACTCCATCTCTTAATAATAATAATAATAATAATAATAATAATATTGAAGAGATTGGAAGCCTGGAGCACGTGCCATTGTTTGAGTTGTGAAAGAAATGCTACCTAAAGAAACAGAGAGAGGCGAGGCGTGGTGGCTCATGCCTGTAATTCCAGCACTTTGAGAGGCAAGGCGGGTGGATCACTTGAGGTCAGAAGTTTGAGACCAGCCTGGCCAACGTGATGAAACCCTGTCTCTAATAAAAATACAAAAATTAGCCAGGCATGGTGGCACGTACCTGTAGTCCCAATTATTTGAGAGGCTGAAGCAGAATCGCTTAAGCCTGGGAGGCTGAGGTTGCAGTGAGCTGAGATCATGTCACTGCACTCCAGCACAGGTGACAGAGGTGACAGAGGGAGACTGTCTCAAAAAAAAAAAAAAAAAGAAACAAACAAACAAACAAGAAACAGAGGAAGCTGCTAGAAGAGAACCAAGAAAGAGAGAGTCTCAAAGGCCAATGAAGAAAATTATTAAAAGAAAGATGGATCCTATGAGGAAGCATTACAAGAATTTGTGGTTGGCTAGACTAGACTGGCAAAGAAAGTTTGAAGACTGATTTCTAAATTCAAAAAGTCCATAAAGCATTTTAAAGAGATAAAAGCTAAATAAGTATTTGTTATGATGGGAGAGATTATAAGAATTTCAGAACAGGCCGGGCGCGGTGGCTCACGCCTGTAATCCCAGCACTTTGGGAGGCCGAGGCGGGCGGATCACAAGGTCAGGAGATCGAGACCACGGTAAAACCCCGTCTCTACTAAAAATACAAAAAATTAGCCCGGCGCGATGGCGGGCGCCTGTAGTCCCAGCTACTCGGGAGGCTGAGGCAGGAGAATGGCGGGAACCCGGTAGGCGGAGCTTGCAGTGAGCTGAGATCCGGCCACTGCACTCCAGCCTGGGCGACAGAGTGAGACTCTGTCTCAAAAAAAAAAAAAAAAAAAAAAGAATTTCAGAACAGTACAACTCTGGAAATGGACTGATGAGAGCTGTTTTGTGTTTTCTAAATCTGGATCTGAAACAGACTAGAGTTTTAGCTGTGCAGAATGGGGTGATTGAACACTGAACCCCCCAGAATCCTTCTAGTTCCATTATTCTAGAATTCTGTGGGTAATTGTGATGGTGTCAGACTTGGTTCTGTTTCATGGATCCATCAGACAGGTGTGGTATGGATAAAGATCCTATACTCTGGTCAAGTCCTAGATATGGACCATAGAAGATTACATTTTTATTTTCTTGATATTACTAGCCATGTAACTGCTAAACAGGTAATTTCTAAAATGCTGGCAGTACAGTGGTACATTATCTGTATACAATACGCTACTTTAGCCTGTTGGTTAGCCTCCCTGCTTCCTGATGAAGTTTACCTCCAAATTTTTCTTTTTTTCTTTCTTTTTGAGATGGAGTTTCCTCTCGTCACCCAGGCTGGAGTGTAGTAGTGCGTTCTTGGCTCACTGCAACCTCCACCTCCTAGTTTCAAGTGATTCTTCCGCCTCAGCCTCCTGAGTAGCTGGGATTACAGGCATCCACCATCATGCCCAGCTAATTTTTGTACTTTTGTAGAGACAGGGTTTTACCACATTGGCCAGGCTAGTCTCGAACTCCTGACCTCAGGTGATCCACCCGCCTCGGCCTCCCAAAGTGTTGGGATTACAGGCGTGAGCCACCACGCCCAGCCACCAAATTTTTCTTGACTGTGGAGTCTCTGCTCTTTCTCATCCCACTGGTCTTTTCCTTCTAACTTACTTTAAGCCAAATATCCTGCTTTGTATATTATCCTCAATGCCTTCCTTCTCTGTTTTCTAGTTCTTGTGGCCAAAATTTTTGTTTTATTTTTTTAAAAATATATTGTGGGTACATAGTAAGTTTATATATTTACTTGTGGCCAAAATTTTTAAGCAGCTATAATCTCATGAGGGTTCAGTTCTTGGAGGGCATCATTCGGACCATATTTTATGCACTTAATTTCATTGTTGTTTCTAAGGTAATTTTTGCTCTGAATTTGAAACTGGGTGCAAACCCAGTATATATATACACATCACCTCAGCTTCCTAATCCCTGACTCTTCTAGCCTCTCTCCATCTGAGCTATTATATTTACCCCTATCCAAAGACATGTTTTTCACTCTGTTATAACCACTGATAATGGCCTGGCCAAATCCTATTGTCTTTTGATTTTTTTCAGAGCTCATCCTTTTATGATATCTAGGTTATATTTGATGCTTTTTAATATATTTTATTGTTTATCAAAATATATTTGGTTTGATATATTTTATGCATCCTTCTCTCAAACTCTTCCCCTCTTTGACTTCTATTATGTGGTTCTCTCACCTCTACCCACTACTTCTTTCTTTTTTTTGAGATGGAATCTCGCTCTGTCACCCAGGCTGGAGTGGAGTGGTGTGATCTTGGCTCACTGCAGCCTCCAACTCCCGGGTTCAAGGGATTCTCCTGCTTCAGCCTCCCAAGTAGCTGGGATTATAGGCATGTGCCACCACGCCTGGCTAATTTTTGTATTTTTAGTAAAGAAGAGGTTTCACCATGATGGCCAAGCTGGTCTCGAACTCCTGACCTCAGGTGATCTGCCCGCCTTGGCCTCCCAAAGTGCTGGGATTACAGGTGTGAGTCACTGCACCCAGCCTGCCCACTACTTCTTTCTTTGGGAGCCTAGTTACTGTCTTCCCTATGTGGATCTCCCTCCTCTGGCCCTCTTCACTTGAGGCCTAAACATCGGCATTTGCTTTTTATTCTGCCTGTGGTTATTCTCTCCTCTCTAATATGTGCTGCATGTCACCATCAGGTGAGTCCCACCATTCATTCATTCATTGAACCACTATGTGATTTTTCTTGTAGTTTTTTTTTTTTTTTTTTTGACAGTGTCTCACTCTGCCACCCCGGCTGGAGTGCAGTGGTACTATCTTGGCTAACTGTAACCTCCACCTCCCAGATTCAAGCAATTCTCCTGCCTCAGCCTCCCGAGTAACTGGGATTACAGGTGCATGCCACCATGCCCGGCTAATTTTTGTATTTTTAGTAGAGACGGGGTTTCACCATGTTGGTCAGGTTGGTCTTGAGCTCCTGATCTCAAATAATCCGCCTCCTTTGGCTTCCCAAAGCGCTGGGATTACAGGAGTGAGCCACTGCACCCGGCCTTTCTTGTGGTTTTTAAAAAAATTTATCTCATGTACAAGGAATTAGCATGGTTTCTTTCACTGGGTAGCTGCCTCACATAATCCATTCAAGGAGGATCACTTAGTCAATTTAACAAAACCGCTATCCTTTGCATACTGACGGCAACATTGACAGTATGTATGGAGGCCATATTTCCACATCAGGCCGTGCTGGCTTGAACAGACTCGATGAGAGCAAGATCCCTGCCCAAATTTTTGCAGGTGGCTCCAGTAGAGTTTGATGAGACAAAAGGCCATCAAACAGTATTGAGTACCACTTCTGTACAACACTAAACTATGCAAGGAAAAATCCCCAGAAGACTAAGACATGATCTGAAAGAATAGATAGGCTGGAGAGGCAGACACTCTTGACTTGATCAAGTTTGTGTTTAGAAAGATCAGTCAGGCAGTGGCGTAGAGAAAGGCGTGGACATAATGGGAGTATGGACAAAAGAAGGAACAGTGGGGATGAGGAGAGATGGACAGATTTGAGCCATATTTAGAAAATGGATTGGGAGGTCGAGGCGGGAGGATCACGAGGTCAGGAGATCAAGACCATCCTGGCTAAGACAGTGAAACCCCGTGTCTACTAAAAATACAAAAAAAATTAGCCGGGCATGGTGGCAGGCACCTGTAGTCCCAGCTACTCGGGAGGCTGAGGCAAGAGAATGACGTGAACCCAGGAAGCGGAACTTGCAGCGAGCCGAGATCACGCCACTGCACTCCAGCCTGGGAGACAGAGCCAGACTCCATCTCAAAAAAAAAAAAAGAAACAAAAAGAAAATGGAATCAGCAGAAGGTAGGGAGCAGGGATATTAATTATTGTTTCTAATAATAATTCTGACTGATGTTTACAGAGCAGAGAAAGAAACATTATATCTAAAAATATAAGCAAAGCTGAAAAAAGAAAACCAGGGGTCTTTTTAAAGGGTTGACTCAATCAGTTGGGCAAATTTAATTATGTGTGAAGTCATAACAAGTGTACGGAGGTTTTTTTTTTTTTTTTTGAGACAGGATCTTGCTCTGTCACACTGGCTGGAGTGCAGTGGTTTGATTGATCTTGGCTTATTGCAGCCTCAACCTCTCAGGCTCAAGCAGTCTTCCAAAGTAGTTGGGACTACAGATGCTGCCACCGTTGCTAGCTAGTTTTTTGATATTTTTTTGTAGAGACTAGGTTTCACCATGTAGCCCAGGCTGGTCTCTAACTCCTGGGCTCAAGTGATCCTCCTTCCTCCTGCCTCAGCCTCTCGAAGTGCTGGGATTACAGGCGTGAGCTACCATGCCTGGCCTGTATCTTTTTCTTACTCCTCCATCTCAAGGCCTTCTCCTGCCCTCCTTACCCATTTCAGCAATGCTGCTTAATTACCTCCCAATGTGACATTCTACTTCCCCCTAAATATTCCTGGTTCAAGCCTTGGTCATTTCCATTTCCCATTGTTATCCCAACGTGGAATGTACCTCATTTCTGGCAATCTGTGCTTTTTTCTTTCTTCCATGAAGCCTTTTCAGGTTAATTCCTTAATGATTTCTCCTTTTCTGTTCATCCCATGTTCAGTAATCCTCCCAATTTCACAGGGCCATTGAGACTAAATGAACTGATATCTGTAAAGTACTTAGCACAATGCCTGGCAAAGGTTAAGTATTCCACAAATTATAGCTATTAATACCATTCTGTTACTATTTTATTTTCTAACCACCCGGTACAGGACTTCACCCAAAACAGGAGGCTAGTGTAGATAGTTAGAATGCTCATTTTATGCCAACCTGAGTATAAACCACAAGGTTTACTTGATGGCAGAAACAGAACTATCTCTAGTAGGTTCATTTTTGGTCACCTCATTTTAAGACAATAGGTTAAACAGTAATAGTTTAACTTCCATAAATATATTCATTTCAGATCCTTGGAAATAATAAAATTCTGTCATATAGTTCTTAAAATGAAGTAAAGTCAGTATAAAAGCCATCAAGAGCCATTTCTGGCCAGGCGCGGTGGCTCACGCCTGTAATCCTAGCACTTTGGGAGGTCAAGGCAGGTGGATCACTTGAGGTCAGGAGTTTGAGACCAGCCTGGCTAACATGGTGAAACCCTGTCTCTACTAAAAAATTAGCCAGGTGTGGTGGCGCGTGCCTGTAATCCTAGCTACTCGGGAGGCTGAGGCATGAGAATCACTTGAATCCGGGAGGCAGAGGTTGCAGTGAGCCGAGATCAAGCCGCTGCACTCCACTCCCGCCTGGGCAACAGAGCGAGACTCTGTCTCAAAGAAAAAAAGAGTCAATTTTTAGATTTTCCTTAGTAATCAATTTTTTTACCATTTTATTTGTATGTTTCTTAACAGAAAACTGTTTTGGGGAAATCAAGATCCTATTCGCCCTGTTTCCCAGGGTGCTTTGAAGGCTCAGCTGACCAAAAGACTTGAGAACCTTGCCCAGCCCAAGGAAGTTTCCTACCTCTATGTACCTAACAGGTTAGTGTCTGTGTGTTATCATGTTACTTTATCAGAAGGTTTTTTTGTTGTTGTTTTTTGTTTTTGAGATGGAATCTCAGACTGTCACCCAGGCTGGAGTGCAATGGCATGATCTTGGCTCACTGCAACCTCCACCTCCCAGGTTCACATGATTCTCCTGCCTCAGCCTCCCAAGTAGCTGGGATTATAGTCACACACCACACCAGGCTAATTTTTTGTATTTTTAGTAGAGACAGGGCTTCACTATGTTGGCCAGACTGGTCTCGAACTCCTGACATTGTGATCTGTCTGCCCTGGCCTCTGAAAGTGCTGGGATTACAGGCGTGAGGCACTGCGCCCGGCCTTTACCCCGAGTTCTTAGGGAAAATGGGCATAGAACTTTTATCTAAAAGCCACAAATTGTTCAATGTGCAGTCAGAATTCACTGAGAATTAGGGATTCTATATCTGTTTCCAATCTGATGCTACAAGTAAGCTTTTCCAGAGCAAAATCTAGTATTTAACTATTGCAGACTTGTAATATATTATAATGCTTTGGTTTATGAGGATTAAAAAAATAATAAAGTGAAGGTGTTATACAAGGATACTTCCAGAGTTAGGAAGATATCTCTTCAAGATATCTTTGAAGAATTCTACAGAAGCCATTATTTTTTCAAGTTAGGGTCTCCAATTTTAGAATTAAAGACACTGTAGAAGTTCAGGGGATACTGAAATCACCTGTTGCAACTCTTGCGACTCTTGCCGAGGACTGGCCACTCCCTTCTCTAAGTTCTCCTCCTCTTGGCTTCAGTGATACTCTCCGCCCTGACTTCCCTCCCATCTTCTTCACCTTGCCCTCTCAATATCCTTTGTGGGTTTCTGTTTCTTTGCCATTGTTGCCCAGTGTCTTGTCCCTGGATTCTTTCTCTTCCTGCTCTAAACTCTTCCCAAAGGTGGAGTTGTCCTCATAGGAATTTTGCTTCCATTCTTGTGGTGGTGACCTCCAACTCCTGTTCCCAGCCTAAACCTCTCTCCTGTCTCAGAATTATTGACTTCCCCTGTAAGAAGGTGCTACAGGAATCTCCAACTCAACATGTTTGTATCTTTTTTTTTTTTTTTTTAATTGAGATGTTGTCTTGCTATGTTGCCCAGGCTGGTCTCGAACTCCTGGGCTTAAGCAGTCCTTCTTCCTTAGCCTTCCAAAGTGCTGGAATTACAGATGTGAGCCACTGTACCTGGCCAGCATATTTGAAACTGAATTACTTTTTATCTTTTTGGAGACAGAGTCTTGCTCTGTTACCCAGGCTGGAGTGCAGTGGCCTGATCTCGACTTACTGCAACCTCCACCTCCTGGGTTCAAGTAATTCTCTTGCCTCAGCGTCCCCAGTAGCTGGGATTACAGGTGTGAACCACCATGCCCAGCTACTTTTTGTATTTTTAGTAGAGAGGGAGTCTTGCCATGTTGGCCAGGCTAGACTCAAACTCCTGGTTTCAAGTGAGCCACCCACCTGGGCCTCTCAAAGTGCTGGGATTACACACATGAGCCATCGCGCCTCGCCAGACCTGCTTTTTAATCTAATGTTGAGGTGGATATTTGCTTCAGAATGATATTTACAGGCTACAATCATTGGTGTATTTGTTTACTTGTAAAAGTTTATTCAAGAAGATGAATTCAATAATATTTTCAAATTTCTTAGTGAAGATCACTTCATTTTTTTTAACACAAGAATACCAGTTGTACATGATTAATTTTATCTTCTTTCTAGAAAATACAGAAATGATCTTTGCATGTTTGGTGACATTTTATCATTATGTTTGGTGGCATGTTACTATTAAATTTAATTCAGCAAATATTTTGCTACAACAGAATACCTGAGGCTGGGTAATTTACAAAGAGAACAGGTTTTAGCTCACGGTTCTATAAACAGAGAAGTATAAGAAGCATGGCGCTGGCATCTGCTCGGCTTTTGGTGAGGGCTTTTCATGCTACTTCATAACATGAAGAAGAAAATCAAAGGGAAAGCAGATGTGTACAAAGAGGGAAAACCAAGGGGCATCTGGTTTCATAACAACCCATTCTCATGGGCACATTCCTGTCAAAACTAATCCCGGCTCAAGAGAGTGAGAACTCACTCACTACTGAGAATGGCACCAAACCATTCATGAAGCATCCGTCCCCATGACCCAACACCTCCCATTAGGCCTCAACTCCCAACACCAACAAACTGGGAATCAAATGTCTTCTTCTTTTTTTTTTTTTTTTTTTTTTTTTGAGATGGAGTCTTGCTCTGTCGCCCAGGCTGGAGTGCAGTGGCGCAATCTTGGCTCACTGCAACCTCCGCCTCTAGGTTCAAGCGATTCTCCTGCTTCAGCCTCCCGAGTAGCTGGGATTACAGGTGCCCACCACCTCGCCCAGCTAATTTTTGTATTTTTAGTAGAGGCGGGATTTCATCATGTTGGCCAGGCTGGTCTCGAACTCCTGACCTCAGGTAATCTGCTTGCCTTGGCCTCCCAAAGTGCTGGGATTATAGGCATGAGCCACCGCACCCGGCCTGGGAATTAAATTTCAGCATGAGCTTTGGTGGTGGCAAACAAACATATCCAAATTATAGCACGGGGCAAAGGCAAGTAAGACACTATTACTGCTTTTAAGGAGTTTATCATCTATTATGGGGGATATACAAGGTAGATTAAAGTAATAACTAAGAAGCCTTTGGAGTTCAATAAGGAAGAGATTATATTTACTTGGGAGGGATCAAGGAGGAGAAAAAAGCTGAATTTTTCCTTTCCCTAGTCTATCTTCCTAAAAGTATCCTAAATTTTCTTATGATTTCTTCCAGAAAAAATAAATAAAATTATGCATATATGTATCTTTTGCCCTTTAAAAAAAAAAATGCAAAAGGAATCTTTCGTGTGTGTGTGTGTTTATATGTGGTTTCTTTCTGGTAAAATCCTTGATCTTCTCTCCTTTAAAATGTGTTCCCCAGACTTGAGCCATCAATATATTATCTTCACAAGCTGCCATATTTGTGTACCATTAAATTATTTATTCAGTATTTGTATTTAAACGACATGTGTCTAGTAAAACTCTTAGAATACCACTCATTCCCTCTAAATTCACTCAAGTGCTACCTAAAACCATTTGGAATACCATTTGCAGTATGTGTGCAACACATTTGCTTCATATTATTTTAGACTTTTCCCTTATATCTTTATTTTACTTAATTCTGTACTGTAGAATAAGAATATATTTTAAAAGACAACAAAAATCTACTGTAGGCTTACAACTCAGAGAAACTATTTTGTCATATTTTAGTCTTTTTTTTTTTTTTTTACTATGGATGTATTTACATGTATAGCCTACTTAAAGAGTTAGAGATAATAAATATATAATTTATATAGTGCTTTTTGCACTTAAAAATCTTTCTAAACTTTTAAGGAAGAGTAGATAATTTATTAAGCAGGTAATTCTTCTATTGTTAGAGATACAGTATATTTCCAATTTTTATAGCATATGTAACATTGTTGTGAATGAACTTGTTCATGCATGAAATTCTCATGAATTTTAAATTATATACATGGACTTGATTGCATGAGTTAATTACTGCATCTAAAGCTAAGAGTGTTGTTAAGGCTTTTTTTTTTTTCTTTTTTTTTTCTTTTTGGAAGCTGGAGTGCAGTGGTGTGATCTTGGCTCACTGCAACCTCTGCCTCCCGGGTTCAAGAGATTCTCCTGCCTCAGCCTCCTGAGAAGCTAGGACTACAAGCACACGCCACCATGCCTGGCTAATATTTTTTCTTTTTTTTTTTTTTTATCGTATTTTTAGTAGAGACGGAGTTTCACCATGTTGGCCAGGCTGGTCTCGAACTTCTGACCTCATAGGATGTGCCTGCCTCGGCCTCCCAAAGTGCTGGGATTACAGGTGCGAGCCACCGCGCCTGGCCTGCTGTTGAGGCTTTTGATGCTCGAATTTGTTTTCGGTGCTTGCTGGTTGAATGATTAAAGCTCTCTGCTAAGTTAGCTCTCTGAGGAAAGACTGTTGGGGGAGGGGAAGGAGATAGGTACAGGCAGTGAGGGAGCTTAACGTAACAAGAAAAGGATGAAGATACTATTATTTACCTGAAGTCTGGTTTTAGATAAAATACTAGTTTAAGGTGGCCATTTCTCTATCTCTTTCAATATATAACTTTAATAAAAAGCTAACAAACTTTTTCTGGACAGGGCCAGATAGTAAAGTTAGCCACACAGTCTTTGTTGCAACTACCCAGCTCTACCATTATAGCACCAGAGCATCCATAGACATTATGTACATTGAACATGTATGTGATGCAATACAACTTTAGAATTCTTGGATCTATGTCTATGAGGGATGTCGGTTTGTAGTTTTCTTGTATTGTTCTTGTCTGGTTTTGGTATTATGGTAATGGTGTCCTCATAGAATCACTTGGAGAGTATATAGACTTGGTATTTATTGGTATTTATATAGTGGAATTCTCCAATGAAGTCATGTGGGCCTGGAGTATTTTGGTGAGAAGGTTTTTAAACTATAAATTTATTTTATAGATACAGGGCTATTCAGATGACCTATTTCTTTCTGAGTCAGCATTGGCAGTGTGTGTCTTTCAGATAATTTAATTTCGTTGAAGCCGCAATCTGTGGATTTTTTTTTGTTTGTTTGTTTTTGAGACGTAGTCTCCCTCTGTCACCCAGACTGGAGTGCAGTGGCATGATGTCTGCTCACTGCAATCTCCACCTCCCAGTCTCAGGTGAACCTCCCACCTCAGCCTCCCAAGTAGCTGGGACTACAGGCATGGCATGCACCACCATGGCCAGGCTAATTCTTTGTATTTTTAGTAGAGAGGGAGTTTCACCATGTTGATCTGGCTGGTCTTGAACTCCTGACCTCAAGTGATCCACCCACCTCGGCCTCCCAAAATGCTGGGATTACAAGCATGAGCCACTGCACCCAGCTCATTTATTAATTTCATCCGTTTTAAAATTTATTGGCATAAAGTTGTTCATATATTTTCTTACTTTTGATAGCTATCCAACCTCCTGTGATGATCCCCCCAACCCCTCGTTTCTGGTATTAGTAGGTTGTGGCTTCTCTCTTTTTTTGCTGATATTCTGGCTAGAGATCTGTTTTTGGTTCCATTGATTTTCTCCATTATTTTACTGCTTTTTATTTCATTGATTTCTCCTCTGATCTTTATTGCTTCCTTTTTTCTGCTTTTTATTTTATGTGCTTTTCTTTTTCTAGTTTCTTATGGTGGAAACTGAGATCGTTGACTTGAGACTTTTCTTATTTTTTCTAATATAGTCATTAGTGGGGTGCATTTTCCTCTAAGTGTTGTTTTAGATGCATTCCACAAATGTTGATATATTGTGCTTTCATTTTCATTTAGTTGAAAATACTTTCTAATACTCTTTTTGATATCATGTTTCAGCCATGGATATCAGATGTATATTATTTAGTTTTCAAAACATATGGGGGATTTTCCAGATGTCTTCCTATTGATTTCTAATTTAATACCACTATGGGTAAAGAACATATTTTGCATTATTCTAGTCCTTCTGAAACTTCTTTTATGTCCCAGAATATGATCTATCTTGATAAATGTTCGATGTGCACTTGCAAAGAATGTGTATTTTGCTCTAATGGGTAAAGTGTTCTATAAATGTCACTTAGGCCAAGTTGGTTGGTAGTCTTGTCCAAGTTTTCTACACCCTTACTGATATTCTGTTTACTTACTTGTTCTATCAGTTATCATGATGGAATATTGAAATTTCTGACCATAATTGTGGATTTGTCTATTTCTCCTTGCAATTCTATTGGTTTTTACTTTATGTACTCTAAGCTCTGTTATTAAATGCATAAAACTTCAGAATTACAGTTGAGCATCCCTAATAAAAAAATCTGAAATCCAAAATGCTCCAAATCCAAAACATTTTCCGTGTTGACATGACTGGAAAGTTACACACCTGACATCGTGTGATGGGTCACGGTCAAAACACAAGCACACAACACATAGTTTATTCATCATCCATAAGGGAAAGTAGACGCAGTCCCCTTTCTGCAGTCCCATGCAAGGAGATCCATGAAAGTTAATCAAATGGTTCAGTGTATACAAACTTTGTTTCAGGTAGAAAATTATTTAAAATATACTATAAAATTACCCTCAGGCTATATGTATTAGGTAGATTTGAAACAAATGAATTTTGTGTTTAGACTTGGGACTCTTTCCAAGATATTTCATTATGCATATATGTATTTATTCCTCAATCCAAAAAATTAAAAATCTGAAACACTTCGAGTCCCAAGCATTTTGAATAAGGGATACAGTGAACTCCTTTATTATTACAAATTGACCCTTTTTATCATTGGTAACATATGTTTTACTCTGAAATCTACTTTGTCTGTTGTGAATACATCTATGTCAGCTTTCTCTTCATTATTGTTAGCATGACATATATTTTTTTATCCATTTGCTTTTAACCTATTTGTGTCTTTACAAGTACATTTGTTATAGGCAAATTGTTGGTTTTTTATCCAATCTGATAATCTCTGTTTTTAAATTGAGGTATTTCGATCATTTACATTTACTGTGATTACTAATATGTTCAGATTTAAAGCTACCAACTTGCTGTTGTTTTCTGTTTAGTCCATCTTTCTTTCGTTCCCCTTTCCCCTCTTTGTTGCCTTCTTATGTATGTATGTATGTATGTATTCGAGATGGAGTTTTGCTTTTGTTGCTCAGGCTGGACTGCCATGGCACAATCTCGGCTCACTGCAACCTTCGCCTTCCGGGTTCAAGCAAGTCTCCTGCCTCGCCTCCCGAGTAGCTGGGATTACAGGTGCCCACAGGTGCCTGGCTAAATTTTGTAGTTTTAGTAGAAACAGGGTTTCACCATGTTGGCCAGGCTGGTCTTGAACTCCTGACCTCATGATCCACCTGCCTTGGCCTCCCAAAGTGCTGGGATTACAGGCATTAGCCACTGTGCCTGGCCTGTTGCCTTCTTTTAAATTAATTGATGTTTTATTATTCCAATTTATTTTCTTTGTTGGCTTATTCACTATAAATTTTTTGTTTGTTTTTTAGTAGTTACTTTACAACTTGTAATGTACATCTTCAACTTATCACAGTCTTTCTATCTTTAATTAATTAATTAATTAATTAATTTTTTATTATGCTTTAAGATCTAGGGTACATGTGCACAATGTGCAGGTTTGTTACATATGTATACATGTGCCATGTTGGTGTGCTGCACCCATTAACTCATCATTTACATTAGGTATATCTCCCAATGCTATCTCTCCCCTCTCCCCCGACCCCACGACAGGCCCCGGTGTGTGATGTTTCCTTCCTGTGTCCAAGTGTTCTCATTGTTCAATTGCCACCTATGAGTGAGAACATGCAGTGTTTGGTTTTCTGTTCTCGCGATTGTTTGCTGAGAATGATGGTTTCCAGCTGCATCCATGTCCCTACAAAGGACATGAACTCATCCTTTTTGATGGCTGCATAGTATTCCATGGTGTATATGTGCCACATTTTCTTAATCCAGTCTGTCACTGATGGACATTTGGGTTGATTCCAAGTCTTTGCTATTGTGAATAGTGCTGCAGTAAACATACGTGTGCATGTGTCTTTATAGCAGCATGACTTATAATCCTTTGGGTATATACCCAGTAGTGGGATGGCTGAGTCAAATGGTATTTCTAGTTCTAGATCCTGGAGGAATCGCCATACTGTCTTCCACAATGGTTGAACTAGTTTACAGTCCCACCAACAGTGTAAAAGTGTTCCTATTTCTCCACATCCTCTCCAGCACCTGTTGTTTCCTGACATTTTAATGATCGCCATTCTGAGTGGTGTGAGATGGTATCTCATTGTGGTTTTGATTTGCATTTCTCTGGTGGTGAGTGATGATGAGCATTTTTTCATGTGTCTATTGGCTGCATAAATGTCTTCTTTTGAGAAGTGACCGTTCATATCCTTTGCCCACTTTTTGATGGGGTTGTTTGTTTTATTCTTGTAAATTTGTTTGAGTTCTTTGTAGGTTCCAGATATTAGCCTTTTGTCAGATGAGTAGATTGCAAAAATTTTCTCCCATTCTGTAGGTTGCCTATTCACTCTGATGGTAGTTTCTTTTGCTGTGCAGAAGCTCTTTAGTTTAATTAGATCCCATTTGTCAATTTTGGCTTTTGTTGCCATTGCTTTTGGTGGTTTAGACATGAAGTCCTTACCCATGCCTATGTCCTGAATGGTATTGCCTAGGTTTTCTTCTAGGGTTTTTATGGTTTTAGGTCTAACATTTAAGTCTCTAATCCATCTTGAATTAATTTTTGTATAAGGTGTAAGGAAGGGATCAGTTTCAGCTTTCTACATATGGCTAGCCAGTTTTCCCAGCACCATTTATTAAATAGGGAATCCTTTCTCCATTTCTTGCTTTTGTCAGGTTTGTCAAAGATCAGATGGTTGTAGATGTGTGGTATTATTTCTGAGGACTCTGTTCTGTTCCATTGGTCTATATCTCTGTTTTGGTACCAGTACCATGCTGTTTTGGTTACTGTAGCCTTGTAGTATAGTTTGAAGTCAGGTAGCGTGATGCCTCCAGCTTTGTTCTTTTGGCTTAGGATTGTCTTGGCAATGTGGGCTCCTTTTTGGTTCCATATGAACTTGAAAGTAGTTTTTTCCAGTTCTGTGAAGAAAGTCATTGGTAGCTTAATGGGGATGGCATTGAATCTATAGATTACCTTGGGCAGTATGGCCATTTTCACGATATTGATTCTTCCTATCCATGAGCATGGAATGTTCTTCCATTTGTTTGTGTCCTCTTTTATTTTATTGAGCAGTGGTTTGTAGTTCTCCTTGAAGAGGTCCTTCACATCCCTTGTAAGTTGGATTCCTAGGTTTTGTTTTTGTTTTTGTTTTTGTTTTTGAGTCAGAGTCTTGCTCTGTAGCCCAGGCTGGAGTGCAGTGGCACGATCTTGGCTCACTGCAAACTCTGCCTCACGCCATTCTCCTGCCTCAGCCTCTCAAGTAGCTGAGACTACAGGCCCCCGCCACCATGCCTGGCTAATTTTTTTTGTATTTTTTTAGTAGAGAGGGAGTTTCACCATGTTAGCCAGGATGATCTCCTGACCTCGCTATCCGCCTGCCTCGGCCTCCCAAAGTGCTGGGATTACAGGCGTGAGCCACTGCGCCTGGCCAGGTATTTTGTTCTCTTTGAAGCAATTGTGAATGGGAGTTCACTCATGATTTGGCTCTCTGTTTGTCTGTTATTGGTGTATAAGAATGCCTGTGATTTTTGCACATTGATTTTGTATCCTGAGACTTTGCTGAAGTTGCTTATCAGCTTAAGGAGATTTTGGGCTGAGACAATGGGGTTTTCTAAATATACAATTATGTCATCTGCAAACAGGGACAATTTGACTTCCTCTTTTCCTAACTGAATACCCTTTATTTCTTTCTCCTGCCTGATTGCCCTAGCCAGAACTTCCAACACTATGTTGAATAGGAGTGGTGAGAGAGGGCATCCCTGTCTTGTGCCAGTTTTCAAACGGAATTTTTCCAGTTTTTGCCCATTCAGTATGATATTGGCTGTGGGTTTGTCATAAATAGCTCTTATTATTTTGAGATACGTTCCATCAATACCAAATTTATTGAGTGTTTTTAGCATGAAGGGCTGTTGAATTTTGTCAAAGGCCTTTTCTGCATCTATTGAGATAATCATGTGGTTTTCGTCTTTGGTTCTGTTTGTATGCTGGATTACGTTTATTGATTTGTGTATGTTGAACCAGCCTTGCATCCCAGGGATGAAGCCCCCTTGATCATGGTGGATAAGCTTTTTGATATGCTGCTGGATTCAGTTTGCCAGTATTTTATTGAGGATTTTTGCATCGATGTCCATCAGGGATATTGGCCTAAAATTCTCTTTTTTTGTTGTGTCTCTGCCAGGCTTTGGTATCAGGATGATGTTGGCCTCATAAAATGAGTTAGGGAGGATTCCCTCTTTTTCTATTGATTGGAATAGTTTCAGAAGGAATGGTACCAGCTCCTCCTTGTACCTCTGGTAGAATTCAGCTGTGAATCCATGTGGTCCTGGACTTTTTTTGGTTAGTAGGCTATTGATTACTGCCTCCGTTTCAGAGCCTGCTATTGGTCTATTCAGAGATTCAACTTCTTGTTGTTCTTTGTGTTTTAGTAGTTACTTTAGAACTTACAATGTACTTCTTCAACTTATCACAGTCTATCTATCTTTAATTTATAATACTTTTTTTTTTTTTTTTTTTTGAGACGGAGTCTCGCTCTGTCGCCCATGCTCGAGTGCAGTGGCCAGATCTCGGCTCACTGCAAGCTCCGCCTCCCGGGTTCAGGCCATTCTCCTGCCTCAGCCTCCCGAGCAGCTGGGACTACAGGCGCCCACCACCACGCCCGGCTAGTTTTTTGTATTTTTTAATAGAGACGGGGTTTCACCGTGTTAGCCTGGATGGTCTCAATCTCCTGACCTCGTGATCCACCCGTCTCGGCCTCCCAAAGTGCTGGGATTACAGGCTTGAGCCACCGCGCCCGGCCTAATTTATAATACTTAATGTATCGTGTAAGATTTTTTTTTTTTTTTTTTTTTTTTTTAGGCGGAGTTTTGCTCTGTCATCCAGGCTGGAGTGCAATGGCGCAATCTCGGCTCACTGCAACCTCTGTCTCCTGGGTTCAAGTGATTCTCCTGCCTCAGCCTCCCAAGTAGCTGGGATTACAGGCATGCGCAACCACACCGGCTAATTTTTGTATTTTTAGTAGAGTCGGGATTTCAGCATGTTGGTCAGGCTGGTCTTGGACTCCTGACCTTGTGATTCACCTGCTTTGACCTCCCAAAGTTCTAGGATTACAGGCATCAGTTACCGTGCCCGGCCTAGTGTAAGATTCTTATAATGGTATATTACCATTTCCCTACTTCTGGCCTTTGTGCCACTGTGATCATACATTTTACTTCTATAAATCTTACAATATATTATTGTTATTTTTGCTTTAAATGGTCAAATCTTTTAAGGAGATTTTTAAAATAAGAAAAAGTGTTTTATATTTACCTGCGTTCTTACCATTTCCCATACTCTGCGTTCCTTTGTGTAGATCTATTAAATCTATACATTTCATTTTGTATTTTTCTTCTTCCTTGAGGACTTTCTTTAATAATATATATTTTTTTAATTGAGATGAAGCGTCACTCTGTCACCCAGGCTGGAGTGTAGTGGTATATTGGTATATTTGCTTAGCACAATATTTTCAAGATTCATCTGTGTTGTAGCATGTATAAGTACATTTGTTTTTATGGCTAAGTGATCTTTAATTGTATGGCTTTGCCACATTTTATTTATCAATTCATCAGTTGTTAGACATTGGCCTCTTTTTACATTTTGGCAAAAGTAATGCTGCTATGATCATTTGTGTACAAGCTTTTGTGTGAATTTATGTTTCATTCCTCTTGAATGTATAGCAGGAGTTGAATTGCTGTTTCACATGATAACCCTATATTTAACTCTTTGATGAACTGCTAGACTGTTTTCCAAAGTGACTGTGTCATTTTATAATCCCACCAGTAATGAATGAGAGTTCCAATATCTCCACATCCTTACCAACACTTGTTATTATCTTTTTGATACAGCCGTCCTCCTATGTGTGAAGCAGTACTCATTGTGGTTTTGATTTGCATTTCCTTAATGATTTTTGATGTTGAACATTTTTTCATTTGTTTACTGGCATTTGAATACCTTCTTTGGAGAAATGTTCATCCAAATCCTTTGTCCATTTTTGAGGCTTGCTTTTAATTTAAAAAAAACAAAAAACAAAAACAAAAAAAAAACGGGACTGGTGGCTGGGTGTGGTGGCTCATGCCTGTAATTCCACCACTTTTGGGAGGCCCAGGTGGGTGGATCACTTGAGGTCAGGAGTTTGAGACCAGCCTGGCCAACATGGTGAAACCCCATCTCTACTAAAAATACAAACAATTAGCTGGGTATGGTGGTGAGCACTTGTGGTCTCGGCTACTTAGGAGGCTAAGGCGGGAAGATCACTTGAACCTGGGAGGTCGAGGCCATGATTGCCTTGCTGCACTCCAGCCTGGGTGATAGAGTGAGACCCTGTCTCAAAAAAAAAGTTACTGGAGATATCTTTATTCTAGGGATAAACCCAGTCCCTATTATTCTATTATGCCTGGAAGTGGAAGTCTCTTGTAAGCATTTTAATTTACCAAAGTATTTACTTTAAAAATACTATCATTTGTATTTCATGACCCAAGGATTTCTGCTGTAATACTAAGTGAAAAATTTGAACATAAAACTGTATATATACTGTGATCCTACTTTTATTTTAAAATGTTTATTCCTTAAGCATACCAAGATATTTCCCATCTCAAGGCCTTTTTCACATTTTCTCCTCTGCCTAGAATGCTTTCCCCATTTTTAAGTCACTAAGATGTTTTAATCCTTTAAGTCTCAGCCTAGGTCTCAGCTTTTCACAGAGACCCTCCGTGACTATTCTCTTCAGCACAACTTTCAACATTCTCACAAACCTACCCAGGAAGCCTCTATCTCTGCTGAATAGTTGATGCCTTCACAGTATTCACCACAACTATTTACAGTTATGTGTTGCTTTAATGACAGGGATATGTTCTAAGAAATGCATTGTAGGAGATTTAGTTGTTGTACAAACATCATAAAGTGCACTCACACAAACCTAGAGGGTATAGCCTACTACTCACCTGAGCTATGTGGTGTAGCCTGGTGCTCTTGGGCTACAAAGCTGTGCAGCATGTTACAGAATACCATAGGCAATTATAACACAATGGTAAGTATTTGTGTATCTAAACATATCTATACATAGAAAAGGCACAGAAAACTATGGTATAAAAGATAAGAAATGGTACACCTGAATAGGACATTCACTAAGAATGGAGCTTGCAGGACTGGAAGTTGTTCTGGGTGGGTCAACGAGTATGTGGTGAGTGAACGTGAAGGTCCAGGACATGACTGCATGCTACTGTAGACTTTATAAACACTGTACACTGAAGTTATACTGTTTATGAAAAAATTTTGTCTTTAATAATATATTCACTTTAGCTCACAATAAGCTTTTTAAAAAAATTTTTATTAGTTAATTAATTAATTAATTAATTTCTGAGACAGGCTCTTGCTCTGTCACCAAGGCTGGAGTGCAGTGGCGCAATCTTGGCTCACTGCAACCTCGTCCTCCCGGGTTCAAGTGATTCTCCTGCCTCAGCCCGTCAAGTAGCTGGGACTATAGGCATGCGCCACCACACCCGGTTAACTTTTGTGTTTTTAGTAGAGTCAGGGTTTCCTCATGTTGGCCAGGCTGGTCTGGAACTCCTGAGCTCAGGTGATCCCCCGCCTCAGCCTCCCAAAGTGCTGGGATTACAGGTGTGAGCTACTGTGCCTGGCCTTTATAAGCTTTTTAACTTAAAAAAACAAAAAACAAAAAAAACCTTTTTGACTCTTTTATAATAACACTTAGCTTAAAACACAAACACATTATACAGCTATCCAGAAATATTTTTTCTTTATATCCTTATTTTTTTTTTAATCCAATGGACTCTGCTTGATATATATCCTTATAATATAAGCTTTTTTTTCTATTTTAAAATATTTTAAACTTTAAAACTTTTTTTTTTTTTTTCAGAGAAGGTCTTGCTCTGTTGCCCTTACTGGAGCACAGTCATACTGCTCACTGTAACCTCAGCCTCCTGGGCTCACGCGATCCTCCCACCTCAGCCTCCCAAGTAGCTGGGACTACAGCTGTGCGCCACCACACCTGGTTAATTGCTTTGGATTGTTTTGGTAGAGACGGGGCTTTGCCACATTGCCCAGGCTGGTCTCAAACTCCTGGGCTGAAGCAATCCACCCACCTGGGCATGGTGGCTAGCACCAGTAATCCCAATGCTTTGGGAGGCCAAAATGGGAGGATAATTTGAGGCCAAGAGTTCAAGACCAACCTGGGCAACATAGTAAGACCCCCATCTCTAAAAAAATAAAAAAAATTATCTGGGCATAGTGGCACATGCCTGTAGTCCTAGCTACTCAGGAGGCTGAGACAGGAAGATTGCTTAAGCCCAGGAGTTTGAGGCTGCAGTGAGCTATGATCACACTGCTCTCCAACCTGGGTGACAGAAAAGGAAGGTACAAACAAACATTAGCCTAGGCCTACAGAGGGTCAGGATCATTCATATCACTATCGTCTACCTCCACATCTTGTCTCACTGGAAGGTCTTTACGAGCAAAACATGCATGGAGCTGTCATCTCCTATGACAAAATGCCTTTTTTTTTTTTTTTTTTTTTTTTTTTTTGAGACGGAGTCTCGCTCTGTCGCCCAGGCTGGAGTGCAGTGGCCGGATCTCAGCTCACTGCAAGCTCCGCCTCCCGGGTTTACGCCATTCTCCTGCCTCAGCCTCCCGAGTAGCTGGGACTACAGGCGCCCACCACCTCGCCCGGCTAGTATTTTGTATTTTTTAGTAGAGACGGGGTTTCACCGTGTTAGTCAGGATGGTCTCGATCTCCTGACCTCGTGATCCACCTGTCTCGGCCTCCCAAAGTGCTGGGATTACAGGCTTGAGCCACCGCGCCCGGCCAAAATGCCTTTTTCTGAAATACCTCCTGAAGGACCTGTCTGAGGCTGTTTTTTTTATAAGTAGAAAGAGTACACTCTAAAATAACAATAAAAATACATAAACCCGTAACATATAGTAAATACATAAACCAGTAACATAGTTGTTTATCATCACTCTCAAGTATTATGTACTGTTTAAAACTGGATTTTACAGGGAAGTAAAAAAAAAGTATTATGTACTGTACAGAATTGTATGTGCTGATGGGTTTGTTTACAGCAGCATAACCATAAACATGTGAGTCATACATTGTGCTGTGATGTTATGATGGCTACAACATCACAAAGCAATAGGAATTTTTCAGCTCCAGTACAATTCAGTATAATTGTCGTATAGGTGGTTCATTGTTGACCAAAAGGTCATTACACAGTGCTTGGCTGTATTTTACATTTGGTATTCTCCGCTTGACATAGGGAACAAGCTGCAAGAAAGCAGTGATTATCCTATTCTCCACTGTCTCCTAGTGAGTGCTCCTAACACAGCACCTGGTGCTCAATAAGTATTTTTTGAGTGTATAAATAGAGGGAAAAAAGACTCAAATTATTACAAGATATTACCCATTACTATCTCTGAATGATGGACTACTGTATGCTTTTTGTTTCTCTCTCTTAAACTTTATTTTACAAGTTTTCTATACTGAATATTTGTCCCTTTTACAATGAGAAAAATGCAACATACTCTATATTAAAATAATATTTGAAGCTGGGAGTGGTGACTCACACCTGTAATCCCAGCACTTTGGGAGGCCGAGATGGGCAGATCACCTGAGGTCAGGAGTTCGAGACCAGGCTAGTCAATGTGGCAAAACCCTGTCTATACTAAAAATACAAAAATTAGCTGGGGGTGATGGTGCACACCTATAATTCTAGCTACTTGGGAGGCTGAGGCAGGAGAATTGCTTGAACCCAGGAGGCAGAGGTTGCAGTGAGCCGAGTTCGCACCATTGTACTCCAGCCTGGGTGATGGAATAAGACACTATCTCCAAAAAAAAAAAAAAAAAAAAATTGAGTACCTGCTCCGTTGCCAGCACTGTGAAACTTGGATGTGTGGATGACTCTGGGAGGAGGAGAGGCACACAAGGGCAGCAGCAGTACATTCTGTTAATATGCAGCATCTATAAGGAAGAGATATGCAAATATGAAATTAAAAATTAATATAAAAGTTGATTAATAGAATCATTTGAATAGTGCTTTGTGAATTATAAAATAACATACACTTCTCTTGTTTAGCCTTCATAAAACCATACATTGTTTATTTTCTCCATTTTATAGAACACCTATGTACTTTTAGGTGTTGGCAGCATAAGGCATAAGTATTACAGTCAGTACAGATTTTCCTGGCATTTGTTGGTTGCCATTCCCACCTGAGAGTATGTTGAGTAGCAGATTTGTCTTTGGTGTCTTCTTTTTTTTTTTTTTTTTTTGTATTTCTCACTCACTTCTTGGGCCTCTCCCCTCAGGTCTACTCTCCAAGCACATCTTGCCTTTGTGCCGCTCATTGGCTGCATAATCACCTTCTTCCCAACCACTGTGGCCCCCCCTTGCTTGAGTCTAAGGTCTCCGCAGTGTGCCCCATTGTTCAAAATCACACTTCCTTCTGTATCTCTAATTCCCAAACTGAACTGCCATTTCCTGCAAAAGTCTAATCCCAGGTAAGGGCTGGAGATTTCCTGCCTGTTTAAGCTAGGCCGTGCGTGTGTGTGTGTGTGTGTGTGTGTGTGTGTGTGTGTATAGGTGAGTCAGTGCAATCAGGCAATGGAGTCAGGGCTGGGCAGCCTCCAGCCCACCCAAAAGATGTGTGTGATGGTGTAGACAGGCCTCAAGACTGGGTGGTCACAAGCAAGGGGGATAAAGACTCACATGCAGATTAAGGCTTACAAGTCAGCCTAGATGTAAACGATATTTACAGCTGCAACCAGCAGACAGAGGCTTGGGCAGAGGGATGCAGATCTGTATCTGTGAATGTCCTAAAGAAACAGAGGTCCTTATAATAGAAGCAAAAGTGGGACTGCAATTTGAGTTAACATCAGGTCTGGGGGTAGTCAATGTCACTTCCTTTTCCACTGATGATATATTTTGTTAAGGAAAGATTGAAGGGTACAGTGGATAAGAAGAGCAATGGTGGCTGGGTGTGGTGGCTCATGCCTGTAATCCCAGCACTCTGGGAGGCTGAGACGGGAGCATCACTTGAGCACAGGCATGCAAGGCTAGCCTAGATAATATAGCAAGCCCCCATCACTACAAATATAAAAAGAAAGCCCAGCATGGTGATGCAAACTTGTAGTCCCACCTATCCAGGAGGCTGAGGCAGGAGCATTGCTTGAGCCCAGGAGTTTGAGGCTGCCATGAGCCATGATTGTGCCACTGCACTTCAACCTGGGCAACAGAGCAAGATCCTGCTTCTAAAAATAATAAATAAATAGACAAAAGAAGAACAATATTATTACTTATCCTAAAAAATCATAGTTAACAAGCCCCAGTAATGATTATTCTATGCACATCATCAAGTAGAATGTATTCCTAAACTCAGTTATCTAACAAGTATCAATACAATTCATCCTATAAAATAGAAATGTAAAACTTTTTATTTATATATAGATGCTAAAGGAAGTATTTGGTTTTAAAAGCAAATTTTCTCTTCATCTGTGTATCTTTTGGTCTATTTGGAAAATGTAATTGCCAGGCATGGTGGCTCATGCCTTTAATTCTAGCACTTTGGGAGGCTGAGACAGGAGTATTGCTTGAGCCCAGAAGTTCAAGACCAGCCTGGAGAACATAGTGAAACCCCATCTCTACAAAAGAATTTTTAAAAGTTGCTAGGCATAGAGGCACATGCCTGTGATCCCAGCTACTTGGGAGGCTGAGGTGGGAGGATCACTTGAGCCCAGGAGGTTGAGGCTGCAGTGAGCCGAGTATGACCCTCTCTCAATGAAAAAAAAGAAGATGTCGGCCAGGCACGGTGGCTCTCACCTGTAATCCCAGCACTTTGGGAGGCGGAGGCGGGTGGATCACAAGGTCGGGAGATCGAGACCATCCTGGCTAACACGTTGAAACCCCGTCTCTACTAAAAAAAAAATACAAAAACCTAGATGGGTATAACTATTTCTAAAGTAATTTCTCCTCACGTGGAAAACAGCTCATCAATAATAAACCGTCATACCTGCTCCCCTAGGCCTGGGGATCAATGTTGGAAAATACTATGATAATTTGAAATCATGCTTGTTTCATTTACTTCTTTTCTCTTCTACAACTTGCAGGGCTCAATATTACTACAGCTGTGGAAGAGAGTCTGTAATTTGGGAGATCACTCCTCCTGCGTTGTTTAGACAACCCTCCAAAAGGATCCAGAGGCTGTCACAGCCCAGTGGATTCAAAAGACAGTGTCTACTAAATAGGTAGAGTATCTTGAGAATCTCTGTAAATCCTAATCTAATTTGGCCAGATGTCTCAGTATTTTTTTTCTAGTTTTAGTGTGTGCAATTTCATGAGCTAAAAGTCCACTTGTGTTCCAAAGCATCAGGTAAAAGAATCAAATATTTGCAGCAATTGTAGGTAATGAGAAGATCATCTTCAGTAATTACATTTGGCTCAAATTGTGGTGAAACTAAAATTTATACTCAACCTTACCATTGTTAGCCAGTTGAAAGGAAATATGCAACTAAAACACCACAGGTTTTTGCAGTTTGTGGAATTTGTTCTCCTATATCTCTCTGACTTTGAGGATACTTTTTCTTCCTTTTGCTTTGAAGGCTGAATTTCTTCTAGTCTTTATAAGACCACTAGGTGGTACATTTTCCATGGGAGCTAAGATTGTGATATGGTTGTTGGAAAAACTAATTCAATGTTAGGTTGCATTAGTGGAAGATATACAGTGCACAGTTATGGAGAGCTGATAGTGCTACTGTGTGCTACTTTAGTCAGAACACACTGGGCATGTATGTGCAGTTGTGGATGTTATACCTTAAGAAATGATAATAAACTTGAGACTGTTCAGAAGGTGGGAAATGAGATATTGGGCTTCTGGAAACCATGTTGTGTGAAAAATAGTTAAGAGAAATGACATGTTTAGTTTAAAAAAGAGAATAAGAAAGTGGCGACAGCTGTGTTAAAATATTTAAAGGGTTGGCAACTGGAAGAGGAAGAAGAAGTGAACGTGAAATTACTTTATGTTAATCCTAGAACTAGAAGTAGAACTTTGACAGGGCAGCAGACGTCAGCTTAGTATAGGAAAATCTTTCTGACTAGCTATCAGATAATGGAAACTGTCCAGTAACGGAAGGTGAACAGGCATTCCACCCTAATCCCTGAAAGTTTTCAAGCCACACTGGAATTGTGACTTTACATGGATTTTAGAAAAGCTTCCTGCATTCAGAGAAAGGTTGAACTAGACAGCTTGAGTCTTTTCCGTCATAGAATACTGTTAAAGAAGGCACAATTCTTCCCACAAAGTTTCCTCAATTACTTATTTATCAATTCGTTCAATAAAATCTGCTGCATACCAAATACATAAAATTTGGTAGTTATGTATACACATAAATTTGGTAATGTGTCTATTGTTATAAACAAAGGAATACTTTATTGCCACTTCTTGAGAGACCTCAGTTTGATGTTACATGTAAATAAAATGCCCTTTAGTGTTAAAACATTTTGTATTTTTTTAAGTTTATATTTCCCTGCTTTTCTTTTTTTTTTTTTTTTTTTTTTGTGAGGCGAAGTCTCGCTCTGTCGCCTGGAGTGCAGTGGCCAGATCTCAGCTCACTGCAAGCTCCGCCTCTCGGGTTTACGCCATTCTCCTGCCTCAGCCTCCCGAGTAGCTGGGACTACAGGCGCCCGCCACCTTGCCCGGCTAGTTTTTGTATTTTTAGTAGAGACGGGGTTTCACCGTGTTAGCCAGGATGGTCTCGATCTCCTGACCTCGTGATCCGCCCGTCTCGGCCTCCCAAAGTGCTGGGATTACAGGCTTGAGCCACCGCGCCCGGCCTTCCCTGCTTTTCTAAGTAGACTTTTCTGCTGCTTGAACATACATGTAACCGTTGTTCATTGGCTTAAGCTCTTTATTATGAACATCAACTATTTTATAATACTTTAATATAGAAAACATCTCAGGAGCTGTTTAAGTATAAAGCCAAGATTTTCCTTAGGCTAAATGGTCTGACTTCCGTGCTTTCAAATTATGAGATGTTTGCTTCTCATAGTTATTTCTGTCATTTCTCTTTTTGTCAAGGGAATAGTCTCTAACCAACCACTTTTTAAATCTTCTGTGAATTGGAAACAGATCACCAAGCTTGTTATAATTATGTGAAGGAAAAAAGCAAGTGCTTAGTGAAGACACACAGGGCTGTCCAATAGATGACAGATATGAGCCTGGGCTTTGTGACATATCTTTTAGTTGATTAACTAAAGGAGCTCAACTGCATATTTGAGCAAGTAGAAGAAATAATCAGCAAACTTGAACACAGGTCAATTGAGATTATCAAGTCTGAGAAACAGAAAAGAAAAAGAATGTAGTAAAATGAACACATCTTCCGAGACTGTGTGACACTTTGAAGAGTATCAACGTAGCCGTAATGGAAATCCCATAGCAGAGGAGAGAGATCAAGGGGTGGGAGAAATATTTGAAGAAATAATGGCCCAAAATCTCCTAAATTTGATGAAAAATATTACACATCCATGAAACTCAACACACTCCAAATAGGATAAACTCAAAGAGATTCAGAACTTGACACATCATGATCAAACTGTTGATAGCCAAAGACAAAATCTTGAAAGCAGCAAGAGAAAAACAACTCATTGTATACAAATGATTTGCAATAAAGTTAAAAAGTGATTTCTTATCAGAAACCATGAAGGCCAGAAGGCAGTGGTATGCCATATTTAAAGCACTGAAGGATTGACCAGGTGTGGTGGCTCACACCTGTAATCCCAGTACTTTGGGAGACCAAGGTGGGTGGATCATCTGAAGTCAGGAGTTTGTGACCAGCCTGGCCAACATGGTAAAACCTCATCTTTACAAAAAATACAAAAATTAGCCAGAAGTGGTAGCTCATGCCTGTAATCCCAGCTACTCAGGAGGCTGAGTCACAAGAATAGACTGAAAGTAAAAAAATAGACACAAATAGGCTGAAAGTAAAAAAATGGAAAAAGATATACCGTGCACACCAACCAAAAAAGACCTGGATTGGCCAAACTGATATCAGACAATATAGACTTTACGACAAACATTGTTACTAGAGACAGAGAAAGGTCATTTTATATCATAAAAGAGTTAGTCCATTAAAAAGGGAGGTGGAGGTTGCAGTGAACAGAGATTGCGCCACTACACTCCAGCCTGAGCTAGAGAGTGAGACTCTGTCTCAGAATAAATACATAAATAAAATAAAGCACTGAAGGAAAAAGACTGTAAGCTAATAAAAGAATTTTTTAGCAAAATTATCCTTCATAACTGAAGGGGAAATTACAGCATTCCCAGATAAGCAAATATTGAGAGAATTCATTGCCGGCAGACCTGCTTTATGAGAAATAATAAAGAAAGTCCTTCAGGCTAAAGTGAAAGGACAGTTAGCCTAGGCAGTATAGTGAGATCTCATCTCTACTAAAAATAAAAAATTTAGTGGGGTGTAGAGGTGAATGCCTGTGGTCCCAGCTACTCGGGAGGCTGAGGCAGAAGAAATTGCTTGAGCCTGGGAGGTTGAAGCTGCATTGACTGTGTTACTGCATTCCTGCCTGGGTGACAGAGTGAGACCATGTCTCAAAAAAAACAAAAAAAGACATTTGACAGTAACTCAGATCCAAATAAAGGGCACAAAAAGAGTTAACTTCATAGGTAAATATAGAATGTAGCACATTTTATATAGTACATTATAATTACATTAAAATGAAAATATGTATATATTTTTGTTTGTACCTCTTTTTCTTCAACCTGACATAAAAGACAACTGCCTAAAGCAGTAACTTTTTTTTCTTTTTTTTTTTTTTTGAGACAGAGTCTTGCTCTGTCACCCAGGCTGGAGTGCAGTGGCGCGATCTTGGCTCACTACAAGCTCCCCTCCCGTGTTCACACCGTTCTTTTGCCTCAGCCTCCCAAGTAGCTGGGACTACAGGTGCCTGCCACCACGCCTGGCTAATTTTTTTTTTTTTTTTTTTTTGCATTTTCAGTAGAGATGGGGTTTCACCATGTTAGCCAGAATGGTCTTGATCTCCTGACCTTGTGATTTGCCCGCCTCGGCCTCCCAAGATGTCTGGATTACAGGCGTGAGCCATGGCACCCAGCCAAAAGTAACTTTTATGCATTAAAGGACACTACCAAGAGAGTGAAAAGACAACCCACAAAATAGGAGAAAATTTTTGAAAACTATATATCTGATCAGGGACTAATATTCAAAATATATAAAAATAATCCTGAAAACTGTATGATAAAAGACAACCCAATTTTTTAAATGGGCAAAGGATTTAAATAGACATTTACCCAGAAAAGATATACAAATAGACAAGAAGCATATGAAAAGATGCTGAGCATCATTTGCCTTCCTGGAAATGCAAATTAAAATCACAATGAGATACCACTTCACACTTACAAGAATGTCAAGGATGATGATAAGAAATAATAAATCAACAAAACAATAACATATCGTTGAGGATGTGGAAAAATTGAAACCCTTATACATTTCTGGTGGGAATGTGGAATACTGCAACTGATAAAGAAAACAGTTTTTCAGTGCCTCAAAATGTTAAATATGGAGTTACTATATGAGTCAGCAATTAGACTCCTAGACATGTACTCAAGATAATTAAAAACATACGTTCACACAAAACTGGTACACAAATATTCCTAGCAGCATTATTCATAATAGCCAAAAACTGGCAGCAATTCAAATGTTCATCAATGGATGATGAATAGATAAACAAAATGTGGCAATCATAAAATGGAATATTATTCAGCCATAAAAAAGAAAGTATTGATATATGAATCTTCTAAACATGCTAAGTGAAGGAAGGCAGACACAAAAGGCTACATATTTGTATGAGTCTATTTGTTTGAAATTCCTGGCCTGGTGCAGTGGCTCACACCTGTAATTCCAGCACTTTGGGAGGCTGAGGTGGGCAGATCACTTGAGGTCAGGAGTTCGAGAACAGCCTGGCCAACATGGTGAAACCCCATCTCTACTAAAAAATACAAAAATTAGCCAGGCATGGTGGTGTGTGCCTGTAATCCGAGCTACTTGGGAGGCTGAGGCAGAAGAATCTCTTGAACCCAGGAGGCGGAGGTTGCAGTGAGCCCAGATAGTGCTACTGCACTCCAGCCTGGGTGACGGAACAAGACTCCATCTGAAAAAAAAAAAAGAAATTCCAGAATAGGCCAATCCATAGATCCAAATCCATAGAGACTGAAAGTAGATTATTGGTTCCCAGGATTCTGAAATTAGATAGTGGTGATGGTTGCATATCTTTGTGAATATTTTAGAAACCACTGAATTGTATACTTTAAAAGGGTAAATTTTATGGTATGTTGATTGTATCTCATCAAAAAACAAAACCCAAACTAATAGCCTACCCCTGGAGAGTAATCATGTTTTTATTTGAGAAAATACATTTTCCATATTAGGCTTGTAAGTTTGTCATTTAATTGGTAGGTTTTTGATTAGGGAAAGAAATATGTGGGGAACAGCCTATGAAAATTGGCCAAGTGGCTGGCAATTATGACCAGCACTATCTCAAATCATACTGCAGAGGAGACTGACCATTGCAGAGGGTGACTGGAATTTTTATTTCAGAGATTTAAGAGGAGGAATTGGTATAAAATGAAGTGTTTTTCATAATGCAGGTCACAACTCATTCATAACAGATCATAAAATCAGTTCCAGTTTCTTTCATAATGAAATTAAATTAAAATTTTAAAATTGGAATGCATTGTGTAGGGTATTATTTCATAATAATTTTCGTTTCAGATACACAAACACACATTTGCATGTACTGTATCACAATATAAAATATACTTTTTTTTTTTTTGAGACTGGGGTCTCTCTTTGTCACCCAGGCTGGAGTGCAGCAGTGCAATCTTGGCTCACTGTAGCCTTGACCTCTTGGGCTCAAGTGATCCTCCCGCCTCAGCCTTGCAAGTAGCTGGGACTACAGGTACATGCCACCACACCTGGCTAATTTTTTAATTTTTGTAGAGACAGGATCTCACCGTGTTTGCCTGACTGGTCTCAAACTCTAGGCCTCAAACAATCCTCCCACCTCCACCTCTCAAGGCAGAGGGATTACAAACATGTTGGGATGTCTGTTGGGATTACAGACATGAGCCACTGTGCTGGCAAAAATGTACTTCTTACTGTGGATCAGAGTAAAAAAATTTTAAGAAACACTAATCTGATAGAAAGAGCATGACTGTGGGATAGATGTTGCTAAGATAGAAGCAGTGTATATAATTGATTAGAAGTTGATCGTAGCAATGGAAAATCCAATTGTTGTTTCTCCATCCAATAGCTGTAATATTTCATGTTTCCATTTGCATATAGACCCTTCAGTGATAACTCAGCAAGAGATTCTCTTCGAATCTCTGATCCTTCTCCCCGGATATTACAACTCTCAGTAGCCAAAGGCACAGACCCAAACTATCATCCTTCAAAAAAAGTAAGTGTGCCCATGTGGAAGAAACAGTTTCTGATTGACTTGTAACATGCTACCTACCCTCTTTTTCTAGATATGTTTTCCTTTCTTCCTACTTATTTTTCCCTCTTATCAAATGAACTTTTCTGACTCTTTCCTCCATGCCTAAGGTATCAGTCAGGATTGGGTCAGAGAAGCAGAACCACTATGGGTGATGTAGAATACAGGATTTATTATAGGGATTAGCCCTTCAGCAATTGTGGGAACTGGTGGAGAAGCCTGTGGAAGCCTGTTATGGCAGCTGGGACTTGAGTCTGGTTATACATCTAGAAGCAATGAGCTATAATAGGGGCAAGTCAGCAGTTCCCTGGAATATGTCTATGATAGGGGAAGCCTCTATGGGGTCTTTAGGCAAGGAGGGTCTAACCTCTTCAGATGGAGGAAAGATTGATTCTAATAGCAAGGGAGGCTCAGCAGTATTTTGGTGTTTAAAGTCCCCAGCTTCACTGGAATCTGCCCATATATCCCCATTCCAATGTTCAAGGCCCCACTCTTTTCCAATCATTGCCCTTAACTTTAACATAAAAGACCGTTCAAATTTGGAAATTCAATTTTCACTGTAATTCACCCACTCACAAAATAGATTCTGGGTCTGGTTTTCAGAATGTTCAGCCCTATGCAGTTAGAAGACAAGGCTTTCAAAATTTTAGGGAAGTCATAGAAGCTTTCTGATTCTGTATGTGGACATTACCGTGGAATTTTATTTTTTAATTTTTTTAAGACAAGGTCCCACTCTGTCACCCAGGCTGGAATGCAGTCATGTGATCACAGCTCACTGCAGCTTTGACCTTCCAGGCTCAAGTGATCCTCCTACCCTGGCCTGAAAAGTTGGGACCACAGGTGCATGCCACCACAATCAGCTGATTTTTACATTTTTTGTAGAGACAAAGTTTCCTTATGTTGTTCAGGCTGGTCTTGAACTCCTAGGCTCAAGTGATTCTCCCACCTTGACCTCCCAAAATGCTGGGATTACAGGTGTGAGCCACTGTGCCTGTCCTACAGTTGTATTTTAAAGGCCTGAGATTACCATTTTCTTTTCTCAGGTTCTTCAGTTCACTTAGAAGCAACCAAGCAATCCTACTGTACTTATTTATTTCACTAAAATGTTTGCTTGCAGCAGCTGCTTCATCACCCAAAGCCTTTCTTTCTGTTTTGCCACTGCATGCCATGGACTACAGTGTATTTTTTTTCACCACTAGCAATAGGATCATTAATGCCTTTAAATCTAATCAGTTTGGAAAACAAACTCCAGATAATCTAAAACCAATACAGAGAACCCAGCCTTAAAGTTCTCATCTAGGTGTCTGTTGCTTTATGCCAAACCATCCCCAAACTTAGTGGCATAAAACAACAATGATTTTATTATGCTCAAGGATTTTATGACTGAGAAATTCTGACTGGGCAAGCAGGTATGGCTCTTCTCTGCTCCATGATGTCTAGGGCCTCAGCTGGGAAATCTGTAATGCCTTGGGTGTCTGAAATGGTGGGGGACTGGAATCATCTGGAGGCTCCTTTACACTTGTCTTAGTCAGCTTGGGCTGCTGTAACCTAAAACCATCGTCTAAGTAAATTAAACAAAAGACATTTATTACTAACAGTTCTGGAGCCTGGGAAGTCCAAGATTAAGATACTGGCATATTCTCTTCTTGGTGAGGGCCCACTCCTTGACTTGCAGACAACCACGATTTTGCTGTATACTCACATGACCTCTTCTTTGTAGGTTCTCAGAGAGAAAGAGAGAAAGATCTCTGGTCTCTCTTCCTTTTCTTATAATGACACTAACCCTATTATGGGGGCTCCAGTCTCATGACTTCATCCAAATCTAATTACTACCCAAAGCACCCCACCTCCTAATTCAATCACTGGGGATTTGGGCTTCAACATGTGAATTTCAGAGGGACACAAACAGTCAGTCCACAATAATACCTGTGTGTGGTGCCCAGGCTGGGATAACCTAAAAGCTAGATAGACTCAGTTGAGAATATCTATAGGAGTTCCTTCATATGGTCTCTCCATGTGGCTTAGACCTTGTCATGAGAGCTGTTCTGAGAAGGAATATACTAATATGGAGTATCTCGAGGGTGAATATTTCAAGAGAACAAGTGGAAGCTGCATGGTTTTTATGGCTTGACCTTAGAAGTCACATAACGTTATAGTAGACATGCTCTGTTTATTGATGTAGTTACAAGTCTGGCCAGATTCAAGGGATCAGGAACACAAACCCCACCTCTCAAATGAGAGAAGTGTCAAAGAATTTGTAGGCACTTAAAAAAAACTGCCACACCCAATGATGTAAGCTTTTCCATATACTTTTATATGCAGAAAAGACTGTTTAGAGGTATGCTATAAATAATCAATAGTCTTATTTTTAAATTTTCAAATTTAAAAGTTGATTTTTCTTAGGCTTGGCTTGCAAGTTTTATTATTTTATTTATAATTCCAGCAGTTTGTAACAATTAATTTTAAGAGCCCTAAATATTCTTTTTTACATAGCTGCCCCTAAAATGTTTATTTTATAAATTTACCTTTTACACTTTATTTTCATTCAACTTACTCATTTTACAGTGCATAAAACAATTGTGCTTTATCCATTCTTCCTTGGTCCATTGATTGACTGATTGATTGATTGATTTCTTCATTCAACATTTTTCTTTTTTTGTGATTTTTCCATAAGTTATTGAGGTACAGGTGGTATTTGGTTACATGAGTAAGTTCTTTAGTGGTGATTTGTGAGATTTTGGTGCACCCATCACCCGAGCAGTATACACTGCACCATATTTGTAGTCTTTTATCCATCACCCCCCTCCCACTGTTCCCCCCAAGTCCCCAAAGTCCATTGTATCATTCTTATGCCTTTGTGTCCTCATAGCTTAGCTCCTACGTATCAGTGAGAACATACAATGTTTGGTTTTTCATTCTTGAGTTACTTTACTTAGAATAATAGTCTCCAGTTTCATCCAGGTCACTGCAAATGCTGTCAATTCATTCCTTTTTATGGCTGAGTAGTATTCCATCCTATACATATACCACAGTTTCTTCATCCACTCATTGATTGATGGGCATTTGGGTTGGTTCCATGATTTTTCAATTCTGAATCGTGCTGCTGAAAACGTGCATGTGCAAGTATCTTTTTCAAATAAGGACTTCTTTTCCTCTGGGTAAATACCCAGCAGTGGGATTGCTGGATCAAATGGTAGTTCTACTTTTAGTTCTTTAAGAAATGTCCACACTGTTTTCCACAGTGGCTGTACTGGTTTACATTCCCACCAGCAATGTAGAAGTGTTCCCTGATCACTGCATCCACACCAACATCTGCTGTTTTTTGATTTTTTGATTATGGCCATTTTTTCAGGAGTAAGCTGGTATCGCATTGTAGTTTTGATTTGCATTTCCTTGGTCATTAGCAATGTTGAGCATTTTTTCATATGTTTGTTGGTCATTTGTATATCTTCTTTTGAGAATTATCTGTTCATGTCCTTAACCCACCTTTTAATGGGATTGTTTGTTTAATTCTTACTGATTTGAGTTCGTTGTAGATTCTGGATATTAGTCCTTTGTCAGATGTATAGATTGTGAAGATTTTCTCCCACTCTGTGGGTTGTCTCTTTACTCTGCTGACTGCTCTTTTGCTGTGCAAAAGCTCTTTAGTTTAATTAAGTCCCAGCTATTTATCTTTGTTTTTATTGCATTTGCTTTTGAGTTCTTGGTCATGAAATCCCTGCCTAAGCCAATGTCTAGAAGGGTTTTTCCAGTGTCATCTTCTAGAATTTTTCTTTTTTTTTGAGACGGAGTTTCGCTCTTGTTGCCCAGACTGGAGTGCAATGGTGCGATCTTGGCTCACTGCAACCTCTGCCTTCCAGGTTCAAGCGATTCTCCTTCCTCAGCCTCCCAAGTAACTGGGATTACAGGCATGCACCACCACACCAGGCTAATTTTGTATTTTTAGTAGAGATGGGGTTTCTCCATATGGGTTAGGCTGGTCTCAAACTCCCAACCTCAGGTGATCCGCCCATGTCAGCATCCCAAAGTGCTAGGATTACAGGGGTGAGCCACCGTGTCTGGCCATCTTCTAGAAATTTTATAGTTTCAGGTCTTAGGTTTAAGTCCTTAATCCATCTTGAGTTGATTTTTGTATAAGGTGAGAGATGAGGACCCAGTTTCATTCTCCTACTTTTGGCTAGCCAATTATCCCAGTACCATTTGTTGAATAGGGTGTCCTTTCCCCACTTTATGCTTTTGTTTGCTTTGTCAAAGATCAGTTGGCTGCAAGTATTTGGGCTTATTTCTGGGTTCTCTACTCTTTTCCATTGGTCTATGTGCCTATTTTTTTTTTTTCTTTTTTTTCTTTTTTTGAAACGGAGTCTTGCTCTGTCGCCCAGGCTGGAGTGCAGTGGCACAATCTCAGCTCACTACAATCTCTGCCTCCCAGGTTCAAGTGATTCTCCTGCTTCAGCCTCCCGAGTAGTTGGGATTACAGGCACCCACCACCACACCTGGCTAATTTTTGTATTTTTAGTTGAGACAGAGTTTCACCGTGTTGGCCAGGCTGGTCTCGAACTCCTGACCTCAAGTGATCCGACCACCTCGGCCTTCCAAAGTGCTGGGATTACAGGTGTGAGCCACTGTGCCCGGCCTGTGTGCCTATTTTTATACTAGCACTGTACTGTTTTGGTGACTATGGCCTTATAGTATAGTTTGAAATCAGGTAGTGTGAGGCCTCCAGATTTGTTCTTTTTGCTTAGTCTTGCTTTGGCTATTCAGGCTCTTTTTGGTTCCATATGAATTTTAGAATTGTTTTTTCTAATTTTGTGAAGAATGCTGGTGGTATTTTGATGGGGATTGCATTGAATTTGTAGACTGCTTTTGGCGGTATGGTCGTTTTCACAATATTGATTCTACCCATCCATGAGCATGGGATGTGTTTCCATTTGTTTGTATCATCTATGATTTCTTTCAGTAGTGTTTTGTAGTTTTCCTTGTAGAGGTCTTTTGACTCCTTGGTTAAGTATATTTCTAAGGGTTTGTTGTTGTTGTTGTTGTTGTTGTTTGGGTTTTTTTGTTGTTTTTGTGTGTGTGTGTTTTTATTTTTTATTTTATTTACTTTTGTTTTTTGCAGCCATTGTAAAAGTGGTGGAGTTCGTGATTTGTTTCTCTGGTTGGTCACTGTTGGTGCATAGAAGAGCTACTACTGATTGGTATACATTAATCTTATATCTGGAAACTTTGCCAAATTCTTTTAGTAGTTCTAGGAGCTTTCTGGAGGAGTCTTTAGGGTTTTCAAGGTAAATGATCATGTCGTGCAAACAGTAACAGTTTGACTTCCCCTTTACTGATTTGGATATCCTTTATTTCTTTCTCTTGCCTGATTGCTTTGGCTGGGACTTCCAGGACTATGTTGAAGAGGAGTGGTGAGAGTGGGCCTCCTTGTCTTGTTTCCGTTCTCAGAGAGCTTTCAACTTTTCCCCATTCAGGATTATGTTGGCTGTGGGTTTGTCATAGAGGGCTCTTACTACATTAAGTTATGTCCCTTGTTTGCCGATTTTGCTGAGAGTTTGCTGGATTTTGGAGAGTTTGTCAAATGCTTTTTCTGCATCTATTGAGATGATCATGTGATTTTGTTTTTAATTCTCATTGTGTGATGTATCACATTTATTGACTTGTGTGTGTTAAACCACCTCTTGCATCCCTGGTGTGAAAACTAGATATTAAGTGCAAAATTATGCATGGCTAAAAGGTTCATTCAATGTGCAAGATAAGCAAATAGATTGTAAGGTAATGGAGTATAAAAAGTTCATTCACATAGTTTCAAGTGGTACTTTTTGCAGCTACCATTTAAGAAACTAGCATTTTTCAAGTCATAGTATCAAGGAAGAATATCTATAGTTATTTGAAAAGACTCTTGGGCTCAATCCATCCTCCTTGCCTCAGCCTCCCAAACTGCTGATGTCATAGGCATGATCCACCACACCCAGTCTTATGGTTCTTTCTAAGTTGAAAATTACATTAAGGAAAGGAACTGTATCTTATTATTCCTTGTTGTATCTTACATACTATAATTGACTAAGAAATGTTTGTTTAATAAATTGAATAAGTAAATGATTAAGTCTTTTTAGATCGTAAGCTTTAATTGAAAGCAATGGTTGCCATATATTTCTTTCATTTTCCCAGAGCCTGAGAGGAAAGCTTTATTCATGCTTAAAAATGCTTAAAATGCTTAATTAGTACTTTGTTGTGTTGTACAAAGAGGTAGGATCTTCAGTTTGAATGTTCTCTACCTCTTACTACGTAAACTTAAATGAATTAATGAATCTCATAATACCTTGGTTTCTGTCTTAGAGAATTAGAAATAAAAATGATGCCCGAGATGAGGAATAAATGATTCATTTTGATTTGTGTCCCCACCCAAATCTCATGTATAATTATAATCCCCAGTATTGGAGGAGGGGCCTAGTGGGAGGTAATTGGATCATGAGGGTGGATTTCCCCCTTGCTGTTCTTGTGATAGTGAGTTCTCAGGAGACTTGGTTGTTAAAAGTGTGTTGCACCTTCCCCTTTGCTCTCTCCTGTTCCCACCATGTAAGATGTGTTTCCCCTTTGCCCTTCCACCAGGATTGTAAATTTCCTGAGGCCTCCCCAGCCATGCTACCTGTACATCCTGCAGAACCATGAGCCAACAAGCCCTCTTTTCTTTACAAATTACCCCATCTCAGGTAGGTCTTTATAGCAATACAAGGATAGACTAATACACAAAACATGTGTATTATCATCATCATAATCTTCATCATCAATTAAATAGCACAAGAAGGAATATGACTAATACACAAAACATGTAAAATTTGACTAATACACAAGACTAATACACGAAACATGTGAAACACCATCACTGTTAGTATCACCATCATCATCATCATCAATTAAACAGCACAGGAAGGAATTTTAACCCGCAGTTAAAGCCCCATTTTATTTCCAGTTATTGATTATATTTTCCTTCAAAGTTTTATGGTAAGCTTTGATTTTGAATACAAGTAATTTAAATAGAAGACCATGTAATTTGGACAAATTTCCACAATTCAGATAGTGAAGAATAACTTGGGAGTCTAGTGGGGAGATGTGTGGTTCTGCTTTTCTTCTTATTAGCTTTGGCTTCTTTTTCTTATCTAGTCCAATTAGAAGGGAGACACTTAAATTCACTTTAAGCATGGTGATTTGTGATAATATAAGCCCCAATTCCCAAAGGGCAAAAATAATTAAGAACAAAGCTAAGTCACCCTTTATAGCAGGGATCCCCAATCCCCAGGCTGTGGACCAATACCAGTCCATGGCCTGTTAGGAATCAGGCAGCACAGCAGGAGGTGAGCAGGAGGGTTTACTCATTACTACCTGAGTTCCACCTCCTGTCAGATCAGCAGTGGCATTAGATTCTCATAGGAGCATGAACCCTATTGTTAACTGTGCATGCAAAGGGTCTAGGTTGTGCTCTCCTTATGATAATGTAATGGCTGATTATCCAAGTTGGAACAGTTTTATCCCCAAACCATCCTTTTTCCAACACTGTCCATGGAAAAATTGTCTTCCATGAAACTGGTCCCTCCCTGGTGTCCAAAAGGTTGGGGACCACTGCTTTATAGTATTCTCATTTGGTGGGGCTGGGCCTGGCCTCCTGGCTGAGTTTATCAGTCCACAAATCAGCATTACCATTTATCTCTGAATCAGTATGTAACATTATTTGCTATTGCCTCAATGTCTTTAGTTTAACAGTTAAGTTCTTGAAAAGCCACGTTGGAATCCATGCAACCTAGTTAGAGAAAGATAGAAATTGATCCTTTCAACTGTGACTATAGGTTACTGCAAGATTCTCACCCTTTCTACTGGAGTGTTGAGAAGTCTGGCCCAGAGGTCAAATCATACTTCGTAATCTTGAACTAGATAGTGTTTAGTATTTGATGCTTACAAGTACTGTTTTATTTTTTCCTCTAGATGCAAACCAAGATTTCACTTTCTACCCTGAGTGCGATTGCAACTCCAAGAATTGTAGACCTCGCCCACCCAAGGATCAAGTTAGAGGGTCTGTGCTATGAAAGACGAAGAAGTGAACTGCCCATCCGTCCTGTAAGCCATCACTGCCTTGGTATCCTTCAGCTCCCTTTCTGGCTGCTCCTAGGGTGCTATTTTACCTCTACAGGGCATAGCCCAAAGTCACTGGAAAAGAGAATCTGGGAAGAGTGGTCTGTGGTGGGAAGAGAGACCTAGCTACATGATAGGGAGAAGGGGAACAGAGTAGAGCACCAAGAGCATGGGCTTTGGAGTTCAGTTTTGGAGCTGGGTTCAAATCGCAGCCTCGTCACTCCAAGCTCTATGATGTTGGGACAACCTTCCTGAGCCTTATTCATTCAACAAATATTTGGATGCGTACTGTGAGCAAGGCAGTGATCCCAGTGAATAACTTGGAGCTCTATGCTAATCAGGGGAGACAAACAATAAATTAGTCAATAGATAATGTCAGATCATGCTAAATGCTATGAAGAAAATGACATAGAAAATGAATGACTATGGGGTGGGGTGGTAAGATACTTTGCCTGTGGTAGTCAGTGAAGGTCTCTCTAAGGAAGGAACATTTGAGCTGAAACCTGACTGATAAGGAGTTAACCAAGTGAAGATCTAGAAGAATATTCCAGTAAAGGGAAGATTACATGCCAAAATACTAAACTTGGGATGCACTTGAAGTTGGGTAGAACAAGGTGAGCTAGGGAATTCTAGAGATAGCCATCCTCACTGATACGTCTGCTGTGTTGAGCAGTAACAGGTAAGTCATGGCACTCAGCACAGAGCCTGGAACCTTCGATGGCTTCCCTCCTTCTTCATCCTTGACATTCCCCACCGTCAATTGCAGTGCCAACTTGGTGCCCTATTCCAGTTGGGTTTTCAAAAAATATCTAATGATCCTGTTGCCAGAAGAGGTGGGACCAGTTTCACCCTGTTTCAAGGAAACTGAGGATTTGATATGGAATTCTATTAGGAAAGAAAACCATTCTGGGAATCAGAAACCCTTGGAAGAGTGTCTTAAGTTTACTGAAGTGACTTGTGACTGTCAGGCAAATGTCTTTATTCTCAGTTTTTTGGTATGTAAAAATGGAAGTAAGGCAGATCTTTCTGTAATTGCTAGGATTGCTTGGGTTTGTTTTATTTTTTAAGGTCTTCAGAAAAAAGGAACACCACTGCAGAAAATCATAGTCTTAGAACCTGAAACAAATCTGCACCAGTGCAATGCAGAACACTTCCAAGACTACTGAGAGTGATGTTAGCTGTCCACCCTAATTATTTTGTTGTGTGTGTGTGTGTATTTAGACAATGTTTTGCTCTGTCATCCAGGCTGAAGTGCAGCGGCATGATCATAGCTCACTGCAGCTTCAACGTGCTGGGCTTAAGTGATCCTCCCACCTCAGCCACCTGAGCAGCTGTGACTACAGGCTTGTGCCACCACACCCAAGTTTTTAAAATTTTTTGTAGAGACAGGGGTCTCACTATGTTGCCCAGGCCGGTCTGGAACCCCTGAGCTCAAGTGATCCTTGTGCCTCAACCTCCCAAAGTGCTAGGATTATAGGTGTGAGCCATCATGCCTAGCCCCACTCTAATTCTTTTGAGTGAGCATTTAAAAGAGAATAGTAGATGTCATCCTAGATATTTTACCAATAAAGCAACATAACGGAAAGACAATCTGGTAGATGTGGTTTTCAAAGTAAGACCAAAAGGAGTCAGTCAATATATGTTTATTCAGCACCAACTATGTGCCAGAGCCAATTTTAGCTTTCAGCAAACAAGTAATTCCCCTTGAGCAGCTTATATTCTAATGGGGAGAAATACAGACAAAGTGAAATAACAAAGTGATAAATGAGCTGACGTGGGTGTTGACATGTGCTATGAAGAAGATTAAGTAAGTCCTGCAGAAGAGGGTAATTAGGCTGACTTGTCTTGGCTGGTCAGGGAAGACTTCCTTGAAAAATGTGATATATGAGTCTAGAGACTTCAGTGAGGGAGAGGCAGCCAAGCTAAGGCTGAGGGAAGTTTTTTTTAAGGAGAACTAGCAAGTGCAAAGGTCTGGAGATGGAAGGAGCTGGTCCAGGGGGCTGTGTGGCTGGAATCACAGGGATAAAAGGGAGGAGGGGAGGAAGATGAGGTCAGAGGGCAGATCATGTAGGGCCTTGTAGGTCACAGAAGGAGCCTAAGTGATATGGTCTGGCTCTGTGTCCCCACTCAAACCTCACCTTGAATTGTAATAATCCCACATGTCAAGGGAAGGACCAGGTGGAGATAATTGAATCATTGGGTTGGTTTCCCCCATGCTGTTTTCCTGATAGAGAGTGAGTTCTCATGAGATCTGATGGTTTTATAAGGGGCTTCCCCCTTCACTGGGCTCTCATGCTCTCTTGCCCGCCACCATATAAGATGTGCCTTTGCTCTTCCTTTGCCTTCCGCCATGATGGTAAGGCCTCCTCCCAGCCACTCCCCATTAAACCTCTTTTTCTTAAGAAATTACCCCATTTCAGATATTTCTTCATAGCCGTATGAAAATAGAATACACTAAGTGGGTATATGTATGTATGTGTATATATATATATATTTTTTTTTTGAGACCGGATCTGACTCTCACCCAGGCTGGAGAGCAGTGGTGCTATCACAGCTTATTGTAGCCTCAACCTCGCTGGGCTCAAGTGATCTCCCACCTCAGCCTCCTGAGTAGCTGTGACCACAGACATGCACCACCATGCCCAGCTAATTTTTTTTGCTCACAATTATTATTTTTTCTTATTTTTAAATTTTTTTCATTTTAAGTGCCAGGATACATGTGCGGAATGTGCAGATTTGTTACATAGGTATACATGTGCCATGGTGGTTCACTGCACCTATCGACCTGTCACCTAGGTTTTAAGCCCCACATGCATTAGCTATTTGTCCTAATGCTCTCCCTCCCCTTACACACCTCCTGCCCCTGACAGGCCCTGGTGTATGTTGTCCCCCTCTCTGTGTCCATGTGTTCTCACTGTTCAACTCCTACTTATGAGTGAGAACATGCAGTGTTTGGTTTTCTGTTCCTGTGTTAGTTTGCTGAGGATGATGGCTTCTAGCTCCATCCATATCCTTGCAAAAGATATGATGTCATTCTTTTTTATGGCTTCATAGTATTCCATAGTGTGTATGTACCACATTTTCTTTAGCCAGTCTATCATTGATGAGCATTTGGATTGGTTCCAGGTATTTGCTATTGTGAATAGTGCTGCAGACACTTCTCAAAAGAAGACATTTATGTGGCCAACAAACATATGAAAAAAAACTCAACATCACTGATCATTAGAGAGATGCAAATCAAAACTGCAATCTCACACCAGTCAGAATGGTGATTATTAAAAAGTCAAGAAACAACAGATGCTGGCAAGGCTGTGGAGAAATAGGAATGCTTTTACAGTGTTGGTGGGAATGTAAACCAGCTAATTTTTGTTTTCTTTCTCTTTTTTTTTTTTTCGAGATGGGGTTTTGCCATTTTGCCCAGGCTAGTCTTGAACTCCTGGGCTCAAATGATCTGCTCACCTCAGTCTCCCAAAGTTCTGGGATTGATTATAGGCAGAAGTCATTGTGCTTGGCTGAGCCTAAGTATTATTTTTAGCAAAATGGGAAGCAATAGGATGGGTTTATTTATTTATTTATTTATTTATTTGAGACAGAGTCTCACTCTGTTGCCAGGCTGGAGTGCAGTGGTGCGATCTTGGCTCACTGCAACCTCCGACTCTCTGGTTCAAGCGATTCTCCTGCCTCGGCCTCCTGAGTAGCTGGGATTACAGGCACATGCCACCATGCCCAGCTAATTTTTGAATTTTTAGTACAGACGGGGTTTCACCATGTTGGTCAGGCTGGTCTCGGACTCCTGACCTCATGATCCACCAGCCCTGGCCTCCCAAAGTGCTAGGATTACAGGCATCAGCCAACACACCCGGCCCAGGATGGGTTTAAAGCCTGGTAGTGACATGATCTGATTTGGGCTTTAGAAAGTACTTAGCTCATGAAGTTGTTGTGATGATTAAGTGGGAATGATTTAGGTAAAGCTTACAACACTGTCTGGCTCACAGAACACACTCATTACATGTTCATTCTCTCCCTTAGTAACTGTCATGGAAGGCCCCATTGTATAGGAGCAAGGATGGAAGCAGAGAGACCAGTTAGGAGTCTGTTGCAGTAATCTAGAAGAGAAATGATTATGACTTAAGTAGGGATACAGCTGTAGACATAGAAAAATGTAAAATTTGGGATATATGTTTGTGTCTCTTTGTTTCCACTATAGGTAACTCCTGCTGCCATGCTAGCTAAACCTAGCCCCCGAACAATAGCTCTAGCGAAGTCCAAGTCTGTTCATCAAGATTACCTACCTGACCGCGATGCCCACTGGCCAGTATCTTACGCTGCTACTCATTCCAAAGCATCACCCAGGATTCAGGAGCTAGCTAATCCAAATAAGAGGTATGTCAATTTCAGGCTAAAGTGGGACAGGAAAGGCTGGGGTTCTGGTGAGAGGGAGAAAGTTGACCTAATAAGGCAAATGGAAAGAGTTGTAGAAATACAAAAAAAATTTCAAAAACATCTTACTTAACACATTACATTTATTATTGACACATCTATGGTCTTCTTACCCTAAACATAGGCTACAGTTAAAAGGTTAGTGGACTAGGTATTGCAACTTAGATCTAGGATGGGGCAGGTGGATCACACCTGTAATCCCTGGGGAACATAGTGAGACCCCCGTCTCTACCAAAAAATTCTTTAAAAAATTGTCCAGGCATAGTGGCTCATACCTGTAATCCTAACACTTTGGGAGGCAGAGGTGGGAAGATCGCTTGAGCCCAGGAGTTTGACACCAGCCTAGGCAACAAAGTGAGACCCCATCTCTTCAAAAAATACAAAAAATTAGCCAGGTGTGGTGGCATGTGCTTGTAGTTCTAGCAACTTGGGAGGCTGAGGCAGGAAGTCATTGCTTGAACCCAGGAGTTTGAAGTTACAGTGAGCTATGATCTATAACACCGCACTCCAGCCCAGGCAACAGAGTAAGACCCTGGCTCTAAGAAAGAGAAAGGAAAAAAGAAAAAGAAATTTAAGATCTAGGAGACAGTCTGATAAGTATGTGTATGGAATTATTTATCTAACATATATTATTAAGTGAAACAAGTTCTAGAGCACAGCATGTAATATGTTGCAATTTGTGTAAGAAAAGACACGGGCCATATATTTGTTTGCATATGCCTAGAGTATCTCAGAGGGTATACAAGAAGCTAGTAACAATGGTTGCCTTTGGGGTCCTAGGGAACTGGGATAGGAGGAAGACTTATTTTTCAGTAAATAGGCTTTTGTATTTTTCCAGTGTTTTGCATCATGTACTTGTATGGCCTAATTCAAATATATAAGAATATATAGTTAACAAAGAAAACATTGCCTCTCATTTCTGTTTATTTTTTGGAGGACTTTTTAACTTGCCTGAGCCTCAATTAATTTTGTTACCTTGACAGATAACATCTGATCCCTCTTTTAAAGCATCATTAGTAAAACCCAGGAGAGGCAGAAAAAGTTGTGGAAGTCTTGAGCTCAGGGAAAAGGAAATATGCTAGTCATATATAATGACATTTTTAAAATGCTATAATGTGTTTATCCTTTAAAAAAATAAATTTGCCATCAGATGAAATGAAGCTCATTCTCTGTTCATTGAAGAGAAGAGGCTGGGTGCATTGGCTCACACCTGTAATCCCAGCACTTTGGGAGGCCAAAGCAGGCAGATCACTTGAGTACAGGAGTTTGAGACCAGACTGGGCAACATGGTGAAACCCCGTCTCTACTAAAAATACAAAAAAAATTAGCTGGGAGTGGTGGTGCACGTCTGTAGTCCCAGCTACTCGGGAGGCCGAGGTAGAAAAATCACTTGAGTCCGGGAGGAGGAGGTTGCAGTGAGCAGAGATCGCACCACTGCACTCTAGCCTGGGTGACAGAGTGAGACCCTGTCTCAAAAAAAAATACAATACAAAAAAATAAAAAATAAAGAAAAGAGAAGAATATGATCAAGTGCATTATCAAAGTTTTATCCTGGTGACAAAATTATTATTTTGTGGTAAGGTGCTGAGAGGGCCAACTTCAAAAATTTTATTTTCTTAAGTCTACCAGAGAACGATCTGGCTTGTTTTAACATTACCAAATTATGTTATGGTAAATGATACATAGGGGATACAAACTCAGGCTTGTTTGATTCCAAAACTCAAGTTCAAGACTGAGCAACTTCCTGAATTTACTTTCTGGGGAAAGAGAAAAGGTTTTGGAATCTGAGAAACATGCAAATCTGGAGTTGTCCATAGATCATTCATTTAACTTCTCTGAGTCTTGATTTCCTCATCTGTGTAGTGGAGGTCATGAAAATAAAATGGGATAATATCATAGTACATAACATACAGTGGATGCTTGAGAAACATTAGTTGCCTTCTCTGTTCATCTTATTTCAGGTTGATTTCTTTTTCCCCTATTTCAGGGCTCCTGTGCATATTGTGTATTATGATCCAGATGTCTTTAAAACCAAGCCAGCTGCTTTGAAAGCACGGTGTTCTCAAAGGATCCGGGAGTTGTCACAACCTATTACACGTTAAATACAGAAAGCCACAACAGTCAGACCCTGGTTATGTATCTAGAACACGTATTAGATGACTTAGTTCCCTGCTGTGGTACCGTCAGTTTACATTCACCCTCCTTGCTTCCCCTCCCACAAAATGAGACCTTTAGGGAAAACCACCATGATCGTTAAATAGCAATTGTTGCTGTTACCTGTCACTGAATCTTTAGCAGATTTGAGGACTCCAGCATGCAATAAATGAGAAAATGAGAGACTGCCTTATTATCCTTACTGTTGCCTCACAAGCATCTTGGCTGCCTCATTGCTGTAGCTGACCTGAAGAAATACTCTTCCTTATATTTGTGGGTTTTGCTTTTCCTTTCCCAGTGAGTTCCATGTTCCCCAGTAGCTGATCCTGCCGCAATCCCTTCTCCAGTAAGTCCTGAGAAATGAAATCATTGTTTGTGTCATTTCAGCATCCCCCTTATTACTCAGAAAAAACGCTGAAAAAGTGAAGTTCTTTTGGAAAAATTGAAATACTTTTTATAATCTATAAATACAATTTATAATTGAAATTTAGGGAACAGGTTACCTTAAATGATGATGTCACCAATCTCTGTTCCTTTATTCGTGCCAGAGTCACGTACCATAAATGAGAGAAAAAGCAAGATGTTTGGTAAGCATTAAAACTCTCTGTAAAATTGCACCTGCCCAGAGTTTTATTCTCTCCATAGATCAGTATTTTACAAATTAAACTAACTTTTATGGGGCATATCTAGATTTGCATGAAAATGAACTTACTTGAAAGCCAATTTTACAGATGAATGAGCTCTACCTTTAAGGTCTTTGTGTTACAGAGGGGTAATACCACATAATAGTTTTGAACTTGAGTTTTGGAATCAGATAGAACCTGAGTTTGTCTCTGTCATGGATTATTTACCAGGTATGTGATCTTAAACAAACTTCCTAGCTCCCTGTGCTGCAGTTTCTTTATGTAGAAAATGGGTTCCTGAATATTCTTGTAAAGATTAGATGATAAAATGTATATAATAAAGTATAAATTTGAAACAAAAATTTTTATTTAGAAATTTAGCTGTGGCTGGGCACAGTGGCTCATGCCTGTAATCCTAGCACTTTGGGAGGCCGAGGCGGGCGGATCACGAGGTCAGGAGTTCAGGACCAGCCTGACCAACATGGTGAAACCTGTCTCTACTAAAAATACAAAAATTAGCCTGGTGTGGTGGTACACACCTGTAATCCCAGCTACTCAGGAGGCTGAGACAGGAGAATTGCTTGAACCCAGGAGGCAGAGGTTGCAGTGAGCCGAGATTGCACCACTGCACTCCAGCCTGGGTGAAACAGCGAGACTCCATCTCAAAAAAAGACAAGACAAGAAAATAAATTTAGCTGTGTTTCACATGTTTAAAGCAGCACAATTCACAATTGCAAAAATATGGAACCAACCTAAATGCCCATCAACCAACAAGTGGATAAAGAGAATGTGGTATGTATACACCATGGAATACTACTCAGCCATAAAACAAAACAATGGCATTTGCAGCAAGTTGGATGGAGTTGGAGGCCATTATTCTAAGTGAAGTAACTCAGGAATGGAAAAACCAAACATTGTATGTTCTCACTTAATAAGTGAGAGCTAAGCTATGAGAATGCAAAGGTATAAAAATGATACAATGGACTTTGGGACTCAGGGAAGGCTGGTAGGGGGGTAAGGAATAAAAGATTACATAAAGGGTACAGTGTACACTGCTCAGGTGATAAGTGCACCAAAATCTCAGAAATCACCACTATATAACTTATCTATGTAACCAAAAACCACCTGTACCCCCAAAACTATTGAAATTAAAAATAAGAAATTTACCTGTGTTAGCCTTCTAAGGGCACAGTGGCATAATTCATATCAGTGGGGAAAATATGCCTTGATTCTTACATTAAATAAATTCTGTTGAGTGTCTTTGCTTTACCAGGCCCTGTGCTAGGCACTGGAGACAACATAGTGAACCAAACAGATACAGGTTCTGCTCTCACGGACTCTCTAGCTTATTGGGAGAGATGATTTCATTAGAATATTCACCAATAAATGTAAAATTACAACACTAGCAAGTGCTATGAAATAGTGTTATGAAATAACAAAATAGAGAACTTTGATCCCACAGGAAGGTGAGAGAAAGCTTCTCTAATGAAGGAACAACTGGGTTGGATGCTGAAAATTGAGTAGGACTAACTAACCAAAGAGGATACAGGAAGGCATTCCAGGTAGTGGGAACACATGTTAAGTGGACATTTGTTGATTTTTGGATCACTCTGAATTCATTCTTCCTCCATCTAATAAGAACTGCCCATTTTCTCTTGGAGAATTACTTTCTCCTCATTGTTTAAAGCTTTATGGGGATTTTTATTCGAGGTTTCCTAGCCAAGGTATGGACATGTAACCTAAGTCAGCCACACCCATTGAACTGTCTTCTGGGACTGTGGATCTTAAGCATAGTGAGGTAAGGCTGATGGCGTGGGAGGGTAATTGGAGCTGATATTTCCCATTATAGGTGCCCTGACGAGCCTTTATTTTTCTTCTACTATCTGTGTCCCTGGCGCTGTTCTGACTCCTACCCTGGTGCTTCAGCTATTCCTTTGACACCGGAGCTGCCTTCCAGTAAATCCCCTGAGGCGGATGGAAGGATGCATCAGGGACTGAAAGATTGCCAGTGTGGCCCAAACAGCAAGAAATACGAGGTTGTGAGAAGCAAGAGGAGGCTGAAGGACGAGAACCAGACCAGAGCACGTAGGGCACTGGAGGACGGGTTAAGGATTTTAGTCTTCATCCTAAAACCAAAGAGAAGCTATTGAAGTAATTTAAGCATAGGGATGATGTGATCAGGGTTGGCTTTTGAAGAACTGGTTATGACAAATAAATTGGGAAGGGGCAGTGGAGCTGGGTGGGCCAAGTTAAGTTATTTAGTAGGTCATTTGAAAGGTGAAAATAGTTTGGTGGTACCATGGTGGAGGCGGTAAGAAGTGACAGGCTCAAGAGAGAATTGAGAAGGTAGATTTATGGGATTTGATGATGGGTTTATACATGGGGAGTGGGAGAGGAAAGAATTCAAGGTAACTACTGGATTTCTAGCTTACGAAACAGGATAGAGAGTGCTCTGGTTTGAATGTGTCCTTCCAAAATTCATGTTGAAACTTAATCCTCAGTGCAGTAGTATTAAGAGGTGGGGCTTTCAGGAGGTGATTGGGTCAGGAGGACTCTGCCCTAATACATTGGATTAGTGCCTTGTAAAAGGCTTGAGGGAGTGAATTCATCCCTTTTTCTCTTTTTACCATGTGAGGATGCGGTAAGAAGGTGCCGTCTTGGAAGCAAAGAACAAGCCCTTACCAGATACCAAATCTATTGGCACCTTGATCTTGGACTTCCCAGCCTCAACTGTGAGAAATACATTTCTGTTCTTTATAAATTAGCCAGTCTTTGGTGTTTTGTTATAGTAGCCCAAGAAAATTGAGGCAGAAAATTAGTACCAGGAGAGGAGTACTGTGTAACAAATGCCTAAAAATGTAAAAACAGCTTTGGAACTGGTAATGGACAGAGACTGGAACAGTTTGAAGGAGCAGGCTAGAAAAAGCCTGTATTGACATCAGTAGAGCATTAAGGGTGATTTCTGGTGAGAACTCGGAAGAGTTGCAGAGAAACCCTCAATCTTTTTTTTTTTTTTTGCGAGGGAGTCTCGCTCTGTTGCCCAGGCTGGAGTGCAGTGGCACGATCTCGGCTCATTGCAAGCTCCGCCAGCCGGGTTCACACCATTCTCCTGCCTCAGCCTCCCAAGTAGCTGGGATTACAGGTGTGTACCACCACGCCTGGCTAATTTTTTGTATTTTTAGTAGAGATGGGGTTTCACTGTGCTATCCAGGATGGTCTTGATCTGCTGACCTCGTGATCCCCTGGCCTTGGCCTCTCAAAGTGCTGGGATTACAGGCGTGAGCCACCACGCCTGGCTGAAAACCTCATTCTTCTTAGAGATTACTTAAGTGGTCATGAGCCAGAAAGTTGGCAGAAATATGGACAGTAACCTGGGCATGGTGGCTTCCGGCTGTAATCCCAGCACTTTGAGGGGCTGAGGTGGGAGGATAGCTTAAGCCCAGGAGTCCAAGATAGATGTATTTTTTAAAAATGTTTTTTAAAAAACTAGCCAAGCATGGTGGTGCATGCCTGTAGTCCCAGCTACTCAGAGGCTAAGGTAGGAGAATTACTTGAGCCTGGGAAGTTGAGGTTGCAGTGAGCCATGATTGTGCCATTGCATTCTAACCTAAGCAACAGAGTGAGACCCTGTCTCAAGAAAAAAAAAAAAAGGAAACATGGACAGTAAAGGCCATTCTAGTGAAGTGTCAGATGGAAATGAGGAATAAGGCAGTGGAAACTAAAGAAGTAAGTAATAAGTGGCAAAAAGAGAGAGAGAGAAAAAAAAGAAAACCTTGGTTACATTGTATTCATGTCCTGGTTTCTCTTTATATGATATTTGCAGGAGAAATCTCTAAGCAAAGTGTTGAAGGAGCTGCTTGGCTTCTCTTTACTGCTTGTAATAAAATGTGAGAAGTGAGAATTGAATTAAAGATGGAATTTATAATTAAAAGAGAGGCAGAACTTAAAGATTTGGAAAATTCTCAGCCTTGTCAAGTTGTAAAGAATGAGAAGCATGGTGGGGAGAGAACACCAAGAGTGTGACCAAGAGAATGTTTGGTAAGGAGATTAGTATGGCTAGAAGAAAGACCCTAAAGGTATTTTGGAGATCTTCAAGGCTGCCACTCCCATCACAAGCCCAGAGTGCCAGGCCCTTGAGGACAGAATGATTCTAAAGCAGGAGCCCAGGGCATCTGTGGGACCTTGGGGCCCACTTCCTAGTATTGCCTCACATTTCTGCTCCACAAATTCTGGTGCAGTGCCCCTCAGCTGCCCCAGATATGGCTCCAGTGGGCCCAGGTACAATATAGTTGGCAGAGAGTCTGCATTAGGACAATGTCTAATAGAGCCATGAGAATAGGGCCACCCTTGTGACCCCAGATTGGTAGAGCCACCAGCATGCAACGTCAACCTGGGAGAGCCAGTCACATGACTCCAAACCCTGCTGACCATGGGTTATGCCCAGCAAAGCCATGGGGGTGAGCCCACCTGGGTGAACCCTAGTGTGTTCAGCAGATGGGACATGGAGTCAAAGAAGATCATTCTCAAGCCTTAATAGTTAATGTTTGCCTTTTTGGGTTTTGGACTTACTTGAGACCTGTTACTCCCCCTTCCTACTTCTCCCTTTTGGAATGAGAATGTATATCCTATGCTGATACCACTATTGTCTTTTTTTCTTTCTTTCTTTCTTTCTTTTTTTTTTTTTTGAGACAGAGTCTTGCTCTGTCGCCCGAACTGGAGTGCAGTGGCGTGATGCAACCTCCACCTCCTGGGTTCAAGTGTTTCTCTGTCCCCCAAGTAGCTGGGATTACAGGTACCCACCACCACGCCACACTAATTTTTGTATTTTTAGTAGAGGCGGGGGTTTCACCATGTTAGCCAGGCTGGTCTCAAACTCCTGACCTTGTGATCCGCCTGCCTCGGCCTCCCAAAGCGCTGGGATTACAGGCATGAGTCTCCGTGCCTGGCCACTATTGTAATTTGAAAGCACATAACTTGTTCAATATCACAGGTTCACAGCTGGAGGGGCAGTTGTGATTTAGATGATATTTAGGTGAGACTTTGGATTTAAACTTTAAAGTTGATGCTGGATTCAGTTAAGACTTTTGGGGCTATTGGAATGAAATGAATGCATTTTGTAAGTGAGAAAAACATGAATTTGGGGGAACTGGGGGCGGAATTCTGTAATTTGAATGTTTGTATCCTTCCAAAATTCATGTTGAAACTTAATTTCCAATGCAACAGTATTAAGAGGTGGGGTCATTAGGAGGTGATTAGGTAATGAAGGCTATGCCCTCATCAACAGGATTAGTGTCCTTAATACAGGGCTTGAGGGAGCTCATCCCTTTTTCCATTTTTAGCCATGTGAAGATGCAGCAAGAAGGTGCCATCTTGGAAGGAGCAAGCAGCCATCAATTGACATTAAATCTTCCAGTGCCTTGATTTTGAACTTCCCAGGCTGTAGAACTGTGAGAAATAAATTTCTATCATTTGTGAATTATTCAGTTCATTGTATTTTGTTATAGCAGCCTGAACAGGGTGAGAGAGATAGTGAGAGTCAAACAAATGGAAACACATCCCATGCTTATGGATGGGTAGAATCAATATTGTGAAAATGACCATACTGCCAAAAGAAATCTACAAATTCAATACTATTCCCATTAAAATACCACCATCATTCTCCACAGAATTAGAAAAAGCAGTCCTAAAGTTCACATGGAACCAAAAAAGAGCCTGCATACCCAAAGCAGGACTAAGCAAAAAGAGCAAATCCGGAGGCATCACATTATCTGATATCAAACTATACTAAAAGGCCATAGTCACCAAACAGCATGGTACTACTATAAAAATAGGCACATAGACCAATGGAACAGATAGAGAACCCAGAAATAAACCCAAATACTTACAGCCAACTGATATTTGGCAAAGCAAACAAAAACATGAAGTGGGAAAAGGACACCCTATTCAACAAGTGATCCTGGGATAATTGGCAAGCCACACGTAGAAGAATGAAAGTGGATCCTCATCTCTCACCTTATACAAAATCAACTCAAGATGGATCAAGGACTTAAATCTAAGACCTGACACTATAAAAATTCTAGAAGGTAACATCAGAAAAACCCTTCTAGACATTGGCAAGGATTTCATGACCAAGAACTCAGAAGAAAAGCAAATGCAACAAAAACAAAGATAAATAGCTGGGACTTAAGCTAAAGAGCTTTTGCACAGCAAAAGGAACAGTCAGCAGAGTAAACCACAACCCACAGAGTGGGAGAAAATCTTCACAATCTATACATCTGACAGAGGACTGATATCCAGAATCTACAACGAACTCAAATCAGTAAGAAAAAAAAAAAAATCCCATTAAAAGGTGGGCTAAGGATATGAATAGACAGTTCTCAAAGGAAGATATACCAATGCCCAACAAACATATGAAAAAATGCTCAACATCACTAATGATCAGGGAAATGCAAATCAAAACCACAATGCGATACCACCTTACTCCTGCAAGAATGACCATAATCAAAAAATAACAGATGTTTGTGTGGATGCAGTGGAAAGGGAATACGTCTGCACTGCTCATGGGAAAGCAAACTAGCATAACCACTGTGGAAAACAGTGTGGAGATCCCTTAAAAAACTAAAAGTAGAACTATCATTTGATCCAGCAATCCCACTACTGGTTATCTACCCAGAGGAAGAGAAGTTGTTATACAAAAAAGATACTTGGACACACATATTTATAGCAGCACAATTCGCAGTTTCAAAAATGTGGAACCAACCCAAATGCCCACCAATCAATGAGTGGATAAAGAAACTGTGGTATATGTATACGATGGATTGACACTCAGTCATAAAAAGGGATAAAGTAATGGCATTTGCAGCAACCTGGATGGGATTGGAGACTATTATTCTAAGAAGTAACTCAGGAATGGAGTGTATGTTCTCATAAGTGGGAGCTAAGCTATGAGAATGCAAAGGCATAAGAATGCTACAGTGGACTTTGGGAACTCAGGGAAAGTGTGGGAAGTGGGTGAGGGATAAAAGTATACTGCTTGGGAGATGTGTCCACCAAAATCTCACAAATCACCGCTGAAGTACTTATTCATGTAACCAAATACCACCTGTTCCCCAAAAACCTATGGAATTAAAACGTTTTTTAAAAAAGGAGAAAGAGTCAGAATATACAAATGAACAACAGCGAGGCCACATATGGCAACAGAATTCTGCCTCACAACCTCTGCAGCAACCATGCCAGGAAGCTAAACCACAGCCTCTGCAACAATAATGCCAGAATGGTCAGAATTGGCTCAATGGTCTTTTATTGGTGCCTATGTTTTTGCCCCCACTTCTACCTCAGGACCAACCAGAGAAAGCCAAATACGTTCCCTAAGCCAATCACATAAGACCCCCTAGTTCTAGTTAACCCCCTTCAACTTCCCCATGCAAGCAGCCTCCAATCAGAGCATATCCAAAGCCTCCCCACACCCCTGCTGCTGTAAAGCTTCCCCTCTCCCCTAACTGCCTTTGAGTCTCTGTCAAATGTGGCTGACTACCTCGCTTTAGCCAGCTCTAAATAAGTAGGCTGTGCATGCTCCTATTTGGTGGTCTTTGTTTATTTTCACAACAATGAGCCCTTCACTGATGTAGGGGACACTGAGTGAGGACCAGAAGAGGAGTGTGGAGAAGCATGTGTTCAATTCTGAACACATAGATTAGAAGATGCCTTTGAGACACTGAAAAGGAGATGTCAGGTACAAACTGCGTTGTGACTTTAATGGACCCAAGGCACTTTTGCTTTCCTGGATAATTAATTTCTTCCCTAAAATAATATTAAAACTTACATTGTATGACTTTGTTGGTGTAAAGATGGACATGTTAATATATACTAAAACATTTTTTACCCAAACATTTCTTTTTTCCTTTTTTTTGAGACTGAGTCTCACTCTGTTGCCCAGACTGGAGCAGTGGTGCGATCTCGGCTCACTGCAAGCTCTGCCTCCCAGGTTCAAGCGATTCTCGTGCCTTAGTGACTATAGGCATGAGCCATCACGCCTGGCTAATTTTTGTATATTTAGTAGAGACAGAGTTTCACCCTGGTGGCCAGGTTGGTTATTATTATCTTCTTGCTTACTGAATTGTTTACTTTTTTTTTTTTTTGAGACAGAGTCTCGCTCTGTCACCCAGGCTGGGGCGCAGTGGCATGATCTCAGCTCACTGCAATCTCCACCGCCCAGGTTCAAGCAATTCTTCTACCTCAGCCTCCTGAGTAGCTGGGCTACAGGTGCGTGCCACCACGCCCAGCTAATTTTTGTGTTTTTAGTAGAGATGGGGTTTCAGCATGTTGACTAGGCTGGTCTTGAACTCCTGACCTCAAGTGATCTGCCCACATTGGCCTCCCAAAGTGCTGGGATTACAGGAGTGAGCCCCCACGCCTGGCCTGTTAACCTTTTTAATTGCTGGTTGCAGAGCCTAGCTAGGTGCCTGGAATTTCCCAGGTATTTTGAAGGGACTCAAAATCTTTCCTTTATTTCCATGCTTGGGGTGCCCAACAAGCCCCTAAGCGGAGTCCCTGCTGCATCTCATCACAGTCAGGCCCATAAGGGTCCCAAGCTGTCTTCAGTGGTTAGCCTTTCTTCTCCCTTCTGTAACTCTTGCCCTTCTTCCCAGAGGGTTTTACTTCCTAAGGGCCTGTCTGAGGAAGTGCTGGCCCATGGCCACCCTTGGTAGCAGAGACACGTTACAGGCAGTAAGGGGAGGGAGCCTGAAGACACATATTCTGTTATAGTTTGGATTGCTTTTACTTTTCCATCTGGAAGGGGTTGCCAGGTGTCTTCCCCACCCACCAGCTGCATGCATCTGCCTGCCTGCCTGCCTGCTCTCTATTGCCAAGGTGTGGTCTGCTAGGACTTCCAGGATGCTGGGCACCCTTGGCAGGATTGCAAGACAGGGCAGGCATTGGGCTGGGTATGGAGAAAGGTGGCTTGGTATGTTGGGGAGCAGAAAGAAGCTGTAGACTTCAGTGTTCCCCCCTGCAGATACCGGGGACATAATGGTGGTGGGTGGGCAGCTGCTCTGTGGAAAGGCAAGGGTGGCTGTGACTCAGGCAGGTGGACATCAAAGAAAAGCAATAACAGACCTCAGCTAGCATACCTCTTTTTGTATAACGATCTCAGCAGGCAGGAATGTCCCGGAGCTTGGCTCATTGGAAAACACCACACTCCTGGCTTCAGGAAACTTAAAACATGGCCTAAGTCAGGCAGCCATTTCAAATTCCAGCTTCTCTGGGATTATTACCCCATGGTTGACTATAGGTGGGGAAAGAAGAAGTGACTCTGCATCATATGATTTCAGATGTTCAGGGAAGGCAGTGTAGACATGTGACTAGAATTGTACATTCTGGAATGAGAAAGGATTTGAACGCAGGACCTACCACTTACTTGATTTGTGTATTTGGATAAATTAACTAACCTCTCTAGGCTTCAATTTTCTCACCTGTAAAATGGAAAGAAGAATAGCCCTGTCAGTGCTGGCTCCTCAATGCACCACCACATAGCCTGTGGATGAAGTAAAGCTGAGTTTGTAGCTTACTGAGGTAAGAGGGCTCTCGCTGTCTCAGTGGAGTCCTGGTAGCATTTAGTTAATGTAGGATATTTATGAGATTTCGAGGGGTCCGGTCTAGGACTGGTCTTTCATTGGGAGAGCTTGAATAGGATTGGGCAAGGAATTGATAGACTCTGTAAGGAAACGATTTCCAACAGAGTCTTGGAAAGTTGATGAGACTGGTGGAATACTTTCAGGATAGTAACAATAAAGGTTATTTGCAACTTCATCATCCTGGAGAAGAATTTCCTAGTGAAGGCTGTGGAAAAATGTTAAGTCATGTTCAGGTACATAGTACAGTGTGAGGTGGATGTGGTAGGTTCAAGTTCTCTGATCTTGGCTAGGCATGGTGGCTCACACCTGTAATCCCAGCACTTTGAGAGACTGAGCCGGGTGGATCACTTGAGGTCAGTTCAAGACCAGCCTGGCCAACATGGTGAAACCTCATCTCTACTAAAATACAAAAATTAACCAGGAGTGGGTAATCCCAGCTGCCCCAGAGGCTGAGGCAGAATAGCTTGAACCCGGGAGGCAGAGGTTGCAGTGAGCTGAGATCATGCCACTGAACTCCAGCCTGGGCAACAGAGTGAGATCCATCTTAAAAAAAAAAAAGTTTTCTCTGATCTTGCCTCCAGCGTGCTTGTGAAGATTAAGCGAGACAATGGGTGAAACGCTTCTGAGTACAGGCATTTCTGGCACAGGGTATACACTCAATGATTGTTATCATTGCTATTTTTTTTTCTGTCAAAACCCTATCTCTCTTGCTAGTTTGCTAACACATAAAAACTCCACCTCCAGAGTTGTTTCCCCACCATCTAAAGGTCTATCTCTTTTTTAAATGCCTCTACTAAAATACAAAAATTAACCAGGAGTGGTGGCACACAACTGTAATCTCAGCTTCCGCAGAGGCTGAGGCAGAACAGCTTGAACCCAGGAGGCAGAAGTTGCAGTGAGCCAAGATCGTGCCACTGAACTCCAGCCTGGGCAACAGAGCGAGATCCATCTGAAAAAAAAAGGTTTTCTCTGATTTTGCCTCCAGCATGCTTGTGAAGATTAAGCGAGACAATGGATGAAACGCTTCTGAGTACAGGCATTTCTGGCACAGGGTATACACTCAATGATTGTTATCATTGCTATTTTTATTTTTCTGTCAAAACCCTATCTCTCTTGCCAGTTTGCTAACTCATAAAAATTCCACCTCCAGAGTTGTTTCCCCACCACCTAAAGGTTTATCTCTTTTTTAAATGCAAACACAGCAGAAAAGGTACCTTATTAATCCTTATCAGGCATTTACACCTCAGCATGGATGTTTATAAAATCCTAAATGAGGAGCCCCAGAAGCTTAGAATATAAGCTTTACTAACCCCTTAGGAGAAATAGCACCATACATCCTTATACTATTCGGGAGGGGCATTGCATTTGCCCAGTTCCACATGAGGCAAAAGGACAGCAGTGCCAGATCCAGAATTCCTAAATTCCTCTCCCAATCTGATGAGTCAGGCTGCTCTGATTTGTGACAATGCCTTTACCTCCTCAGCGTTGGTGCTTCCCAAGTCACAGAAGGAAGCTGAGGATTTGCAGGTGGAGGAAGAATGCTTCGTTACCTCTAGAGAAAAATATCCAGTTTGTTCTTGAAGGCACACATTACTAAAGAAGCTCCTTAGGCTAGGGAGGTAGTAAACTGCCTCAGTTTACCCCCAAAGTACCTGCGATCAGTCATCTCTTCTGTAGGTTTCTACACTATGCCAGCAGGCACTAAATCAGGGTATGGCAACCCTGCCTGCAACTTAGAGTCAACAGAGGAGCTTTAAAAAATACTTAAGCTGGCTGGGCGTGGTGACTCACATCTGTAATCCCGGCACTTTGGGAGACCGAGGCAGGTGGATCACCTGAGGTCAGGAGTTCAAGACTGGCCTGGCCAACATGGTGAAACCCCGTCTCTACTAAAAAGTACACAAATTAGCTGGACATGGTGGCGAGTGCCCATAATCCCAGCTACTGGGGAGACTGAGGCAGGAGAATCACTTGAACCTGGGAGGCAGAGGTTGCAGTGAGCTGAGATTACACCACTGCACTCCAGACTAGGCTGAAGAGTGAGACTCTATCTCAAACCAAACAAACAAACACACAAACAAACAAAATACTTAAGTCTAGTCCACCCTTGCAACCCCTGACCAGGCAACCCTTGACCAAGTGAATCAATCTCAAGGTAAGGCTTATTTCAAAAGTTGCCCAGGTGACCCTAATGTGCAGCCAAGAACCACCACTCAGATGAGTGCTGCTCAAAATTTACTTGCACAAGAATCACTCAAAGGATTTGCTAGAACACAAGTTCTGGGGTTTCATCTCCTGGAGATTTAGTAGATCTGAATTGGGGCTTGAGATTGAGCATTTCTAAGGAGCTCCCAGGTGATGCTACAGCCATGGATTAATTTGCTAGGGCTGCCATCATAAAGTGCCATAGCCTAGGTGGCTTAAACAACAGACATTTATGATCTCACAGCTCTGGAGGCTGCAAGTCTGACATCAAGGTGTTGGTGGGGTTCTTTCCTTCTGAGATCTCTGTCCTTGGCAATCTCTGTGCCTTTGTTTCGTTTTTTGCTCGTGCATCTGTGTTCAAATTTCCTCTTCTTTAAAGGACATCAATCATATTGAATTAGGGCTCACCTAATGACCTCATTTTAACTCAATTATTTCTTTAAAAGCCCTGTCTCCAAATACAGTCACATTCTAAGGTACTGGGGGTTAAGACTTCAACACATGAATTTTGTGGAGATACAAGTCAGCTCCTAACAGGCTGCCTGCTGGGTGTGTGGACCCCACCACCTTGAGTAGCAAGTATCAAAGAACCAGTGTGAGTTCACCAGGTAAGTAAGTTATAAGAAGTATGATCTTGTATGGCTTCTTTTATTTGTCCCTTTAATATTGACAAAATCCTTGAGTTCTCTTTCCTTTTCCCTCTGGAGTAAAGTGAGCTAGTGGACAGTGACAGATGGCAGTCAGAGAAATAGCCAGGAGCCAGGGCTGTGGACCGTGGTGAGGACTTTTCACACAAGAGGCACACGGGGGCTCTCTAAGTTCAGACTCTCTGCTGAATAATTCCAAGGTGTGGGAGTCATTCCTTTTTTAAGATCTTCCTTTATTAGCCTTCATCTGCCAAGTCAGGTGTTCAATGCAAGGTGTCTGTATTTTCCTGTGTTCATGTTCCTGTGTTAATCTACATAGTTATTTATTTTATTTTATTTATTGTGGTAAGAACACTAAACAAGAGATCTACCCCCTTAACAGATTTTGTAAGTATACAATACATTATTGCTAATTTTAGTAGTCCCTCCTTGTCCGCAGGGGATACCTTCCAAGACCCCGAGGGGAGCCTGAAACCTCGAATAGTACAGAACCCTATGTATACATCATGTGTCACTTGGTGACAGGGATATGCTCTGAGAAATGTGTCACTAGGTGATTTTGTCATTCTTGAACATCATAGAGTGTGCTTGCACAAACCTAGGGGGTACAGCCTATTGCTCCTCAACTACAAGCCTGTATAGTTACTGTACTGAATTTTGTTACTGTACTGAATATTGTAGGCAATTTTAACACAATGTAAAGTATTTGTGGAGCTAAACATAGAAAAGGCAGTGTAGAAATACAATGAGACCACTGTCGTATATGTAGTCTGTTATTGACCAAAATGTTGTTGTGCAGCACATGACTGTACTATGTTTCTTCCTACTACCTACCTACCTATTGTTGTGGGGTGGCAATGACTACCTGAGCCAGTGGTAGTGAAACAGGAAAGGGCCTCTTGTCCCCCTCGCAGGGCATGCAATGGGGGTGTGGCTTGCTTCTTCAGTGCCCCACTGCTCAAACCTTTAGGGGAGCATACAGATGGGCAGGCTGTTGGGCTCTAACCCCACGGCAGTGTCTAGGGGTATGTTTATAGCTGAAGCCCCAGTGGGCATGTGTTACAGGCTGCTCTTTTTGTTTAGCTGTCCATAGATGGCTTGTGTTAATCAGCTCAATCAGACCCCCTTCCTTATCACAAGGACAGAGGGACTTCTGTATCCCTGGGTTCTTGCCTTGCTATACCAGAAGAATCGATCACACGTGGGCTTGAGAATGAACGCAAGGTTTTATTGAGTGGTAGTAGCTCTCAGCAGATGAGGCAGCCAGAAGGGAGATGGTTTTTCCCTGGATTCGGGCCGCCTCTGACTGCTCCGGCCAAATTCCGCGTCCTTCTGCTGGTCAATGGCTTGCCAGTGCCTGTCGACATGCTCTTCCACCAGCATGCTCTCGACAACCAGATGCTTGTGTCTTCTTCCTGCTTGTTCCTCACGACATCCAGCTGCTTGTGTCTCTGCCTTGCTAGGGTCTCAGGCTTTTATAGGTCCAGGGCGGACTTGGAAAATGCAACATTTGGATGGAAAGGCAGAAGTGCCTGTCCTCACCTAGGTCCGTGAGGGTAGAGCCCTAGCCAGGGATCACGCCCTGCTCTGCCTGGTGTTTCCTGCCGGGGTCCAGCCCTGGCATGGCCAAGGTACCCCAAAGGGGAGAGGCAAGGTGGCGAGAGACAATAAAGACACCAGACACAACATGCAAGAGGACACAGACAAGACTGCAGCCCAGCAAAAGGCTGACAGCCCTGAATGATTTTTACTACAGGCTTATATAGTATCTTATAGAACAATTGTCCATCAGCAGAGCATCAGGCGATTACATAATTATATATAGATTATCAGGATATTCTCAGAAGTTCATCAAGAACAGTTCTCTTCATGGATGGTCAGTTTGTTCCTCTTTCCTTGGTTACCCTTTTGGAGAATTTTGATCTTCTTTCTATGGAACTAGATAAGCAAGCTTAGTGGTTAACATAACAAGGTCTTATATTAGACTTGGTGGCTCTTGTGGTTACGGGTGCTAGACGGGACCATTGTGTGGTCTTGAGGAAAAGGTCATAGGGACAATTATAGCAGCACAATTGGTTATAGGCTTAGAACTGGCACAGCAGTCTCTTATAAGTGTAAGGTTATACTTTAACATTGATCATATAACTATGTACAACAATTTTCCTTTTTTTCTAATTTTAGTATTTTACTTTCAATTTTGTATAGGGCACCAAATTTAACATCCTTGTCATCTTACTGTGTCCCACAAACTCAAATCTTTTCATAGAATTAACCTCCCATCTATTTACATCATTTTTTCACCATTTATATAATCCCCAGAATAAGAAATAAGTTGGGAACTTAACCATGACAAATTTTGCATAGAATTTTTGCCTTTAGGGGGATACCACATTAACCCATATTGTAGGGACAGGCCCAGGGCCAAGTTTTCCAAGGGTAATGTGGTAAGATCTCTCTTCTATCTTTTCAGCTCATGGGTATTGCCCCATTTTCCAGGATCTGGAGTGGGGGTGGGCAGTACTATTACCGAATGAGTAACACTCCCCAGACCTCACCGTGAATCCCCTCCAATAGTTGTCTGTATATATATGATCAACCAAATGCAAAGCAAAATAGCATAGATTATTCCAGTGATACAGAAGAGCCCACCAGCGCCACCTGCTGCACAGGCCTTGGAAATGGCCTTGCCAACATCCAGAGGGCTCAACGCCTTGCTCGAGAGCAGCCTTATGCGATCAGGGTCCGGGTGGTCCCTCTCCTGCATGGCCTGCGCCAGTTTCCCTTCTTCACTTTCATATCATTTAAAGGGACCACGCTCTTCCCTTCCCAGCACTCCCATATCAGTAGGGGATAAAAGAATTTACCAAGACAGTTGTAGATAAGGCAGATTTATTAAGAGAAGTATGAAAATACATTGCCAGGAGGCAGCAGGCAGAACCAGCAAAAGAGGAGCAGACTGCAAGGAAACAAAGGTGTATTAGTCCGTTCTCATGCTTCTAATGAAGACATACCCAAGACTGGGTAATTTATGAAGGAAAGAGGTTTAATTGACTCAGTTATTCAGGGCTGGGGAGGCCTCAGGAAACTTACAATCAGAGCAGAAGGGGAAGCAAACATGTGCTTCTTCACAGTGTGGCAGAACCCAAAAGTGCCAAGCAAAAAAGGAAAAGCCCCTTATAAAACCATCAGATCTCGTGAGAACTCACTCACTATCACAAGATCAGCATGAGGGTAACCGCCCCCATGATTCAATTACCTCCCACTGGGTCCCTCCCACCGGGTCCCTCCCACCACACATGGGGATTATGGGAACTACAGTTCAAGATGAGATTTGGGTGGGAACATAGCCAAACCATGTCAAAAGGCTTGCTGAGGATTTTATAGAATGGAACTGGGGCTGATCGATAACACCAAGGCAACAGGGAGCTTAACTTGCATTCTTCTGCCAGTTGGGGTGTTTGATAAATTGAAGCATTTGATGGTAAGCAGGAAGTTTGAGAGTTCTGTATGCTATCTGTGCAGGAGGGCCATATGTCCTGGGATATAAAGAAAAGCAGCCCTGTAGCTTATCTGCTCCCTGTTTTTGTTTATATGTTCTGGACCATGAAGAAAGGCAGACATATAGCTTATTTGCTATATCTCTTAGCTTTCCCCTGGTCCTATAAGCCTGACTCCTTTTCCCTAATTAGGACGCCATGCCCATGATAAACTTTAATTTATAAATAAGGCACTGTAAGAGATGAACAATGATAGCTAATAATAAAATAGAACAATTATGATAATATACTGTAATAAAAGTTAATGTGAACGTGGTTTCTCTCTCTCTCTGTGTCAAAATATTGCATTGTATGCTACTCACTTTCAGACTGTGATTGACCTTGGGTAACTGAAACCTCTAAAAGCAAAACTGCAGTTAAGGAGGAACTATTGTATAGGTACAATGTGGCAGATTTCTAGAGTTTATTCATCTGGCTTCACTGAAACTTGATGCCTGTTGTTAGTAACTTCCCATTTTCTTCTCCCCCCAGTGGCTGGCAACTACCGTTCCACTCTTTGATTCTATGAAGTTGACTGTTTTAGATACCTCATGTAAGTGGAATAATACAGTATTTGTCTTTCTGTGACTGGCTTATTTCACTCAGCACGATGTCCTTAAGCTTCGTCCATATTGTCGCATGTGGCAGGATTTCCTTCTTTGTTAAGGCTGAAGAATATTCTGTTGTATATATATACCACATTTTATTTATTTGTTCATCTGCAGATGAACATTTAGGGTGCTTCCACATCTTCACAATATAACATCAAAAGCATAGGCAACAAAACTAAAAAATAAGTAAGTGAAACTACAATGAACTAAAAAGCTTCTGCGCAGCAAAGAAAATCAGCAGAGTGAAAAGGCAACCCATGAAGTGGGAGGAAATATTTGCAAACTATTTGATAAGGGGTTAATCTCCTACATGTATAAGGAATTCCTACAACTCAACAGTGAAAAAAAAAACAAAAACCAAAAAACTAGCTTATATAGCTTTAATCTCCATGGAGCAGCTGTTGTAGGATGGTCTGCAGGTCTGACCTGAGGAACGTCTATCAGTGCAGCTCTATCAGGGACTGCAGAGTCACGGCTAAGGCTGGCTAACTGGGACGCGGCAGCATCTACATTTACCTAAACAAGCTGTTTCAAAGCCTCTCACTGGGCATCCCTTCAGCAGCGAGGCTGTAAATCCTGCGTGGGAAATGCTAGACCAGGGCCGCAGCCTTGCCTACAATCTGCAGTCACTTCACAAGGAAAGGAAAGTCAGGAGCCAAGAATCAGACTGTGGCTTGCATAGTCAGAATGAAACCTCTTTAAATGAATTACTGTTGTCCAGCTCCTTGGAAGTTTTTTATGTTGAAAGAAAAGAAAACCTCAAACTTATGTTCCAAAAGAGATTTTTGGTTTATTTGGATGATAAGGAAACTTCTAGTTTTTTTTTTTGAGACGGAGTTTTATTCTTGTTGCCCAGGCTGGAGTGCAACAGCACGAACTCAGCTCACCGCAACCTCCGCCTCCTGGATTCAAGTGATTCTCCTGCCTCGGCTGGCCGAGTAGCTGGGATTCAGACATGCGCCACCATGTTCAGCTAATTTTGTGTATTTAGTAGAGATGGAGTTTCTCCATGTTGGTCAGGCTGACCTCGAACTCCTGACCTCAGGTGATCTGCCTGCCTCGGCCTCCTAAAGTGCTGAGATTACAGGCGTGAGCCACCTTGCCCGGCCTTCTTCTAGTTGTTTTTAAGGTGCATGCAGTTCAGCGGGGCCAGCTGAAGGCTGCATGCATTCTGCTGTGGAAATACTTTAAATACTCTATTTAAAGTAATGTAATGCAGCATGATATAAAAATATTAAGTCTCACTGTAAGGAAGTGACTTGTAAACTGTTCTCTTTTGCTGCCTAGCATATGAGAGTGCCCCTTCAGTTAGCAGACTGTAATCCTCTTCATTCTCCATGTCAGGAGAACCATGGTTATTCCAAGACATCTGAAATTCTATGAGTGAGGTTAGTATTTATTATATTGTTATTCTAATAGCGACTGTTACTATAATTTAAATGATTTCACAAATCTTATAAAAATGTCATTCAAGTGATGATGTTGCTAAAAATGGACTGAAAAAATACAACCATAAATGAGAAAGTCCAGCATGAAATTTAGATATGAGAAAATGGTATGAATAATGCTAATTATTACTATACTATTAATTTAGGAGACTGTCCTATAGGAAAAATTTAAAAGAGTGCAAAAAAATGAAAAACAGCGTTAAAACAAAAATGTGCTGCAATAGTTATAGATTTTTGTACCCCCAGAATGCATCTCTCATACTCTTTATTTATTCCTATGGAAAAATGAATCTTGAATTATGAGAGATCTCCAAAAACTTGTTCTTCGAAGAAAAATGACCCTCTCTGTATGACACCATTTAGTTCACAAGAATCAAATTGTATGGCAATGTCAGTTGTTTATGTTGAAGAGCTAGAACTTGAGCAAACATCTCATAACTGTAGGTGATTTATTCCGAAATCACCAATTTATGCTGAAAAATCATAGCAAGTATAAGGTAATTCATCCTCAGACATTATGCAAGATAAAAGATGATATGTGTGTGGACTCTGCTTGTACATAGGAATAGATCTATGAAGTGATGTTGGTTGAACACAATTAGAATTGAAAATAATATGCACAGTTATTATAGCTATGGAAAAATATAAACTTGCCTACTGATAAAGATAGAGACAATGTAAACTGGTATAAAAGGTTAGATATACAATGTAAATGTGTATTCATTGGATTCTCATTTCATTTGCTGTATTAATAAAAGCAAATAGGAGTGGCTGCCAGGGTTGGAGCGGGGAAAGGGAGAGAGGAACGAATAGGTGGAGCACAGAGGATTTTTAGGGTGGTGAAATTACTCTGTGCGATACTGTAATGGTAGAGACATGCCATCATACATTTATTCAAACCCATAGAATATACATCACAAAGAGTGGACCCTAATGTAAACTATGGACTTTAGTTAATAATAATGATCAGTATTGGCTCATCAATTTTTTAACAATTGTACCACACTAATGCAAGATGTAATAAGAGAAATTGGGGGGCGAGGTAGGGAGCAGAGGTATATATGGGAGCTCTGTATTTTTTGCTAAGTTTTTCTGTAAGCCTAAACTGCTAAAAAAGAAAAGAAAGTCTATTAATTTTTTTACAAAAATAAATTAGTGGAAGAAGAGACTGCTGCAGGATAGCTTCTTGGGGAAATCTTGACTCATCCACACAAATCAGGTTAAAGCATGCTTGAAGTTTATTTTGCATGAAGCAGCATTATTTATTTTGCAAAGGCAATAAGGAATAAGAACCAAAGGAGAGCAATAAAAATACCTTGCACTCATTGCCAAAATAAGCTTTCTCATTTGGTTGATTATCATGAACATTAAATCTATCCAGATGAATCTATTTCACCCTTTATAGGCAAAGTTCCAAATCTCCCTCTGCTTATTTATTAAGTAAACACTGTATCTTAGCAATTCTCACTACAGGATTCACCATATCAACAAACATGTATGAAGGTGTTTAACAAAGTGCTTTATTGTTAGTATCTTGTTGATCAGCAATAACACATTTCTTTTTTTTCTGAGAACATACAGGTTTTGCTCAGGCAGAGAACCAAGTCTTCAACTCCCTCCCTGTGGTGGGAGTTTGGCTAATCCAGGAGAACTCAAACTGACTCTCCACAATCAGACTCCAACCTCCTCCAGCCCAAAAGCCACCTACATCCTTCTCCCCTGTGCCACACACTGCCTTCTCTGCCTTGAATCATGGCTGTAAACTCAGGTCTATGAAAAGCATGACTTTATTCTCCATAACTCAGCTTGCTTTCTGACTTTGAGCCTTTTTCCCCCAACTCAGCTGGTGGAAAAACAGTCTCACACCTTTCTAAATTTTCAGGAGCCTCCCAAGTGCTAAGAATTTGAGTGGTGGGGCTGGAGGGCTGGGGTTAGGGGATTATGGGAGGGAAGGCGGATTGGGATGATCCTCTGGGCTCTGGTCCACACAGGTTACTGCTAGGATGTGTTCTTCTCCTGCGTATGTTCCGTTTGGGTCCTCCAACTTCCTGCTACCTTTCTAGCCTGCCCAGGATGTGGGAGCCTTTGACGAGGCTCCTTTAATTCTTTCTACTTAGACACAGCCATTTTCTCTCTAGGGTTTTCTTTTCTAAGTAGTGACCATGTTGCAAAACCAGGCACAATCCTTTCCACTCCTAGAACCCACGGCCTCTCGTTTTTTCTTCTTTACCCCTACCCATGGAAAACTCTTTCCAGTCTGGGGATGACACAGGTTCTTTTTTTTTTTAATTTCCTTCACAGTGCCCCACCCCTTGGATTCCCTATGGGTGTAAGCTTTTGGAACAAGGAGCAAAAAACCACTTTCAAGCTTTATCTGTGTTCTCCCTTGCTACATTCCTTCCCCAAGGCAATGAAGCCAAGACCCTTCTTGATGGAAGGGAGAGGAGCCCTACAGAGAGTAAAAGAAAGAAATCCACATTTCAAAGTATTATTTGGCCATGATATGGTTTGGCTGTGTCCCCACTCAAATCTTGAATTGTATCTCCCGGAATTCCCATGTGTTGTGTGAGGAACTCAGGAGGAGGTAACAGAATCATGGGGGCTGGTCTTTCCTGTGCTATTCTCATAATAGTCTGTAAGTCTCATGAGATCTGATGGGTTTATTAAGGGTCTCCACTTTTGCTTCATCCTCATTTTTTCTCTTGCCACTGCCACGTAAGAAGTGCCTTTCACCTCCTACCGTGATTCTGAGGCCTCCCCACTCATGTGGAACTGTAAGTCCAATTAAACCTCTTTTTCTTCCCAGTTTCATATATGTTTTTATCAGCATTATGAAAATGGACTAATACAGTAAATTGGTACCAGTAGAGTGTGGCATTGCTGAAAAGATACCCAAAAATGTGGAAGAAACTTTGGAACTGGGTAACAGGCAGAGGCTGGAACAGTTTGGAGGGCTCAGAAGAAGCCAGGAAAATGTGGGAAAGTTTGGACTTCCTAGAGACATGTTGAATGGCTTTGACAAAAAATGCCGATAATGATATGGACAATGAAATCCAGGCTGAGGTTGTCACAGATGGAGATGAGGAACTTGTTGGGAACTGGAGCAAAGGTGACTCTTGTTATGTTTTAGCAAAGCAACTGGCAGCAATTTGCTCCTGCCTTAGAGATTTGTGGAACTTTGAACTTTAGAGAGATGATTTAGAGTATCTGGCAGAAGAAATTTCTAAGCAGCAAAGCATTCAAAGGTGACGGGTGCTGTTAAAAGCATTCTGTTTTAGAAGGGAAAAAAAGAGCATAAAAGTTTCAAAAAGTTGCAGCCTGATGATGCAGTAGAAAAGAAAAACCCATTTTTTGAGGAGAAATTCAAGCCAGCTGCAGAACTTTGCATAACTAGCAAGGATCCTAATGTTAATCCCCAAGACCATGGGGAAAATGTCTCCAGGCCATTTCAGGGACCTTAATGGCAGCCCCTCCCATCAGAGGCCTGGAGGCCCAGGAGGAAAAAGTGGTTTCGTGGCTGGGCCCAGGGTCCCTGTGCTATGTGCAGCCTAGGGACTTGGTGCTCTGTGTCCCAGCCTCTGCAGCCTTGGCTGAAAAGGGCCAACACAGAGCTCGGGCTGTGACTTTAGAAGGTGGAAGCCTCAAGCCTTGGCAGCTTCCACATGGTGTTGAGCCTGCGGGTGCACAGAAGTCAAGAATTGAGGTTTGGGAACCTCCACCTAGATTTCAGAAGATGTATGGAAATGCCTGGGTGCCCAGGCCAAAGTTTACTGCAGGGCAGGGCTCTCATAGAGAATCTCTTCTAGGATAGTGTGGAAGGGAAATGTGGAGCCCCCCCACACAGAGTCCCTACTGGGGCACTGCCTAGTGAAGCTATGAGAAGAGAGTCACTGTCCTCCAGACCCCAGAATGGTAGATCCACCAACAGCTTTCACTGTGCACCCTGGAAAAGCTGCAGACACTCAATGCAAGCCTGTGAAAGCAGCCAAGAGGGAGGCTGTACCTTGCAAAGCCACAGGGGTGCAGCTGCCCAAGACCATGGGAACCCATCTCTTGTGGGTGACCTGGATGTGAGACCTGGAGTCAAAGGAGATCATTTAGGAGCTTTAAAATTTGACTGTCCTGCTGGGTTTCAGACTTATATGGGGCCTGTTACCCCTTTGGTTTGGCCAATTTCTGCCATTTAGTATGACTGCATTTATAAAATACCTGTACTCCCATTATATCTAGGAAATAACTAGCTTGCTTTTGATATTACAGGCTCATAGGAGGAAGGGACTTGCCTTGTTTCAGATGAGACTTTGGACTGTGGACTTTGGATTAATGCTGAAATGAGTTAAGACTTTGGGGGACTGTTGGGAAGGCATGATTGGTTTTGAAATGTGAGCACATGAGATTTGGAGGGGCCAAGGGTGGAATGATATGGTTTGGCTGTGTTCCCACCCAAATCTCAACTTGAATTGTATCTCCCAGAATTCCCACAGGTTGTGGGAGGACTCAGGGGAGGTACTTGAATCATGGGGGCCAGTCTTTCCCGTGCTATTCTCATGATAGTGGATAAGTGTCACAAGATCTGACAGGTTTATCAGGGGTTTCCACTTTTGCTTTTTCCTCAACTTCCTCTTGCTGCTGCTACGTAAGAAGTGCCTTTCACTGGGCGTGGTGGCTCATGCCTGTAATCCCAGCACTTTGGGAGGTGGATCACGAGGTCAGGAGATCAAGACCATCCTGGCTAACACGGTGAAACCCCGTCTCTATAAAAATACAAAAAATTAGCCAGGCATGGTGATGGGCGCCTGTAGTCCCAACTACTCGGGAGGCTGAGGCAGGAGAATGGCGTGAACCCGAGAGGCGGAGCTTGCAGTGAGCTGAGATCACGCCACTGCACTCCAGCCTGGGAGACAGAGCAAGACTCCGTCTCAAAAAAAAAAAAAGTGCCTTTCACCTCCTGCCATGATTCTGAGGCCTCTCCAGCCATGTGGAACTGTAAGTCAAGTTAAACCTCCTTTTCTTCCCAGTTTCAGGTGTGTCTTTATCAGCAGCATGAAAACAGACTAATACAGGCCATATATTTTATTTGTATGTAGGTCTTATCTCCCCTAGTAAAATTTCAGCTTCCAGATAGCAGGAGTTATTTCTCAACAGAGTGAAGTCAGAAGGTGTGCTTCCCTGACAATCTCTGGGGTTTCTCCAAGAAGCTTTCAAGAAAGTCCTGTGGCTACCCTGTGGGTTGGCCACAGTGGTCGCTGCTGCTAAGTCATAAGACTTCCCTTCCCAGCCGACACCAACCATTACATATGTGGTCACATTTGGAGACACTGGATACCTCTCGACACAGTTCAGCAGAGAGGAAACTGAAAGAATGAGACATAGGACAGATAAGTTTTGATGGAAGAAGATGAAGATAAGGAAAAGGCCATAGTCTCCCATGGGTGACTGGGATGAGAAATAAAATATGAAAGTGAAACTGCCTTTGTAAAAATTATAACAGAAAAATATGACAGTAAAAGAGATCTGACCTAACCAAGTCCATTTTGACCTTAACCTCCAAATTGTCCTTGGTCATTCCTGGGCATGGGCTAAGCTAATTTTGGGAGAAATTTAGTTTATCGTGTAACCTTGAAGCAAGGATAATAATAGCCCTCCCCCAAACTAAACTTTCTTTGTAAAACTAAAGTCTGCAAAGTTAGGATTACAAGACGGGCTTGAATTCTGCTAAGATGTATGTATAGTTAAATGATAACCTGCCATTGTTCCAGAGGTCAGATTTGCAACTTCCCCAATTACTCCTGTAAATGACATCAGTATTGTAGAACCTAAGATTCGCCTTTTGAAGTGTCTTTTCTGACTTTTGCATTTCTGACAACCTGATGAATCCACTCATGACTCAACAAGTCCTGTGGCCCCTCCACAAAAGCAGACTCAGGGCAGGAGGACTATTTCCACACCCTATGAGTGCATCCCCAACCAATCAGCAGCACCCATTCTCTAGCCCCCACCCACCAAACTATCTTTAAAAAATCCTAGCCTCCAAATTTTCAGGGAGGTTGATTTGAGTAATAATAAAGCTCCAGTCTTCTGTTTAGCTGGCTCTACGTGTATTAAACTCTTTCTCTATGCAATTTCTGTCCTAATAAATTGGCTCTGTCTGGGCAGCCAGCAAGATGAACCCATTGGGTGGTTACAAAAAGACCTCGGAAACCAGTCCAAAATTTATAATTTTGTCCAAGATAGGCCCTGTTTCTGTGGAAAGGGGATTGTGTGAGCCCATTGACTTTCTTTTTTGTGAGTTGTCTGATGAAACCTTTATTCAGTCTCTACTCAACTAAGCAGGGAGGCCACAGTGGCAGTATTTGGCTCCAGGCTTTCCCATGTGGGCTGGAGCCCCAGGGCCCAGCTGGGTGGCCCACCGCTGGGAGGTGCCATGCCCATGGAGAAGAAGGACAATGACAACAAGCTCTTTGCTCCAGTGTCCATTCTGTTCACCACTCCCCTCTTGCTTCCACTGCTCAGGACGCAAATGTTCTCCACAGTTCCTTGCAGCTCTAAATCTTTTCAAAGTCATTAACAGTCTTATTGTCAGCCTTTCTAGTCCTCTAGCATTTCCTATATAAAGAGAGGACAATATGTCATTTTAGCCTCACAGCTGGGCCTAGATAAGCTGTTTGGGTGCCCAGCATTCTGTTACCCACTGGAATGGAAAGTGCAGCAATTGGCAGGGGGAGGTAGCCTTTCCCTCTCCACCTCCTGAGTACGTGACTCTAAGATGTATCCTGATCTCAAAATGTGAAAACCAGCTAAGGAGGCTCTGCAGGGATGTCTCATCACAGGGTGAGCTTATATGCATCAAGTCTTACACCTTTAAGCATGGAAGGCCAACACCCTTTTTCCAACCACATCTGAGCTTCTGCTTGATCCTTAACCTGAGTTCAGTTCTGAAGGTACATGCAAACTTGGAGAGCAATTGTACTGTATAAGACAGACATACATGGCCCCTGGGAAATCTGCTTAAATTCTGGAGCTGGATGCTAAGTAAACCCATCTAGTGAGAGCAGGGTCAAGGCCTCACACATCTCTGGACCCCAGTGCCCAGCCCTTTGTCTGCCACCTTGTAGCCACTCTGGCAATGTTTACTGTACTGAAATGAAACTGAATTTAGTCCATATTTGCGGAATTTGGATGAACTTTATCAGACTTTTTAATATCCCCAAGTAAGTCTCAGACTCTAAAATAAATAAATAAACTAGCTTCATTAAACGACCCAAGGATCCTAATTCTTTGGCTTTGCTTTTCTTATTGCTCTCCACATCCCCCAAGCATTAAGGAGTGCAGAGCACAAAAGAGGAGAGATTGAAGGGAAAGTCCCTTCTGATTGTCAGGCTAGAGACTCATGTGCTTTTATGGAATAAGTATTTTGTACCAGGACTGGACAACATAGTATATTCCTCATGAGAGAAGATGAAAGGAATGACAGTGTTGGCCAGAGCAGGAAAAAAATGCCAAAGGTTCTCTCTCCTTCTGGCTAGCTGTTCAGCTTCTTAAAGCAAAACAATCCTTCTCTCTGGGATACTTGTTAAATCTAGCCCTACTGTGGCTTTTTCCCCCAACAGTGTAAAGCAAGTTCCCTGATTATTATCCTTGTTTAGGCTCAGCTAACCCTATAAACAGGACCTCTTAGGTTGCTGCTATTGTTTTGAAACTTCCTTGGCTTTGGAGATGGTCTACAACTTATTTACTAATTGCAGAATCTAAAACTATTGGTGGGGTTTTCACTCACAATTCTAAATTGTTGGTACAAATAGGGCAACTTATGTCAAAAGATAAAATTATGACACATTTAGTTTAAAAATCTAAGTGAATTTTATTTGCTATTCTATAATTGGGCAACACTTCAATCTATAGAATAGAATGAGTGTTCTCCTGGGCATGGCAGAATAGATTTTGTAAGTGGGAATAAGGAAACAATAATGTTTAAAAAGTTGTTTCAGAATGCATCATTGGAACAGAGGAAACAATAATTTTAAAAAGTAGATTGGTTAACACAAGCTTACTACAGGTCACTTCTTATAAGGGTTAAAGCAGAGGGGACTTACTTATTATGCTGACTCAAGCAAACTCGGCTTTTTCTGGTTGCTGTGAATCTCTTGCTTTCAGGAAAACACTGGTCCATGTGGGGATGTACTTGCTTCAGTTAACATAAGCTTCAGACTCCATTTTGGTTTGGTCTGGTCTGCTGGAGCCTAGTGCAGGAGACTGGTCCAAAACAATGCCTTCCTGTAAACTTTGTTTAACACCTAATTGAAAAGGAATTGAATTATCTAAACCTCCAAAAGATTCCAAATGGTTGCTGCTTGACCTTGTGATGTACAACATGGATGGGTCTTGAAAATATCCTGACATGAGACAATGTATCATATGATTCTATGTATATAAAATATCCAGAATAGGAAACTTCACAAAGACAGAAAATAGATAAGTGGTTGGGGGTTCAGGGGAGGAGAAAATGGAGACTGCTAATAGGTATAGGGTTTCTCTTTGGAGTTGTCTTAGTTTGGGCTGTGTATTAGTCCATTCTCACACTACTATAAAGAACTGCCCAGCAGTAATTACAATTTATTAGGAAAGAAGTTCAATTGACTCACAGTTCCACAGGGCTGGAGAGGCCTTAGGAAACTTACAATCATGGCGGAAAAGGAAGCAAACACGTCCTTCTTCACATAGTGGCAATGCTGAGCAAAGGGGGAGAAGCCTCTTATAAAATCATCATATCTCACGAGAACTCACTCGCTATCGTGAGAACAGCATGGGGGTAGCTGCCCCCATGATTCAATTACCTCCCACCTGGTCATTCCCCCGACACATGGGAATTATGGGAACTGCCATTCAAGATGAGATTTGGGTGGGGACACAACCAAACCGTACTGGGCTGTGATATGGTTTAGATGCTGTGCCTAAATCTCATGTTGAATTGTAGTCCCCAGTGTGGGAGGTGGGGCCTGGTGGAAGGTGTTTGGATCATAAGGGTAGATCCCTCATGAATGGCTTGCGACCATCCCCTTGGTGCTAAGTGAGCTCTCTCTCTGAGTTCACATGAGATCTAGTCATTTAAAAATGTGTGCCACCTGCCCCCTGAACTCTCTCTTGCTTGCTCCTACTTTTGCCATGTGATGTGCCTGTTCCCCCTTTGCCTTCTGTCATAATTATAAGCTTCCTGGGGCCTCTCTGGAAGCCAGGCAGATGCCAGCACCATGCTTCCTGTAAAGCTTGCAGAACCATGAGCCAATTAAACTTCTTTTCTTTAAAAATTACCCAGTCTCAGGTACTTCTTTGTAGCAATGCAAGAATGGCCTAATATAGGCCTGCTATAACAAATTAACATATACTGGGTGCCTTAAACAACAAACATTTATTTCTCACAGTTCTAGAGGCTGGGAAGTCCAAGATCAAGGAGCTGGTGGATCTTGTGTCTGGTGAGAGCCCACCTGCTGGTTTGTAGATGCTGTGTTCTCATTGTATCCTCATCTACTAGAGAGCAGAGCGCTCTTCTGTCTCTTCCTTGTAAGAGCACTAATCTCATTCATGAGGCCTCCACCCTTATGACTTAGTCACCTCCCAAAGGCACCTCCTAATACTATCACATTGGGGGTTAGGATTTCAACATATGAATTTTGGAGGGACACAAGTGTTTAGTCTACAGTAGGGGTGATGGGAATGTTCTGGAATTATATAGGAGTGATGGTTATATGACATGATAAGTGGACAAAAATTCAGCAAATCAAATTTTAAAATGGTGGATTTTGTTATGTGGATTATATCTCAACTTAAAACATTTAAAATTACTGTTACCAGTACAACACATATTTATTGAATGTTTAGTAGCCTGTGAGGTGCCCTGCTGGGTCCAGGTTCTAGAATCTAGAGTAGTGGTTCTCAACTTTGGCTGCACATTAAAATCACATGGGAGCTTTTAAGAATCCTGATGCCCAGGCCATACCCAGACATTTAAATCAGAATCTCTGGGGTGGGATCCAGGCCACAGTGGTTTTTAAAGCTCCCCAGGTAATTCCAAGATGCAACCAAGGTTGAGCACCACCAGCCTAGAGCATCATGCCTTCTTAACAGGTTGGGATTACTTGAGAAATGACTGCTCTTTTTCCCTGTCTACTTTTACCCAAGAACAGCTATCAGCAAAGACAACATGCTCTCAAGAACAGACTCTCCTTCCAAGCCAAAATGGCTCCTTAATTTCTCCTGTTTAACTGATACTTTCATTTTTGTGGGTGACTCAGATATGTTCAGTAGTTTAGCTTTACAGTTTTTTTTCTCCTTTTGGATTAGGTTGTTTCAACCGTGGGCAGAGATTCATTCATTCCACTTTGGAACAAAAATCAGATTCTGTCCAAATATGTTGGCATCTCTGCTCTGAAAAACCTGAATTTTATCATTTGTAAATTTCTGAGTGAAAAATTAAGATACAACATACATGTGAGGGCTTTTACACACATCTGTGCTCTCTCTTCTGTATTGATCATCCAACTTTAGCAGTTCATTTAACTGTCTTTAATCTTGGCCTCCCAGCTTTGGTGTTCTAAATCCTCCACTGTTACAGCTCACCACATTGCTTCGCTGCCACATTGACTCTGTTTGATAAATCTATCTGGGATTGTGTCCAAAACTACAGCAGTCCTAATTAAATCTACCAACCAAAGTGGAATATGTTTTCATTCATCCCCAGAAGCTGGAGCCAATTTATAAAAAAGATGGGGGCCGGGCGCGGTGGCTCAAGCCTGTAATCCCAGCACTTTGGGAGGCCGAGACGGGCGGATCACGAGGTCAGGAGATCGAGACCATCCTGGCGAACACGGTGAAACCCCGTCTCTACTAAAAAAATACAAAAAAAAAACTAGCCGGGTGAGGTGGCGGGCGCCTGTAATCCCAGCTACTGGGGAGGCTGAGGCAGGAGAATGGCGTAAACCCGGGAGGCGGAGCTTGCAGTGAGCTGAGATCCGGTCACTGCACTCCAGCCTGGGCAACAGAGCGAGGCTCCGTCTCAAAAAAAAAAAAAAAAAAAAAAGATGGAAATGGGCAAATAAATAGAAATTGAAGATTTTAAAGAGTCATAAAGAGTAGCAACAGCGGATGGGCACAGTGGCTCATGCCTGTAATCCCAGCACTTTGGGAGGCCATGGTGGGTGGATCACCTGAGATCAGGAGTTCAAGACCAGCACGACTAACATGGTTAAACCCCGTCTCTACTAAATACAAAACATTAACCAGGCATGGTGGCACATGCCTTTAATCCCAGCTACTCAGGAGGCTGAGACAGGAGAATCACTTTAACCCAATAACTGGAGGTTGCAGTGAGCTAAGATCACACCGCTGCACTCCAGCCTGGGCAACACAGAGAGACGCCATCTCAAAAAAAAAAAAAAAGAAAAAGAAAAAGGAAAAGAAAAAAGTAGCAACAGCTACTTCAGGTTATAAAAGGGCCAAGCATGCAGAGTTCTAGCTAGTTAGTGACCCAACCTTGCTCCCTTTGTTGGAGGCAAAGGAGGTGGATACAGAGCTTTGGTTTGGGTGCTGCTCACAGCAACTGCAAGGAGAGGAAACTCTAGAAGAAAACAGAAGAGACTGGCAGCCACAAGAAATGTCTGGCAAGTATGTAAGAACACAAAAAACTATAGAGGCCTGTGGAGTGGAAGAAATTCAGACGAGAAAGGGTGGGGAAGTAACAAGCATGTGCTTTTAGATCTGTCTTTTGATAGCAATGGAATCCAGTCATCTATCTGGAATTACAGTACAATGCACAAATCTTAAGAGTACAGTTCAATGAATTTTTACACACATACACCTCTGAGGCCACCAGCCAAATCAAGATTTGTCAATAGAACATTTCCATCTTCCCAGAAAATTATCTCATACCCTGTCCAGTTCAAATGCCCCCTCCCCTCACCTATAAGTAGCTCTTATTCTTATTTATCACCACGGGTTAACTTTGCCTGTTCTTGAAGTGCATATGAATGGAATAATACAGCATATACTCGTTTGCAGATGGCTCTTCTTGCATAACATGTTTTTGAGATCCATCTATATTGCTACATGTATCAATTGTTTTCTAAATGATTGCTATATAGTGTTGTATAAATATGTCATAAATTGATCCATTCTTCTGTTACTGGATAAACCCAGAAGGGTTGTTTTGAGTTTGCTGCTATTATGAATGAGCTGCTATGAACATCAGTGTCCATGCCTTCTTGTGGATGTACACATTTAACTTTTCTTGGGTATATAGCTAGATGTGGAATTCCCGAGTCATGGAGTGGGTACATATTTAACTTTAGTAGACATTGCTGAGCAGTTTTCCCAAAGAAATTGTATCATTTTACACTTTCATCAACAATGAGAATTCCAGTGGTCATTTTTGAGATGAAAAGAAAGTCAATGGCTACCTTAACCTAGGCCAAGTCCTGGCAGCACGAAATTTGCAAGGACCTGTGAGATATGGAGCCAGTAATGCTTTGCAGCTGACCGATGAAAGACAAACAATAAAAACAGAGGTGAGAGGGGAAGCCTGTAACTGTCTTACCCCACCAGTGCCAGCAGGAAGGAAACCCTAAGCTATTTTTAGGCAGTTTCCTAGCATGGACATTAGCTAGTTAAAAGGGAAAGGGATCTGATGGAATGGGAGATGCTAAAATTGTTTTCAGTTAACTTACTGAAAAACACACGAGCATAGGCAAGGTAGGCAGCAATATTTCTCATATTTCATTGGACATGAGAATGTTTGGGGAGCTGGTTAAAAATATAGATTCCCAAGCCCTACCTGCAGTGGTTCTAACTTAATAATTCTAGTGGTAGGGAAAAAATTTTGATTTGTATTTTTAACTTTTTTTTTTTTTTTTTTTTTTTTTTTGAGACAGAGTCTCACTCTGTCACCCAGGCTGGAGTGCAGTGGCGTGATCCATAGCTCACTGTAACCTTGAACTCCTGGGCTCAAGCAATCCTCCCACCTCAGCCTCCTAAATATCTGGGACTACAAGTGCATGCCACCATGCCTGGTTAATTAAAAAAAAATTTTTTTATAGAGACAGGGTCTTGCTGTGTTACCCAGGCTGATCTTAAAGTCTTGGCCTCAAGAGATCCTCCCACCTGGGCCTCCCAAAGTGCTGGGATGACAGATGTGAGGCACTGCATCTGTACTACCCGACTCCTCTTTAGATGGTTCTGGATGTCCTGGAAGAGGGTGTGGCCGCCAAACTGGTTTTGCAGTTTCAAGAGACACTGGGCACCCTAGTGCTTCTTCTCTGCCAATTTGTGGAAGAAGTAGGCCACCTGCTGTGGCTCATGACTATAACCCCAGCACTTTGGGAGGGTGCGGCAGGAAGATCACTTGAGCCCGGGGGGTTCAAGAGCAGCCTGAGCAAGACTCACTCTCTACAAAAATAAAACAAAAAGTTATCCAGGTGTGGTGGTGCACACCTGTTGTCCGAGGTACTCAAGAGGCTGAGTCGCGATGATCACTTAAGCCCAGGAGGTCAAAGCTGCAGTGAGCCATGATTGCACCACTGCCACTGCACTCCAGCTTGGGTGACTGAGGGAGACCTTGTTCCCACCTCCAAAAAAAAGCGACCCACGCTTTCCAGAGACACATCATCAGGGTTGAAATAGAAGCCCAGAGAGAAGTAATTGTAGGAAGACCATAGATGGAGTTGATGGCTGCCTCCACATATGTGGAATAATTCTGATAAATCTGGGAGCTCATGGTTGGTTGGTCAACAACGGAGCTAACCACAAAAATGGTGTGGCTGGTCCTAACACAGTCAGGTGGGAAGGGTTGCCAGAAAAACTCCAACTAGCCTGTGCACTATGGTGGAGCCTTGAGGAGTTCACGCAGTTTGCAGCAGGAAAGAGTCTGGCCCCTCCTCTTCCTGTGTGGAACCTGGGATTCAAACTGCGAGGCGGGAAGCACACCAAGAGGAGCTCTGGCCTTTCAGAGAGTCCCTGTTCCCCCCTTTTTTCCTTTTCAACCAATAAAGCTCTGCTTTACTCACCCTTCAAATCGTCTTTGAACCTAAACTTTCGTGGCTGTGGGACAAGGACCCCCATCTTTAGCTGAACTACAGAAAAGTCCTGCAACAGCCCCAGAAGCAGGAGATGGTGGAGAAGGTGATTCTGGAGGTTGCAGGTGAAGAAGAGATGGGAGGGCAGTCAGAGGCTGGAAGAGAGGGAGTCCTGGGTCTGTTTCATCCACACATCGTTGAAACTAGAGACAGATCCACAGACCAACAAACGCGCTAACAAGTGTCCTTTTAAACACATGAAAATTGGGGGGAAGTTTCCACCATCCACTTTGTCCCCTGGAGTTCTTAGAACCACTCACAGGTTAAAAAGCGAGATGCAGGCCGGGCACGGTGGCTCATGCCTGTAATCCCAGCACTTTGGGAGGCTGAGGTGGGCAGATCAGCTGAGGTCGGGAGTTCAAGACTAACCTGGCCAACATGGTGAAACCCCATCTCTACTAAAAATACAAAAATTAGCCCACGTGGTGGTGGGCGCCTGTAATCCCAGCTACCCGGGAAGCTCAGGCAGGAGAATCACTTCAACCCAGGAGGCGAAGGTTGCTGTGAGCCAAGATCTCACCATGGCACTCCAGCCTGGGCAACAAGAGTGAAACTCTGTCTCAAAAAAAAAAAAAAAAAGTGAGATGCAGTGTTTCTCCTACCTTCCTTTTTGCCAAAAAGGACAATCATAATAGATAATTCTCAGCCCTTCTTTTTAAGGGATTTATTGTCAATGAGAAAAATAAAATCACAAGCCTCCAAAATGACTGAACGGACTATTTCTTGGTCAATGGGACTCCAGTGACGCCTTGGAAGCTGCGTTCTAGGCCAAGACTGAATGGGGAGGTCGGACAGGCCTCCTTAGAGCACAGATTGGTTCTGTCCAGTCTGTGGAGAATGCGCAGTGAGGATTTCTATGATCTTTCCTCCACCTTTTGACTTCAGAGGGTTGAAAACTCCATTCTTGGGCCGGGTGCAGTGACTCACGCCTGTAATCTCAGCACTTTGGGAGCCCCAGGCGGGTAAATGGCTTGAGGTCACGAGTTCAAGACCAGCCCGGCCAACATGGCGAAATCCCATCTCTACTAAAAATACAAAAAGTGGCCAGACATGGTGGTGCATGCCTGTAATCTCTGCTACTCGAGAGGCTGAGGCAGGAGAATCGCTTGAACCTGGGAGGCGGAGGTTGCAGTGAACTGAGATTGCGCCATTGCAATATAGCCAGGGTGACAAAACCAGACTCCGTCTCAAACAAATAAACACCCCATTCTTGTTATCAATGCTAACACCACCATTTTGGGAATATGGAGAGGCATGAAGTTCAGTTGCACATGCGCATGTTCCTCCTCTCATAAATATTCATCACTCCTCCTATACCTCATTGAATATGCATATTTGGCCACCCTGCTGAGCATAAATTCCAGTCTTATTCTTTCCACCGTTGAAGTGTCTGTTTCTGGGTCCTGGCTGGATGCTATGCCTCCCGGCTCATAAGAATGCAACCCTGCAGGATGCAAACTTTTAAGAGAAATAAAACTCTCCTTTCTGAATTATGAACTTCACCATTCTTCTGTTGACATTTGTTTCTATGTTGAGCTATGAAGTGATATCAAAAATTACTAATATAATGTAGGGGAGAAAACACAAGTTCTTTTTGTTTGTTTGTTTGTTTTTCCTCCATTTTTAGGTTCTTAGTTGAGACATTCTCCTGAAAACAAAAATCAGATTAAAAAGAGGAAAACAAGCAGAAGCTCATTAGCGGATGCTGCACCCACCATGCAAGAGAGGCCTCAGTTTAAAAGTATTTCTCAAGCCATCTTGGGGCCTAGATTAAATAGCATATTAACAAAGAGCCATAAATCCTACACAGTGACAAGACAAAGGAAAGAGCGGCTCCAGTCTTTTAAAAGACAGGACAATGTGGGAAGATCGTAAAATCTGTTCCCCGAGTCCTCTGCTGCCCGCTGATGCCCTCTTTCGACCCATAAGCAAGTGCTGTACCCCATAAGGAAGGAAGGGTTTGCACCAGGCAAATGGAGGCTGAGGCAGAGCGTTCCTCTGTGTTTTCAGTGTCCTCAACACTTTGTTTCAGTGTCTTTGACTCCTCAAAATTTAGGGAAGAAATATTTTAGGTTTTTTCAATGGCATTACAAAGTTCAAGCTATTTTGACATTTAGTAGGTACTCAATACATGTTGGGAGAATTACGTTTATTTCAGTTTTTAAAAGTGTCTTAAGTGCCTATTATGTGACAGACACTGTGCTAGGTCAAGAAACAGCATGGTGAACAAGACAGAGGAGATTTCTACTTTCAATAAGTTTTTATTCTAATGAGGAACTATATTCGTTAGAGTTGGATAACGACCCTAACAAAAACACAAATACTCAAGTCTCAGTGGCTTAGCACAACAAAAGATGCATTCTTCACCAATGTCATCTTAGAATAGCGTGGATTGCTGAGAAGACAGGTATTCTGTTCCATGCAGTCGTTCAGGATCCCAGCCTCCTTCCACATTTTTTTATGTCCACAAAGTCTTCTCCATTAAGCCAGCAGATTAAGAAAGAGAAAGCCAGGAGACTGCACGGGTAGTTTTTATGGCCAAGCTTGGAAGTGGTATACACTACTTTACTCACATTCCATTGACCAGACTGAGTCATATGGCCACACCTAACTGCAAACGGGATTGAGAAAGGTAGCACAGAAGAAAAGGAAACAGGATTTGGTGAACAGCCTGTACTGCAGGAGAGAATAAGTGGATATAATCCAGTGTGGTAACTGCTGTAACGTGGGGAGCTAGAGTGCATGATAACACAGAGGAAGGATACCCAACCCAGATGGGGTTTAGGCAGGGGGAATATCTACACGAACTGATGTCTAAACTGGAGCAAAAAAAAAAAGATGTTCATTTCTCTTTAGAATAGTGTAAATTGGCCGGGCGCGGTGGCTCAAGCCTGTAATCCCAGCACTTTGGGAGGCCGAGACGGGCGGATCACAAGGTCAGGAGATCGAGACCATCCTGGCGAACACAGTGAAACCCCGTCTCTACTAAAAAATACAAAAAACTAGCCGGGCGAGGTGGTGGGCGCCTGTAGTCCCAGCTACTTGGGAGGCTGAGGCAGGAGAATGGCGTGAACCCGGGAGGCAGAGCTTGCAGTGAGCTGAGATCCGGCCACTGCACTCCAGCCTGGGCGGCAGAGCGAGACTCCGCCTCAAAAAAAAAAAAAAAAAAAAATAGAATAGTGTAACTTGCTCGCTAATGAGATACCCCTTGCATAAACAATGTGTTTAAATCCCAAAACATTTTCTTTTACAAAGTAACCATTAGAAAACAATACGCCCTTTTAATGGGTTGCTCTGGTTCCCTGCTTTAAGAACTAGCATAATATGGCATACGCTATTGACTGCCCAATAGCCATTCCTTCCTTCTTCCTTGATAAGAAAATGCCAGTTTTCTTCAGCCATTAAGCAACAATGTGTTCTACGAAAATGGGCTCTAGGAAATCAGCTATAATTGGTCTAAGCCAACCATGGTAATCCAAGTCACCTTTCATTCATTCAACAAATACATAATAAGCTCCTGCTATGTGCCAGTCTGTTCCAAGTGCTGATTGTCTTCACCAATTATAGGCATGGAGTGGGCATGTGGTCCAACTCCTGAAAGGAAGACTACTAAAGAGCTTCTGGGAAAAGGCTTTTCCTCTGTGATAAAAATGAGAGGTACCTGAAAATTTAAGCCAGGACCTTTCCTGTGTTTGGATGATGTCATGTGGAATGCGATGCTTGGAATTGGAGCAATCATCTTTGGACCATGAGGAGAAAGGGAAGAAAATTCCAGAAAGGAAGACTGAGAGCTCTGGCCTACTCAGGCTGTTGGATTAACTGAACCTGGAATGGCCTACAGAAAGACAGAAAACCTGATATGCCACTTTCACTTGACTATTCAGTCACTTGTAGCAAAAAAGCATCCTAACAAGTATGCATGATTTTGGATTTTGTTTTCATTGCTTGTTGTGAATTAGAATGGCTGATGTTTTCTTTCTTTTCTTTCTTTGAGGTGGGGTCTCACTCAGTCACCCAGGTTAGAGTACAATAGCACGAGCTCCACTCACTGCAATCAGTCACTTGTAGCAAAAAGCATCCTAACAAGTATGCATGATTTTGGATTTTGTTTTCTTTGCTTGTTGTGAATTAGAATGGCTGATGTTTTTTTTCTTTTTTCTTTGAGATGGGGTCTCACTCGGTCACCCAGGTTAGAGTACAATGGCACGAGCTCGACTCACTGCAACATCTGCCTCCTGGGCTCAAGTGATCCTCCCGCCTCAGTCTCCCCAGCAGCTGGGACTGTGTCCGGAATTCGTGGGTTCTTGGTCTCACTGACTTCAAGAATGAACCCGCAGACCCTTGCAGTGAGTGTTACAGTTCTTAAAGATGGTGTGTACGGAGTTTGTTCCTTCAAATGTTCAGATGCGTCTGGAGCATCTTCCTTCCAGTGGCTTTGTGATCACGCTATGAGAAGTGAAGCTACTGACCTTCCTGGTGACTGTTACAGCTCATAAAAGCAGCATGGACCCAAAGACTGACCATCGGCAGAATTCACTGCAGAGAGAAAGAACACACCTCCACAAAATAGAAAAGGACTTAACCAGGTTGCTGCTGGCTAGCTCCCGCAGCCTGCTTTTATTCCCTTTTCTGACCCCACCCACATCCTACTGATTGGTTCATTTTACAGAGAGCTGATTGGTCTATTTTACAGAGAGCCTATTGGTCCACTTTACAGAGAGCTGATTGGACCACTTTGACACAGTGTTGATTGGTGCGTTTACAATCCTTGAGCTAGAGACAGAGTGCTAGATAGACAAGTTCTCTAAGTCCCCACTAGGTTAGCTAGATACTAACTAATCAGAGTACTGATTGGTGTATTTAACAAACCTTGAGCTAGACACAGAGTACTGATTGGTGTATTTACAAACCCTGAGCTAGACACAGAGTGCTGATTGGTGTATTTACGATTCTCTAGCTAGACTTAAAAGTTCTCCAAGTCTCCATCAGACTCAGGAGCTCCGCCGGCTTCACCCAGTGGAGCCCGCCCTGGGGCTGTAAGTGGAGCTGCCCAGCACAGCTGTCCCAGCTGTGCACCCGCACTCCTCAGCCACTGAGCGGTCGATGGGACCAGGCGCCACGGAGCAGGGGGCTGCGCCCGTGGGGGAGGCTCAGGCCGCGCGGGACCCCACTGCAGGGGGGAGCTCAGACATGGCGGGCTGCAGGTCCCAAACCCTGCTCCGCGGGGAGGCAGCTAAACCTGGCGAGAATTTGAGTGCAGTGCCGGTGGGCTGACACTGCTGGGGGACCGGGCACAACCTCCGCAGCTGCTGGCCCGGGTGCTAAGTCCCTCACTGCCCTGGGCTGCCGGCGCTGGCGCTGGCCCGCGCTCCGTGTGTGGGGCCCGCGGAGCCGCGCCCCCGCCCTCCGAAACTCGGGTTGGCCTGGATGCGGGCTGCGCAGCGCCGGTTCCCGCCCGCGCCTCTCCCTCCACACCTCCCTGTGAGTAGAGGGAGGCAGCTCTGGCCTCAGCCAGCCCAGAGAGGGGCTCCCACGATGCCGTGGTGGGCTGAAGGGCTCCTCAAGCGCCGCCAGAGTGGACGCCGAGGCCGAGGAGGTGCTGAGAGTGAGGGCTGATAGCACTGTCACCTCTCAGGACCACAGGTGTGCACCACCACACCTAGCTAATTTTTTTTTTTCTTTTGCATTTTTTTTGCAGAGATGGGGTTTCTCCATGTTTCCCAAGCTGGTCTCCAACTCCTGAGGTCTGGAGATCCACCTGCCTCAGCCTCCCAAAGTGCTGGGATTATAGGCATGAGCCACCATGCCCAGCCTTGGTGAATATTTAAACAAATGGATGAAGAATCTGACTTTTTCATTTTCTTCCTAGCTGTGTGGTTGATCCCACAGGAATTTCTGTCCTAGGCATCTCTGTGATAAACAATCATATTCCATTATCTTGTTGGCTGCCCCTTTGGCCTCTTCAGATTCCCTGTTGGGAGCTGGTGTTTGGAGCAAAGTCACGCTATTCTAGATGAGGTTATCCTTCTCTAGGTCCCCTACCTGTGGCCCCTCAGGGAGGACTTCCAAATGAAGCTTTTTGTCTGTTTGCTTTTAATGTAGAAGAGGCGTCTCCTCATTTGAAGAGTTATCTTTCTTTCTGTGAACCTCATAAGCATCCCTCTCTCTTCTCTCTCCTCTTTCTTTCATTTTTTTTTTCTCCATGCAATGAGTTGGGCTGTGAGCTACACTTTGTGGCCAGTGAGGAGATTTTTGGAAGCCTTCCTGAACCTTGTGTCCCCTCTCAAATCTCTTCTTGAATTGTAATTCCCAGGTGTTGAGGGAGGAACCAGGTGGGAGGTGATTGGATCATGGAAGTGGTTTCCCCCATGCTGTTGTCATGATAGTGAGTGAGTTCTCATGAGATCTGATGGTTTGGTAAGGCAGTTTTCCCTACTCTTGCTAGCTCTCTCTTATCTACCCCAATGTAAAGAAGGTCTTCGCTTCCCCTTTGCCTTCCGCCATGATTGTAAGTTTCCTGAGGCGGCCTCAGTCATGTGGAATTGTGAGTCAATTAAACCTGTTTTCTTTATAAATTGCCCAGTCTCAGGTAGTACTTTTGTAGCAGTGTGAGCATGGACTAATATACTTGTTCAAAACAGAAACCTGTCAAACTTCATGCCGTAATTCAGAACTTTCTGCCTGAACTCAGCGGAAGCACAGCTGAGGAATTAAGTTGGTATGTCAATGATACTTTATTTTGGAATAAGTTTTAATTTTGGAGTAAGTAGGTCAAATAGCTTTTTACTGGAATGATTTGGCCTAGATTCACAAATATTTTAGATGCCACTGCTTCTCACTATGTTGATGATGACAACAAAGGGGATATCTTTTCTATGCACTGTGAGACTTGGGTGCTAGTGCATGTTCACTCTGCTTATAATCTAAAAGATCATCCTTTGGGACTTACATGTCTTTCCATTTCTTATGTCATTGGCTGTTTTTACTGTAGCTATCATTTGAGGAAGAAGGATTGGATTGGTCAGGATATTGACAGAAGATAGATGGCAGAGGTAATTGAAGGCAGTTTAATGAAGGAACTCTACAAAGATATGAAGAATATTAAGGGAAACCAACAAGGGGTAGTGAAGCATTGGGACTAACAACAGTTACCACGTCTAGGCTTGGGTCAAAGGGAGGGTCAAGGGGAGGAAGATGTTACCGAAAGCTGGAGAGACCTGTAGCTATGTAGAGAGCCCTCCTGATAGAAGCCATTGTCTTGGGAAGAAGAATGTAGTCACTGTCAAACTGCAACTCTAGAAGCCCAGAGCTGCTGCAGATTTGAGGGAGTTGGAAATAAACCGCTGCTTTGAAGACACTAAGACTGAAAGTTGTTAGTGCAGCTAAACCTAGTATTTCCTGAATACAGAGACTCAGGCTCTTTCTGCATGGCTGTCCTCCAACCCTAAGGTGTTGCCGGCACCCATGTGGCTTCGATGGTAAGATGGCTCCTTACTATGCTTGCATTCTAGGAAGTGGGAAGGAGAAACGAGAGCATACTTACTCCTTTTAGAGGCATGATCCTGAAGTGGCACATATTACTTCCTTGGCCACATGTAATGTTCTAGTTATCTATTGCTGCATAATGAATTATCCCAAAACTTAGCAGATTAAAACAACAAACATTTATGATATCAAATAATTTCAAGAGCAACTTAGCTGAGTGGTTGTGGCTAAAGGACTGCAGTTATCTGAAGGCTCAGCAGGGGCTGGAGGATGTACTTCTAAGCTCACTCACATGGTTGTTGGCAGAGCTCACCTCCTCACTGGTTGTTGTCAGGAGTCCTCTGTTCTTTGCCACATGAGCTTCTCAACATGTAGGGCTGCTCAACATGGCAGCTGGCTTTTCCCAGAGCAAGTAATTCCAGGGGGAAGAGAGAGAGAGAGAGAGAAAGCTTAGTGTCCTTTAGAACCTAATCTCAGAAGTGACCTAGAATTATTTCTGCTTAATTGTGTTAGTCACACAGACCAACTCTGTAGCACAGTGTGGGCAGGGACTATGCAAAGATGTGAATACCAGGAGGCAGAGATTGTTGGAGGCATCTTGGGGACTGGCTAAAAACCTAACTATAAAATAGGCAAGAAAACTTAGCCTTTAGACAGGCAGCCATCTCCCAGATAAAACTACCGAAGGAAGGGAAGAAGGGTTAGGGGACAACTAGAATTCTCTCCCTGAACCTGCCCTTCTAGCTACATAAATACACATGTGTGGTCTCCTTTTCATACATGAATACATGAAATGAAACTATGCCTCTGGATTACAGTTCCTATGCCCATGAGGATTCTTCCTCTTAGGGTCACTATCCCAGGACACTTGCCTTCTTCACTCCCAGAGAATGCCAAGTTTCTATATAAAGAGTTTTTTTTTTTTTTTTTTTTTTTTTTTTAACAGGAGTGGGAAGAGGGAGCGTCTGTCTGGAAGAAGAAAGTAAGAAGAAAGAAACGCCTTCTGCATTACTAATCTGGAACGCTAGGGATGATTCATATGAACCATGAGTCAGTTTGTCATTGCATTTAGTAGTTGGATGAGTTACATAAGTTGAGATTCAAATCAGTGTTTCTTATGTTTTTCTAAGTTTAGTTGGCAGACTCTTCTAAGAAGCCACATTGAAATTTGTTTACAGGAGCACATTCCTCATGCAGCAGTACTCACTATCTGTAATGATACAGTTGTCTTGGTGAAGGTAAAGGAGAGGGTCTTTAGGAACCTTTGCTCCTCTGTTTCTATAATTGTTTCTATAGAGCTCACCAGGCTCATAATGCCAGGCTTCATAAAACCAAAAAATCTTATCTCCTGCCTCGCCAATATAAGCAGTGGCTGATGTCCCAGATTCTTGCCTGACTTGTATCCTCTTCACTACCTCTTAGCACGTCCATCATGGGAAAAGAATGTGAAGTTTCAAATTATTTGTATTATTACCACTATTGTTACTAGTCACTCTGGCATTGAGTTGAGACAAAGATACATTTGAACAGTTGATATGAGGTTTTTAAAGGACTTTTCAGTGGACAATAGAAGATATGGAACAAGGTTTACACATGAGGGCAAGAGTTGAGAGAGTAGCAAAAAGCCTCCAAGAAGGTAACAGGCCAGGTGCAGTGGCTCACACCTGTAATCCCAACACCTTGGGAGATGAGGCAGGAGGATTGCTGGAGCCCAGAAGTTTGTGGCCAGCTTGGGTAACATAAAGAAAATCCATATCAGGAAAAAAAAGTAGCCATGTGTGGTGGCAAGTGCCTGTGGTACCAGCTACTCCGAAGGCTAAGGCAGGAGGATCCCTTGAGCCAGGGAGATCAAGGCTGCAGCGAGCTATGATTGCACCACCATAGTCTATGTAGCCTGGGTGACAAAACAAAATTCTGTCTCTATTTGTTTTTTAATTTAAATTTTGAGATAGAGATGAGGTCTCACTGTTGTCCAGGCTGGTCTCAAACTCCTGGGCTCAAGCGATATGCCCACCCTCAGCCTCCCAAAGTTCTGGGATTATAGGCGTGAACCATCATGCCCAGCTGAGACCTTATCTCTTAAAAGAAAAAAAAAAGAGGGTAACATATCTGCCGTACATTTGTATATAGTTTTAAAAATTATGTAACCCCTTGAAGTCCGTATATTATCCACTTGTCAGGGGTTCTCTTTTCTTTTAGTATGTAAAAATAATTTTTCTCAAGTTCTCGTTGGCTGGGAAAAATCTAGTGCTACTTCTGGTTACCTCTTACTATGAATCTCTAGTTCCCCTATATTCTTAATTACCCTAGGGGCTGCGATTCTTCCCTCCATGCACTTCTCTCTTCCTTTATTTGGTCTACCATTAGGACTCTTTTTTTTTATTACAAATGACAGATACACCGAGAAAAGGATTCACTAGTTCACAGAGCCAGGAAGGCTGGGGAAGAGTGGGAATCAAGGCCTCAAGACTTTCTCATTCCCATCTGCCCGGCTTCCTTCCCTCCCTTTACAGAACAGCTTTCTCCATGAGGCCGAGTCGAAGGCTAACTGCAACCCCAGCCCTCCATTTTCACAATTCTCCATGAAGGGTGACAACATAGAACCATCCCTCTAAGTCCAGTTGCAACAATTGTGGCAAAGGACTTTGGCCCAGCCTAGGCAACATAGTGGGATCCTGTCTCAAAAAAAAAAAAATTAGCCAGGTATGGTGGTGCATGCCTATAGCCCAAGCGACTACAAAAGTAAAGGCAGTAGGATCCCTTGAATCTGTGAGGTCAAGAGCCCATACTTGGTTCAGTTCATGTATGCCAAGGAATATGACACTGTCATTGGCCAGCCTGGGTCTAACTGTCATGGGGGAGGAATCTGGGGCACTGTGATTAATGACTCTACCAGGACCACATAAAGTAGAAGTAATTCCCCACATCTAAAGGTGCTATTACCAGAAAAGAGGCAGACAGAAGCAAGCACTTTCACTGTTTACTGCCTGCTGCAAGCTTGGCTCAAGCAGGTCCTTCCCCACTCCCTAAAGCGTCACCAGTACAAGGCCATTTTGTGAGACAGAGCTGTCAGGAAGGTTGAAGACAGCAAAAAACAGTTACAGCACAGCGACAGCAAGCACAGCACTGTATAGATAGTCATTGAAAACAGAACATTTGATATTTCAAAGTTCCTAAGCCCAGTCCACCAGCCTCTCACTGGTGCTCTTCTGGGTCAGCTGACATTGTGCCTGCCCTCCCTTACCAAATCGTTCTCCTCCACCTCTCCTTTCTCCAAGTGCCCAAGGATCCTAAACGTCATCTTACCTGAATCTACATGGGACAAATGCTACTTTATTGTGCACAGCCACTGAGTTCTTTTTTGCTCTTCTAGACCTGTATTTCACAGCCCCCAAAACTATTAAGATGTTTTCCTAGGCTGGGCGTGGTGGCTCATGCCTATAATCCCAGCACTTTGGGAGGCTGAGACGGACAGGTCACCTGAGGTCAGAAGTTCAAGATCAGGCTGGCCAACACTGTGAAACCCCGTCTCTACTAAAAATACAAAAATTAGCCGGGTGTGGTGGCATGTGCCTATAATCCCAGCTACTGGGGAGGCTGAGGCAGGAGAATTGCATAAACCCGGGAGGTGGAGGTTGCAGTGAGCCGAGATTGAGCCATTACACTCCAGTCTGGGCAACAAGAGCAAAACTTCATCTCAAAAAAAAAAAAAAAGATGTTTTCCTGAACAAGACAACCAATTTTTTCCTTAGCAAGCATCCTTCCATCCTCTCAGAACAATGGTTCAGTCTACTGCTAGCTTCTGAATTAAGTTTCTTCTCCCTGTTGCATGTGTATTTATGCATAGAAAACATGACTTCCCCCAATACGATACAGCATAATATTAAGATTAGTAAGACATTACCTCTATGTGGTGGGATCATGGGTAATTTTTTACAGTGTTTTAAACATTTATTAATTTCATTAGGCAGGGGTTTCCCTCTCCCTAATTTTTGGAGCCCTATCATGTGTAATTTTTATGAGTTTTGTTGGTTTTATCATTTCTTTGTTTTCTTTTTTTGCTTATTTCTGTTTCTACAATGAACAAGTAAAAATGGTACAAGGCAAGAAAGGAGTAAAGAACAGAACCTGCTGCTTAAGTCCCTTTTATCAAGAAATGCAAAAGCCTTCCCCAAAGGCTTTTTGACCTCCAGCCTTCAGCCTGATCCTCATTGGATAGACTGTGTCACATGACCACACAGCCTCAAGGGAGAATGGAAAAGAGAGGATTTAGTGTTTCCAGCCCTTACAGTCTCATGAAAGAAACGTGACTACAGAGAAGGGGCTTGGGTATGATGATGGGTCCAGCTAACCAACAGTGTCTGCAACTGCACACCTAGGATACAAGGTGGAGAGAGAGGGCACTGTGCAGTTTTTCTCAGTCTAGGGTGGGCATTATTGTTTTGGTATATGACCCTGGGTATCCAAAAGAGACTCCTGACAATAAAACTTAGAGCTTTGCGTTCTTGTGAAGACTTATCTGAGGCAACAAAGTAAACCTTACCCTGTCTGTTAGTACTTGGTAGCAGTAGCAATTATTATGACTATTTACAAAGTACTTTTTAAAAATTTAGTAGAATATTGCTATCCCTGTTTCACAGTTGAAAAAGCAAACTCAAGGAGATTATACTGGTAACATATTTGCATTTAAAAGTACACTGAACCCTCATTGCCTCCCACATGCCATTCAAGGACTCTAGACTACTGGGCAGAGGAACTGACCCTTTTACCATAAATGGGGCTTCTGGGTCCAAGCTAAAGGCACACTCTCTGCCCAGCTGGTTTTGTCCTGGATTGTTCTTTTTTTTTTTTTCTTTTTCTTTTTACAGGGTCTCAATCTGTCATCCAGGCTGGAGTGCAGCAGCATGATCTCAGCTCACTGCAGCCTTAATCCTCCCACCTCAGCCTCATGTGTAGTTGGACTACGGGTGCATGCCACCACTCTCCACTAATTTTTGTATTTTTTTTTTTTTTTTTGAGATGGAGTCTTGCTCTGTCGCCCCGGCTGGAGTGCAGTGGCCGGATCTCAGCTCACTGCAAGCTCCGCCTCCCGGGTTTATGCCATTCTCTTGCCTCAGCCTCTGGAGTAGCTGGGACTACAGGCGCCCACCACCTCGCCCGGCTAGTTTTTTGTATTTTTAGTAGAGATGGGGTTTCACTGTGTTAGCCAGGATGGTCTCGATCTCCTGACCTCGTGATCCACCTGTCTCGGCTTCCCAAAGTGCTGGGATTACAGGCTTGAGCCATCGTGCCCGGCTAATTTTTGTATTTTTAATGGAGACGGAGTTTCACCATATTGTCCAGGCTGGTCCTGAACTCCTGGGCTCAAGTGATCTGCTTGCCTCAGCCTCCCAAAGTGCTAGGATTACAAGCGTGAGCCACCATGCCTGGCTGTTGCTCTGAATTGTTCTTGAAACATGTCTCTGGTGTGTTGGAAAGACTTCTGACCTGGATCTTAGACCTGGTTTAGTATTCCTCTCATTGCCTGACATGGACTAATCACCATACTCAGTCTGCTTTTGTCCACAATTCAGTTCACCACTACTTAGGTTGCAGGAGAGGTTACTAGATATGAGGCTGTTTTGCTCAGACCCTGGTGCATTATGTATTTGTTTTCAGAAGAAATGTTTTAAGATACAGGAAGAGGAAGCTCACCAGGGATGTTTAATAGGATCTTGTAAACATCTGTATTCTAAATAAATAATTGTTAGTGTTTCCACTTTAGGGTTCTTAATTTTAGAGAACCGGAAAGTCTGTTCCTGAACTGGAGGTAAGAGTTCAGAAGTGTATACCAGTGTCACTCCAGGCTGGATTAGCAGATCTAGTTAGCAGCCTTTCCAATATCCATCTTTCCCTTTTTCCTTACCAACAGAACCCTAATTTTGCTCAAGGCAGCACTATGCTCATTTACAAATGCCCCAATTCCCAGACTCCCTTGCAGCTAGGAGTGGCCATGTGACCCACTTTGACCAATGTGATGTAGGTGGAAGTTGCTAGGTGGGGGCTTCCAGGAAATCTTTTTAGAGGGGAAAGTCTTAGCTGGCATTTGCCCTATGCTTTCCCTCCCTCTTTCTTTTCATTTTGTTTGAAATGCAGATGCAGTGTCCAGGTATCCATGAATACAAAAGCTGTGTACTAAAGATAGTAAAATCAAAAGATGGAATGATCCCAGCTCCTTGACAACATTAGGGAGCTACTCTAACAGCCCTGGATTACCTACCTGGTAATGTCTTATGTAAAAACAATCAAGAAAACAAAGGAACGGCTGGGTGTAGTGGCTCACACCTGTAATCCCAGCACTTTGAGAGGCTGAGGCTGGTGGATCACTTGAGACCAGGAGCTTGAGACCAGCCTGGCCAACATGGCGAAAGCCCATCTCTACTAAAAATACAAAAATTAACTGGGTGTGGTGGTGCATACCTGTAAGTCCAGCTACTCAGCAGGCTAAGTCAGGAGAATCGCTTGAACCCAAGAGGCAGAGGTTGCAGTGAGCCAAGATCATACCACTGCACCCTAGCCTGGGCAACACAGTGAGACTCTGTCTCAAAAAAAAAACAAAAAAGAAAAGAAAAGAGAACAAAGAAACAAGCCTATTTGCTTAATCCATTGTAATCAAGTTACTCTTCCATGCAATCAAACAATCTTAACTGATAGACTGTTAAAATGGTGTCTTAGTCTGTTTGGCTGCTATAACAAAATATCTTAGACTGGGTACTTTGTAAACAACATACATTTACTGCTCACAGTTCTAGAGACTGGCAACTCCAAGATCAAGGCACCAGCAGACCATGGTGAGCCCTCAATCCGGTGAGGGTCCATTCCTCCCAGGTGCCTTCTATGTATCCTCACATGACAGAATGGCAAACAAGCTTGCTCAGGCCTCTTTTATAAGGCAGTAATCCCACTCATGAGGGTGGAGCTCCCATAACCTTGTCACCTCCCAAAAGCCTCACCTCCTAATATCATCACCTTAGGGATTAAGTTTCAACATATGAATTTTGTCAGGGGCGGGGGATGGGGGTGGGCAGGGGGATGGGACACATTCAGGCCATAGCAGACATCTAGTGTGCTATGATAGTAAATGGATGCAAATTGACTGTAGAGTTTGTTAGAACAGTGCTGCTCCAACTTCCATGTGCATATAAACCACTTGAGAGCCTTGTTACAAATGCAGATTCTGATTCACTGGGTCTGGAATGGGGTTTGAGATTCTGCATTTTTCACCAGCTTAAAGCTAATGCTGATGAGGCTGGTCTTGGACCACACTTTGAGTAGCAAGAATTTAGAAAATGGCAGCTCTTCTGGTCAGTCAGCCCATACCATATAGGAGCCACTTTGTTTCTCTTTGATATGTTTCTTATTTGGTTGAAAACCTGCAGAGAACTCACTCAGTGCATCTTCAACAAAAAGTTAAGATTTTATTTAGAATATCATTTTAGAGACAAAATTGCAGTTCACTTTATTTAGCAAAATAAACTTAACCAATGCTTTTAGATACAGTAAATTCAAGACCTCTGGTGGGTTTTTTTCTTAGTTCCTTGCTTTTTTGCCAGTTGGAGTTTCTGTCTTCTAGCCTAACAGGCTTCTTTCCAAGTTAATGCAGCTATATTCCAAGGAAGTGTTTTATGAAATCTGAATACTCAAACACCCCTTCTGTATTTTAACTCAACCATCATTGTATTAGATGAAACATAAGGAAGGTGACTTAGGGAAGTAAGTGCAGAAGGAAATGTGTTCCCTTCTCCCTCATATTATCTTTTCAACAGAGGCCTGGATTGCTAAATGGATTATGAAAGCAAATTGTTACTGGGAGATGATGGTCAAAAGCAAACTTAGATGGTTTTCACACCATCTGTCATCATGACTCAAAGGGAAATGCACATCACACCATTTTTCCAGTGAAGCCACTGCTTTACACAGAAGATACACGTAGCTTCCTATTGTTATTTTCTTTTCTAACTATGTACATTTAGAAAAAATACAACACTGTGTTAAATAGCAGGACAGCTAGCAATGGAACATACAACACTATGCTGAAAAACCACAACAGCTTGGTTAAGCGGAGGAGAGAAACAGCAGATGGTCTTCATGGAGTGAAGCTGTCAGTGCCTGCCATCTCCTTAGTCTGTGACGGATCTGCACTCTGAGGGCAGGCCTTCTGAGCGCCGCCACTTCGCCAGGCGCTGCTTAAACCATTTCTGGAAGAGAGAAAAGAGCAAAACTATTTGTCACACACAGAAAAACTGAAATGTCTGTTCCCTTTTTAAAAGGTAGCCTCTGTGGCACAAGTGGAAAGGAGAGAATCAAGGGACGTGTCCATAGGGATGGCTCTCACCATGACACCTTTCCTGCCTCAGGACCTCTGCACATGCTATATTATGTTTAGAATGTTCTCTCTTTATTCTTTATCTGATGATCTCCCTGTCATCCTCACATCTCAGCTTAAACAGGACCTTCTCAATGAAGTCTTCCTTGATCACTCTGTCTAAAGTGGGTTTCCCACTCATCTCCTCACTTCCCAATTTAGTATTTTGTTACTTTCACAGAACTTTTAGCATCTGTCGTGATTTACTTGTGTATTCACTTATTTTTAATCTACATTCCCTTCTAGAATGTAAGCTCCATGAAAGCAGAGACTATATTCATCCTATCACCACTGCATCCTTAGCCCCTAGTACAAAGGTTTAAGACTTAGAAATTAATCAATATTTGCTGAATGAATAAAAGAAGTTAAAGCATATCCTTAATGCCCCAGATAGATCTCTATGGCTGCTGTATTTCATCAATGTATGCTCAGCTCACCAAAGGCCTTCCTCATTGGTAGCAGTTAGTAAGAATTTGTTGAATAAGATTAATAGTTAACTGCGCACTGCACAACCTCAGAGCACTCCTTGCAGATGCATGGAGTAGGCCAGCCCAATCTATCCTGCTCCAGAGCCACCGAGCAGTGAGAGAAGCTAAAGTGGGTCTACCACTTTGCTCAGAATCTCTCAGCTCCATATGACCCAAATATTCACACCTTACAGAAGTGACCACGGATGTACAGAAGGCCCCAGGTAGGATGTTTCTAGACACGGCATCATATGAGGCCTAGAACATGCCTATATGTTGGAAGGCAGTGTAGTATACTCTTGAGAAGTCAGTGGCTGCCTTTATCTTGCTAACTGGGGTGGTACAGAGTTCCCCAAAGAGGAGAACAGGAGAACCATGCTGGGGATAGGGCCAGGGTCTGGACCAGGTTGGTCAAGAGGAAACTGGGAATAAAAAAAAGAAAGCCAAACAACTTTGAAGAGAGACTAGTGAGGAAACAGATGAGCAAGCATTGACCTACATTGGAAAGGATGAGGAGAGAGCTCTATGGGAAGTCAGCACCTCCCCCAAGCTCTGTTCTCCTGTGCTTCCCAACCATGGAGTACATTGAGAAGGATGATATTTGTGTGTCACTGGTGTGTAGGCAGGCTGTGTGGTAGGTGACCCCCCCAGGGCTCTGCAGTCCTGGGCTCTGCCAACAGGAAGCTCTAGAGTAACTAATTGGCTATGCCCTAAATAGAGCACCAGTCATCTGTAAATGAAAAGGTAAGCTTAGGGTGTTTCTACTGTCCCTTCTGGTATTTCTATAATTCACCTGTTCTAGGGGTAAGGGGACGAGAAACAGGAAGAAAGCAGAAAGAACACAGCTGTGAGATGCCAGATCTGGGATGTGCTGATGGAGATATCGGGATGGTGGGAAAGCTCTAGAGGGCTCCCCACATAGCATGGGCTGATGCCTATCCAGATACTCAGAATGAACAGGATAGGCTCTAGGAAGCTGAAAGGGAATTCAGTATAAGCCCAAGATCAGAAGAAAATGTGAGAACCACAGGGGGAGAAGGAGCAAGGCCTAGAGGAGAGGCTGTTGAGCTTGAAGGGGGTACGGCTCTGCAGGACCGTTTTGGGCTCCACATCAATGCTAAGCTGGCTGAACAGCATGGGAACACACCTACACCTCACCCACCTGTACAGCAGAGTTTACACACTGAAATGCCTTACACAGTTGTCAAGATCTTACATACCTTTACACTGGGGTGGCAGTAGAGAAAAGTAATCTAAAGACAAGGACAGCAGACTATCATGGGGAAAAACTTCTCTTTGGGGGCTACTTTCTGGGTGCCCTATTTTGCTCCTAGGGATCACTACCCTTCATGAGAAGAGAGAACTCATGCAACTTTGGTGGCTTCAATTGAAATTATACTGCTAAGAGTGGGCCCATTTTCTTCTATAACCTGTGTGCATGTGTTTAGTTAACTCTGGATTCTGGTATGAGAGCAGCAAGGTTCCGGTTTCATTAATGAGGTAGCACTGTGGGGGGTTTCAAGGATACAAGGTCTGATTAAATAGGATTTCCAGTTACTAGAGCTGAATAAATGGCAGCATTGTAAAGACTGACTAATTAAAATCTGGAGGAAGAAAATCTCACTTTCTATCAGATTTCATTTAAGACAAAATGGTTGAGCTGGTCTCATTTAAAAGAGCCACCCACATCTTTACACTATGTAATGAAGCAGAATATTGATGGACCGTTACTGAAAATAACTTCAGCAGGGACATTTGTGGTTTTGTGAGTTGGTACCCAAATGCTTAACAAATTGAGCCCTAACATTGGGGAATGGGAGGAGGTTCAAGAAAAGCTCAACAATTTTTTGAAGACGCATATTTTAAATCAAGTAGATATAAAATAATTTGGCAAAGCCAGTTGCAATCCAACAGAAATCATTAAATACCTTGCTTGCTTTTTTCCCTTTAGAGTTGTGTCTTATCAATCTCACTCACATCAGTGCTAATTTTCCACCTGGCTTTATCCTTCTCTTCTTTGTTTCAGTCATCCACTGGGAAAGACATTCATCCCTTGCTTGCTTATAAATGAATGCCCTCATTACCCTTGCCCATTGATGGAGATTTATTTACTCTGAGTAAACAGATGATAATTAGACACTGTGATGGGAAGGGGCTGGGGCAAGGAAACACTGTTCCTGTCCTTTTCTCTAGCAACTAACATTTCATTCTTTTCAGAAAGAGACCTTTAGATGTCTTTATTCCACTGATAAAACATCCAGTGACTAAAACCACTGGGTTCTGGGAACAAGCTCAGGGCATCTAGAGGAGATAAAAATACTTGGAGACCTCCCTAAGAACCAATTCCAGTTACATTGTGCTTGAATTAAAGAGAGAGAGAGAGAGAGATAGAGAGAGAGAGAGTGTGTGGGTGTGATAATAGAAAGCACCAGATCATCCCAACCTCCCAGGGGGCTAAAGAAGGAGCTTTCCCAGCCTCTTCTAACACTGACTTCAGAATAAAAGACATAAGGCTGGGATTCTGTAAGTTTTCACGTAATGTAAATCTAGGAGATATTTAGATTACCGTTATGAGAAGAACCCATTCTAACATCCCAGTAAATGCAACTTAGAAAGTTATTTCAATTACAGCACCCTTCACTTTACTTTGAGTTCTTATGGGTGCCACCTGCACACCCACAGAGAATTTTGTCCTAAAGTGGGACAGTTATAAAGAGGTCAGCAAATCTCCCAAGACAGAGAATGTTTCAACTTCTTAGTCCCTCTTGTCCCTGCCCAAGTATCAGCCCTGTGAATCAGTTCTGGTAACAATCTTGCAAGAGCACTGGGCAGCTCCGGCTTATTTTTCTTGTACTGAAGTATTGCTTGTTCTAGGAAAGGTAAGAATATGATTCCATTTCTGGAGGTGGGTGGTGTTGGGGTGGGTTGAGGACTCAGGCATATGAAACAAATGTTAGTTTGGCTTTGGTGACCCTTTCCCATGGAAAGCAGCAACACTAGTAAGAACAGAGACAGGGGAGACTGGGTGCGATGGCTCATGCTTGTAATCCCAGCACTTTGGGAGACCAAGGCAAGAGGATTGCTTGAGCCCAAGAGTTTGAAACCAGCTCAGGCAACATAGTGAGACTCCCATCTCTACAAAAAATTTAAAAATTAGCCGTATGTGGTGGTAGTACATGCCCATAGTCCCAGCTACTTTGGAGGCTGCGGTAGAAGGAATGCCTGAGGCTGGGAAGCCAAGACTGAGGTGAGCCGTGGGCGTGCCACTGTACTCCAGCCTGAATGACAAAGTGAGACACTGTCTCCAAAAATAGAAAAAAGAAAGAAGAGAGAAGAAAGAAAGAAAGAAAGAAAGAAAGAAAGAAAGAAAGAAAGAAAGAAAGAAGAGAGAAAACGAAACAGGGGAAGTATCAATATCAGACACTACTTATATGTAGGCCCAGCAGGCCCTAGCCTCCATGGAGTTATTTAAAGGGTCCTTACGAGACCTGCTATAAACAAAAATAATTTTAATGACTGAAAGTTCATCACTGGGCATACGTCTCCAGAAGACACTTTCTTTTTGTAATATTTTAAAATATTTAATATTTTTATTTTTATTTACTTATTTATTTTGAGACAGGTTCTCCTTCTGTCACCCAGGCTAGGTAGTACAGTGGCATGATCATAGTTCACTGCAGCCTTGAACTCCTGGGTTCAAGGGATTCTCTTGCCTTAGCCTCCAGAGTAACTGAGACTACAGGCACACACCAGCACACCTGGCTGATTTTTTTATTTTCTTTTTTGGTGGAGATGGGCAGCATCTTGTCATGTTGCCCAGGCTAGTCTGAAACTCCTAGCCTCAAGCAATCTTCCTGCCTCAGCCTCTCAAAGTGCTGGGATTATAGGTGTGAGCTACTGTGCGCAGCCAGACACTTTCTTTTTCATAGAAGATACTCTTTAAAAATATAAATGTTGTTTGAGAAGATGAAAGAAGAAATCATTCTCATTCACCAGTATCCATGGGGGTAATGGGGTGAGAGGGGAAAGAATGGGAAATTGAAAGATGAGACCCAATCCAGTAAAGGCAAGCAGGCAGCCTGTAGTTCCTAGGAAATCTCTTTCTCTGAGCTTGCTAAGTGCTGCCTGTCTCTAAGCTCTGGGGTTCCAGATGCTTCCCTGCAGGTCAAGGCAGGAAGACAGAGGGGCAAGCCAAGCTGTGGTCACTGTAGGGAGGAAGAAGGTGTTGGTCCTGTGGCAGGAAGAGGAAGCCAGGGGCCCTGCTAAGAGGCTGACTCACCCCACATCCACTCATTTTGGGGCTGGGTCTACCACTTGTTTATTTGAGAATGGCAGAAGGGGGAAATGGGAGGACTGCCTGAGAGGTGCAGAAGAACCTGCTATGCAGAGGTCTGAATTGGCTGACCTCAGTCACAGAAAAAAAGCAGGTGCCCTTTTCTTCTTCCTACCCCTAACCAGATTTTATTTCAATTTTCTAATATCATGTGAATCTTGAGGAAAGGTTGAATATAGCCTGGGAGGACTGTTGCCTAATGCAGGGGAAAGATAACACCAAGTGAGTTGTCAGTTCTTTCTTCCTGCTCATCTAGTGATTTCCATGCCTCCTCTGTGGAGACAGCATAGCATGGTGGTTAAGAATTTGGGCTTCCAGGGTTCAAATCCTGGTCCTGCTGCCTTCTAGCTGCTGTCTTGGGCAAGTATATTTAATCTTTCTGTGCCTCAGTTGCCTTATCTGGACAAGTGGGCTAATAGTATCTACCCTCACAGTATTGTTGTGACAAATAAATGATTTACTACTTGGACAGTGCCTGGAAAAATGCCTGGCAAGTATTAGCCATTACAAAGGTCAATGTAATCATGTTGCTTTATAGGTAAGGTGACTGATGGCAATTCGCCAGGCACAATCAGAGGCCGAGAAGGGGTTGGACCTCTTGTTAGTGCTGTGCCCACAATACTTCACAGCCTTGTTTTTAAAAGATAAGTTGTCTCCATGATCACTCTTCTTTTCTAAGCATAGCGTGGGATTTCAGATGATAAAATTTCAGCAGGCTGCCTTCTCAGGAGATACCAAGAAACATGAGCTGTTAGACTTGGGTTACAGTAAATCACCTTCCATTAAGTTCTGGTTTTGGTTGGTCAGACAGCCATTTCTTTTGCTAAAAATAAATATGTTTGCCTTTCTATTTGACCTGTAAATGACAGGATCGTCTATGGACAAGCTCTCCAAAGAGTGCCTCTGGCTTAATTAGTAAAAATAATTTTGGACTTGAGGTCCAGGGTCTTGGTCCTAGGATCTACTGGATCCATTACAAGCTTCTAAACCTCAACTGAGCATGGCTCATGGTGACAGGACAAGTGCCTGATGCTCTGGTATATAAAATAGGAAAAATAAGAAAGTCTCTGCTTTAGAGTTGAGGTTGGAAGTGTGAAGTGCTTTGGGGACCCACAGGAGAGATGCTAGATCAGTTCCAAGTAGTCTATCATGCTTAAAGGATTGTCTTTCCATGACCAAAGGGAAAAGAGAAGTCGGAGTTAAGACGAGTTTTAAAAGTCAACTAAAGGCTCCAACATTGCACCTGTGGTGAACAACCACAGGTAGTGTTGCATTCTTTACCTGGCATTTTTCGGGATAATATAGGAGCATTTAAAAAATAGATAAGTCAATGAATGCACTTAGGGGGACATTGGCTGCCGCTCCCGTCAGCTGAAATGTCAGCTATCTACCGTCTTATAAAACGCCCCGAAAAGCCTCTAAACCTTAGAGCTGCGGAATTTTTTAAAAAATCGGAACCACATCTCCCTGGCTTCGTGCAGTGTGAGTTCTGCAGCTCGGGGGACGCTGCAGTGTGATGTGGTGGAGAGAGCAAGCTTCACGGCTCCTGCCATCCTGACAGCGCCCTCCCTCCTAGGCTCAGCCTCCTGGTTCGCCAAACCGGAGGACTGAATTTATGGCTAGCTGGTCTCTGGGGAGCCTTCCAGCTCTGACATTCCCGCCTAGAATAGATCTTCCCGAAGGTTTCACAGACAGACCAGAGGGTACAGAGCCGGGAAGGCGAAACAGGGACAGGCGAGAGACGCTGCTCCCAACTCGCAGAAGGAGAAAGCGTGTATCCCGGGCTGCCAGGGAGAGTGGAAAGGCAAGGACTGGTGACCACCGGGTTTCTACGCAGCTCCCGGGGAACCACAGCTGGATGGGGGTGGCGAGGAGACTGGGCACCCATGGGAACGGGGAAGCGGGGAGGCGGCAGTGGGAGCCATGCAGGGTCTGGGCCCCCGGATGCGGGCAGAAGCGATGGGAGATCGGGGGGAGGGCAGCCCAGCGGGAGGCACAGACGACCAGGACCGCCCAGCCGCGAGACGGCTCAGCTCGGGCAGGGGTCCCGGCGCGCTGGGCGCGTGTGGGGACGCACCTGGGTCTCCTCCTCGGAAAGGCCGGCCTCGGCCGCGATGAGGCACAGCGTGGTGGAATCCGGGTGCTTGTCGACCTTGTTGAAGTTGTACTCCAGGATCTCTACCTGGTCCTCCGTGGGGCCGGTCGCGGTCTCCGCCGACATGGTCCCTGCGCGCTGCTGGGCAGGGAGAAGCGGCAGCGGTGAGCGAGGCTGGGGGCCGGCGGGACGCAGCAAAGGAAGGCGGTCGCTGTGCCGCCGGGCAGCCCCAGCCCCTGGCCGCCACCTCCCGCGGTGCCACTGCCGCGCAAGTCCCCGGCGGCAGCAGACTGAGTGGGGGCTTACGGCTGCCCCCGACCGGGGCCTCCCTCCCCGGACGGAGCGCTGTTGCGGGCTGACTGCAGAGCCTGGCATCTGGCGCCTCCCGCGCCCCGGGGGACCCCTTGCAGCAACGCCCCCTGGATCCCTGCCTGCGACTGGGGCAAGATAGATGACTCCCCGGGTCCTCACCGCCCTCCGGCTCTAAGGAAGGAGTGAAGGAAGCGCTGGGGCGATTTTGATAAATCCCCTTAAAACCTTCCTCCCGAAAGGGGGACCTCCCCTGGGGACAGACTTGACAGATCGCCAGGGTGAGTTCGCCCGAGTCCGCTGCTAGCCGGCCTCCTCGGTACGCGGCCTTCTGTCTCTGCAGTGGGTTGGCGCTTTGGGGCCCTCTCCAGGCAGGGCTGCACACCCCACCCTTCCTCCAAAAAAGTTACCCACAAGACAAGTTACTTCTCAAAGTTGGGGAGGTGGAGGCGGTGCTTTTAATGTCTTTCCATCTTACAGAGATGGAGATAGGTCCGCAGAGAAGTGAGTTAAGGCGGGGGATTGAGCCACGGGAGAAATTTCCACCTGTGGGCTTGCACGTGCCACTCTGCCGCTCTGCAACCTCCTCCTTCAACTCTCTGTCCCCGCTCTTTCTAGGTATGCTTTAGTGAGTCCCCGGCCTGCAGTCACCAGGCCGCTATTCCACAATGTACGGCAAAGAACTTGCCTCACTGTGTGCTCCCCGAGGGGAGGACTTGCAAGATGCAGCCAAAATCCAACTGAGGAGGATCCAGTCAGCTGTCGTTTAAAATTTCAGACTTCCCTATGATTGTACTAAAATGTACTATAAGGTCAGGAAAATGGGCCCATCACAAGCTTCACGATCTCCTGCATCTCCTTACTTTAAAGCCAACCATTACTCTAGCAAGTTTGAAGCAACATGACTTCCTGCTGGGTTGTCTCCATACCTACAAAGTCTCTGAATTGGGACCAAAAACTTAAACAATTTAAAAATTGGCCAGGCGCGGTGGCTCAAGCCTGTAATCCCAGCACTTTGGGAGGCCGAGACGGGCGGATCACGAGGTCAGGAGATCGAGACCATACTGGCTAACACGGTGAAACCCCGTCTCTACTAAAAAATACAAAAACTAGCCGGGCGAGGTGGCGGGCGCCTGTAGTCCCAGCTACTCGGGAGGCTGAGGCAGGAGAATGGAGTAAGCCTGGGAGACGGAGCTTGCAGTGAGCTGAGATCCGGCCACTGCACTCCAGTCGGGGTGACAGAGCGAGACTCCGCCTCAAAAAAAAAAAAAAAAATTAAAAATTGGCATATGTAACCCCATCCACCTCCTCCTCCTAATTTAAGATGCATGAAGGTATAGAAAGTTGGAGTCTTCAAGATATCCTTGGCTGTGGGTTTGGCACACCTGTCAGGACTAGACTGTCGCTAACAGTAAAAGACAAGGGCAAGTGTGGGAATCACGTTGGTTTGTTGTTTTAACAAACAATTGCAAAATCATCCAGCACAATCCTGAGTAGGTTGTGATGTGGTTTGTGCCTGGGATGAGCCACACTTCACTGATGTGCTGGCAGAATGTACCCAATGCTGTTATAACCTTCTCCACTGTGACTTGCATCTTCTACTTCCTAAATAAATGTCTTTACCTCTCCTTTGGGTCACTTTGAAGGGGCTTTCGGGCACAACGGGAAGTCATTCTACTGTGAGAGTCTGGCTTAAGTCACTTGCCAAGCCACTATGAAATCCCATGTTTTTAGGGGATTCTGTGCTTTCCCACCTAAAAATCATAGCACTGATTCCTGTCATGATGCTGGGCAGGAGAGGGTCATACCAGGTCAGAAACACTTCCTCTTCTGTGTGCATCCGTTGCCCCTACCTTTGACACACAACTTCAGAGCTGGGAAGAACCTTGGAAATTACCTCTTCCAGTCTTCTTTTGTAACAGCCCAGGAAAATGAGCATAGGAAGACTAACTTTCTGAATGTTACCCAGCTGGTGACCTGTGCTCCGCTAGACCCTTCTCAGTGGGGCAGTCTGTCATTAGTCTGGTAGGAAAAATCCGGAGGGCAGTAGTCATAATGCAGGCAGGAGCTCATTGCCATTTTGAATGGGCATGAACTCTCCTAGTAGGACACCAATTCTAGCCAAAGTTGCCCACGGGAACAACCTATCACTGCTTGCTTTGTTTGAAAGAAAACAAGGGCTGGGAGACTGCTGCCTCTGATTTTACTTCTTGCCTTAGAAAGGTTCCAGCTGATTTTATGTAACATAGTTGTGCTGGCTCTTCCATGAAAATTTTGGCTTTGTCTTTGTAGAATCCTCAGTCCTTCAGAAATATTAATTTCTAAACTGAGTGTTCTGCATATACTTTCCCCTCTTTTTTGGTTATTTAATTCCTGTTATAAAACTCAAGGGCTGCTATTGGTCTTACATTTAATTTAGTGCATTTTATTTTATTAGATTTCTGTGGCTTATTGTTACAGGACTTTGTATGAGATTTTGTGGAGAGGTCCTGGTTAACTTTAAAGAACTCCTTGGGTTAGTTGACTGAGAACCATTGGCCTTGGTTAGCTGCTAAGACTTGTGGGAGGACCATTTGAAAGCACCTACTTCTCCAAGGTACACCAAGCAAGCCTGATTTCTAGAAATGAAGGTGGACAATCTCCATAGTCAAATGTATCTGTTATTTCTCTGCAAAGCTCTCAGCCCTTTGCTTAACAAATGTTTGCTGTTACTTCCTTTCTTCTCTCACTCTGTCTCTCTCAAAGAAGATATAAGTCAAACTGGCTGGGTAACCTTGGCCTTATAAAGCTTTTCAACTATTTCCAGTAACAAAACAGTTGAGAAGTTTCTCTGAAAATAGTCTAAACAATTTCAGATTAAAATAACTAAAAATACTTTAAAGCTACTCAAACGTTAATCTTAGCACAAGTGTTATTGTTGTGGCTACTCATATCTCATCAAACATTCAAAGAGTAATTTGTCCTGTGGTTATATTTTTCCTTTGTGGTTGGGGGAAGACATTGCATAAGCGTTTTCAAGATGTTAAATGCAAGCTGCTGGCTTTTTTCTAAATTAATTCCAATGCCTGGCGTAGACAGTTGTGTCAACCCAATGGCTCTACTTTTGTCCCCTGATCCTGTAATCATTTATTTTAAAAGTATCTACCTATATAAACTAGCTCACAAAAAGCGCTATCAACTGGGAATCTTTGGTAACCTTTGTAGTAACCAAAAAATTGCTTTGGGCTCACATTTGCCATCTTATCCTCCCTCTCCCAGCCATTCTGACCTCTTTGTAATAGCACTAATATGAAACCAAGAGAAAAAGGTTATCAATGGCAGATTCTCCAGATTAACCCAGAGTCCTGTGGTGAGTTGGCCAAAAGGGAAACAAGCCAGTGGATTTTTCTTTAGTCTATATTTCTTTTATGTTCACTGTGAACTTCCTGGAAGCAATGGGCTCTTGAAATGTTTTGTATTTTCCTAAGTGAGAAAAATGATGTGTGGCCACTTCTGCAAAAGAAGTGGTGGGCCTTTGGAAGGGGATGGGGTCTTCCCCTTCGTCACTTATTCAGTTACTCTGAAGAGGGTAGGAGAGGGCATCGCCCAAACTGTCAAGGCCCCCCCAGAAATTGAAAAACAGAAGTCAAGTATTCATCTGGCTCTCCAGGCTAGCACAAAAGCTGGAGAGAGAGAGAGAGAGAGAGAGAGGGAGAGAGAGAAAGAGAGAAAGAGACAAAGAGAGAGAATTGTTCTTTTAAGTATAAACTTGGCAGTTGGTATCCTTAAGCTAACAGCAGTGCTTCTCAAGCCTGGATGGGCTTCAGACTTACCTATGGAAATGTCTAAGCCCACCATAGACCTCTTAAACCAGAACTGCATTTTAGAAACCCAGCACGGGAGAGACACAAAAAGTATTTCAGCTCTTGAAAAGATTTGCAATTTAACCATTAAAATCAATTCTAAATATTCTTATGCCTTATATCTGCTCTAATGCTGTATATCATCTTAACATTTAAGTAGATGGTAGGTTGAAGTCATTTTAAAGGAATAAGCTTTTAGAAGTAGATATTAGAATGATTAATTTAAACCTAATGCTATTAATCTTTTATATATATGGTCAGAAATGGGGAAAATGCCTTTAAAATTATAAATTAGCAAAAGAAAACAGATATTCTCCTATGCTTTCAAAAGTTCAGGAATGAAATAAAACCCTTTTAAAAACCATTCAAAAAAATGCATTCTTGTGTTGAGATCAGAGTTTAAGATAGCAAATCATCGAAAGGAAAACTCCTTCCAGTTCATCACGCACATTTTAATAAATGACTTAGATGCCAGAAATCACAATGGAAAAGATTTGGCAATCTTAAGTATGACTGTTCTCCTCTAATTCCTTAAATTTCCCTGTGAGGAAAATGCTAAAATTTAAGTTATTATTTATGTACAAAACATATTCAATACAACTTGGAACCGAAGATTACTCTGAATACATCCCAAATACATAGCATCATTCCTACCTTTATGGGAACAAGATCCCAAATCTAAATAGGAAAATGCATTTTAAAATGTTATATTGATTTCAACTTTACATATTTTAAAAAACCTGGCCGGGCACGGTGGCTCAAGCCTGTAATCCCAACACTTTGGGAGGCCGAGACGGGCGGATCACGAGGTCAGGAGATCGAGACCATCCTGGTTAACACTGTGAAACCCGGTCTCTACTAAAAAAATACAAAAAACTAGCCGGGCGAGGTGGCGGGCGCCTGTAGTCCCAGCTACTCGGGAGGCTGAGGCAGGAGAATGGCGTGAACCCGGGAGGCGGAGCTTGCAGTGAGCTGAGATCCGGCCACTGCAATCCAGCCCCGGCGACAGAGTGAGACTCCGTCTCAAAAAAAAAAAACCTGAAAGAAATCCCACAAAATGTTAACAGTGGTTATATCTAGATTGTGCAACTATGGATTTGCACAATCTAAAACATTTTCTTCTTTATATTTTTCTGCTTTTTCAAATTTTCTATAATAAGCATTTATGACTTTGGGATTTGAAAAAGAAATTTTTTCCCCCTATATAACAATGTCCTCAATCACACCAGTTGTCCACCTTGCTCAAAATTTTATTTGATTATTGTTACTAAATAAATTTTTTGGAAAAGTATGAGAGTTGTTTTCCAAGACTACTTAGAAGATTAGGGAAGTAAAGATTTTCATTTTTCATGCAAATATTGTTAGGTGTCAGATGGATATATGTAATGTACATGTAAGTTACGAAGCATAAAATAAACACTAGTGAACCCCACTCAGTTTAAGAATTAAAGCATTACCAAGACTATGGAAGCTATCTGTTTTTCGCCCTGAGTCCCATTCCCTTGCTGACCTGCCCCCAGAAAAAAAACACAGTTCTGAATTTTGTATTAGTCATTCCTTTGCTTTTCATTTTATTTCAATTTTTTAGAGGCAGGGTCTTGCTGTCACCCTCAGGTTGGAGTGCAGTGGTGCCATCATAGCTCACTGTAACTGGGCTTAAGTGATCGTCAGGCCTCAGTCTCCTGAGTAGCTGGGATTGCAGGCATGAGCCACTGCGTCCAGTCACTGCTTTTTAAATTAGTTCTATCACATATGTATGGATCCCTAAAAGAACATTTTTTTTTTTAGTTTTGCTCTTGAGTTGTATAAAAATGGTGTCGTACCATATATAATTTTTCTGTAAATTGCTTTTTTCACTCAACAGTGTTTCCAAAACAAATCCACATTCTGCATATAGAGAAGTTCATTCATATTCAATGCTGTTTTATTTTATAAATATACAATTTATGTAGATGTCTTTTCCTACTGGTGGATATCTAGGCTGTTTCCAGATTTTTTTCTATTTGAACATTGCCTCTCTGAACATTCTTGTATATGCCTTCTGCAGCCTCTCTATGAGGATTTCTCTAGGGTATACAATAGGGGTAGAACTCCTGGTTTACAGAGTGTGTGCTGTTTAGCTTTACAATATAATGTCAACTTGTATTTGAAAGTTGTTGAACAAAACTATCCCCCTTACCACCAGTGTGTGGAATTTCCTTTGCTCCAAATCCTCATCAACACTTCTACGGTCAAACTTAGTTTTTGCCAAAGTTGTTGAGTATTCTTTTTATCCATGAATAGTATCTAAGCCTTCTTGAAGCTATTTATGTTTTCAGCCTGCATGACATCTTGGGGCTAAAAGTTTCCACATGTTTACTGTTTACTGTGTAAAAATATTTCCTGTTGCAGCCCAAAAGGGGAGTTGAGGTATTTTGTGAGAGTTATGAACTCTGTTTCCAGGCTAGCCAAGTTATTTCCATTGGTCACCAAGAACAAAACAAATAAAATGTATAGAAAACTAATTACTGGCCGGGCGCGGTGGCTCAAGTCTGTAATCCCAGCACTTTGGGAGGCCGAGACGGGTGGATCATGAGGTCAGGAGATCGAGACCATCCTGGCTAACATGGTGAAACCCAGTCTCTACTAAAAAATACAAAAAACTAGCCGGGCGAGGTGGCGGGCGCCTGTAGTCCCAGCTGCTCGGGAGGCTGAGGCAGGAGAATGGCCTGAACCCGGGAGGCGGAGCTTGCAGTGAGCCGACATCGCGCCACATGCTAAAAATGTTCCCATTTTCCCTTCTACAGAACTCCTGGGAGTCAGGATTTGATTTTGCTTTTTAAAATGTGTTAGCCATATTAATTATTAGTCCCTCCCACAAAAGTAAATATCAAAGTCTCCAGATGAAAACCACAGAGATAGATTGAAAATGACCAATTAAAGAAGAAGAAATAAGGGAGAGATGGCAAGTGTAAAAGAAAAATGAAAATAAAGTGTAAAAGAAAGATGGACAGAAAACTGTTAAGCTCTGGGTTTAAAATAGGATATACATGTAAACTCAAATAATGAGCTTAAATGTTTAAACAGCTAAGTGCCAGGTCAAAAGCAGTTTGATATTAGTTATTTTCATTTCTCTCACAATTCTCTCATAGAAATCAGAATGGAATTAGTTCTATTTTGAGTTTTTTTTTTTTAAGAGTTAAATTGTCTACAGCATCAGAGGAAGACTCAGAATTCTACCTTTTATTCTGGCTATAGCAGTTAAGGCTCTTGATTTAATGAGCATCAAGATTGATTCATTTGTCCAAACGTATTATTTTCTTTCTTTCTTTTTTTTTTTTTTTTTTGACGGAGTCTCACTCTGTTGCCCAGGCTGGAGTGCAGTGGTGTGTTCTTGGCTCACTGCAGCCTCTACCTCCTGGGTTCAAACGATTCTCCTACTTCAGCCTCCCGAGTAGCTGGGATTACAGGTGCACACCACCACACCCTTCCTTATTTTTGTATTTTTAGTAGAGACGGGGTTTTGCCATGTTGGCCAGGCTGGTCTGGAACTCCTAACCTCAAGTGACCTGCCCGCCTCCGCCTCCCAAAGTGGTGGGTTTACAGGCAAGAGCCACTGTGCCCGGCCCCCAGATATATTTTTCTTATGCTCTATTGATGTCAGAGGTTCTAAGATATCACCAAATCACCTATTTGAATCTTTAAGCTCTAACTTAATCATCGTGTGTCCCTTTAGTGAAGAGTTGGGGCTGGAGGCCGCCCGTCTTTTCTTTCCCACTGTGGGATATAGGCCATTGTCAGCCTTCTCCTGCTTCATTACTTGGCTACTGGGGCGACATTCTTTGAGACTTTCATGCATCTCTTTAAAAAGCCCTAACATCTACTTGATATTAGGCAATAAAGGAATAAAAAATGGAATCTCTCCTTTCAAGTTTTGTTCTGATTCCATTTTTCACAAGAGTAAATTGAAATACAGACGATCTGGGCAGGTTGTTCTTTTGTTCTGCAAAGTCTGAGCTCTTAACTTTTGACCCCATGTAACAATTACAGGTACATGCCGAACCACTTGCTAATTCAGGACAAGCAAGCCTGCTGTTCTCCTAGAACACGCTGCACTTGACTTGATGAGGCAGGAAGATCGAGATGACAACTATACTTGAATCCATGCCATTCCCACTGGTCACCAGTGACCACACCTTCCTAGGTACCTCTTATTCCTGCAAGTTTTGTCAGATCAAGGTGTCATCAGGTTTGGTTTTTGATGTTTCAGCCCTGCTACGGGATGGTATATATCTCAGTAGTTAATCCATCTCTTAAAAACACTAAGTGCTGCTTTTTGAAAATTTTCAGTTCTGCATATACGATGTGTGCTTTTTTTTTTTTTTGAGATGGAGTCTGGCACTGTCTCACGGGCTGGTATGCAGTGGCACAACCTCTGCTTCCCGGGTTCAAGCGATTCTCCTTCCTGATTAGCTAGGATTACAGGCACCCGCCACCACACCTGGCTAATTTTTTGTCTTTTGAGTAGAATTGGGGTTTCGCTATGTTGGCTAGGCTGGTGATGAACTCCTGACCTCGTGATCTGCCCGCCTCGGCCTCCCAAAGTGCTGGGATTACAGGCGTGAGCCACCGCGCCCGGCCTGATGTGTGCGTTTATAGGTACTCTGTGTAGTTGCTGAACCAGTTTGCTATTTCCCAGGTCCTCCTTTCTAGGTTGGCTTTCCTCTTGCCTTAGGAACCACTCTGTTTTAGAAACATGGCAGAATTAAGAACAAAATGAAATTGGAATTAATGTAGAAAAAAGGTCAAACAATCAGAAGTCTTCTGTACTAATTACCTGAAATGTCACTTTGCTGGACCTCCATTTCATGTATGTAAAGAAGGAATATAATAATGTCTACCTTTGCCTAGTTCACAGCTTTATAGTAAAGTTCTTATGATGTTATTATAGGGAACATGTCTCTCAACTGTAAAGTGCTTGCTTGGAAGATTTTTTTTTTTTTTTTGAGATGGAGTCTCACACTATCACCCACGTTGGAGTGCAGTGGTGTGATCTCAGCTCACCAAAACTTCCACCTCCCAGGTTCAAGCCATTCTCCTGCCTCAGCCTCCCTAGTAGCTGGGATAACAGATGTGTGCTACCATGCCCAGCTAATTTATTATTATTATTTTTTTTTTTTTTTTTTTTTTTTAGTAGAGACGGTGTTTTGCCATGTTGGGCAGGCTGGTCTCAAATTCCTAGCCTCAAGTGATCCACCCGCCTCAGTCTCCCCAAGTGCTGTCATTACAGGCCTGAGCCACCATGCCTAGCCTGCTATTACTATTCTTTAAATAGCTATGAGCTAGACTTTCAGTAAAGTATCCCCTGGAAGGCAAACCAGTAAGAAGAGCTTATAAATTTCACTTCTTCTGGGTTACAATCTCTTATCTTTCTGGAATGGTAAAGCACAATGGTTGAAATTAGACCCCTTTAAAAAAAAAACAAAAAACATCCAATGCTGTATATGTTGCTTTATTGTAACATGTATCCCTGCATGGAACTTCTCAAGAACGGCATGGCAGGGAGGAATGTGATATCATAAGCATGTTTTCTCATTATACACTTGTACATTATGCATCGGGTTATACTTAGTTGTTAGCATTTTCACTAAAATAATAATTTATCTGCTCCTTCCTCACCACCATCCCCTAGTTCCCCCTCTCCTCCCATCTATTAATGAGGAGGCATAAGGGACAGAAGATGAATAATGAGGAAATTGATAACAAGGATGAACAAATATTTTATGAATTGGTGAGTCAATTTTTTGAGATTGTCATGGCCTATAAGGGTAATGACCAAATGGAAATTCTTTGTTTTGTTTTGTTGGAGACAGGGTCTTGCTCTGTCACCCAGGCTGGAGTGCAATGGCTCAATCATGGCTCACTGCAGCCTCAACTGCAGGGCTCAAGCAATCTTCCCACCTCAGCCTCCTGAGTAGGCAGGACTACATGTGAGCATCCAGACGTCCAGCTGATTTTCTTTATTTTTAGTAGAGATGGGATTTCACTATGTTACTCAGACTGGTCTCAAACTCCTGAGCTCAGCACAGTCCTCATGCGTTGGCCTCCCAAAGTGCTGGGATTATAGGCATGAGCCACCATGCCTGGCTGAAATTGTTTTGAAATAATTTGTTCATAAGCCTGTCTTCCCCACTAAATTATATGCACTTCTATGGGGGATGTGTCATTTCTTATACATTGAAATCTCCCCAGTATTCATTAGGAGAGTATGGGACTTAATATGTGCTCACTGGATGGCTATTGAACAGAACCTAGCCAATGGCATTTAACATGACTTGATTTAGGACATAACTTTGGAAAAAACTGCTCTGTGTTCAACAAGATCTAGGCAAAATGTAAAATTGAAGAAAATACACTCTAGCCTTTTGATATCATCCTCAGTGCCCCCAAACAACATAGAGTTGATTCCTATTGCTGAATCACCTACAGAAACCTTACCTCTGTTATAACAATAGTGACAACATATTTATGGAATAATTACTATGTGGCAGGTCCTATCTAAGTGCCTTAGATGCATTCATTCACTTTATCATCAGAGGAGCAGCAACACTATGTGTTCTTATTTTCATTTTATACATGTAGAAACTTATATAGATGGAAACTTATATACCCTTCCCAAGAAGATGGATATAACTTTCACCAAATCACAAATCTAGTATGTGACAGAGAAGAGACCCAACCCAGAAAATCTAACTTCTGCATCCATGTCCTTAATCACTACACCATCTTTCCTCTTTGCACTGAACAGTTCTGCAGACAGCAGATCCTTGATGGGAAGTTGTGGTAAAAGGGGAAGTAGAGCCAGGTGGGCTCGAGGAACAGAAGGAAGGCAGTGCCCTGTGTCTGCCCTGGCTCCCTGTGGGTGTGGCCAGTCTGAGTACTTCCCTCCCTATGGCATGTTGGTGATCAGACACGGCTCTGCCCTAGCTCAATGGATTAGCCAGTGATTTCAGTTAAAACCACCGGCACCACCAGCCAGGCTGGCTTTCCTTCCCCACACGCTCTTCTTCAATTGATGCAGACATCATTGAAAGATGGCATTATGTGAATAATACAGAATCCAAACAAGAAATGTTACAGCATCTGATAGAATAGAAAGGCTGGCTTCAACCAGACCAGCTGGAGCTCAGTGATGAGTGCTGCCACTTAATCCCTAGAGGTACAGAGTTTTGTTTAATTAAGGATCCTCCTGAAACTGTTGTTGAAACAAGTCTCTCAGTAGTCCAGACTTTCTGTAACCACTTACTGAAAACAGGAAGATATTATGAAAAGCCATTGGAGGAAAGGGTGTTTGTGAACGACTTCCAGCAGTGAATGAATCATTAGTCAACTCTGGACATAAAACTCTGCATATGCACTGAGTTATTTTCATTGATAGCCCAATTTGTGTTCTAATCTTGTATGTGGAAACTTGGGGAAATAGTGAAAGATGCTCATAAAACCTTAGGCTTCTTCTTTGAATGTGCTATGAAATAAGTGGAGTATTTAGTCTACTTTCATAGAAATGAACGGGCAAACAAAAGAAAGCAATTCTATTTCCATCATCTCCTTATAGGCGATCTCCATTTTGTAAACAGGTTGCTTTTCTACAGATCTAATCTAGCTCTATGATGATTATTATGAATTCAGGAAAAGTTTTCTCGAGAAAGAGTATTCCAAATATATAGGTAAGATCCCAGGCTAACCCACTAGAGGTTATATAGGTACTAAAATGCTATATATCTGTAATGGAAAAAAGTATAAAATAATCCTATTGAAATATCCTGGTGCAATTTAATAAGAAGTTATTTAAAAGAAAATACTTAAGAAAATTCAATTTTAATTAAAATCTTGCTTAGGGAAATGAGGTTTTGGTACAGATATTGATGAGAGTTTCAAGGAACTGTTGAGGACTGTACAGATTCATAGCACAGCTTCGATGTGTCCAGGTATCCAGAATTGTCGCTGACACATTGGTAGGTACTCAGTGAATATCTATGAAATGTACGTTGATTGAATTTCATCTTCCCATCAAGAAGTATGACTTTCCTTTATCTTGATATAAAAGCATAAGGTTCTCTTTAGAAAACACTGACATTTTCCCCCCATATCAAAAATCTATTTGCCTCATTTATTGGAGGCAAATAGATTATTAGGACATTAGACATTTTCAAAGAGATTTCATGATTCAATTTGTTTGACAAATCTAGGCTCTTCTCTGTTATCCGGTTTGAAAAGCCCTGAGTGCATGGCTGTGCCCCATAGAAATCTCTAGGACAAACCATTTTTGCTTCTCTGTTTATATTTGATCACAGGACTGACTCTGTTGGAGATATAATGGATATTCACACTTACTAAGCATTAGCACAACCATACTGACAATAACTAAAGCAGGCAGAGGCCCAAGCATAACTCGGTCTACCAGACAGATTCCTATCCTACGTATTCAAGTTGCAATAAAAATGAAAGATCAGGAAATTTGAAGCTAAACTGTTTCCTCTTACCTTTAACCACAGAGCTGCAGCACTCTGCATTTTTAAGAGGGAAAAACAGCCTCCTGTCCATCACTGTGGTTAAGCATATGTTGTTCTGTCCTCTAACATCCTAACAGACCTGCATTTTGCTAATCCCTGACAGAAGTTAGGGTACCTAGGTGCAAGAGTAGCATTTTTGCTATTCTATACCTAAGTGAGAAATTTAACATTTTATGTATAATAAAGGCACCAGATATCCAGGTTTGCCTGGGACGCTTCTGATGTATGCCTGTTGTACTGGTGTAATTATTATTATTTTGAGATGGAGTCTCACTCTGTCACCCAGGCTGGAGTGCAGTGGTGCAATCTTAGCTCACTGCAACCTCCGCCTTCTGGGTTCAAGCAATTCTTGTGCCTCAGCCTCCTGAGTAACTGGGACTGAAGGCGCCTACCACCATACCCGGTTGATTTTTGTATTTTTAGTAGAGACAGGGTTTTGCCATGTTGACCAGGGTGGTCTCGAACTCCTGACCTCAGGTGATCCACCTGCCTCGGCCTCCCAAAGTGCTGGGATTAACAGGAGCGAGCCACCGCACCCGGCCAAACTGATTATATTTATATACTTGTGTCATAGATGAAATAAAGAAAGCGAACAAAGGAGAATGGAAATATCAATATGAGAAATAGGTTGTTTGAGATATGATTCATGTTGTTAACTGTGAACAATAAAGAAAAAGCAGGAGTTACTTTGCATTTTCTTCTCCTCCTCATCCTTCTACCCAAGGCACCAGAAAGAAGGAGACAGAAAGATTTTGGCCTCTCATTTCCCTACCCAACCACCAAGTGGTGCTGTCAGACAGAAACAGTTTAGTTGCTGGCCACAGTTCTTGTCACGTAGGAAGATAGAGAAGCAGAACTAAAGTGCCTGTTCTTTTTTAAGTTTTTTTAGAGATGGGACCTTGCTGTATTGCCCAGGCTGGTCTTGAACTCCTGGCCTCAAGCAATCCTCCCAAGTCATTGAAATTGCAGGTTTAAGCCATTATGCCTGGCTCTGAAAGAAGATATTTAGAGTATATAGCATTAGTTGCAGAGGGAATGTTTATGTATCTGTAATGGATAAAATACATGTAGGAAATACGCTTTAAATCCTCACTAATGAATGAAAATATTAAACTGGTATGGAGACATAGGAAGGGTACTGGGTATGGAGTCAGGGCTGGATTTCAGTTCTAATGCCTCCATTTCATACTCACATATCCTTGGCTGTATTATTTAACTTATTTAAAACCTAGCTCTCTTCTCTGTAAAATGTGACTAAGAATGTCCTTCCTTGCCTCTTTACTCCAGTTGTGATCCAGTGAGATTATGCTCATGAAACAACCTTGCACTTTTCTAGTGTAAAATGGCATATGCATTTCCAGAAGTGTTATACTTATTTCTAAATCTAGAAAAGTGAAGGTGTGGGCCAGATGACTTCTGAGGAAGTTTCTCTTCTCAAATTCTGACAGTCAGAGTGGCCTAGGTTTTAAGTGATAGGGTTCTTCCTCATCAACAGGTTGCTAATGTTGCTGACTCAAGAAGGAAGAGCACGGAGCCCTATTCTAGGCTCTGCTCCTGATTTGCTGAACACTTTGTGCCTAGTTTCTACTTCAAGGGACAATGGAGGAGCCCATGAAACATTCGGAACGAAGGTGCTTGTTAGTATTCAACCTGGCTGTTAAGTTAATGTGATCATATAATTTGTCACCCAACCTAGAACAGTGAAGATAAAAGGAGTACTATTAATAATTAGACCAGGGGAGGCTGAGACGTGTGGATCACCTGAGGTCAGGAGTTTGAGACCAGCCTGGCCAACATGGCAAAACCCCATCTCTACTAAAAATACAAAAATTAGCCAGACGAGGTAGCAGGGGCCTGTAGTCCCAGCTACTCAGGAGACTGAGGCAGGAGAATTGCTTGAACCCGGGAGGCAGAGGTTGCAGTGAGTCGAGATCACACCACTACACTCCAACCTGGCAATAGAGTGAGACTCTGTTTCAAAATAAGAATAATAATAATAATAATAACACCAGTACAACAGGCATACATCAGAAGCGTCCCAGGCAAACCTGGATATCTGGTGCCCTTATTATACATAAAATGTTAAATTTCTCACTTAGGTATAGAATAGCAAAAATGCTACTCTTGCACCTAGGTACCCTAACTTCTGTTAGGGATTAGCAAAATGCAGGTCTGTTAGGATGCTGGAGGACAGAACAACATATGCTTAACCACAGTGATGGACAGGAGGCTGTTTTTCCCTCTTAAAAATGCATAGTGCTGCAGCTCTGTGGTTAAAGGTAAGAGGAAACAGTTTAGCTTCAAATTTCCTGATCTTTCATTTTTATTGCAACTTGAATACGTAGGATAGGAATCTGTCTGGTAGACCGAGTTATGCTTGGGCCTCTGCCTGCTTTAGTTATTGTCAATATGGTTGTGCTAATGCTTAGTAAGTGTGAATATCCATTATATCTCCAACAGAGTCAGTCCTGTGATCAAATATAAACAGAGAAGCAAAAATGATTTGTCCTAGAGATTTCTATGGGGTACAGCCAAGCACTCAGGGCTTTTCAAACCAGATAATAGAGAAGGGGTCTGATTTGTCAAACAAATTGAATTACGAAATCTCTTTGAAAATGTCTAATGTCCTAATAATCTACTTGCCTCCAATAAATGAGGCAAATAGATTTCTGATATGGGGGAAATGTCTCAATATTTTCTAAAAAGAACCTTTAAACCAGAAGAGAAATGTGTACTACTAAGCTTGGAAGCAAATAACAAAAGGATCAACTTTCTAAATAGTTTGTAGAGAGGAAAAATGGCTCAAATAAGTTTAAATGACAGCTAATAAATATTCCTTTTGTGTTTTGGAGTATGTTATTAATTTTTGATTGCCCATTTAACTTCTTATGTTTTGTTTATAATTAGATTAATTAGGTCAATATGCCGAAGGATAGGGAGATATATTTGTTGCATGGAGGACGAAGGGTGCTCAAAAACTTAAATGATGAGATAAATCAGTTTGGTAGTTTTAAAAAATCTAATACAGGCCAGGCGCGGTGGGTCATGCCTGTAATCCCATTACTTTGGGAGGCTGAGGTGAGCAGATTACTTGAGATCAGAAGTTTGAGATCAGCTTGACCAACATGGTGAAACTCCATCTCTACTAAAAATACAAAAATAAGCCAGGCATGGTGGTGGGCGCCTGTAATCTCAGCTACTCGGGAGGTTGAGGCAGGAGAATCACTTGAACCCGGGAGGCAGAGGTTACAGTGAGCCGAGATCGTGCCATTGCACCCCAGCCTGGGTGGAAAAAAAATCTAATACACATAAGCTACACATACAATGGAGAATCAAGTAGATAAAATTGTCATATTGCTCTGTAGACATCCAATCACTTTAAAACATTAAAATGTTCTTTCTAAAAATGTTCTTATTCCCAGTGCCTGACTCTGAAAAGAGCTGTTCATTTGTAATTCTGGGGATGTGACATCATGATTGGTTTTTTTGAAAATATATGCTGGGTCATACAGTATTTTTGCCTGAGCTCAAATTACATAGCAAGATACATTAGAGACCTGTGTGGTGTTGCACATGCGCCATGAGTATATTTTCAGGCTGCCCAATCACATGGCTTTCCTTAGACCATTAGATCGTCTACTGCGAGCAGACAGAACTTCCTCCGGTTAGTTGAGTATTTTGAAAAGTCCAGAAAAGAGTCTCTGACAGAATGGAATTATCTCTTTGCATAAATATATTTTAATAGATTATTATTTTTATGGTCCAACTACCATTCTTATTTTATGATTATAATTAGGTCATGGATAAAATGACCCACAGCTGGTGCCTTGCAGAGCTCCTAATTATGCCAAAGTCCAACCACCCATGCTGCTTGTTGCCATGCTACTCAGTGATATGGACCAGATATTTTCCCCAATTGAGTGGTTTTTATGAGCAGGTGTTCAGCTAATAGGACAAACAGAGGGTGTGCAGCTTTAGCCAACTCATTAAATCACAAAATAATTGAAAAGGACAGATATACCAGAATGTCCAGCTCAGGGGATGGCTTTGAACCTGCAATAGATCACTTTTCTGAGCATCAGCCATGATACTGCAGAGATTGAGTGAAGCTTCAGAAGACCCGGAGTCTCCTTCCAGCTCTATCACATAGTCTCCAGGTAACTTTGGACAACTCTCTTAGTTGCTTTAGACCTCCATTTCATCATCTACTACTGAAGCTATTAACCTGCCCCACCTGTCACACAGTGTTATCAGATTCAATGAGATGGATTATGTTTATGAATGGCACTATAAATTATCAACGCTACATAAATACAAGGTACCATTATTAAGGTTCTAATCCAGCTTTCCCAGTGAATCAGGATATAACTGGGCAACTAAATGACATCAGGTTTTGCAATCATTAAAATGGCAAAACATTTTAGAAACTTCACTCAACCTCATGACTAATAAGATTTCTTCGAACATGTCATTTGCTTTTTCTGGGTAATCAATAACCAATATCCAGAAATAAAATGCTTCTAGAATTGATAAAGCCAAGTTTAAGAAAATGACATTTAACTGGGCACAGTGGCTCATGCCTGTAATCCCAGCACTTTGGGAGGTTGAGGCGGGTGGATCACTTGAGGCCAGGAGTTCGAGACCAGCCTGGGCAACATGGAGAAACCCCATCTCTACTAAAAACACAAAAATTAGCCAGGCATGGTGGCACACGCCTGTAATCCCAGCTGCTCTGGATGCTGAGGGATGAGAATTGCTTGAACCCGAGAAGTGGAGGTTGCAGCCGAGATGGTGCCACTGCACTCCAGCTTGTGTGACAGAGCAAAACTTTGTCTAAAAAAATAAAAAAAAGAAAGAAAGAAAAGAAGATGACATTGAATACAATCCCCCACTGCTAAATTTGATTGGCTAAAAAAATTATTATTATTATTATTATTTGAGACGAAGTCTTGCTCTGTCACCCAGGCTGCAGTTCAGTGGCACTGATCTTGGCTCACTGCAACCTCTGTCTCCCCTCCCAGATTCAAGTGATTCTACTGCCTCAGCCTCCTGAGTAGCTGGGACAACAGGCGCCCACCACCACACCTTTTTGTATTTTTAGTAGAGATAAGTTTTCACCATGTTGGCCAGGCTGGTCTCGAACTCCTGAGCTCAGGTGGTCTGCCTGCCTCAGCCTCCCAGAGTGCTGGGATTATAGGTGTGAGCCACCATACCCAGCCTGACTGGCTAAAAAAAAATTTTTTAATGAAAAAAAGGAAAATTATATTGAGAAGGGGAGATCACTGAAGATTGTGCTCTCTTAGTTCTAGAAAATTATGTGTCACTCAATCTCTTATTAAAGTACAAGGGAACCTGGAGAAGCTTCTAAATGTTTGAAGTACTAACTGGTTACATTATGTTTCCATTTCTCATGGACAGTTCAATATTCCATGCTGCGTAAAGAAAGCATAAGTCTTCTAGCCCACTCCTTTCCCTTTCTGTTTCCCACGAACCAGATCTAAAGGGTGGTAGAACATATGTATAAGAATATTCATTACAGCATCATTTCAGAGAATTGGAGGCAAGAAAGATGTCCATTATTGGAGGAGTCAATAAGTAAAAGATACATGTAATTTACAGACTATTGATAATAATGCATTAGAAATATCATCAACAACACAGATACCTCTTAAAATTTTAGCGTTCAGTGAAAAGAAAGAGAGAAAAGAGGGAGAGTGGGAGAGCAGGAGAAATGGCATGAGATATAAAACCTAAGAAGGGGTCTTGTGTATGCCATGAATGAAGGACTATGTTAACTCATTACAGGCCTAAAGACAAACAAAAAAAAGGGGGCTTTAAAAATTAAAAGATTGGTGGACTGCCTCATCTTTCAGAGTTTGCCTGTATAATTAATTCTTTCCACTATGTTTTTTGTATAATGAGGGAATACCTCACGGCTTACTTAATGTCCTTTGTACTGCAGCCCCACCAACTCTTGGTCTTGGATTTTTTTCCTCAAAAGCCAAGGTGAAGAGCTGGGTATTGACCTCCACGACCTCCTTCCATGCTTTTCAACACCATCATTCAGTGGCTTTATAGCCTTCTCTTGTCCAAGCTAAATAACATCAGGCCTTTTTGTGTTCCTTATACATCTGATCTCTATGTGTGCGTGTGTGTGTGTGTGTGTGTGTAGTCTTGCTCTGTCACCCAGGCTGGTGTGCAGTGCTGTGATCTTGGCTCCCCGCAGCCTTCGCCTCCTGGCTTCAAGCGATTCTCCTGCCTCAGCCTCCCGAGTAGCTGGGATTACAGGCATGCACCACCAACATGCCCAACTAATTTTGGGATTTTTAGTAGAGACGGGGTTTCACCATGTTGGCCAGGCTGGTCTTGAACTCCTGGCTTCAGGTGATCCGCCCACCTCATCCTCCTAAAGTGCTGGGATTACAGGCATGAGCCACTGCACCCAGCCCTAATTTTACTATTGTTTAGTCAACTATTGTTTAACTCTTGAGTTAGTTCCAAGGACTCTCCTCCCTTTTCAACTATGGAACCCTGAGCCAGGTACAGTGTGTTAATGAAAGTAGGGGTGGCCTCCTGCTTTCTTCACTCCTGCTTCGTAAATCCCAGTTCCAGCCATCTCCAAAGATGCTAGTCTATGTCCCAGGAAGAGGGTAAGTCATATATAATAAAGTGATAGATACTTCCAACATTAGTTATTCAATTAAATATTAGCCACTGAATTAAAGATTTTTGTAAAACAGATTTCACTCCTGGCACCAGCAAACTGAAAATTTGGAAAGGGTTGATGAGGATATTAGGACTAAGGAAAATTATTTATGTACATTTCCTTAGGAAGAAGCCACACAGGAAAAAAATGAAAATACCTCAACAACAACTAGACTAACTAAGCAGATCTGTCACGACCTTAAGAATCCTAGGAAATTTGGCCGGGCGCGGTGGCTCAAGCCTGTAATCCCAGCACTTTGGGAGGCCGAGACGGGCGGATCACGAGGTCAGGAGATCGAGACCATCCTGGCTAACATGGTGAAACCCCGTCTCTACTAAAAAATACAAAAAACTAGCCGGGCGACATGGCGGGCGCCTGTAGTCCCAGCTGCTTGGGAGGCTGAGGCAGGAGAATGGCGTAAACCCAGGAGGCGGAGCTTGCAGTGAGCTGAGACCCGGCCACTGCACTCCAGCCTGGGCGGCAGAGCGAGACTCCGTCTCAAAAAAAAAAAGAATCCTAGGAAATTTTCCTCATGGTCCTAGATAGAATGACTAGATCTAACAGCCAAAATGACAGCCACTTGTTTCCTGCCCAGTATACACTAAGAGATTAGAACTGATCAATGTCTGCCTCAGGTTTTTGTTTCATTTCGTTCTGAACGTACAAGGACAGAGTAGATCATTTGTGAAAGATCTCACAGTGTTTTCATGTTCGGTCACATTTCATCAAAACTATCGGAAGCAAATTACAAGAAATTATGTGGATATGGGTAAAATTAACTTCTCTACTTTTCATTTATTAGTTTGTTTTAGAGATGGGGTCTTGCTCTGTTGCCCAGACTGGAGTACAGTGGCATCATGATCATAGCTTACTACAGTCTCGAACTTCTGGGCTCAAGCAATCTTCCCGCCTCAGTCTCCCAAGTAGCTAAAACTACAAGTGTGTGCCACCACGTCTAGCTAACTGAAAAAAAAAAAAAAAAGGCCGGGCGCGGTGGCTCAAGCCTGTAATCCCAGCACTTTGGGAGGCCCAGACGGGCGGATCACGAGGTCAGGGGATCGAGACCATCCTGGCTAACACGGTGAAACCCCGTCTCTACTAAAAATACAAAAAAAAACTAGCCGGGCGAGGTGGCGGGCGCCTGTAGTCCCAGCTACTCCGGAGGCTGAGGCAGGAGAATGGCGTAAAACCCGGGAGGCGGAGCTTGCAGTGAGCTGAGATCCGGCCACTGCACTCCAGCCCGGACGAAAGAGCAAGACTCCGTCTCAAAAAAAAAAAAAAAAAAAAAAAAGTAGAGATCAGGCTCAAACAATCCTCCCACCTCTGCTTCCCAAAGGGCTGGGATTATAGGCACAAACCACCATGCCCAGCCAACTTCTCTACATTTAAAAGAGCTTCTATTACTATCTAAGTATAGCCAAATAAGAGGCTGAAGCAAAGATCAGAGTAGCATGACCTTGTGATGAGCAATTCCTTGAATGCCCGACATTTATACTGAACTTCTTTTTGGTTTACCCAACATAAATATACCAGTTCTCGGCCTGGACGGGAGGTATACAATGCTTCCTGCAGGAACCCTGAGTCACAGCAAGAGTAAATGACTTGACACAGAGGTCAGAATGAGGCCTGGGGCTGCCTGGGTTCAAGAGCCAGCTCAGATACCAGCTCATCCTAAGATTCCAAGCAAATCACTTTATGCTCTTGCATAAAGTGGATTGTACGCACAGGTGACCATATAGTTTATTGCTCAGGCCAGGTATTTTTTAGAGTAAAAGGGGGTGCTATTAGTAATACCACTAGGACAACGAATCTTTCAGGCTCACAGCTGCTTTCAAATTCCATTACAGCTGAGAAAATAGGACCCAGGTTCCTGCTCACCAGACCTGTCCTCTGCTTCCCTGGCAGGAGATAGCTCAGCCTGGAGTCCTGGGGAAGATTGTTCAGCATATTGTAAAAGATATATGTAGGCACTTTCCCAGCAAATAAAAAGGACAGCCTAAACTGCACCTGCTTGGTTGCACTGTGTGTTCAAAATCAACAGCACTGGAAGGCCAAAAACACATCAGGGCCATAGCCCAGGAAGACAGCAGATGCACGCACCTCCTGCACCAGGAGACAAGAGCCTTCCATTTGCAGCATCAGGCTTGCTGCGCCTCTATCAGACCTGTTCCCCACTGGCAGGCGATGCCCCAAGTGAGTGGGCAGGATGGCTATGGTCCAGGACAGAGCAGGGGCTGCTTCAGGATCCCCAGGTGTTGGTTTTTAAAAGGGCAGGTTACTGTTTTATAAACCACTCCAAGCCACAGGTTATCCTTCTGCCAACAATTTCATCTTTCTATAGCACTATCCACTGTCCCTAGTCACTTGATGTTTTAAAAATCAAAGGAAGCCGGCCGGGTGTGGTGGCTCATGCTTGTTAATGCCAGCATTTTGGGAGGCCAAGGTGGAAGGATCATTTGAGCTCAGGAGTTCGAGACCAGCCTTGACAACATGGTGAAACCCTGTCTCTACCAAAACTACAAAAAATTAGCCAAGCATGATGGTGTGTGTCTGTGGTCCCAGCTACTCTAGAGGCTGAGGTGGGAGGATTGCTTGAGCCTGGGAGGTGGAGGTTGCAGTGAGCCGAGATCGTGCTACTGCACTCCAGCCTGGGTGACAGTGAGACTCTGTCTCAACAGCAACAAAAAGTCTAAGGAAGCCATCAACAACATCCAGAAATTAAGCTGAGTTAGGTCATAATACAGCCCTGAAAAATGTCCAAGTGACCTCTTGTCACTGTGTAATGAGAGAATTTGGAAATGAAGGTGAAGGAGAAATATTCAAAGAAAAGTCATCCAAGGAAGGAAGAAATTCTATTGGTCGTATAAACCTGTTTTATCAATTTTGCAAGCTTGTCATTTATTTTTCTTTTCTTTTTTTAAATTTTGGAGAAGCTCTGAATAACAGGAAAAAGCATTTGGCTTCCAAATAGGGGCGTTAAACTGGTATTGACTGCTGTCCTGATGCCAACGGCCTAATCCTTTCCCCAGAGCTAGAGTGCCAGGGCTCCCAGGGGCTCAAGATGGAGCTTGCCTTCACCCTCTCCTCCCCACTGCTGCTGTCACAGCGTGTCCTCTAGCTGCCGGGCTGCTCTGGGCCCCGACTGCCTACAGACTGCTTCCCCAGAAGAAATGTTAATTACACACCCAGCCACGCCCCTCTTCAGAGGCAGGACTAGCCACCTGCAGCTGCCACTTGTTCTCAAGAGCTGCAGCAATCTGGTTTTCGAACGGGGCAAAAGTGCCGGAATGGACCCATGGCCACATGCACTGGGGGGGCCCTGCCCCAGCTGCAAAACTGGGTCCCCAAAGAATGAGGCTCCTGGCCACTAAGGTCACTAAGACTAGGCAAGCTACTCTGCTGGTGCCAGCCTTCTGCTCCCGAGAAAGAAGCAGGTAATATTTTAAAATCCCTATGAGCAGAATTTCTTGACATTTTGTCTTCATTATAGTAACCTTAAGGTGGCTCTCCATTTTTCAGAAAGACACAGGAAATGCAGCTACTTCTGATGAGTTCGACTGCATTGACAAAGAATGGACTCATTCAGAAAAAACAATCTAACAGGGCCTATAGATGGTTGCCTACTGGATAGGGTTTGAAAAATTATACTGAAAACCCACAATCTTGGTATGTTTTTGCCCAGCAAGATGCTTGGAATTCTGACCAGTAAGGAGGACATATTTTGCATAAAACTGTGATTCTCTTGATTGCCCCCTTTTAAAATTCAAATGGTAACTATATATAACATTTCAAGGAACTCCTAGATATGTTATCTTGCTGGAACTTACTCAATATACCAGGGAGGGACATAATTCATTAAACAATTATTGTCTATTAACATCCTAATTTTAATTAGTTTTCCACAGATGAGGAAAACAAGCCCTGAGAGAATGAGACCTGGAAAGTGGCACATTTGGATTGAAGGGGAGGTGAGAACCCACTGGAAACACAACCAGGGTGGAGCCAGTGAGGCTCTGTGGTCCCACAGACACCTCTGAACTGACACCTGCACCCATACAGGTGCTGAGGGAGAGCTAAGGAGCCACAGACAGGAAGGACAGAAGTCACAAAGACAAACTTCACCCACTCATGCTTTTACCTGGGTCTGACCTGGAAGTCCTAATTAAAACACCCCGGACTTCCAGATAGACTCATCCCAATGCTGGGAACGCACACATGCTATTTCTTGAAAGAACAACTTGGCTGTCCCCCAGAGCAGAGTGCCTGGTGTGTACACTAGGATTCCTTTCAATAATTAGAATCCTCTGCTTATGCCAGATATTAATCGGGAACAAAAGGAAGCTTTAGTTTTGAAACATCCCTTCTCACTCATTAGCACAATCCTTTAATAATGCACCTTGGAGGCCCTGAGTAATTCTTCTAGTTTGCTGCCCCACAGCATGTCTGGGTTCCAAGGATTTGCTTGGAAGGTGCTGGATACCCTATTCTAGCTGGAGCTGGGAGTATCCAGAAGCAGCCTCTTTCTTTACCTCTGAGCTTCTGTTGCTGTGTTCCCTTAGCCTCCCAGCCTCATCCTGCCCTTGGACTTGGTGGCCAGGTGGCACCCTCTCTTTGGCCCTTACTATCCTTATCTGTCAAGTGAATGGTTTTGATTTCACTGGTTTTCATCCCTAGCTGCACATTAGACTCACCTGGGGAACTTTGAAACCCAATGCCAGGGCTGCACACCCAGGGATTCTGATTTACTTGGTCCAGGGTGGGGCCAGTCACTGATTTTTTTTTTTTGAGACAGAGTCTTGCTCTGTCACCCAGGCGGGAGTGCAGTGGCGTGATCTCCGCTCACTGCAACCTCCGCCTCCCAGGTTCAAGCGATTTTCCTGCCTCAGCCTCCCAAGAAGCTGGGATTACAGGCACTCACCACAACGCCCAGGCTAATTTTTGTATTTTAGTAAAGATGGGGTTTTACCATGTTGGTCAAGCTGGTCTCAAACTCCTGACCTCAGGTGATCCACCCGCCTCAGCCTCCCAAAGTGCTGGGGTTACAGGCATGAGCCACCGTGCCCTGCCCCAGTGACTTATTTTTTTTTGTTTGTTTTTAAGTTCTCCATGTCCCACAACCACTAGGTTAAATTATCTCCAGGAACCCTCCCAGTTCTAATGAAGTCTATGATCCTTACTCTCTGGTCTCTGTGCTTTATTGAATTTATCTTTTCTCCATAAATACTCATCTTTTATGTTCAGCATGTTACATAGGCTGATTTTTAGAAATGCTTTTACTCATTTAAAAATCATATTGTTGGTTAGGTGCATTGGCTTACACCTGTAATCCCAGCACTTTGGGAGGCCGAGATAGGCAGATTGCTTGAGCTCAGGAGTTTGGGACGAGCCTGGGCAACATGGCGAAACCGCATCTCTACAGCTGGGCGTGGTGGCACAAGTCTGTGGTCTCAGCTACTCGGGAGGCTGAGGTGGGAGGATTGCTTGAGCCTGGGAGGCAGAGGCTTCAGTGAGCTGGGATCGTGCTACTGCACTCCAGTCTGGGTGACAGAGTGAGATCCTATCTCAAAAAAACAAAAATAATGTTGTTAAAGTATTGTTTGTTGGGGGTAATCAGCTATAATACTGAATGTTTAAAGTATACAATTTGATAAATCTTCCCATATAAGAAATGGTCACAGTCATAATAATGAACATATCCATCACCCTCAAAAGTGTCCTGTGTCCCTTGGGAATCCCCCCAAACATTTTTTCTCCTGCCTCTACCTTCCCAAGTAACCACGGATCTTTCTTTCCTTTTTTTTCTCCTGCCTCTACCTTCCCAAGTAACCATGGATCTTTCTTTCTTTCCTTCCTTCCTTCCTTCCTTCCTTCCTTCTTCCTTCCTTCCTTCCTTTTCTTTTCTTTTCTTTTCTTTTCTTTTCTTTTCTTTTCTTTTCTTTTTTGACAGAGTCTTGCTCTGTCACCCAGGCTGGAGTGCAGTGGTGCAATCTCAGCTCACTGCAACCTCTGCCTCCCGGGTTCAAGCAATTCTCCTGTCTCAGCCTCCCGAGTAGCTGAGATTATGGGTGCCCATTACCATGCCCGGCTAATTTTTGTATTTTTAGTAGAGATGGGGTTTCACCATGTTGGCCAGGCTGGTCTCAAACTCCTGACCTCAAGTGATCCGCTCGCCTCGGCCTCCCAAAGTGCTGGGATTACAGGCATGGGCCACCACGCCCAGCCACTTTCTTTTGCTGTAGATTAGTTTGCATTTTCTATCATTTTGTACAAATGTAATCACTCAACACATCCTATTTTGTGCCTGGACATAACTTCTAATTATCTCCCTGGACTTTAGATTTCAAGCTCTTTGAGAACAAGATCACTTTTTTTTTTCTCTTCCTCTTGGCCCTCAACTTATCTTTGCTAAGATACAGTCCTTAATCATTATTTGCTTGATTGACATAAGACTTTCATGAACTTAAAACCAAGTTTCAGTTTGGTGGCCAAGAAGTGCCTGCCACCTTGAAGGTTTTTAACTCACCATCACTTCTGGAGAGGTTCCTCAGTTGGCAGCTTCAGCCCAGTAAAAAAATTAAAAAAATAAAAAATAAATAAATAAATAAATAAATAAGCACATGAGCTTAATTTAGGGTCCGTGGACTTCCAGGAATCCCGAAAGTGAGAGTCAAGGTGTGGGTTGCGGAGTGGGGTGGAGGGGGAGGCTCAGGATGCGGGGAATGAATACCTGAAAAAGGTCCTTGGCTTTCACCAGATTCTTGACACAAAGGGATAGACTATAGAATTAATGCCCTGCTCTATTCCTTATAATTTCCTATCTGCTTTTTATGAATCTGATGTCTAATTATAAATCCTTTACTATCTGCTCCTCCCTTCTCCCTTCCCACCTTCCCAGCACCTTTGTTTGTTCTCTGCCTGCCCTGGTTATACTTAACCCTACTTAACTAAACACACTACAGGGCCCTGTCCAATGGCAGTGCCACTTCATGGAAACTGTTTGCATTCCTCTTCTCTTTAAGAGCTTCTCATCTGAACTATGTGACAGATTGTACCTTTTTATTCAATGATTCTTATTCCACTTTATTTAACAGTTTACCCTGAATACTTGGATGCCACTCACATATCACAAATCTATATTTTCTCTAGACCCCAGAGCCTGGGATTCCTTTTCATCTCACACACCAAAAAAAAGATCAATGCTTTTATTGTTGTAAATAAGTATTATGAGAACCAGAAGTAACGATAAACTGCAAATTCAAAATCAAGCCACTTCTCCATCCAGAGACACCTCCCTCACTTCCCCTTGTCAAACAGAAAACATATTTTAAAATGATACCATGTCTGATTTTTGATAAAAGTCTGGGATGTAGAGTAACAATAATCTGCTCCTAAATGAGAAAATCATAGGCATCTGACAAGTGCTGGTTTCAAAGTTATCTTTCCAAAATAGAAGCGAGCAAGAAAAACATCTCACCTGCTGGCCAAAAGACCAACACCAACTCCCCTTCCTCCAAATTCCCCTTGACCCCATGCAGTTTTGTTTGTAAGGGACTGATGTCTTACACTCAGCAGCATTTCCTGGCTTCTGCTCGGGGGTAAGTTTTTCATTCCTGTTCTCCCTTTCACCTCTACTGTTTTCCAACAGAAGAGCAAATATGGTAACGATAGCATTTTGGTCTAGTTCCTACACAAACTCATCACTCTGCATAAAAGGCAGACCTTTGAAAGGTACTTACGTGGAAGAGGCAAAGGCAAGCCCTGGGTTTGGAAGCAGTGTTTGCTGATGCCAGCCTGCTTAAATAGCTGGGCTGGCTGACGCAGGCTGCTGATAGCACGTTTATTTATGCCTGTGAGCGCACACTCCAGCAAGGACCTGAAAAACCTGCAGCGTGGGCAGGAGGAAAACCACTGAAAGTATGCTGAAGTTACGTCTCTCCTGGTTATTCAGGTTTGATGTTCAGGCTGGGACTTCTGAGAGTTTCATGGAACTTTCTCGTCACTATCTTCTCGTCCCTGACCTTTCTCCTAGCCAAGCAAGTTTCTTCACCAAGATCGGATAAGAGAGATGTGGCTGAGAGAAGACTGGGAAGAGAAAAGAGACCCTGAGTCTTTTCACCCACTTCCTTACTTTGAGCGGGTTTCCAGTTGGATGTTGCCTCATTTCAAAGCGTAGATCTGGTGCGGTTGATTTCACAGCTCTGTAGGCTGGATGCCAGGCTAAGAGCCTGGACAATTGCCCAATTAATGAAAGGTTGTTTTCTTTTGGGCACAGAATGTACAAATAAAGAACAGTTAAAAGGGAGAGATTCGGGACTAGGATGATACAATGTTAGGTCTCCCTCAAAAACTATTCTCATTTATTTGCCCTGCATCTGTACTTTCCTCTTACCATCCCCTCCCCTTCGTTAATGAAATTCCTGTCTAAGAGGTGAAAGATTCCCCATGGGCCTGCAAATAAAAAGCCAGTGTGTGAGCAAGTCTGTGGGAAGATGCATGCAGAGTGTGATGGAGAGTTCAGGGGCTCGTGTGACAATCCGTGCAAATGTTTCTAAAGGCGAGGGTATGTGTGTGGGTGTGAGGACCTGGCTGTTGGATGTTATGTATTTTATTAGCTAGATACGGGAGTTAATACTCAATTGCAGTGCACTAAACACATTATTAGGTGGGTATGATTTTGAGGGAATGAGGGAAGGGAGATAAGGTCTGGTGAGATCATCTATGGGTGTATCTGTGTGTTTTTGCTGCTTCATAGCACAAACCAGGAAGTGCCATCCGGAGAGCCACACCCTGTATTTTTCACGTCACGGGAGAAAGAGAAAGCCCATTGGAGTCTCTTGGGAACAGTAGCCATAAGTGAAAGAAGAGCAGCGCTCATTCAGAATATCTCTTTCCCTCTTGGAAAAGGGGGTGACGGGAAACATGTGTGGGAAAGAGTACAGACAGGGGGTCCAGGTTAACCCAACCTTGGTTACCAGAGAAACTCTTTTGTCTCCTGCCTAATTCATTGCCTAAATTCTGACCGTTCTGTGGCCAAATCTGGATTCTTGCTGCCACAATTTTTTGAATGGGCAGGGTCTATATCTTGTTTATCATTTGATATCCACAGCATTATTATTATTATTATTATTGCACAAATTATTATTATGACAGCACAAATTATGATGATGATGACAATGGTCATGATCCATAATCTAGTAAGACTGATTGTGTGTCAGGCTCCCTGTAAGGCACTGTACATGCCTTATTGTTTGTTTGCTTATTTAATATGTAATCCTCACAACAATCCTACGAGGTTTTTTTTGTTTTTTGTTTTTCACCCAGGCTGGAGTGCAGTGACACGGCCTTGACTCACTGCAGCTTTGACCTCCCGGACTGAAGTGATTCTCCCACCTCAGCCTCCCGAGTAGCTGGGACCACAGGCACACACCACCACACATAGCTAATTGTTTGTATTTTTTGTAAAGATAGTGTTACCCCATATTGCCCAGGCTGGTCTCAAACTCCTGGGCTCAAGAGATCCTCCTGCCTCAGCCTCCCAAAGTGCTGGGATTACAGCCTTGAGCCACCACGCCTGGCTGAGTTAGTTTTTTTATTATCGTTATTTTACAGATGAGGAAATAGATAGTCAGAAAAACTAAATAACTTTCCCAAGGTCACAGTGAATGGTGGAGGTGGAATTTGAATCCAGTTCTATCTGATTCCAAAGTCAGGGTTTCACTCAGGACTGGCTTGAACCAATACTTAGAAAGTTGCCTAAGAGTGTTTTCACCTATCTTTAATTGTGTTTTTGTTTATCATCTGTCTTCCAGATTGTGATTTCCATGACAACAATGACCTTTCTGCATTGTCTACTCCTGTGATCCAGCACAGTGCCTGGCTCTTGGTAGGCGCTCAATAAATATATGCCATTTGTTCAGTTTCTAAATTCCTGTGGAGGCAGTACAGCCCAACAGATAGAGGTCCTGGCATCAACAGAGTCTCATCCTGGTTCAGATGAGACATTTCTTTTTCTCTTGCATACTGTGTCAACTTCAAGCTATTTCTCTTTATACAGTGTATCATGGAGATTAAACCAAAAGTGGTTGAAACCATGAAGCAGTTTTTACATCACTTAACTCTGCAGGTGTATGGTTCCAGTTGTTTGGGGGTGCAGTGATGAAATCAAGACCTCTAGCTTTTTCTGTCTTTCATTTTGTAGCTCTCAGTGTGACAGCATTGTCTCTCCTCAGGGTGGTAAGATGGCTGCAGTAGCTCCTTTCATCATATCTTTAAACAAAATATCCAAAAATGGGTAAAAAGTGGCCCAGGATTTCTTTCTCCTAAGTGTCTTTCTTCGTTAGAGAGGAAAATATTTTCAGAAGTCACTAGGAGTCTTTCATTTATGTCTCCTTGCTGAGCACTGGGTTATGTTAGCCAACACATTGGCTAAATCCATCATGTGCAAAGAGGAAAGGGGTCAGGCTGATCATGGCTCCTCTCTTGGGCCTAAGGGAAGAATCCACCTTCTCTAGACAAACTGCTCTGATAATCTGAACAAAATCAAGATTCATTTATTAGTGAAGAAGCAGAAAAGTGCTACCCACAGTTTTGCCAATCTAAGAGATCCTTTAAAATACAGTAACCTGAACTGCTTTCATGCTTGGGCACCAGTCCAGCCATGGCAATTGGGTTTTACTATATCAGTTCCCTCTTTCTATGCTTTTTTTTTCCCCCTCAGTGAGATAAGTTTGCTTTGGCTCTCGGTAAAATTATGAGTATTTCAACAGCCTGCAAATAAGGGAGGTGGCTGGCCACTAATTTTTTTTCCTGCAGGTTTAGATCCTAGGTCTTTATATCACCACTGATTTCCAGGGACTGTGACACAATCTGTCAGCCTCTTGTCTTCTCCTGTGCCAGATGGGATTGGATGATGCTGTTGATTTCTTAGAGAAGTTGGGTCCAATATCACAACTAATTATAAAAACATGACTCATTTTCCTGCTCCTCCTGTTGTCTATTATATTTCAGTGGAATTCCAGAATCCCACATGTTTGCCTCTGCCTCTGCCTGAGAGCTCCAGCTACTGCCTGGGTTATGTAAACTAGAGACATATGGCTGAGGTGGTAATTCTTACATAGTTCTTTTTCTCCTGGTGAGTAACAAACTTCAAGTTACCACCCACAGTCAGTGTTATTTTTCTTCTATTTGCTGTTCTAAACCTTTTCCTTGCCACAGGTTTTGGGAACTCTTTTCTTCATTGTCTCAAATCAAGAGAATTAGGAGGAAGAATGGGGTCGTGAGATGTTCCTCCACAAGACAGGAACAATGCCTGGGGGAGGAAAGTGGCTCAGTAAGTGTTTACTGTGACTGGACAAATGGTGGAAAGGAAAGAGTGTGGGCTTCTCAATCCTGCAGACTTGCATGAAGTCCCACTACTTCTGCTTACCACCAATTTGATCAAGGGTAACTTATATAACTTCTGTTTCCTCATCTGTAATATGGGACCGATGAGAATTATCTCACAAGTTCATTGTCAGGACTAGAGATAAGATATGTAAAGCACTTAGCATAATACCCAGAACATAGTAGGTGCTCCATAAATGGGTAGCTACTGCTAATAGTTACAAGAAGAAGCTGGATTTTCCTATCCTTGCTTATCTTTGTGGAACCCATGCAAAATAGTTAAACCCAAAACCTCCAGGTGCCACAGCAAACAGGGCATTGGTAGAGCCACATATAACACAGGGATGTCTGGATAGTGGGACAGCTATTCTCTTCCTACCAAAAGCTAGAGATTGTTGAAGTGCAGGAAGTTGATTTATGGATAGGGAGTATGTGGGCCCAAGAAATGATGCAAAGAGAGAAAAGCCATTCCTTGGGGAACATAAAACTACCACGGACATTTCAGTCAATTCACAGTGAAGACTCTAAGCCTCCCAAAGGCCCAAATCTGACCTGTACAGAAACAAATGAGGAAGAGAGGGGAGCCAGAGGATAGAGGTGAGCTTGCTGAGAATTCTGCCCCCAAGGTTGGAACTTGCAAACAGAGAGGCGGAGAATTCTGCAGATGCTGTGGCAGTTCGAACTCCTGGAGAGCCCTTCCTGGCCCAACCTAGCTGGGACGTAGACACTGTGGGAAGCAGAAGAGGATCAGCCAATGGCAGAGAACCTGGACAAAGAAAAGGATGCCAACCAACTGAGGATAGAGACGTTTCCCTTGGCTCCTCCCGGCAAAGGATTTTTCAGGTTTCCTGGTGAGGAGGGAGTGGAAGTTATGACATAATCACACTCTATATTCTTTGTAGTTTGTTGTAGGCATGGTAATGATTAAGTCATCCTTTCGGTGAACTGTGTATACTGGATTCTTTTCTTGAGACGGAGTCTCACTCTATCACCCAGGCTGGAGTGCAGTGGTGCGGTCAGGGCTCACTGCAACCTCCACCACCATATCCAGCTAAAATAGTTATATATAGAGAGAGAGAGTATTTTTAATGGGAATAAGGTTTCACTGTGTTGGTCATGCTGGCCTTGAACCCCTGGCCTCAAGTGATCCACCCCCTTGGCCTCCCAAAGTGCTGGGATTACAGGTATGAGCCACCGCACCTGGCCTACTGCATATACTAGATTCTAAGTGTGGATTCTACCATCTTTCTAATTCATTTGTGGTCCTATAGAGTGTTAGCGCATTGATGGCCGGGAGTTAAATGTTGCGTCCCATCAACAGCACCTGTGCCTGGGTAGGGTTGTCGCATCTGGTGTGGCCCCTATTGTGTTTGTTCTTCTACTTAAGAAAAACAGTTTTTTCTCATTCCATTTAGATTCATCCAGGGTTTAATGAATGAGGAGGCCACAAGTATTGTTTTCCTTCCTGATCCCCTTCCTGTGATTGGCTAGAGAAGGGGATGCCCTTGGCGATGGTTGGGAGGGGAGGGGCGGCGGCGGGCATCACTCACCTGTGGAAGGAGTTGGGGAGGAGGCCTTTCTTCACTCATGAATGAATGCTTGCCTTCACTGCTGTCAGCCGGGGCTGCCTGAGAAGCAGCGTGGCGACATTCTCAGGAGGGATGGGGTGGTGCCTCACCTAAGAGGTGGCCTCATCCATGACTGATGGAAAGATGTTGCAGACTGGGGCCACCTGTCCTGATTGTAATCCCCTAACACATAGGGTGAGGACAGAGTCCCCACACCCTGAAATTTCAGGGATGGGCCCTGTGCTAGTAGAAAGCAAGGGGTGGGGATCTGGGGACAAGAAAAGCAAAATCATTTGGTTAAAAAGCTTGCTTGACTGGGCACCAAACCCAGGCACTCTGGTTTCACAGTCCATGGTCTAATCACTGCACTGCAAGGCCTTTGCAGCTACTTCTGACAGTGTCACAGGAGCCTCAGGTAGGAGGGAAGAGCAGTTACCACCTCCTCTGCATGGGGTGCCCCAAGCCCAAGTTCTGTCTATTTAAGACATTGACTTCTGTGAGTGATTTTACTTGGATACAGAGAGGAGAAGAAAAGAAGGACTGAGCTAACAAAAATATAGTTTGAAGACAAAACGAAAGAAAACAAAAAATTGTGTGCCTGACATGACACAGTGGAGAAAGAAAGGGCTGAAAGTTATTTGGGCTAACATCATGGAGCAACTGAAGGAAAAGAAAGAGCTTTGATTCAAATCTACAGACTCTTTTCTTTCTCCCTCCTCTACCCCAGAGCACCAAGGAAGACTCACAAGGCTCATGGATGACCTAGAAAAATCTCACCTGTCCTCTCCATGTCTCAGCTCCTCATCTGTATAAGGAAAAAAGTTGAGCCAGTTGATGAACCAGAGGTGATGTCTCTGATATCCATTCAGTTTTAATCTCTTGTCCTTCAAGGGGAGTGGGTCAGGGGCAGGTGAATGTGGAGGAGGGCCTCAGAGCAGCCACACAAGCAGGACAGCTGCTCCCATTCAGGGCTGAGAAAGCCTAATGCACTTGTGCAGCTTTCCCAACTGTTTGTTCCAACATTAAAACACTACTTCCACCCCCATGCCTCCCTCCCAGTTCTCTCCCCAACCACCTGGCCTTCTCTAGACCTTTTAGCATCCAGAAACTAGAGGACAATACCTGGCACAATGTGGTGCAGGGAAGTGGGCAACCAGGATCTGCTCCAGCCACAACCCTCTCAACAGTGCTCAGTGCCTGCCTTTTCACTGCAGACCAGGGGGACATCCTGAAAGAGAAAACTGAAGTGGACTAGTAAAGAAGGAAGGAAGGAAGCAAAGAAGGAAAGAAGGAAGGAAGGAAGGAAGGAAGGAAGGAAGGAAGGAAGGAGGAAGGAAGGAAGGAAGGAAGGAAGGAAGGAAGGAAGGAAGAAGGAAGGAAGGAAAGAAGGAAGGGAGGGAGGGAGGGAGGAGATGAAGGAAGGAAGGAAGGAAGGAAGGAAAGAAGGAAGGAAGGGGGAGGGAGGGAGGAAGAGGGAGGGAGGAAGGGAGAGAGGGAGGGAAGGAAGGAGGGAGAGAGGGAGAGAGGAAAGGAGGGAGAGAGGGAGGGAGAGAAGGAACTATAAATCATCCTTGAAAAGTGTCTAAAGGTTTTGATTTCTGCTTTTGGCAAAAATATGCTGTGGTCAGCTTTTGTTAAGTAATTCAGTGAAATTCTTCTTTGTGTATTTTAGGAAAACCCTGTCTCCTTCATGGCCATCTCTGAGATTTCTGCAACCAGGCAAGCCCTGGCAATTCTGTGGGTGATAATTTAGGGTCCCTTGTAGAATGTCTTCTGATGTGGCACATTATATAAATGGTGGTGCACACTCTTGCATCTGGCTTTCACCTCTCTAGAGAGTCAGCTCCCAAACTAATCTTTCTAGTGGGCTCTGAATAACCTGCAAGAGGGTCCTGGGTTGATCCTGTGAGGCTGACACCCCTGACTTTGTTCTCTGAAGGAGGGAAATGGACTCTTCATGGTGCAGCCATTTAATGCCCCCATCTGTGCTAGAGCCAAATCTCAGACTGAAGACAACTTAGTGTGGTGTCAGGGTTCAGAAAAAAAGACTTTGGGGACAAGCTGGACCTTATTCAAACCTAGGGTGATCAACTTTCTTAGTTTTGCCATAATTGTCCTGTTTTTAGCACTGCAAGTCCTAAATCCCAGAAAATCCCTAAGTCCTGGTCAAACCCGGATGCTTGGTCACCCTATTCTAGCTCTTTCAGGCCTTAGCCAGTCCTTTTCCTTCTTTGAGCCTTAGTTTCCTCATATGTGAAATGAGGGGAATGATAACAACATCAAATGGTATGCATTTGAAGGTTAATATGCATTCAAAGACTGTTCACCAAGAAAGTTAGAAGTTTACGTGACAAAATGGTCTTTCTGTTTCTGTTCTGAGGAATAGATGTCTCCTCTCCCCAGTGTGTTTTGACTATTTCAAGTGGAGGTGTGAGGACAGCACTTGAGGATTCTGGAATACTCTTCAGGAAGCCTTGCAGGCCCTGGCAAATGCAGAGCATGAATTAAGGGTTCTCCCAGCTCTATGATTATGTGGTTAAGTGTAAATGGCAGAAGCAGCTTGCAGAAGTCACTTTTAGCAGCTACCACTTGCAAGTCACAAATAAGAGATTATGAAATCTTTTCTTTTAGGCTTCTTTATTGCCCCTTGGCTATTGTCTGCAGAGATTCTTAACTAATAGCCATGTTTAGAACGACTGTTTTCCAGAAACCACTGTTTCATGGCTGAAAAATGAAAAGAAGTCAATGTTTTCTAAGGACTCCATTGCAAGGCAGTTGCAGGACAAGAGTGGATTTCACAGGCATCTTAATTCCTGGCAGTAACGGCTGAGGGCTGTCTTGGAGACCAGAAGTGGCAGGCAAGAACTCCCTTAACAAAAGAGAGGCAGGGAGATTATTTATTCAAAAGCCCTGATAGAAGAAGGCCTAATCAAAGACACCATAGAAAACAAGCCACAGGCAGATAGGGAATATTTGGAACATGAGAGTGTCAAAAGGATCCAGGCTTTTGCTAAAGGAAAGGAAATGACTAGGGGAAATGGCCTTTTTATAATTGAGCGGAGCTATGTCAGAGCTGTGCGCCAAGGGTTGGGGATTATTCAAAGTGCAAACACCTTTATTATCCTGGTCCTCCCACCCCCATCACGAATGAAGTAAGAATCATTAGAATCAGTGCCAGATTCTGACTGAAAATAGAGGTCTTCAGAAGTTGGCAAATTCAACATGCAAGACTTGCACAAGTGATAATGAACTTGTTCTTGGCCACAGCAGTTGATGACACAATTTTGCATAATTAGAACACCTTTGGAAGTAGGGAGTAAAAAAGGACCCTCCAATCTGGAATTGACTGATTTACATAAACATTAGTGTGATTAGTGGTTTCAACTCTTAAGGTACTTCCTTGTCATTTACATTCAAATTGATGATAGGGTAGAATGCCAAGGGGAGCAACACTGATGGTGTTTAGTGCCATACAAAATGTCCCATGAGGCTGTGGGGAAGTCTGCAAAGTAGGTGTTTCTAGGTTACCAAAGTCATCTTCTTTTCTTGTGCTTTCCACCCTTTCCTAGAGAAAATTAAATTCTAGAACAGCTAATTTAAAAGTCAAGAAATTTCATTATCAGAATAATGCATTAAGGCATATCCGCTATCTCTTGCTGAGTAGTAAATCCCCCCAAAACATAGTAACTTAACAACAGTTGTTTTTAACTTCTCCCAGTTTCTGTGGGTCAGGCATTCAGAGAGGGTTCAGTGGGGAGATTCTGGTTTGGAGTCCCCCAAGTGATTGTCAGAAGAAAGGCTGGAGCCAGAACAGCAGAGGGGCTGAAGAAGCTGCAGTCTTGCTAGGCACCTCTATCTTCACAGATGGTCTCTCCATGGGGTCTCTCTGTAAGAGCTAGTTTGAGCCTCTTCACAACATGGCAGCCTCAGAGTAGCGAAATGCTCCAGTGCAAGTATTTCAGCTCCCAACACAGCAGCTGCATCAACTTTCGTGACCTGGCCTCAGAAGTTTCTGTTGGTTACAAGTGAGTTACAAGCCCCCTTAGATTCAAGAGAAGGGGAATTTGATGTGACTTCTTAACAGAGAATGGTGATATTCTAGAGGGGCAATGTGGGGTAAGAGATAGCACTGTGGCCATCTCTTGAAAATACAATATGGGCCGGGCACGGTGGCTCATGCCTTTAATCCCAGCACTCTGGGAGGCCGAGATGGGTAGATCACCTGAGGTCAGGAGTTCGAGACCAGCCTGACCAACATAGAGAAAGCCCGTCTCTACTAAAAATACAAAATTAGCTGGGTGTGGTGGCACATGCCTGTAATCCCAGCTACTAGGGAGGCTGAGGCAGGAGAATTGCTTGAACCTAGGCAGCGGAGCTTGCAGTGAGCCAAGATCATGCCATTGCACTCCAGCCTGGGCAACAAGAGCAAAACTTCGTCTCAAAAAAAAAAAAAGAAAATACAATATGCCGTCAGGTGTAAATAATTGATGATCATAATCTTTTAAGGAAATATGTATATTTTAAGGAAATATGTATATTTTAAGAAAATAATATATTAACCCAAGCAAATCTTTAAACTAGTAGAATAGGTATAGAAGAACCTGTGTCAACTGCCTCCATTCCCTTCTTCTCATTACCTCTGATTCTTTTTTTTTTTTTTTTTGAGACGGAGTTTCACCCTTGCTGCCCAGGCTGGAGTGCAATGGCGCGATCTTGGCTCACCACAACCTCCGCCTCCCAGGTTCAAGAGATTCTCCTGCCTCAGCCTCCTGAGTAGCTGGGATTACAGGCATGTGCCACCACGCCTGGATAATTTCGTATTTTTAGTGGAGATGGGGTTTCTCCATGTTGCTCAGGCTGGTCTCGAACTCCCGACCTCAAATGATCTGCCTGCCTCAGCCTCCCAAAGTGCTGGGATTACAGGCGTGAGCCACTGTGCTCGGCCACCTCTGATTCTTTAGACTAGAACAACTGTATGTAATATAAGTCTCCTAGGGCTGCCATAACAAAGCACCATGGACTGAGTGACTTAAGCAATAGAAATTTATTGTCCCACAGCCCTGGAGGCTTGAAGTCTGAGATCAAGGTGCTGTCAGGGTTGCTTCTTTCTAGGGCTGTGAAAGAAGCCATGTCTCTCCCTTATCTTCTGTGGTTTACTTGTATCTTTGGCATTCCTTGTTTTGTAAAATCATCTCCCTGATCTGTGCCTTCATCTTCACAGGGTGTACTCCCGGAATGTGTACATCTGTGCCCAAATTTTCCCTTCTTATAAAGACACCAGTCGTGTCAGACAAGGGGCCCGGCCTAGTTCAGTATAATCTAAACTCAACTAATTACATCTGCAGTGGCCATATTTACAAGTAAGGTCACATTCTGAGGTACCAGGGTCTTAGGACTTCAACATAATGATTTTGAAGGGGACCCAATGTGACCCATAACATGACTCTTATTTTCTGAAGGAAGAAGCTTCTTTTGATATGGTTTCTGGGAGCATGAATTGAAATAGGTAAAATTTTCCAATTTTGTATCTGTCTTTTCCTTTTCATGACACTGGACATTCCCTCCAGCCTCCTAAATACCTTCTTTACATTTTAAGTAAAGGTTTTCATTAAGGTGATTCATGTCATTAGAGTAGTTTAGGATTAAATGTTCCTTAAATTAAAATGTAATTATCAAATATTGGTTGTGGGGCCTCATCCCTCCCAAACTTTCCATAGTCCTGTGTCCCTAGTTATATAACTTCGGGTTGCATGGGATTTTTTTTATGACTATCCCCTCATAACCTGGGATTCACCTATGCAGCAACCTAGTTTAGTAAAGAGGCTTAAAGAGCAATATATTGACTTTAGGGATCTGAGATTGTTCTCTCTCAATTTATTTCCTTTGAATGTTTATAGAAGAAAAAAAAAAAAAGCACAACCAACTGCTCACTGGGGAAGCCACAAACACTTGGCTTTCCTGCCCTGGCACTTATCTTGCACTTAATGTTTTCGAAATACAACTAATCATTAAATAGCCAGTTCCCACTACATCTTTGTGAGATGTGAGAATTCTTGCCATTTTCAGTAAAGGAAATTGAAGTAGAAAGCACCAAGGTGACCTGTGCAAAGTGACAGAACAAATCAGAAGCAGACCCAGGTGGCTGCCATTTTATGAACTAAAAGTTTGTCCTGTGTAAACCCAGAGACAGGCTGTCACGGCCTTATCCCTTTCCTTGGAGGAGCAGCACACAGGCAGGAGCGAGCAGACACCAAGCACACAAGGACCATGGCCAGCAGATGCCCACTGGGAGCAGGCATGTTGTTAGTGCTTGTAAAGCTCCCTGGAGATCTCAGAAACCTTAAGGTGAACTTTTGGGACATGATACCCTGAGTCAGATGAGACTCCAAAGCAATCTCTTTGGTACTACAGGGTGGTAAGATCTGGGAAATCTGGGTCACAGGAACAATAATGAAAAAGATGTGGAAGGTATTCCTTCTGTCCTAAACTGTAATCCTCTTGATCATAGGATCTATTAGAAACAAGCTCCCTGAAATCCTTTGGTCTACTCTTAAGCCAGTAGGCATTAACAGCAAACTTTAAGGACTTCCCTTAACTCTAGGAAGACACCACAAGAAAGAATCATAGGCTTTAATGTGGCTGCCTCCCCAGAAATGCTGGGAGGCACCAGATCACCTTTCATATTTGCAAAGTTCTCATTTTTTTTCCTCTGGTGAAAAAAAATTGCATAGAATTAGCTGGTCCTATACTTAAGTGAGGGGAGTTCAATGGGATGGAAATTATCTCATTTAAGGTGCTCACCCAGACCAGCATTTTACACTTAGGCAGGTAATTGAAGCAAAATACATCCTCAAAATCACATTCTCCTCTCCTGATACCAAGCTTCTCTTTCCCTAATTTTTTCTTTACTCATTTACTTTTTTATTTATTTGTTTTTTATTTTTTTCAGATGGAGTCTTGCTCTGTCACCCAAGTGGTTGTGCAGTGGTGCAATCTTGACTCACTGCAAACTCTGCCTCCCAAATTCAAGCGATTCTCCTGCCTCAGCCTCCCGAGTAGCTGGGATTACAGGTGTGCCACCATGCCCGGTTAATTTTTATATGTTTAGTACAGACAGGGTTTCACCATGTTGGCCAGGCTGGTCTCGAACTCCTGACCTCAAGTGATCTGCCCACCTTGGCCTCCCAAAGTCCTGGGACTACAGGCGCGAGCCACCGCACCCAGCCTACTCATTTACTTTAAAGCTGGCCTTGGTCTTTCACTCAGCAGACGCATAGCTGGTGAGGTGTGTTTTGCTTTGGTAATATGATTCTCATGTGGAGTAAAAGACAAAGTGGACTTCTTTTGGGGCAAGAATATAGTAAGTTGAAGCTTGTCTTTTTCACATCAAAATGCCATCTTGGTCCTGCATCCCTAAATCCTAGGCATAAAGATTGAAGCATTTAGGTTTATTTGCATAGTCAAAACTAAGAAACTCATCCTATTTCTCATTTAATCTTGGCCATTGGGAATCTCAGAGTCAAATTTAGTGCTCAGTTTCACTATGCATTCTTAGTTTAAGTTTTCAAGCATAAAACTGTCTTAGTTCAGGCTGCAATGACAGAATACCACCAACTGAGTGGCATAAGCAATAAACATTTATTTCTCAGTTCTAGAAGCTAGAAAGTGTAAGATCAAATTATTAGGATATTTAGTGTGTGGTGAGGGCCATTTCCTGGCTCCTAGAGAGCTGTCCTCTTATTGTGTCTTCGTATGGCAGAATGAGGGCTAGAGAACTCTCCAGGTCTCTTTTATAAGGACACTAATCCTGTTCATAGCATTCCAACCTTGTGACTGACTTACCTCCCTAATGCCCCATCTCCCACTTCTGTCACTTTGGGGGGTTAGAATCTCAACCTGTGAATTTTGTGGGACACAAACATTTAGCCCATAACAAAAACTTTTACATACACAACTTTTATTATGATTCATATCTTATTTGTATTTGTAAGGGTTTTTTTTAAACTACAAGCTGCCTTAAGTCTTTTTAAAAAACAATTCAAGCATGGTATTAATAATAAAATATATTTTAAAAATCAATATAACATTCAACAATGAGAACCTTCTTAAAAATCAGTTTGTTTTGTCCACAGGTTGATCAGAGAACACTGAAAAATGACAACCAGTTCTGGTATTCACCCAGGGCACACCCATCCTGTCACACTGGAAGTTAAGATATTGAACTTTCTGTATGAGTTGTTTAAAGCTGCTGCCCTAAAGAACATGAACAGACACTTCTCAAAAGAAAACATTCATGCAGCCAACAAACATGAAAAGAAGCTCAGGCCGGGCGCGGTGGCTCACACCTGTAATCCCAGCACTTTGGAAGGCCAAGGCAGGTGGATCATGAGGTCAGGAGTTCAAGGCCAGCCTGGCCAAGATGGCGAAACCCTGTTTCTACTAAAAATATAAAAATTAGCTGGGCATGGTGGCAAGTGCCTGCAATCCCAGTTACTCAAGAGGCTGAGGCAGGAGGATCGCTTGAACCTGAGGGAGGGGGGGCGCAGAGGTTGCAGTGAGCAGAGATTGTGCCGCCACACTCCAGCCTGGGTGACAGAGCAAGACTCCATCTCAAAAGAAAAAAAAAAAAGCTCAACATCACTGATCATCAGAGAAATGCAAATCAAAACCAGAATGAGATACCATCTTACACCAGTCAGAATGGCAATTATTAAAAAGTCAAGAAACTGCAGATGTTGGCAAAGTTGTGGAGAAAAAGGAACGCTTTTACTCTGTTGGTGGGAATGTAAATTATTTCAACCACAGTGCGGCGATTCCTCAAAGATCTAGAAGCGGAAATACCATTTGACCCAGCAATCTTATTACTGGGTATATACCAAAAGGAATATAAATCATTCTATTATAAAGATACATATATTTTCGTATATAAAGATGTATATTCATTGCAACACTATTTACAATAGCAAAGGCATGGAATCAAGCCAAATGTGCATCAACAATAGACTGGATAAAGAAAATGTGGTACATGTACACCATGGAATACTACACAGCCATAACAAGGAATGAGATCCTTGTTGAGATCCCTTTGCAGGGACATGGTTGGAGCTGGAAGCTGTAATCCTCAGCAAACTAACGCAGGAAAAGAAAACCAAACACCACATGTTTTCACTTATAAGTGGGAGCTGAACAGTGAGAACAGAGGGAGGGGAACAACACACACTGGGGCCTGTCGGGTGGGGGTTGGGGAGAGGGAAAGCATCAGGAAGAATAGCTAATGGGTGCTGGGCTTAATAATACTTAAGCAATGGTTTGTTCTGTGCAGTAAACCACCATGGCACACGTTTACCTATGTAAACTGCACATCCTGCACATGTACCCCAGGACTTAAAATAAAAGTTTAAGGGGAAAAAAAGCTGCTGCCTGAGCCTGCCAAGTACCTTCCACAGCCACTTAACTCCACCCCCTGCCTGAGACCACTTCCTCATTCATCCTCCCAGGATCCAGTAACCAAAGAGGACCTAAAGGACCAGCTCTGGGCTATGACCAGTTACCACTCTCACAGATCAGTGCTTTAGCCATTCTGATGGTTAAGTATATTATAACATTCCCCCTTAGAGGGAACTTTTTGCTATTTTTACTTCCTGTTATTGTAAATAATAGCTTTGCTTATTGATATAAGTTCTGGGTAGTGGCAAAGAATACAGACCCTGAAGCTGGGCTGCTTGGATGCAGCCTGGCTCATCCTCACCTAGTCCCTGTGACTTTGGTGAGTTCTGTGTCTTCTGTATACCTCCTTTCTTTGTAAGTTGAAGGTTAAGAGTGGTATCCACCTTGCAGGACTGTTGAGAGGAGTAGCTGAGTGGATCGATGTAAAGCAGTTAGAGCACTGCCTGTTTCAAGCACAGTGTGTTAGCCGTTATGATTGAGCATCTACTACGTGCCAGACACAATACTAAATGCTTTGTGTTTGTTATATAACTCGCAAGTACTCTATCAAGTAGGTATTGTCATCCCTAGTTTAAAGAGACTAAATCTCAGGGCGGTTGAGATGTGCTCAAGGTTACAGTGCCAGCGATGGACAGAGCAGAGGTGAATTCCTATCTATTTGACCCAAAGGCCAGGTTTCCTCGCTGCCCTAGGTTCTTCTCTGGTGGAAGTGGCACCTTACAGCAAAGAAGAAAGGAGATGGCTGGCTGCTGACAGGTATCACTCAGGTGACGGCTGAGTAAGTGAAGATGCTCAGTGGAGACAGAGACCTCATGGAGGTGGGGTGGCAGATGGAGTTCCCCTCTGCCTCTTCTGCTTCTGTTTAGAATAAAATTCTCCCATCACCCAGGCTGAAAGCCTGGCAGTCATCCTGCCCCTCCCCGTCTTCACTCCCAGACGAAGTCACCAAGTGCCCCTATTCTGCTCATGTGATGTCTCCTACCTTCCTGCCATTCCATGCATGCCTGTGCTAACACTCCACTTCAAGTTCTCATTACATCATGTCTAGATCATTTCAAAAGCCTCTCAACTAGTCTCCCAGCCCCCGGACCTCAGTCATCACTTCCAAAACCACCATGTTATTCCTAAAGACACTGCTGCCATCACGTGATTTCACCATTCAAAACCTTCCAATGACTACTCAGTGTCTACCGAATACGGGGAAGCTTTTTAGACAGACATTCAAGCTCCTTCATTTAATTCTAATCTTCATTTCCAAATTGCTCTCTCGGGACTCCCAGTAAGAATCCTGTGATTTAGCCAGGATTATTTACTTGTTATTCCTTAATTGTGCTATTTCTTTCCCACCTCCAAGCCTTACCCACTCCACTCCCCATGGCTGCACAGCGTCTTCCTGTCTTCTAAATCCTGTAGGTCCATCATGACCCAATTTGGCCCCATCCCTGCTATGACACCTCCCCTAAGCGCTCTGCGGGACTGGAACCTCTCCGTATCTGAGTGATACTGCTCACTTGGCACTTCACCTCCACTGCCTTATGTTATGAAGTTGCTTTTTATTTGAATATGCTCTGCTTTCTCAGTTACACTATGAATGTCTTACAGCCCGAGGGGGAGGGAGATGATAGCAGGAGGGCTCTGACATGGGAAGGCTATGGGACACATTGGCGGGTAGGCTCTTGGGTTCAGAAATCAGGCAAGCAGGGTTTGAATCACAGCTCTGCTCTAACTAGGCACTCTTTGCCAAGATACCTCATCTTTCAATGTTCTCATTCATACAATGGGGATGATGATTGTTCCTACCTGGGAGAGCTGTTGTGAGGATTAAATGAGTTAATACATGAAGAACCCTTTCCCAGAGCCCAGCACACAGATAAAGCTTAATTACTATTAGTTATCATTGTTTTCACTATCAGACAAGAAGAAAGGGTTTATGATATGCTAGACACCATGTAAATGACCTTATTTAATTTATGTAGCAACCTGATGAGGTAATAGGATCATGATCATTTTAGAGATGAGAAAACTGAAGTTTTGAGAAGTTTGATCACATGGCTAATAATTCAGCCTCAACTCAGCAAAAGACCATTGCTTTCCACAAAGTTAATCCACTAAATTCCTGAGATTGGGGGAAATGGCTTGTACTTCTTTATAATTCCTTCAGTATCTCATAGACTGCACACAAAAAATTGTTGCTGAATGGCTGGGAGATTCCTTAGAAGATCTCAGCAGCAAGTCCTTTATGCTGCTGTGGGTCAAGATTGCTATCTGCCCACCACAATTTCCTTTCTCTTTCTCTAAATAATCCCAGTATTTAGCTGGGCGCATAACTGCCTAAAACAGGGATCAGCTAGTCTGTACAGAGTCAAATACAGTACATAATTTCGGTTTTGTAAGCCATATGGACTCATTAGAAGACTCAGCTTTGGCATGGTAATGCAAAAGCAGCCATAGACAATATGCACATGAATGAGTGTGGCTGAGTTCCCAAAACCTTTATTTACAAAAACAGATTTGTCCTGTGGACTGTAGTTTGCCGACCCTTCCCCTAGAGTGCAGAAACCATGGGCTGCCTCAAATGAAGATGCCCATGATGGTTCATTTTATGTGTCATCTTGGATGAACCACAGTGTGCCCAGATATTTGGTTAGACATTATTACGGGTGTTTTCTGTGAGAGTACTTTTAGATGACATTAACATTTAAATTGATGGACTTTGAGTAAAGCAGACTGTCCTCCATAATGTAGAGGAACCTCATCCAACCAGTTGAAAACCTGAATAGACCAAAAAGAAAAGAATAGATCACAAAGCCTGAATAAAATAGAATATGTTATCTTCCTCCCCTGATGAGAGAATTCTCCAGCAGCCTGCCTTCAGACTTCATCTACAGCACTGGCTCTTTCTTATTCTACAGAGGACTAGAACTAGAATACCAGCCTTTCCTGGATCTCCAGCCTGCCTGTTTACCCTGCAGATTTTGGACTTCCTAACTTCTGTAATAATGTGAGCCAATTCCTTATCATAAATCTTTTTCTATATATATACACATCCATTGGTTCTGCTTCTCTGGGGGAACCCTGACTAATAGAATGCTATTTCCTAGCTACACTTGTGGCAAGATGTGTCCATGTGACTATGTTCTGGCCAACAGAATGTAAGTGGCAACGCTGTGTGATAACTTCCAAGAAATTTCCGGCCGGGCGCGGTGGCTCAAGCCTGTAATCCCAGCACTTTGGGAGGCCGAGGCGGGCGGATCACGAGGTCAGGAGATCGAGACCATCCTGGCTAACATGGTGAAACCCCGTCTCTACTAAAAAAATACAAAAAACTAGCCAGGCGAGGTGGCGGGCGCCTGTAGTCCCAGCTACTCCGGAGGCTGAGGCAGGAGAATGGCATGAACCCGGGAGGCGGAGCTTGCAGTGAGCTGAGATCTGGCCACTGTACTCCAGCCTGGGTGGCAGAGCGAGACTCCGTCTCAAAAAAAAAAAAAAAAAAGAAATTTCCATAAATTATAGGAGGCATATGCTCTTTGGCTTGTCATCCCCTCTTCACCCATCCTGCTGTTTGGAAGGCAGATGTGATGACTGAAAGGCTTCTGTGGACTGTGATACAGCCACAAAAGCAGAAGCCCAGAGCAGCCTGGGGTCAGTTGACTGTGGAGCACTCTAACTAGCCTGAGTTGCTTACACTGTCAGAGGCGTTGGAACCAAAGTGACTCCATTACTTGAACAGGGGCTGGGTAAAATGAAGATGAAACCTACTGGGCTACATTCCCGGGAGGTTAGGCATTCTTAGTCACAGGATGAAACAGGAGCTCAGCAGGGCTGGTGTCACAAGATATAGGTCACAAGGACCCTTCTGATAAAACAGAATGTGGTAAAGAAGCCAGCCAAAACCCACTAAAACCAAGATGGCAACAAAATGGTCCCCACTGCTCATTATATGCTAATTATAATGCATTAGCATGCTAAAAGACACTCCCACCAGTGCCATGACAGTTTACAAATGCCAGGGCAACTTCCAGAAGTTATCCTATATAGTCTAAAAAGGGGAAGAACCCTCAGTTCTGGAAATTGCCTCCCCCTCTTTTCGGAAACTCATGATTAATTGACCTCTTGTTTAGTATGTGATCAAGAAAGAATCATAAAAGTAGCCAACCGGCAGCCCTCTGGGCAGCTCTGTCTATGGGGTAGCCATTATTTTGTTTCTTTACTTCTCTAATAAACTTGCTTTCCCTGTACTTGGTGGACTCGCCCTGAATTCGTTCTTGTGCAAGATCTAAGAACCCACTCTTGGGGTCTTCATCAGGACCCCATTCTGGTGACAATACCAGGACTTTTATATGAGCAAGAAATACAGCCCAGTCTTGTTTAAGCCATATTTCATGTCCCCATTGCAGCTGAACTTAATCCTAACAGGCACCATTCCTGTCAGTCTGGTGCTAGAAATAGTAGTACTTCTCTCTGGCGGCCAGGAAGAAATTCATTTATAGTATTTTACAAAAATTATATGAAGAGAGAATAACCCAATTTAAATCTTTCCCACATTGGTCAGCTGTCTCTTTAGAGTCAGCAGGAGGATATGAGATTGAAGCAGGAGAGAGAGAGAGAGAGAGAGAGAGAAAGAAACAGAAATAGATTGTTCTAAATGGATGGGGGAGGAGTAGAGCCAGACCAAACTCAGAGACTCTAGGCTGACACAACTGATAATACCCTGGGACGCAAAGGTGGGGGTTGGGTGAGGGGAGTGATGAGGGGTTCACTGCTGGCACTGTTCTCATCAGGGAATAATGTAGCTGGCATCAGAAATGGATGTTTCCAGCTGTGTAGACCTTAAGCCCAGCCTCAGGTCAGAAATATGGCTGGAGCTAACTACGGGTTTTTTTTTTTTTTTTTGATCATAATTCAACCATCTGCATTAAATCATGACCTTGATCTATCCTTTGTGTATCTTCACCTTAGAAGTAAATAAAAGGGAAAAAGAAATGTAGTAAGTAAATGGTCAAATCAGTAGCCCAACATCTCTCACCCTCCCTTTTTCTTACTTGCTAGAGTTGTTTATTCTTTCTACAGAGTTGAGAATTCTAGCTCTTCACATTTTGAGCTCCCTTGAGGCTAGGACATACATATGAGACCTGATTTTGTCCAATTTACCTGCAAAGTCTGCTGACTGTCTTATGAGAAATTCCTTCTTCACTGGATGTAATCTTGTTACCATGTGATGCCTGGAACTGTCACAGCCACCTTGTAAGTGTGAGGGAGACATGGCAGACACACTGAGGAATACAGAATCAAGAAATGGAGAATATCTGGATTCTTGATGACATCCCTGACCTTAAAAGGTTGGACTGCATCCAGGCTTATGGCTATGTGAAATCATAAATGTCCTTATTGTTTAACTATTTTTGGTTAGTTATTCTGTTATTCTGTTACTTGCAGCCAAAAGCATCCTTACTGATGCAGTAACCAAAAGCATTTTAGCATTCTAAGTTGTAACATCCTGTCTTTACAGGCCACCTTAGTCCAAACAAATATTCACCCTTGTTAGCATGTTACTGTTTCATTTTCTGATTGGAAAGTATGCTCTATCCACTTACTGGAAGATGAGGCTGCTAGGCAGTCTGAGTTTGAAACCTGGCTTTACCTGTATGACCTGGGGAAATTACTTAACTACTCTGTGCCTCAGTTTCCTTATCCATTAAAAGGGAAAAACAGTCATCCTACTTCATAGGATTGTACTGAGGATCAAATGGATTGACACACATAAAATACTTAGAACAGTGCCTAGCCCACATCATAATAATAAGTACACACTAGCTTTATTATCATCCTCCCTAGGAGTACACCCTTCTGCAGGCTTCCAAGGCAATTTGCTGTCAAACTGTTCACCCGCATTTTCCTTTGCCAAGCACTCCTGGGAATAGCTGATATGTGAGACAGATATGGCCAATTCAGGTCTCTTGCTAGCCTGCACACCACCAGTTTATCAGAAAATAAGTTTGGCCAATGGAACGTCTGGAAATACATCTAGAAACCAAATTCCCTATACTCCCCAAATCCCCTACTTCTGCGTGTCTGTCACCCCATGCATGCTCTGAGACGCAGGTAACAAGGACCCCTCTGAGCTGGTTTCCCACAGGCCTCTGGGATGTGTCCTCCAATGAGACCTTAACCCTGAACGTGTCTCTCATACATCTACGGTCCTAGTGAATAGAAAGGGGAAACCTCACAGATCTTACATCACTATTACTTTTGGCTTTGCTACCTAAAATTTCTCCCCCTCTTTAGCTTTTTTGCTGGGCCAAGAATCTCTTCCAGTCTCCTCTTGAGACACTGGTTTTCCCATCATCCCAGCATGGTACATGCCTTGTGTGGCTGCCATCCCCCCGGGACAGCAGAGGCTGTTCAGCTCCTTAGGTTTGCATTGCGCTTGTCAATCCAGGCCAGTTTTCAGCAAATGCCTCTGTATAGCTCATCTGTAGAGCCCTTGGCAGCTTCCAAAATATTTTAGCCCAAGTTACTTAATCCTCATAAAAATCTTGTATGGTGCATGTTTTTATTCCAAGTCAGGCTCTTCAGGGCTTTTTGCTTTCCTGTAGAGATCAGCAGCAAAAAGAGGTGAGACAAACATTTTTCATTTTCTTTCCTATATGGATACAAGGTGCTAAGGACCTTCTCTGCTGTTACCTCAACGGTGAGTATTCTGGCGGAGAGAAAGCAAATACCTCGCAGAAATCAACTGAAGTCTACCTGAAACTCGAGGACTTGGCTTCGGGAGGAAAAACAACTAATTGGTACTTGTCTGGATAAAAAGGTCTGGTTCTGACGTCTAACTGGTGATCCAATCTAGAATCAAGTAACACGGAGGAAGAAGGCTCTAGAAATTAGCTGACGTAAGTGCTTCCTGATGTTAAATCTTTCACCATTTCCATGAGTCCAAAGAAGCACAATGTTTGGATCTCTTCAGATTAAATCTGCTCTGTTGATTTGTTCATCAGTGAGCCTCTCAAACATCTGCATTGGCAACATCCTTCTCAGGACACGGCCGGTCTGAGGAGCTCTAGTGGGTGTGGGCTGGAAGGAGGAGCTGCAGACCTCTGCATGTGGGCTGGGAAGAGACAGCTCTGCCACCTCAGTGTCTGTCTGCGCTGCCAGACTCATGGAAAAGTTCCTTTCACGTCTCACATATTATTCAGTGCCAGCTTGGGAGGCCTGCAGAGGGTTCAGGGGCCCAGCTACTGTGCTAACCAGAGCACTGTAAGTGACAAATGCTGTTTTTTCCTTTTTATCTCTTTCTTTCTGCCTTCCAGGAAGATTTAAACAACAATAACAACAACAACAAAACAAAAGAACTCACTTTTTACTTTCAAGCACACCCTGTTCCTTCCCAAGATGAAAAACCCACAGAGCAACTCCATAAAGTCTCTATTCAGCACTCCTTGTTGGTTTTTGGCTCAGGGTTCAGCTAACTCATTCCCAGAGCACACAGCAGCAGGGGAGGTGGGGTTCACAGCAGAGAACAGTAAAAAGATCTGCTCTAGATTTCCTGAGGATTCCAGAATGCAGTGGAAAACCACAGTGTTTCTGGATGAGTGGCATGGAGCACAGCAGTGACTTTATTCCCTATTTCACCCCCTTAAATTGGAGCTTGCCCACATCAGGGCTGGCCAGGCACTCCAACCCATCCCTGCCTATATACATCCCCCCTCTGAAAGGGCTTCCTTGGGGGGAAACTGGGCCTCTTCCTTTGCCATCCCTTGAATGGGCTTTTGCAGGTGGCTTTTGCGTTCGTGGTTCCTACCTTAGAAGGAGATACCTAAGCCATCCTTCTGGCTGCTCTGGGCAAAAGACTTTGGAAACATCCTGGACTTCCCTTTCTCATGTCCCACTTCCAACACACTAGCTTAGCCGGTCAGCTCCACATTCAAACTTATTCAGGATGTATCAGTCAGGATTCAACCAGAGAATCTGAACCAGTAGGAGAGTCATATTAAGAGATCTATTGCAAGGAATTGCCCTACATATGTTATCAGTTGGGGGTGTCCAGGTTCTTGGCATCTTGAACTAAGAATTGGACAAAACACATAAACAAACCAAGGAAAGAATGAAGCAACAAAAGCAAAGATTTATTGAAAACGAAAGTACACTCTACGGGGTTGGAGTGGCCGAGCATAGGGGCTTAAGAGCCCCGTTACAGAATTTTCTGGGGTTTAAATGCCATCTAGAGGTTTCCATTGGTTACTTGGTGTATGCCCTATGTAAATGAAGAGGCTAAAGTGAGGTTACAAAGTCATTTATTTGGTGTAGATTCTATGTAAATGACAAGTATAGTTCCTGTCACAGCTGCAGTGTTTCCATTTGATTTAGTTCTAGGAAGCCATGAGGTTTCCTGCCTCCAGGCCCGATTCTCCTGCCTCACATAATCATGGGACTGGTTAGGCGAGTGGGAAATCCACAGGGCAGGCTGTCAGAAAGGGCAGGTTGGAACTCCTGGGCATGAGCAGAGTTACCATCCAAAGGCAGAATGTCTTCATCAGGGAACCCTCAGTTCCTCTAGGGCCTTTCAATGGATTGGATCAGGCCCACCTTCAATCTAGGATTATCTCCCTCGCTGAAAGTCAGTTGATTAAGGACTTTAATCATGTCCATAAAATACCTTCAGAGCAACACCTAGATTAGTGTTTGATTGAATAACTGAGGACAGTAGCTTAGCCAACTTGACATCTGAAACCTATTGTCACCTTATCTAGCCTTGGCTCCTCCAGAGTTACCCCCTACCTTGGTCCAAACTACCATTATTTCTCCCCTGAATTATCGTGTCAGCCTCTACACCAGCTTCCTGCTTCTTGCCCTATCCTCCCTGGCCTTCCTCTTCCCACCCCCAGCTATTTTCAACAGAGCAACTAGACTGACACATTCTCGGTTGCAGAGTGAGCAGTTGCTCCATTGCTCAAAGCCCTTGAGGTGGACAGAATGATGGTTCCTCAAAGATGTTCACATCCTAATCCTTGGAACCTGTGAATATGTTACCTTACATAGCAAAGGGACTTTGTACATGTGCTTAGGGTATGGACTTTGAGATGAGGAGAGTATCCTGGATTATCCAGGGGAGCCCAGTCTAATCACATGAGTCTTCAACAGTAGGAGAGGAAGACAGAAAAATGGATCAGAGAAATGTGACATGAAAAGAGCCTGACCCTCCATTGCTGGCTTTGAAAATGGAGGAAGGGAGCCACAAGCCAACTACAAGGGAAAGGGGACCTCAGTTCTACAACTGCATGGCCCTGAAGTCTGTGAACAAACCTAATGAGCAGGAAACAGATTCCCACCCAAAGCTCCCAGTGAGGAGACAGCCCTGTTAACAGCTTGATTTTAGCCTGGTGAGACCTGTGTTGGACTTCAAGTCTATAGAACTGTAAGATAATGTATTTGTGGGTTGTTTGGTTTTGTTTTTTTTGAGACAGAGTCTTGCTCTGTCACCCAGGCTGAAGTGCAGTGGCTCAATCTCGGCTCACTGTGACCTCTGCCTCCCGGGTTCAAGTGATTATTCTGCCTCAGCCTCCTGAGTAGCTGAGAGTACAGACGCACGCCACCAAGCCCAGCTAATTTTTGTATTTTTAGTAGAGACAGGATTTCACCATGTTGGTCAGGCTGGTCTCAAACTCCTGACCTCGTCATCCACCCCGCTCGGCCTCCCAAAGTGCTGGGATTACAGGCATGAGCCACTGCACCCAGTCTTGTGTTGTTTAAACCAATAAATTCGTGGTAGTTTGTTATGGCAGAAAATGAATACAGCCCTTCAATGACTTCCCACCCTATTCAGAGTAAAAGCCAAGCTCCTCAGCATCTTCCCCTGCTCCTTTCTTTCTGACTTCATTTCCTACCACTCTCCCTAACTCATGCCCTCACCCCTGCTCCACTCCCCTACATTGGCTCCTGGGCCTGGACTAGAGTGAAGCTAGTGAGTACTCGCTTCAAGATGCCAAAACCTCAGTAGTCAAGATCAGTAATATTTTAATGCAGTATCAAAATGAATGTGAAAAAAATTAATGATATACAAATCATAAAAATTTGAAAGAAAGACAAGATCCAATCCTGCGCTTGCTCAACTCACCTCCTCTGCCTTCCTCTAATTCTAGGCCTGATCCTTGCTGCTCTCAAACTTCCAGCCACACTCCAGTGGCAGCACTTTTCCTGTTGGTTTTGCCCCAGATAGCTGCAAAGCTTCCTCCCTCACCTGCTTGGGTTTATGCTCAAGTGTTGCCTTCTTAATGAGTCCTCCCTGGCCATTTATTTAAAATCTCAGAGTGTCCTCATGTATTAGTCTGTTTCCACGCTGCTATAAAGAAATACCTGAGACTGGGTAGTTTATGAAGAAATTATCAAGTTTAATTGATTCACAGTTCAGCATGTCTAGGGAGGCTTCAGGAAACTTACAATCATGGTGGAAGAGGGAGCAAACGCATCCTTCTTCACATGGTGACAGCAGGAGAAGTGCTGAGCAAAAGAGGAAAAGCCCCTTATAAAACCATCAGATCTTGTGAGAACTCATTCACTATAATGAGAACAGCATGGGGGTAACCGCCCCCATGATTCAATTACCTCCCACTGGGTCCCTCCCATGACACTTAAGGATTATGGAAACTACAATTCAAGATGAGATCTGGGTGGGGACATGGCCAAGCCATATCTCCCCACCAGCACTCCCTGACCCTTTCTTGCGTTGTATTTCCCCAAAGTACTTAACATATCTAACATATTTATTTACTACTTTTTGTTCACTGCTGTACACCAGGACATAACAATATGTGGCATGTAGTAGGTGTTCAATAAGTATTTGTTGTAGGAATGAAGGAAGGGAGGAAGGGAAGAAGGAAAGGAGAAGCAAGAGAGGAAGAAGGGAAAGTAAGGGAGGGAGGCCTCTGCCAATGGGGCAACAGAGCATATGTATGCAAGCAAGGAAGAACTTTCCCACTGGTTTATTGAAGCTGAAAATCCCTGAAGAGCTGCAGTAAATTTCAGTCTGTCTGTTTAAGAAAACACTAATTTATAAGCAGGGTTATTTTTTCCTCTCCCAAAGGGGAAAATGCCATCAAGAGCCAGTGTGTTCTCTTAGATTAATTAGCAGACTTGGATTAACTATGTGCTTTCTTTTCTAGGAAATTAGCTAAATTATGTTTCCACTGAAACTGGAAATGTTTGACCTCCTGGCAGTTTGTCCAAAATCCTTTGAAGCAGAGTATCTACAACTCTGTGTTTAATAATGCCTGGAGATTTTATTCTCTTCTCGTTCTCCCTCAACAATTAAAAATTCCATTCTGACGATCCCATCCCTTTAATTTTTCTTTTTTCTTTCTTTCTTTTTTTTTTTTAGATGGAGTCTTGCTCTGTCACCCAGGCTGGAGTGCAGTGGCGCGATCTTGGCTCACTGCAACCTCCACCTCCTGGGTTCAAGCGATTCTCCTGCCTCAGCCTCCTGAGTAGTGTTTTACCATGTTGGCCAGGCTGGTCTTGAACTCTTGACCTCAGGTGATCCACCCACCTCGGCCTCTCAAAGTGCTAGGATTACAGGGATGAGTCCCTATGCCCGGCCACCTCCCTTTAATTTTTTATGAGTGGATTCCTACAAAGCTATTGTTAAAAATCTGTGGAAATTTGTGTCATAGACAAATAGAATTTTCTGTGGTAATAACAAGAAACAGTGTAATAGATATATTTTAGTATTGATTGGGATGGAAAATAGGCCCAAGTGTTACCGGAATCTATTGACTAACACCCATGTGATGCAGGGGTTGACTTGCATACATGAGTTGGAATGTAAGCAGAGTGAAGTTCAGGTGCATACTAAATTATGTGGATTATGAGCTAGAGTGGCCATTGTGGGCATGTGCAGGGCAATGAAGCAGTGGAGCCAGGTTAGGAGAGAGAAAGGAGAGGTGCAGAGGGAGGAGGAGTAGGGGGAGAGAGAAAAACTCAGAGAAGAACATGAGAGAATAGCCTCCTGTTCTTAGATAGAGAAGGAAGAAATAAGATTAAATGAAATAGCAACACAGTAGGAAGTAGAAAAACTGGGCCAAACCTGGAAAATCTTTGGGTTACATCCATGCTTGGCTGCTTCCTCACTGTCCCGCCTTGTCCAAGACACTTTACCTCTCTGATCCTCGATTCCCTCAAAAATTTGTGGCACTGTTTGGGGAGGCTAACAGTGACACTGACAACGATGCTGTGGCATAATGAGCCCAGGGTGGTGTAGGAAGGAGGAAAGCTAATCCAGCCTGGCCATCTGAACTGTGTATAAATGAGCTCAACTCTCAGCTCATGGCTGGTGCCTACTTTTGCAATTTGACAAATAAAAAGATTGCCATCATGCAAATGATTATAGTCCTTTTGCAGATGCATATTATGTATGGAACAATCACAAATCACAGTGCACACACATTTTGTGGGTCACTTTTTCAGATATTATATTGTTGGCATTTTTATTGTTTGTAACTGCCCTTGTAAAGATTTTAACTGCACTCTGTGAGTGTGAGTGAGTGTGTGTGTGTGTGTGTGTGTGTGAACCCTCATCATATAGTGGCTATTGAGTCAGGATCTGGGTTTGAAATTTAACTCCACCTCTTACTGTCTTGCTATCTGACACTCAACCTCACCTACGCCTTATATTCCTCACAGAAAATAACAGAACTTGCTTCAAAAGACAATTGAGATAACTAAAGGCAGTAATGCATGCAAAGAACAGAGGATAGTGTTTGGTAGCAAACCCTCAATAAAATATTGGCTCTTATTATTACAAAGGTTTACAGTTTGTAATAATTTTATTATTACACGCTCTCTTTTCCTAAGCGGCCTGAGGTAATCTGTGAAAATGGTTTGCTATTCGTGTGACCTGGAGAACCCCAAAAAATCATGCAAATCAAGAGGTTCCAATCTTCGTGTTCACTTTAAGAACACTCGTGAAACTACCTAGGCCATCAAGGGTATGCATATATGAAGAGCCACGAAGTATCTGAAAGATGGCACTTTACAGACACAGTGCATACCTTCCCGATGTTACAATGGTGGAGTTGGTAGGTGTGCCCAGGCCATGCAGTGGGGCTGGACACAAGGTCAGTGGCCCAGAAAGAGTGCTGAATTTTTGGTGCACATGCTTAAAAATGCAGAGAGTAATGCTGAACTTATGTTTTTAGGTGTAGATTCTCCAGTCATTGAGCATATCCAAGTGAACAAAGCACCTAAGATGCACCACTGGACCTACAGAGCTCATGGTCCGATTAACCCATACATGAGCTCTCCCTGCCACACAGAGAAGATCCTTACTGAAAAGGAACAGATTGTTCCTAAACCAGAAGAGGAGGTTTACCCAGAAGAAAAAGATATACCAGAAGAAACTGAAGAAACAAAAACTTATGGCACAGGAGTAAATTCAGCATTAAAATAAATGCAGTCAAAAGGAATAATAATAATAATAATAATTTAAATACTATGGAAATGGGAAAATTCTCTATAATTTCATCCATACCACTCAAGATCCTCACTATAACTGTTTGGTGTGTATTTCTCCACTCCCCCACCTCCCCACTTTTATTTTTATACATTTGCTATCACATTATTATTCTATTTTCTTTTTTAACCACAAACCAAACAACAACAAAAGGATATTATACATACCACCTCTTTATTGTTATTTTCATGGCAATGTTTCTAGATTTAAACCTTTCTTTTCAGTGGCTGCATGAAATTTCATTCCACTTATTGATGATGGCAGCAGCCCATCTGGAGCAGCTGCAGCAAAGACACTGGTTGCAGCTGGGAAGGTGCGGCTGGGGCTGTTCACTCCGCAGAGGTAGTGGGAGCTGGAAATAGGCAGGAGCCCCACCCCCTTCTGGTGGGGTGGGAGCCCCACACTCCCAGGCCCAGCTGTGGCTGTGGACCAGGACATCCCTGTGCTCTTGGGAGCCTGGGAAGCCCCCCTTCCCCCACAGACTCAGAAGTGCCTGCTCCCACTGCCTGGCCTCTCCCCACTCCTGGGACCCACTCCAATTTTGGAGCAAAGTTGTGGCCAAGCCCAGGTGCTGTCCAGATCCAGCTAGGTGCATATATGCTTGGGGCAGTACTAACACGTCAGCCCTCTGCCACTTCAGTCCCCTCTGGGCTTTGGGCATCCAAGAGCATGGGAGGGAGGCCAAGGTGGGGGCTGAAGGTGGCTCAGCGCAGGTCTGCAGGCACCCCTTGGCATGAACAGCCTGAGTGCCATAAGCAGCAGTGGGAGGTAGACAGGCTCCTGGGCAGAAAAGGGTGGGTCCCCAGTGAAACCCCACCTTCAAGGCAAGGATGGCCAGAAGTCTGGGGGCTGGGCTGCCAGTTCCACAGACCCAAGTGAAAACTTATGGTGTTTTTTCTGGGCCCACCCCTGGCCACCCATGGCCACCCATGGACCAATCAGCATGTACTTCCTCCCTTCTGAAGCCCTTGAAACCCCAGGACTCAGTCAACCTCACAGAGACAACTGGACAACCTGCCTGTAAAGAGGAGCTAACCAGTCTGGGTCTCCTCTCTCTTGAGGGCTGCAGAGACAATGGGAGATCTGCCTTTGGGAAAGAGCTACCCACTTCGGGTCTCCTGAGAGCTGTACTGTCACTCAATAAAGCACCCCTTCACCTTGCTCATCCTCTAGTTGTCCATGTACCTCATTCTTCCAGGATGTGGGACAAGAACTCAAGACCCACCAAATGGCAGAACTGAAAGAGCTGTAACACAAACAGGGCTGAAACACATGCCCCCACTCACCCACGCTGCAGGCAATGAAGAGAAGAGGTGTAGCCTTTCAGGGAGCCCAGACTGAGGGGCTCCCTGAGCCAGGGCTGTGACACCCTCTTTGGGGTTTTGTGGTTCCTGGTGTCTCCAAGCTTCTGAGCACCACGATGTTCTCTGGCGCCTGCAGTGGAAACTACTTGTGGTATGCCTGGTCCAGCCACAGCCCGGCACAGAGCCAGTGCCTGTGCCAATGCCTGGAGCTGCCTGCCCTGCCACAGCTGGCATGCCTAGCTATGGACATGGTCAGACCCCATGCTTGCTCACACACCCCTTGGTGCTCTGCACCTGGCTTGCCCTTGGCAGGCATGGGATCCAGGCTGGTAGCACAAGCCAAAAGCAGCCTTCTGGGCCGAGTGAGTGGAACAAGCCCAGTGGGCCTCAGCAAAACTTGGGCAAAGGTGCCACCAGCCACAGAGGTTTCCAGCTGACAAGGTGACACCCCAAGGATCCTGTGAAAATATGGAGGTGGTTTATTTAACCACTCCTATATTGAAGGACATTGGTTTATTTTTCATTTTTTTCACTAGTAGAAACAGTACTATAAAGAACATAAATTGTGTATATTGCTATCAATTTACAAAAGTATTTCTATAGAAGTGGACATGATGGAGCAAAGGACATAAACAGTTAAAATTTTAATAGATGCTGTTAGATTTCCTTCTGAAAAAAAATAAACACAAAATTTTCAAACTTTCATCAACCCTGGATATTATTCAATTAAAAACTTTTACTTTTGCCAGTGTAATGGACAAAATATATTTTGTTTCTTTTAATTTCATTTATTTAATTACAGGCAAAACTGATCATCTTTTTGCATTTCTTTTCCTAGTCATTTATTCGCATGTAACAATTTTTTGTTGGGTTATTTTTGTTTTTGTCATTTTTGTTTTGGTTTGGTTTTTTGAGCCAGATTATCATTCTGTTGCCAGGCTGGAGTGCAGTGGCGCGATCTCGGCTCACTGCAACCTTCGCCTCCCAGGTCCAAGCGATTCTCCTGCCTCAGCCTCCTGAGTAGCTGGTACTACAGGTGCTCACCACCACATTCGGCTAAGTTTTGTATTTTTAGTAGAGACAATATTTCACCATGTTGGCCAAGATGGTCTCAAACTCCTGACCTCGTGATCTGCCTGCCTTGGCCTCCCAAAGTGCTGAGATTACAGGCATGAGCCACTGTGCCTGGCCTTTTGTCACTGATTTTTAAGTACTCTGTGTGTGTGTGTGTGTGTGTACATATATATATCTATACTTATATGTGTGTATGCATATATGTATACATATGTGTATATATTTATATATGTATACATATTTATATGTATATATTTATATAGGTATACACACACATACCATGTACTGTGTGTGTATATATATATATATATATACACACACACACTATGGATATAAACCTTTTGTTATTTATTTTTTAAAGATATTTCATCCCAACTTATAAGTTTTTTCTGTAACTTATTTATGCCTTTGAAATGAATCATCATTTTTTTAATTGCATTTTTATGTGGTTAAAGTCATATATCCTTTCCTTTATGAGTTCTTAGTTTTGCAGTTTAGTTTAAAAAGTCTTCTCACTTAAATATGATTTAAAAGAATTTTGCTATCTTTTCTTTTAGGGTTTTACATTTTTGGAGTTTAAATATTTAGTCTATCTGAAATTACTTTTATACATAATATAAAATTAGAATATAAGGTTTTTTCCCCCCATGGGCTAAACATAATCTTTAATTACTACATAAAAAAATCTCTTAACTAGCCAGGAACAGTGGCTCATGCCCTGTAATCCCAGCATTTTGGGGGGCCAAGGGAGGTAGATAGCCTGAGCTCAGGAGTTCAAGATGAGCCTGGGCAACATAATGAGCCCTCGTCTCTCAAAAAAAAAAAAATGAAAAAATTAGCTTGGCATGGTGATGCGCACCTGTAGTCCTAGCTACTTGGGAGGCTGAGGTGGGAGGATTGCTTGAGCCCAGCAGGTGGAGGCTGCAGTGAGCTGGGATTGTGCCACTACACTCCAGCCTGGGCAACAGAGCAAGACCTGTCAAAAAAAAAGAAAGAAAGAAGGAAGGAAAGAAAGAAAAGAAGAAAAAAGTAAAGAAAAGAAAAGAAGTCGTCAATTCTTTGCAAGCTGCTGGCCACTGGCTGGCCTTATCTTCTAACCATATGAACCTCTCTAGCATGGCAGTTTGCCTCATCAAAGCTAGCAAGAGACTGGACTTAGTGGCTCATACCTGTAATCCCAGCACTTTGGGAGACTGAGGCAGGAGGATCACTTGAACTCAGGAGTTCGAGACCAATCTGGGCAAAATAGAGACCTTGTCACTACAACAAATGAAAACATTAGCTGGCCATGGTAGCGTGCACCTGTCCAGCTACTCAGGAAGCTGAGGTGAGAGGTTCCCTGGAAGATCAAGACTGCAGTAAGCCGTGACCATGCCTGGCCTGGGAGACAGAGCAAGACTCAATCTCAAAAAAAAGGAAAAAAAATCCCTAACCTTTAGTTTGTGGCTCATCACAGAGTCCCTTCCCATATTGTTGATGGACTTCTTGTTGTGACAGGTGCTATCTGAACATCCACTAGGTGAGACACCAAGTGATGCCTAAATTTATGTTTCTCTAGGATTTAAGTTCCTTTTAGTGTCTCTCTGAGTTTCGGCTTCTTATCTGAGAATGGGCTTCTCTGTATGACTGACATTGGGGCCTTCATCTCCTTGAGGTGAGGTCATTCCAAACAGGAAGGTGATTATACCCTAATCACATCTACTTGATCATCAATATCTCAATTTGACACAGTAAGTGCTAAGTTATACAAGAGACACAGTCATACAAAGGTGGGGGTTGGGGAGACTTTCTGATCAATATGAATATTTTAATGATCTCTTGAAACATATTGCCAAATTACCTTTCCAAAGAGCAAAGTTACAATTTATAAAGCCACTGACTAACTGAGAATGCTAATTTCTTCAAGTCCTTCCAGTGTTTTTTTTTTTTTTTTTTTTTGAGGCGGAGTCTTGCTCTGTCGCCCGGACTGGAGTGCAGTGGCCGGATCTCAGCTCACTGAAAGCTCCGTCTCCCAGGTTTACGCCATTCTCCTGCCTCAGCCTCCCGAGTAGCTGGGACTACAGGCGCCCGCCACCTCGCCCGGCTAGTTTTTGTATTTTTAGTAGAGACGGGGTTTCACCGTGTTAGCCAGGATGGTCTCGATCTCCTGACCTCGTGATCCGCCCGTCTCGGCCTCCCAAAGTGCTGGGATTACAGGCTTGAGCCACCGCGCCCGGCCCAGTGTTAATAACATCTTTTAAAAACGTTTGCCCACTTATTAGGTGTGATATTATGATTTTGTATTTTATATATATGTGTGTGTGTGTGTGTGTGTATGTATGTATATGTTGGGTTTTGTCCATGGTTGCTAGCTAATAATCCCATAACCATTGTTATAGCTATTTGTTACAATGGTGGGGCACTTCAGGCCTCAGAAGCAGGCCTCAGGAAACAAATCTTCCTCTCTGATCTTCTGTCCTCTCTTTCGCGTGGGAAAATAGAGAAGTAAGGACTGAGCAGAATCCCTGAGGCCTTAACTTGTAATTCTACAACAGGTTCTCCCATCTCTAAACTTTTCCTTCCTTGAAGTTGACAGGTAAAACCCTGCAGTCTGCTGTCTGAGAACAGTTGGTGCTCACTAGACTTTCCACGAGCTCTTGCCTTAGTTTGAGTTACCCCAAATGCAGAGTCTGATAGAGGTATTTGTCGCAGGTGGCTCACTGAGAAGGGATCACCTGCAGCAGGAGTGAGGGAGCAGAGAGTGTGATGTTGAGAGGGAGGATGTGTTACAAGGTGAGAAAGGTACAGAATGCTTCCTAGAGCTATTCACCTAAATGAAAGAATTCACCCCCTAGCTTTCATCCCTAGGGGTTACAAATTGCTGAGAGAGACATTAACTTCCCTGCACTTAGTGGGGTTGTGCTATGGTTTGAATATGTCTTCCAAAGTTCATATGCTGGAAACTTTACACCCAATGCAACATTGTTGAGAGATGGGACTTTTAAGAGGTGATTAGGTCCATTATCAAGGGAGTGGGTTTATTATCTCGGTAGTGGTGTCCTTATAAAGGGTGAGCTCAGACTTCTTTTCTCTCTCTCTTGCATGCCTTCTGCCACCATGTGATAACTTCTGCCACGTTACAATGCAGTAAGAAGGCCCTTACCAGATGTGGTATTTTGATCTTGGACTTCCCAGTCTCCAGAACCATGAGCCCCCCAAAACTTCCATTGCTTGCCAATCTGTAGCATTCTGTCATAGCAGCACAAAACAGACTCAGACAGACTTGTGTGCTCCAGGGTGCTGGAGAAGAGCCTGGGGCAGAAAGCTGAAGAACAGGCTACCTTGCACAGAGAGGATGCTGTCAGTGGGAGCAGCATCTGAACTCAGATAAGGCAACTGTCCACTGTAGCCATGGCTGAGATCAGAGGTGGCCAAGGGGATGTGATGTGTTTGTTACAGTGCTCCTACATTGTCCTGCCTCTCTTGCAGCTGGGTTGTGGTCATGTAATTCTTCAGTCTGCATGGAGGACTCTGCCCTGGAGAGTACATCAATTCATATCAGACCTGTGTGAGTAAAGAATAAAACTTGGTTGTGCTAAGCAACTTGTATGTTGGGATTTATTTATACTGTGGCATATCCTGGCATCAATTTACTTTCACTAAATCAAAAGTCATGCCTCAAAACATCCAGGATTGGGAGAGGAATAGACATTTCCCCTATACCTTTGCACTCTATAAATGAACCAAGCACAAGAGTAGGCAAGAGAGAATCCACAAACTGAGGAAAGACATCTTAATCTCCTGGGATAAGTTTTCTATTAAAATTGATAGGGCAAACCTCAACACATTTTGTTATATACAAATACTCATTCCTTATATTCTGTTTTCATTAACTTTCACTTTATATTTTTATCACAGCTCCTGAAACCAGCATACATCCTGAAGGAGCAGAAGACTTCCCTGCCCACTTGACATAACTCTGGTGGACAGAGCTGGTGATGAGGCCTATAAATATCAGATACAACTGGTCAGGGGTACAGTTCACCTGATGGCACATGTGGAACCATAGTTCTTGTTCTCTCCTCCTTATTGGACAACTTATAGACAATGAGAATATTCCCCCTTGGAGCTATCACAATATAGATTGCCAGAAAAGACTTTTTTTTTTTTTTCCAGCCAGCAATTAGTAGTCTGGAGTTAGAGTTTTCTTGGTAGGTTAAAGGATCCAGTAAACTGTACCTCTTCCCTAGACTCTGCTGGCTCTCCTCACTTTGCTAAGGCTGGCCTTAGACCCTACTTATCTAGAAGCTTGATTGGAGCTGAGCACTGTGGGTAGCCCTGAGCCAGCAGTAACTTGGATAAGACCTCCGCTCCCAAGCTCCTGGTCTGCAAACTAGTAAATGTGAACCCAGTCCACAAGACTTGCACTTAGCAAGTCTTGCATCTAGCTGAGATCAGCATGCTGGAGGAGTGGGGCCTTTATGGGGTGCATTTGTCTGTTCTCATACTGCTACAAAGAACTACCTGAGACTGAGTGATTTATGAAGAAACTGACTCACAGTTCCACAGGCTGTATAGGAAACATGGCTGGGATGGCTCAGAAAACTTAACAATCATGGCCGAAGGCGAAGGGGAAGGATGTACATCTTACCATGGTAGAGCAGGAGACAGCAACCAAAGGCGGAAGTGCCACACACTTTCAAACAACCAGATCTTATAAGAACTCACTCACTATTACAAGAACAGCAAGGGGAAACTGTCCCCATAAACCAATCACCTCCCACCAGGTCCCTCCCTCAACATTGAGGATTACAATTCAATATGAGATTTGGGTGGGGACACAGAGCCAAACCATATCGTGGGGGAATGAGAAGTGGATAGAAAGAAAAGCAGCCAAGAAAAGGCTTTGGTGGAACTTGGATGCGTCTCTGGATGTCTGTGGAATGATCGTTCATCCCAGCGTGTCAAGCCCTTTCATGTTATACATTTTCATGCACATTATTTCTTTTATCCTCTCAACAACATCCAAGAGGCAGTTATTATTACCTCCTTTTAAAGATGATTTAATTATACTAGGATTGAACAAATAAAGAAATATGCTGTGGATAATGGAAGCAAGGTATGACTTAGAGGCAGTGACGTGTACAGGTCAAATCTTAAGTATACAGCTTGATAACTTTTTACATGTACACTTGGGTAATCACTATCCAATCAATATTTTTAAATTTTCAGGTCAAGTGTGGTGGTTCATGCCTGTAATCCCAGTACTTTGAGAGGCTATAGTTTTTTTAGCACACTCAAAGCTCCCTTGTGTCCCCTCCCAGTCATAAATTCCCAAACATAACCATTATTCTGACCTCTAACACCATAATTATTCATTTTGCCTGTTCTTGAACTTCATACAAATTGAACCATGTAGTACATGTTCTTTTGTGTTTGGTTTCTTTCACTCATTGTATCTGTGAGACTCATCCATGTTAGCTGTGTAGTGACAGTTTGTTCGTTTCCATTGATGTGAAATTTTTCATTGTATAGAATATTATCTAACCTACTACTGATGGACATTTGAATTGTTTCCAAGTTTTAACTTTATGACAGAAGCTATATGGACATGTTTGTGCATGTCTGTTGGTGGATATAAACACTCACTTCTCTTGGGTGTATATCTGTGGTTAAAACTGCTAGATCATAGGATATATAAATATTTAATTATTAATTATTATTATTTTTTTGAGATGGAGTCTCACTGTGTCACCCAAGCTGCAGTGCAGTGGCGTGATCTTGGCTCTCTGCAACCTCCACCTCCTGGGTTCAAGCGATTCTCCTGCCTCAGCCTCCTGAGTAGGTGGGACTACAGACATGCACCACCACGCCTGGGTAATTTTTAGTAGAGACAGGGTTTCAACCCTGTTGGCCAGGCTGTTCTGGAACTCCTAGCCTCAAGTGATCTGCCTGCCTCAGCCTCCCAAAGTGCTGGGATTACAGGTGTGAGCCCCTACATCCAGCTGACATATGAATATTTAGCTTTAATAGGTATTGCTGATATATGAATATTTAGCTTTAGTAGGTACTGCCAAATGGTTTTCACTCTCATCACAAGCATATGAGAGGGGTGCAGTGGCTCATGCCTGCAATCTTAGCACTTTGGGAGGCTGAGGTGGGCAGGTCACTTGAGCCCAGGAGTTCAAGACCAGCCTGGGCAACATGGTGAAACACTGTCTCTACTAAAAATACAAAAATTATCTGGGTGTGGTGGTGTGCACCTGTAGTCCCAGCTAGTTGGGAGGCTGAGGTGGGAGGATCATATGAGCTCGGGAAGTCAAGGCTGCAACGAGCATAGAGCACCCCACTGCCCTCCAGCCTGAGCAACCACCGAAGTGACACCATGTCCCCCCCCCAAAAAAAAAAAAAGTGTACGACCAATTCAGTTGCTACATAGTTACATAGTCTGCCTAAATGGTATTTTCCTTCTAATTACTGATTTGTCTTGATTTGTCAATTACCCTTCTACAAAGAGATACAGATATTTGTTAGTGAACTACAAAACTCTCTGGGATGGAAAATTCTTCACAGACAAAGAGTTAAATGTTTAACTTAAATGTTTGATTCTGACCCTAAAGGTAAAAAGAATTGAAAAATAAGAGAGATCAACGTAGACATGGAGAGAATTGAACCACTGGAAAGGTCGAAACATGCTAGGGTTTGACCTGTTGGTGGTATTTCAATAGAGGGAGAGGAAAAGGGAAGAAGAGCTTAAGCAAAGAGAAGTGGGAAAGAGTTGGGACTAGAGCAGGAAGAAAGCCGACCTAACTTGGCAGTGGGTGACCCTGGGGAGGAGCAGGGCATGCGGTTGGATTGGTAAGGACGAGCCAGCCTTGGGGACTTTGAAGTCATGGAGTGGGCTTAGGATTTGGGTGATTGGGGTGGAAGAGCGAAATGGGGTGTTACTAAGTGCATACAGGCCTGAGTGGGAGTGAGATATATTAGATGAGAGACCACTGGTCTCTCACCCAGTCCGCTTCCTATTTCTCACAGTGAGGATTATCTCACTGTGATGACTGTGATAGGTATTTTTCTTTCATAGGACCACTGAATGCAAGCCAGCTACTTCATGTGTTTCTCAGCTGAAGAAATAGATCTGTTCCTGTGCTGAAAAGAAAACCAGATGTGCCAGATTAACTGATAAATTGAATACCTGCATACTGTCCTGTGTAAGCATCCACTGTCACTGATGAGCATTTGAGTTGATTCCATGTCTTTGCTATTGTGAACAGTGCTCATTTAGCAAACTGTCACTGGATGCCTAGTGAAGGGCCAATCATTGAAATTTAAGATAAAAACACAGGGCTTCTGCCTTCAAGGAGCTGACAGACAAGTGGAGAACACTAACTTGGAAGAGTTGGATGCAAAGAAGGTGTAAAAAGTGCTATAATAAAGGTAATGCATAGAACAGTAGGGCACATCAATTCTATCTGAGAATGTTCAGGAAATGTGTGAGCTGAGTCTTGAAGGATTACTTTGGAGTCCACCTGGTAGACAAGGTCGAGCAAGGGCCTTACAAGCAAAAGGGAGCAAGCCACAGTATGGCAGGAAGACTCCAAATCCTGTGGGCAGAGCATAGAGTCTGTGTGCAGAAGTAGCCAGAGATGAGGCTGAGAAGCAGCTGGGGTCAGATCACAAAGCGTTGCAAACACCAACTGAATGAATATGGACTTTACTGGGTGGACAGTGGGAGGCAGCACTACGGGGTTTGAGCCAAAATGTTACAGTTCAGCAATGAGAAACACTGCACTGGCACCGGTGTGAAGGACAAAGCACAGGGAGTGAGCCTAGAGATCGGTTTGAAGGTTATTACATTAGACCTGGCAAAAGAAGATGCAAGCTTAAAATGAGCCCAGGACAGCGATAATGGAGAAAAGGAAATGAGTATTTAGGAGGTAAATTCTACAGGACTTAATGAGATTGGAGGAGGTCAGGGAAAGCCGGGGGGAAGAATTTGGGTGACTCCATATATTGTCTGGGTGGATGATGGTACTGTTATTTAGGAAAGGAAAGATTGGGAAAAAGGAAGGTTTGGGCAGGACAAGAGAAGGAAAAGATGGAGGAAATGAGTTTAATTTTGGTCATTTGAGCTTCTAATTTAGTGAAGTCATCCCATATGGTATAAATCACAAAAAGTTAAAATTAGCCCCCTGAAAATTCCTTAAAATGCCTATATAGGACAGTGTGCAGATATTCAATTTCTTAATTAATCTGGCACATTTGGTTTTCAGCACAGGAACAGATCTTACTTACTGTTCAATACTTACTTACTTACTTATTGTCCGATGCTCTTCCCAGATCTAAGTGTCTGCGGAATATGTAAGTAGCCCTACAGTGTGACACTCGGAAAGAATTTTGAGCTAGAGATGTAGATTTCAGATCATTAGAAGTGATTAAGGAATCATGAATTCTGGAACAACCGGGGACGACTGTGTGGGTGAGAAGAAATTAGAGACGAGAACAATGCCACGGAGAACCCCAGCCTTTAAGGGGTGTGTGATGAAATGACACCCCAGTGAAGGAGGTAGAAGAGCAATTTCAAAGATGGGAACTCGGCTGGGCGTGGTGGCTCACACATATAATCCCAGCACTTTGAGAGGCTGAGGCAGGTGGGTCACCTGAGGTCAGGAGTTCAAGGCCAGCCTATCCAACCTGGCAAAACCTCGTCTCTACTAAAACAGCAAAATTAGCCTGGCGTGGTGGCGGATGCCTGTAATCCCAGCTACTCAGGAGACTGAGGTAGGAGAATCACTTGAACCCAGGAGGCAGAGGTTACAATGAGCCAAGATCAGGCCATTGCACTCCAGCCTGGGCAAAAAGAGTGAAACTCTGTCTAAAAAAAAAAAAAAAAAAAAAAAAAAAGGTACTCTTAAGCCAGAAGAAGCTCTTAACACTGTGTGAGGGTGATTTCTTATCATGGTGGATCCACTTTATATAGAAAAGTGTCTAGCTCATAGTTGCTGCATGAATGAATAAACAAACAAAGAGACTAGTGTCATAAAGATAAGCAGGCATTTCCAGAAGGTACATACTCCAGTGCTGGAGGGAGGCCAGTGACCCAAGATGAGAACGAAATGTTCCCAGACTGATGTGCAGTTGAAATAGGAAGCACTAAAACAGCCTTAGCTGCCAGCCATCTTGAAGGGCGCAGCCCGAGTCGCTCTCCTCCTCATTAGGAACTGGGGTGGGACCAGGGGATGCTCTTTCTTTTTCTTTTTTTTTTTGTGTGTCTCACTCTGTCACCAGGCTGGAGTGCAATGGCACGATCTCGGCTCACTGCAACCTCCATCTCCCAGGTTCAAGCAATTCTCCTGCTCAGCCTCCTGAGTAGCTGGGATTACAGGCACGTACTACCACGCCCGGCTAATTTTTGTATTTTTAGTAGAGATGGGGTTTCACCATGTTGGTCTGGCTGGTCTCAAACTCCTGACCTCATGATCCACCTGCCCAGCCTCCCAAAGTGCTAGGATTACAGGCATGAGTCACCGCACCTGGCCGGGATGCTCTTTCTATAGTGGCTCTCACCCACAAGCCCTCCCCTACTTCCACCCGGATGTCCTGGAGCTGAACCTCTGCCCTTAATCCAGCTCCCAAGTTCCTACTTTGGTACATGGTTAGATTAGTTATCTATTGCTGTGTAAAAAATTACTTCTACACACAATAGTTTAAAACAACACATATTTATTATTGCACAGTTTCTGGGGTCAGGAATCTGGACAGGATTCCTTAGCTGGGATCTCTGTTTCAGGATGTCTCACAAGGCTGCCATCAAATTTTCATCGCAATCAGGATCCATTTGCAACTCACTCAGCGGTTCCTCGGGGGCTACTGAACCGAGGGCCTCAATTCCTTGTAAGCTGTTGGCCGCAGGCTGGCCTCAGTTCCTAACCATAGGGGCTTCTCCAGCATGGCAGCTTGCTTCATCAAAGCTAGCAAGAGGTCAGGCACGGCAGCTCACACCTGTAATGCCAGCACTTTGCAGGGCCGAGACAGGAGGATCACTTGAGCCAAGGAATTCAAGAACAACCTGGATAACATAGTGAGCCCTCATCTCTACAAAATTTAAAAATTTTAGCTGGGCATGATGGCACATGTGCAAGTGGTCCCAGCTACTTGGGAGGCTGAGGTGGGAGGACCACTTGAGCCCAGAAGGATGAGGCTGCAGTGAGCCATGATGGCACCAGTGCACTCCAGCCTGGGCAACAGAGCAAGACACTGTCAAAAAAAAAAAAAAAAAGCTAGCAAGAGACTGGAAGACAGTTTGCTAGCAAGAGTGAAGTCACAACCTTTTGTAACCAAATCAAGAAAGTGAGGCCAGGCACAGTAGCTCACGCCTATAATCCTAGCACTTTGGGAGGCCCAGGCAGGTGGATTGCCTGAGCTCAAGAGTTTGAGACCAGTGTGGGCAACATGGTGAAAACCCGTCTCTACTAAAACACAAAAATTAGCAGGGCATGGTGGCATGTGCCTGTAGTCCCAGCTACTCAGAGGCAGGAGAATTGCTTGAACCCAGGAGGCAGAGGTTGCAGTGAGCTGAGATCATGCCACTGCACTCCAGCCTGGGTGGTCCCCAATGAGTCCCGCCTCCAAGCACTCACCCCTGTGTGATTTGCTCACCGTGAATGTGGGCTGGACATGATGACTTATCTGTAACTCATAGAATATGACAATGATGACCAGATATCATTTTTTTTTTTTTTTTTTTGAGACAGAGTCTCACTCTGCCACCCAGGCTGGAGTACAGTGGAGCAATCTCGGCTCACTGCAACCTCCGCCTCCTGGGTTCAAGTGATGCTAATGCCTCAGCCTCCTCCCAAGTAGCTGGGGTTACAGGCATGGGCCACCACAGCCAGCTAATTTTTGTATAGTAAAGACAGGACTTTACTATATTGGCCTCTCGAACTCCTGGCCTCAAGTGATCTGCCCGCCTCAGCCTCTCAAAGTGCTGGTATTACAGGCATGAGCCACCTTGCCCAGCTCAAACTTTCTCTAAACTTAAGATCTGCTCTGCTGAAGATAATTCTTCTGACAGTTGTCTTCACCATCTTAGTTGAACCAAGGCGGAAAAATCTCATAACCTTAGATGTCCCTGTACTAATAATAGCTAATGCTTCTGTAGCGCCAATTACATGCCAGGCTTTGAATGAGCTTTCTATGAACTTTACAAATAGTAACTCATTTAATCCTCATAACACTCTTCCGAAGTAGAGACTCTCGTTAACTTATTTTACAGACAAAGCAACTGAGCCACAGAGAAGCAAGTACTACATCTTGCCAAAGGTAACACAGCTATTGAGTGGTGGAAGTGGGATTTGGGAGCTAGGAGTTTGGTTCCAGAATTCCTGATGTGAACCATTATGCTATTCTATAACCCATATATAAGTTGGAATACAATACTGTCCAGTCTGGCATAGTGTGACATTAAAATAAAACATTAAAAACATAGGCCGAGTGGGATGGCTCATGCCTGTAATCCCAGCACTTTGGGAGGTCGAGGAGGGCGGATCATGAGGTCAGGAGATCGAGACCATCTTGGCTAACACGGTGAAACCCCATCTCTGTTAAAAGTACAAAATATTAGCCGGGCATGGTGGCGGGTGCCTGTAGTCCCATCTGCTTAGGAGGCTGAGGCAGGAGAATGGCGTGAACCTGGGAGGTGGAGTTTGCAGTGAGCCGAGATCGTGCCACTGCACTCCAGCCTGGGCAACAGAGTGAGACTCTGTCTAAAAAACAAACAAACAAACAAACAAACATAGCTAAGCAACCAAAATAAAATTCCAACATTTAATTGGCATTAAAAAAGATTTAACCTATAACCTACAGCAGCACATTTTGGGTCTCAGAGGCTTTCATTTGCTGGCTTTCCTCTACAAATGTTCCCTGAAACCCAGCCCAGATTATTTTTCATTTTCTTTTTTCTGTACTTCTCTCTTAGCTCCTTACGATATAGGTTGACTTTGTCTTCTGGCTTCATTCTTTGGTATCCTGTCCACATAACCCCTTTTTTATACACGAAAGGGTGATCCTAGAATTGACCCAAGCCACCAGCAATTTTACCCCTTATCCTCCTAACACTCAAGTCTGCCTTCTCTATCCCTATTTCTGCATCATAAGAAAAACAGAGAACCAGCAAAGGCAGAATTCTCTTTGGAGAGTAGGGAAGAGGGAGAAGCTGAACAAATTAAGAGAACTTCTCTTTAGCAGCTGAGGATGGAGGAGAGAAAAGACAGTCAACTGGGAACACATAGCTAATTATCCTTGTCTTTGTCACATTCCCAGAGATGCATGACTGAGGTGCTATGTCCTTATCATCGCAGATAGGGGCCAGGCAGAGTGGGGCTGACCCAATAGCACAGAGGGCCTTGGGCGTGGCAGGGAAGCTTACTTCTGCAGTCCAGCTCAGCCTGGTGTTTCCTCTGAAGCAGCGAATAGGGGGAAAGCTCACGGAGGGCCGGGAGGGTGGCAGATGCCTCCAGCTCTCCAAGCCCTGTTGCCAGCCCTCAGACCCAGGATCCACACTTTGCTTCTAAGCTGGGGTCTATTCACAGAAAGGCTGTGAGAGCCACTCCAGGAAAGATTAAAGAGCCACACTTCACTTTCTCTCAAGGTAAAACAAGGGAACAGACTTTTAAATCCTAGATGTGATGGCCACCTCAGCAAAGTGTCTCCATAGGCCCTCTATCCATTCCTGCTGCCCACAAGTCATTCATAATTTCTGCCCAGACTCACGTCAACTGTCCATGAAGTCACCCCCTACTTCCCACCTCTCTCCAATCTCAGTCAAGGTCACATGCCACTGCCAGTCTAATCTTCCCAAACACCAGTCTGATCACACCATTTCCCCACTCAAAATTCCTCAGTTTACTCCCCTTTCCCTATAAGTTCCTTGCCTAGACCTCAAGACCCTCAAAACTATCTTTCTACACATGTTTTTCTTTTCTTCTTCTTCTTCTCCCCTTTTTTTTTTCTTTCGAGACAGTCCCCGTCACCCAGGCTGGAGTGCAATGGCCTGATCTCGGCTCACTGAAACCTCTACCTCCCAGGTTCAAGCAATTCTCCTGCCTCAGCCTTCTGAGGAGCTGGTGCTACAGGTATATCTACAGGTATATGCCACCACACCTGGCTAATTTTTGTGTTTTCAGTAGAGACAAGGTTTCATCATGTTGGTCAGGCTGGTCTTGGACTCCTGACCTCAAGTGATCTGCCCGCCTCAGTCTCCCAAAGTGTTGGGATTACAGGGGTCAGCCATGACGCCAAGCCTAGACACATTTTTACATGTTTCCTGTGATCCATCTAAAATCAATGATGTCAATTGCCAGGCATGCTACACTCTTTTGCTTCCATGTCCCTGTCATTCCTCCTGCGTCTGAAACCTTCAGATTCTCTCGGCTCCCCTCTCCTTCGCCTACCAAATTCAAAGACCATCTAAAAAGCCACCTCCCCTGAGAAAGATCTGCAGATAACTGCAGCTAAGTGTGAATTCTCCCCTTTCATTTTCCGTATCATTCATTGATCCTCTTGGTCTGGCATTTTTCTTATACTACCATATATCCATATATCCCCCCAATTACTGGAAAATATGTTGAGAGGAAAGGTGTTTCCTTGCTCAACTCTGAATTTCCTGCATTGCCCAGTAAAGAGCCTTAATCATGTGCATGCTTAACATTTAATAAATAGTAGTTGATTTGAAAAAGTCTGCGGGACTGATATACGTACTGTTCTAATTTATCATTTCACATCTTTTCCTGGAACAGGTGGGAGTGGTGCAAGACACACTCCTTTGAAAAGGGAGGGCATGAGGGATAGCATGAGACAGGCCTGACCTGGGCGGTCATGGCCACATGCATTCCATAGCTTGATTTCATCAAAGCCCATGAACATCTAGTCTTGGGTGTTACCTGGTGAGCAATGCCTTTAACCAGCCTGACCTCATGCTTTTCAACTCTGTCACCCACCACCATCAGAGGGAATGTGGCACAGGGCATGTCCAACAGGAGAGACAGTTACATCAATTCAAGTCTACAAATATCCATTCAGTACCTACTTTGAGCCAGGCACTCTGCTAAGTGCCGGGGACAGAAGGGTGAACAAAACAAATACGGCATGGGGACCTTCGAAACATAATTTTTGGTAAGAGTAGCTGCCAATACTGATAATGAGTACAGCAGGCCCTGGACTAAGTGTCTTATGTGCATTTTCTCTCCTAATCCTCATAACAATTTCTATCATCACCCTTCTGTAGATGGGAAGACGGGGGCTAAAAGAGATTAAGTCTTTTGCCCTGGATTAGCAGGTGGTAGAGATAGGATTTCAACCTAAGGTTGTATGACCTGAGTGCATTCTTAGAAGCACCAACTTTGCCTCCTCAACGTGCTCTTTTTTTTCCTGCTCCCTTTACTCTTTGAGTCTTGCAGTGTGGCTTTGGGTGAGATGGATATAAAATTGACATAAACAATTTTGTCTTCCTTTGCCTCTGGAGATTCCGCATGTGTATAATCTCTACCCAGATTTCTCCAACATTCCTTTGCCTACAATCTGTACAGACAAAATAGCCTGTGGGCAGAGGCAGTGGCTGTTTGCTTATATATCACCAAGGCATCTCTCCCACCTTCCTGTGTCCTGATACTCTCCACTGTGTGTTTTATCCTTTTCTATTGTGTGAGTTTTTCAAGTCTTCTCAAACCTTTTGTGCACAAGTAATGCACAGGTAAAGAAAATATGCCTTGTGACCAGGTATGGTGGCTCATACTTATAATCCCAGCACTTTGGGAGACCGAGGCGGGTGGATCACCTGAGGTCAGGAGTTTGAGACCAGCCTGGCCAACACGGCAAAACCCTGTCTCTACTAAAAACACAAAAATTAGCCAGGCGTGGTGGCACACGCCTGTAGTCCCAGCTACTCGGGAGGCTGAGGCAAAAGAATCGCTTGAACCTGGGAGGCAGAGGTTGCAGTGAGCCAAGATCACACCACTGCACTCCAGCCTGGATGACAGAGCAAGACTCCATCTCTCAAAAAAAAAAAAAAAAAGCCTTGAACCTATTGGCTGCTCAACATGTCACATGAATGTAGAATAATCAATACTTAATGTGTGGAGGAGACTTAGAGGATTTCTCATCCAGGATTCACTTTGCTTCTTAGAGATGTTTGTAGGGTGTGTTGGGGTCCCCGCCCCCACTACTTCTGGATCTTCTACATTAATGTCCTTTGTGTGTGGAGCTTCCTAGAATATTTCCTCCAAAGATGAATTCTCTGGCTAATAGAAGTTCAGTTTCTCATTGGAACACCTGTTCACTGCTACTGGAATGTAAACAGGCACAGCCACTGTGAAAAACAGTATGGTAGTTCCTCAAGAAACAAAATCATATGAATTGCCATGACCATAGAAATAAACCATAGAATTGCCATATGATCCAGCACTTCTGCTTCTGAACTGAAAGCAGGAACTAAGATGGAGTCACACCCCCACATTCACAGCAGCATTATCCGCAATAGCCCAAATGTGGAAGCAACCCATGTGTCCAGCAGCAGATGAATGGATGAACAAAAGGTGGTAACTACAAACAATGGAATATTATGTAGCCTTTAAGAAGAAAGAAATCCTGCTATAAGCTACAACATGAATGAATTTTGCAGACATTGTTCTAAGTGAAGTAAGTCAGTCACAAAAGGGTAATATTGTATGCTCGCACTTATATAAGGTACCTATAGGAGTCAAATTCATAGAGATAGAAAGTAGAATGCTGGCTTGGGTGCAGTGGCTCATGCCTGTAATCCCAACTTGGGGAGGCCAAGGAGGGAGGATCGTCTGAGCCCAGAAGTTTGAGACCAGCCTGAGCAACATAGTGAGACCCCAACTCTACAAAAAAATTTTTTTTAAAAATTAGCCAGGCATGATGGTGCATGCCTGTAGTCTTCGCTACTTGGCAGGCTCAAGTGGGAGAATTGCTTGAGCCTAGGTGGTCAAGGCTGCAGACAGCTGAGATCATACCACTGCACTCCAGCCTGGGTAACAGAGCGAAAGCCTGTCTCAAAAAAAATAAGAAGGAAAGAAAAGAAAATAGAATGCTAGTTGCCAGGGTCTGAGGGCAGTGAGAAAGTAGTTATAATTTAATGGTTATATGTATTAGTCTGTTTTCAGGCTGCTGATAAAGACATACCTGTGACTGGGCAATCTACAAAAGAAAGAGGTTTAATTGGACTTACAGTTCCATGTGGCTGGGAAAGCCTCACTGTTGCGGGAAGTCAGGGACCCCGAACAGAGGGACCGGCTGAAGCCATGGCAGAAGAACATAAATTGTGAAGATTTCATGGATATTTATTAGTTCCCCAAATTAATACTTTTATAATTTCTTACACCTGTCTTTACTGCAATCTCTGAACATAAATTGTGAAGATTTCAGGGACATTTATCACATTTCCCATAGGAAATCATAGTTGTGATTTCCTATGCCTGTCTTTACTTTAATCTCTTAATCCCATCATCTTCATAAGCTGAGGAGGATGTATGTCACCTCAGGACCCTGTGATGATTGCATTAACTGCACAAATTGTTTGTAGAGCATGTGTGTTTGAACAATATGAAATCTGGGCACCTTGAAAAACGAACAGGATAACAGCAATGTTCAGAGAACAAGGGAGCTAATCTTAAACTCTGACTGCCTGAGAGCTGGACAGAACAGAGCCATATTTCTCTTCTTTCAAAAGCAAATGGGAGAAATATTGCTGAATTCTTTTTCTCAGCAAGGAACATCCCTGAGAAAGAGAATGCGCCCCTGAGGGTAGGCCTCTAAAATGACTGCTTTGGGGGTGGCTGTCTTTTACGGTCATAGACAAAGGGATGGAATAAGCCCCGGTCTCCCGTAGTGCTCTCAGGCTTATCAGGACGAAGAAATTCCCGCCTAATAAATTTTGGTCAGACTGCTTGTCTGCTCTCAAACCCTGTCTCCTGATAAGATGTTATCAATGACAATATGTGCCTGAAACTTTATTAGCAATTTTAATTTTACCCCATCCTGTGGTCCTGTGATCTCACCCTGCCTCCATTTGCTTTGTGTTATTTTATTACTTTGTGAAGCATGTGATGTCTATGACCCACACCCTATTTGTACACTCCCTTCCCTTCTGAAAATCGCTAATAAAAACTTGCTGGTTTTACAGCTGAGGAGCATCACGGAACCTGCCGACATGTGATGTCTCTCCTGGACACCCAGCTTTAAAATTTCTCTCTTTTGTACGCTTTCCCTTTATTTCTCAGACCAGCTGACGCTTAGGAAAATAGAAAAGAACACGCGTTGAATATCGGGGATGGGGTTCACCCAATACCTCACAATCATGGAGCAAGGGAAGGAGAAGCAAGTCACGTCTTACATGGATGGCAGCAGGCAAAGAGAGAGAGTTTGTGAAGGGAAACTCTGGTTTTTAAAACCATCAGATCTCCTGAGACTTATTCACTCATGAGAACAGCACAGGAAAGACCTGCCTCCATGATTTAATTATCTCCCACTGGGTCCCTCCCACAACATGTGGGAATTATAGGATCTGCAAGATGAAATTTGGGTGGGGACACAAAGCCAAAGCATATCAGTATGGAATTTTAATTTAGGAAGATGGAAAAAGTTGTGGAGATGGATGGTTGTGATCATCACACAATGATTTGAATGTACTTAATGGTCACAAAACTGTGCACTTAGAAATGGGTAAAATGGCAAATTTTATGCTATGAATATTTTACCATACTTTTTAAAATTTAGACTGGCCAAGTGGCTCACACCTGTAGTCCCAGTACTTTGGGTGGTTGAGGTGGGAGGATCGCTTGAGTGCAGGAATTTGAGATCAGCCTGGGCAACATAGCAAGACCTTGTCTCTACTAAAAATTCCTCAGGCATGGTGGCATGCACCTGTAGTCCCAGCTACTCAGGAGGCTGAGATGGGAGGATGGCTTGAGCCCAGGAGTTTGAGACTGCAGTGATCTCTGATCACACCACTGCTCTCCAGACTGGGGACAGAGCAAGAGACCTTTGTCTCAAAATAAATAAATAAATAGATTTAATTTTTTATTTTATGAAAAAGGAACCTGAGTTTCCAGGCAAAGTGGCTTGTCCAAAGTTACTCAGCAAAGTGAGTAACACAGTTGGGACTAGACCCCAGGGCTGCTGGCCATCAGGCTGCAACATCCTCATTAAAAATAGTCTTGCTGGGCATGGTGGTTCATGCTTGCAATCTCAGCACTTTGGGAGGCTGAGGTGGGCAGATCACAAGGTCAGGAGTTTGAGACTAGCGTGGCAAACATGGTGAAACCCTGTCTCTACTAAAAATACAAAAATTACCCAGGTGTGGTGGCATGTGCCTATAATCCCAGCTACTCCGGAGGTTGAGGCAGGAGAATTGCTTGAACCCAGGAGGTGGAGTTCAAGTGAGCTGAGATCGCACCACTACACTCCAGCCTAGGTGACAGACCAAGACTTCATCTCAAAAAAAAACAAAGAAAGATAGTCTCTCCCCTCTCGGATGAGGGATTTAGCAGAGACACCAGGGGAACTCCTGAGATCATCACCCTCTAGAGTCGGGAAGCGTTTCCACAGTAGCCCTTCTTCCTCGTCCGTGGCCTTGCTGTCTTCATTCCACTTTTGCCTCCTTTTTCTCCCTGAACTGATGCTCTTGATTGCCAAGGCAGGTAACATCTTCATGGCAAGGCCCTGGCAAAGCAAATGTAGGTGGAATGGGCGCCAGTGGAAAATGTATGTGTGGATAGGAGTTTTTCTGTTTTTACCAACTCTCTTGGCTCTCAGCTATTGGGATTTCATTCAAAGTGGCATTTCCAGCACTGAGTTGGCTCCTGTTGTGAAAGTTTTGTTTTTCTATGTGCACCTCTCCTGGACTTGAGGGTCGCTTCCCATGGACGTTGCCAGGTACCGAACCTCCCGGGGTTCTGCCCATGCAGCCTGAATGGTACCTCCATTACTGACAGAGGGTGCCCTGGCAAGCTCTCAGGGCATGTCCTGTCTGGCCTGAGAGCGCACGCACTTGGGAAACAGGTTGTTTCATCAGCTGCAAAAACATCTGCTCCCCCAGTCTAATCAGTGGACCAGAGGAGAGTCCTAAGAGAGACCCAAGATAGGCATTTTTTTATTTGGTCTTCAAATCCTGATGGACAGAAGACTTAACCTAAGGTAGGAAAGCAAACACTGGGGTGGAGAGTTTGAAAAATTCCTCTGACTGCCGAGATGAACCTTCCACAAGTAGTTCAGGTAGTGCCATACAGGGAAACTATTTTTTTCAATATTTATTAGGCATCAACCATGGGGCAGACACAGTGCTAAGAGCTGGGGTTATGCTGAGGGAATGAGAGAATCAAGTCCTCTGCCCTCATGGAGTTTACAGTCTAGTAAGTTAGGAGGCCAATAATAACTAAGGAAACAACTAAATAGACAAGAACATCATAGACGGAAGTGCTAGGGAGATGATGGCAGGTAAGTGTGGGTGGAAGAGTGGGCTGAGGCTGCTGCCTTGGATAAGGTGGTGAGAGAAGGCCACACAGAGAAAGTGAATCTAAGCTGAGGCCTGAAAGATTATTAGAAGCCAAATATATGAAGCACTGGGAAAGCAACATATGCAAAGGCTGCAGGACAGAGGGGACCAGGCGGGCCACCAGGCTGGAGTACAGGAAGCGAGGGAGAAAGAGGTCACAGCCAGGACATCTGGGGCCTGGTGGGCTACATTAAGGACTTTGGTTTTTATTCTGAGGGCAACAGGAAGCCACTAGAGTTTTAAACATAAATGGAAATGATTCTGAACGGACCTCACCTCCCTGACTGAGACCTCTCTACTCATTTCTCTGATCATTCAACTCTCCAAATTACTGGGTCCTAGTTTTAAATAAGCCCTTGTCTTCACTCCTGCTGAAGGGGTAGAAATTGGGCTGTCACTGGCCAGGCATGGTGGCTCATACCTGTAATCGCAGCACTTTGGGAGGCCAAGGTGGGAGGATCACTTGAGTCCAGGAGTTTGAGACAGGCTAGGAAACACAGAGAGACCCCATTTCTATCAAAAAAGAAGGAAGAAGAAAAAAGAAGGAAGAAAGAAGAAAGAAAGAAGAAGAAAAAAGAAGAAGAAAGAAGAAATTTAAAAACAGAAAGAAATGTGGTTGTCAGACATTCCAGAGGCCGGCAAGATTCCTGAATGCAGTGGTCCCCCAGTTAAATAAACTTTCATAAGTTTCCATCGCCTCATCTGCTTTTAGGTGTTGGAACTCAGTGTGAAAAGCCACCTCCTGTCTGAGGTCTGACAAAGCAGAAGAGAAACTTGAGAGCCTATCACTGATCTCACTACATCTGGAATGAAGATCTGGGCCTCAGGTATTTAAATGAAAAGTCCAGATTTTCTTCCCAACCTCCTTCCACCACACAACTCAAGTTAAGCAACAGGCATGCAACGGGTGGATGACACATTCATCATTTTCTTCATTTACCAAAGCCACAATTAACTTTAATTAAAACTCACCCATCTGCTCCCCATTACCCCACCCTCACATACAAAGGAAAACCCAGCTCACTCTCTACCTGTAACCCAGAAAAATAAAAACTGTTTTATGGGAGCACATGGACCCAGAGCCTGTTTATGGAGTAATCATCTGTGTTCTGATCCCTCATTACACTGGACTGAGCCGCTGGGCAAGAAAAACAGGTTGACATCTGGAAGAGATGCTGGGAAGACTGGGATTCTGGTCTGTTTTCCTTCCCACTAAAGGACTGTCTTTCCTAGGTCCTTAAAGGATTCCTGGCTCCCGCTCTACGTCTTTCTTTCATTGATTGGTTCCATGAATATTTCTTGAGCTGTTAATATATGTCGAGTTCTTGTATAAATCTTTTCTGTGCAATGAAGGTGTGGTGCAATGAAAGAGCATGAATTGTGAAGTTGGAAAGCCTCAGTTTGGGTCCAAAAAGTTTCACTCTTCTGGAGCAAGTTATTTTACTTCTCAAAACGTTGGTATCTGCTTTGGCTGCTTTGAGCGTCGACTATGACAATGAATATGAATGCTTTGTAAATTATAAAGTGCTTCTAAATGATGGCTGTTTTTTGAGGCTATTGCATTGGTTTGTACATGGATCTGCCTGTGGTCGCTCATAACCTATGTATTGCCAAGGGAAGCTATTGGAGATCAAGTTTTATATTCATGTGCCCCATGCAACATGTCTTGAGCAGCCGTAACAAGGTGTTCCTATAGCCATGTGATTTTATACAATTTGGAAAATAAAAATATTTTAACAGCAATTGTTTAAGATCACTATGTCTTTCCTCTCTAATCTTCTCACCATCAATCTTCTATTGAGTAGTGTTGAGTTGGTGGCCGGCATTTTTGGCATCTGGCTAAGGACAATTTGAGTTGGGGATACATGAAGTTTGGATTGAGTGGCATATATTTATGTGGTTTGCTGTCACTTTTATATTTAGTTAGGCTATTACCAGCCCTCTTGGTGTAGGAATGGCTTCCAGAAATATTCCTAATCCCATTGAGCCAACTCATCTAGTGTCATAACACCAAAGTGCAGAACCAAGGGCCACATTGTGGTATGAATGTGTCCCACGGTGTCCACCACCAGAAATATATGTAAGTAATGGAGGGAAAACACAGTTTGAAATGTCTAGAGCCAAAAGCTAGTCTTCAGAAAATGCTTCCAATCATCAGATATATACAGTTGGTAATGGAAGATTCAGTTCTCATTGATACCTGATTAAAACAAAAGTTTGCTACTATCAGAAATATACTTGATAGTAGAGTGTACACAATTATTAATAGATAATATACATATATATTTCGATGGGAATGTCACAAATAGGATTGGTCACAATTCCTGGATTTGTAGGGCATAAACTGTAGCAGTATCACCAACAGCAAGCCCATCTGTGTGGGAAGTCCCACATTTTATGCATCCGATCAAATCACATCACCTCTTAGCACATCTGATGCTCTTGGGCTGACAAGGTCTGTTCATTGACGAAAAGGCACACAACATTGACACAGAAATGGCAAAATGGCCTGAGGAGTTTTCTTATGTCAAAACTCCTATACATATTCATTAATAAATCAATGTAAGTAATAGGAAAGTAATTTGATTATATAATTATAACTAGATTATAATTATAATATAGTTCAACACAATTGCAATTTAAAATTGCTTTTCTGAGGCTGGGCCCATTGGCTCACACCTCTAATCCCAGCACTTTGGGAGGTTGAGGTGGGTGGATCACTTGAGGTCAGGAGTTCAAGACCAGCCTGGCCAACATAGTGAAACCCCAACTCTACTAAAAATACAAAAATTAGCCAAGGAGGCCAAGGTGGATAGATCACTTGAGGTCAGGAGTTCAAGACCAGGCTGGCCAACACAGTGAAACTCTGTTTCTAGTAAAAATACAAAAATTGACCAGACGTGGTGGTGGGTGCCTATAATCCCAGCTACTCAGGAGGCTGAGGCAGGAGAATTGACTGAACCCAGGAGGCGGAGGCTGCAATGGGCCAAGATCACACCATTGCACTCCAGCCTGGGTAACAACAACAAAACTCCAGCTCAAAAAAAAAAAAATTCCTCTTCTGTATATTTTAATTTCAGATTAGTTTTATATGTTTTTAAGAATTATTAATCATATAAAAATTACTAAAAATGTATAGGCCGGGCGCGGTGGCTCAAGCCTGTAATCCCAGCACTTTGGGAGGCCGAGACGGGCGGATCACGAGGTCAGGAGATCGAGACCATCCTGGCTAATACGGTGAAACCCTGTCTCTACTTAAAAATACAAAAAACTAGCCGGGCGACAAGGCGGGCACCTGTAGTCCCAGCTACTCGGGAGGCTGAGGCAGGAGAATGGCGTGAACCCGGGAGGCGGAGCTTGCAGTGAGCTGAGATCCGGCCACTGCACTCCAGCCTGGGTGGCAGAGCAAGACTCCGTCTCAAAAAAAAAAAAAAAAAAATGTATAGAGGTGTGTTGGACAGATAATGAATAAAATATTAGTTTTTAAAAATGTGGTGATGTTTGTAATATCTGCCAGTATTTCTACATTTGAAAATTACTATTATTTCTTCGCTTATTCCAAATGAATATTTATTTTGAATAAATAATAAATATTTACTATTAATAAATATTAATACACAAATATTTATTATTTATACATACTTACTTTATATCTTTTTTTTTCTTAAAGAGGATCCCCAAATTGTTTAAGCGTCAGGCCCCTTAAAGCCTGGATCCACTCCTGCCTATATTTGGTGCTATATGTGATTGCTCTGCCCCACTTTGCTGTAGACATGAGTCCAGGATCCACGCCCTACTCACTGCTCCACCCTCCACCATGAGCTCTAAAATCCGAGAATACACATTGCAGGTCCCAGCACCTGCCACCCAAGAGAAGAGACTGGGCATCCCAGAATCTGCCTAGGCAAATGTATTAGTCTGTTCTCACATTGCTAATAAAAACATACCTGAGACTGGGTGATTTATACAGAAAAAGAGGTTTAATGGACTCACAGTTCCACATGGCTGGGGAGGCCTCACAATCACAGCAGAAGGCAAAGGAGGAGCAAAGGCAGTTGTTACATGGCAGCAGGCAAGAGAGCATGTGCAGGGGAACTGCCCTTTATCAAACCATCAGATCTCATGAGACTCACTATCATGAGAATAGCACGGGAAAATCTGCTCCCGTTATTCGATTACCTCCCACCGGGTCCCTTCCAGGACACGTGGGGATTATGGGAGCTACAATTCAAGATGAGATTTGGGTAGGGACACAGCCAAACCATATCAGCAGAGATTCTTATTAATGGGTTCTGAGCATTAGGGCTAGTATAGGAAGCCAAAAGAGGGTAAGGAAGCAAGAAAACTACAGAGATTACCAAACACATGCCTGTCAGATAAAAACCACACAGCACCAGCTCACAGTGAAGATATTAAAAGACTATTTACACATCTCCACCCAGAGTATTAGTTCAAGCAGCAATAAGTAACCATAGGGAAATATCTCGTTGTGGAGAATGTTAGTTGTCCACCAAAATCTATCTCCTTTTCTTCCAGCAATGTAGAGTTTAAGCCAGGCACATGGACACTTAACTAGAGATTCCACTTCCCAGCCTCCTTAGTGGCTGGTTGTGGACATATAACTAAGTTCACCAATGGAATGTGAGCCAGAAATGTGTGTGACTTGTGCCTGGCTTGCTTTTAAAAAGAAATCGCTTCCTCTGTCTTTTTCCCTTTTCCTTCTCTGCCAGTTGGGAAGTGATGACTTCCCAGTCATCTTCAAACACACAGATGAGGCTGGGCACAGTGGTTCACACCTGTAATCCCAGCACTTTGGGAGGCCAAGGCAGGTGGATCACCTGAGGTCAGGAGTTCAAGATCAGCTTGAACAACATGGTGAAAACCCATCTCTACTAAAAACACAAAAATTAGCTAGGTATGGCAGTGCATGTCTGTAATCCCAGCTACTTGGGAGGCTGAGCCACAAGAATCACTTGAACCCGGGAGGCAGAGGTTGCAGTGAGCCAAGATCACACCACTGCACTCTAGCCTGGGTGACAGAGTGAGACTCTGTCTCAAAAACAAACAAACAAACAAAACAAAAAAACTACACACACACGGAGATGAGAACAATACACAGAAATGCAGAGAGCCAGAAATTTCCAAACTTCACAGTTCACAGCACACTTAGTGTCTCAGTAATTTTATCACAATGCTCCCAGGCCAAAAGAAGTACCCAACAGTTTTGTTTATTGAGTAGTTTTATCCAAACAACCTAATAAGTTCGTGTATCCTAACAGCTTAATGTCAAAAACTGTGAGGGGTCTGAGATTTCGTCCTACTTGTAAACTAGCAAGTTAGCCTGCCACAGTTGTACGGATGCTGGCAGAAGACACAAGACTCCTGGATCAGAAACTAAGGAATTTATTACTCTTGGCAGTAGCAATAGCCAGAGTGTCCTCATTAGCTCTGGTTTTCTGAGCCCTGATTCCTACAGTGCTATATGAAGAAGGCCATATGACACCTACAGACACAGTGGGTTGTATTATAGGAGAGGTAGCCTGAATCTCAGTTTACAAAGCTTTGGTAATATGAATCTTTTATAATCAGCAGTAAGCCTTCTTGATCTTTGCCCTGGAGGGAGACATTATCTTTATTAGTAGACAGTAAACAGACCTGCTCTTTACTCCAGAGGAAGTTACTATCTCTGCCTCCCGAGGCTATTAGCTACAAAAACATCTTGAAAAGATAGTCTGGATCAAAGGCAGCTAGGGCCTTTGCTTATAACATGTGCAAGCCCATGAGAAATCCGTGGAGAATTGTCTCCCAACACTTAGTAGTCATTTGCAAAAATAATTTACATAAATTGAAATAAAAACAACATTTTATTTTACTTTTAAACAACTGCAATTACTTGGTGATGGGAATGTGCACCTGTTGGACACTGTACAAGTCCTCAGACCTTGGATTCACATTGGACACTGCCACCTTTATTCACTGTTTCACACTGAGTTTCTCATAATATTTACTTTTTATCATAGCAACCACCAAAGACCTAGCTTTACACAAACACGGTGTCATCAAAAGGAAAGTAGTGCTATCTAAAGTTGATATTGTGAACTACCTAGTAGCCAGTAGTTTTCACGGCATGTCAGATGTTGAGGATCACTGTGTCTTTGTTAAAAATTTGAAACATTCCATGGTGCCTCCAGCAGTTCACTGAAGCTCCCTGGGACAAGTTGGTACACAGTTTAGGAACTGCAGCCCTAAGCCCTAAGCAATGGTGGAAGAAGCAGTTGATGATGAATGGCCTTGTAAGTAGAGCTGTCTTGATAGCCTAATCAAACCGTTATATCAAAGAGAAATACATTTTTATCCTTTTTAAGTCTCTGAATTTTTGAGTCTCTTCTTTGTGGTAGTATAGCCTTTATCCTAACCAATGCAATCTCCTACATAATTTTGGCTGAGCCATACAATGTAGTTTTTGGTGATATATGTTCTCACATTGTGGGAAAAAAATGTTTCCTATGTATTTCTTTTGTCTCTTCAACTTCAGTTATCACCTGAATCAACATTTACTGAGTCCCTGCTATGCTCTGGCACTGGGCTAACCACTCTTCCAAGATGTAAATCCACTTCTATGTCACTGAGAACTAAAAACAAAATCCTAAGCCCTCAACCAACTGAACAGACTCCCTCTTGGCCAAGGGGATCCCAGAGAAACCTTAAAAACTGAGTTCCCAGCCATGATGGGACAGGAGGCCAGATGGGCCTCATTGTGCTCCCCGCTTTGTGTAGTTTAGACACCACAGCTGACCATCATTAATGTTAAATTCGAGATCATAACACTCACAGAATAGACTTTTTGTGGCAATAAGACACCAAAATATAAACAGGACCTAAGGCCATGCCAGAGAAAGGTTAAGTCACACACACCCTACACTTAAGAATAAACTATGATTTGACTGTCACGGGGCTTTTCTTTTTCTCTATCGCTAAGCAAGTACTGTCCTTGAGATAAGTAATATTAAAACAATTCAACTCCCTCATTGCCAGATGCTAACTAACCACACCCCATCCCCGTTTTACAAGCCACAACTACAGCTTTGATTGGACAATACACTAATTTCAGTAACTTTCTCCCTGATAAGAGACCACTGACTGTTGACTTGTTCTAGCTGGTTTACAGAGACTGGGCACTGAGTGTCTTCATATCCCTGCTTCACCTTTTGATGCAGAGGGTCTAATTGTAATGCATTTATATGTTGTCTTCACATTTGTTAAAAGTGAACATATGTAACATATATGTTTATTTGGTACACATGCATTATGATCTCCTCCATGAATATTCATAGCTCCTTCTGTAACCTGGTGAATATGTACACTTGGTCAACACATTCAGCATAAATCCCTGTTCCACCCTCCCCTTCCTTGAAGTGCTTGCTAACGATTTCTGCCAGAGGCTACACTTTGCAGCCTGTGAGGACAGCTACCTTACAGGCTGTAACCCTTTATAAGAAAGTCTTTTTTCCGACCAGGTGCAGTGGCGCACACCTGCAATCCTAGTACTTTGGGAGGCCGAGGTGGGTAAATCAGTTGAAGCCAGGAGTTCAAGATCAGCCCAGCCAACATGGTGAAACCCCATCTCTACTAAAAATACAAAAATTAGCCAGACGTGGTGGTGGGTGCCTGTAATCCCAGTCACTCGGGAGGCTGAGGCACAAGAATCACTTGAACCTGGGAGGTGGAGGTTGCAGTGAGCCATGATCGCACCACTGCACACCAGCCTGAGTGACACAGTAAGACTCTATCTCTGGGGGGAAAAAAAAAGAAATTTTTCTAAATGTATAAATTATGTGATTCTTTAGTTGACATTACTCAGTCTCTTCAGCTGCAGGCTCAGTCACTCTTGATCCTTAAGCCAATTCTAAGTAAGCCCCTTCCCCATTTACCTAGCTGGGTCTGGAAGTAACATTGGTGCTTTACTCCCAAGAGTGACTGGTGTGCCCAGAGATGAGTTCCTGGGCATGCAAGTCAAATGAAGCCTCTGCCCTCCACTTATCCCCTCAATCCCCTCAACATCGCTAGTTTCCCAAGTTCCTATGCAAGGCTTCTGTCTCTATGGCCTAGACACAGTCCCCTGCTAGGACTGAAGCTCCAGCCCACTGAGCTGGGACTAGGCATGTGACATCCTCTTGCCATTTCCCTCTCCCTAGGGTCTGGCACTTTTCCTCCTTAGCCCCAGAAGCAGTCAGAATACTTGGAATCTGAACACTAGCACCCATTGAAGGTCAAGTGTTTCCAATGCTCAGTGGCTTCATCACTGATGGCATCAGATTCCCACGATTCAAATACAAACTTGCCATATGACTTTGGAAACAATTGTCCAAACTGCTGTCTGGAGGACAGCCCTTCAGCTGGATGAGTTTGCCAGCCCCATCCCAGCATTTCTCATGAGGTGATGAGTGTTTAGTTCAAGCCTGCCTTGCCCTGAAGCCTCTACATTCCTTCTGGCATCTGCTGCTCTCTGGACAATTCCAGCACCAAAACCTGGATCACAAACTTTAGCGCTTACTCTCTTATCTGCTGATTATTTCTATGATATTCCTAACTTCCTAGAGAAAATGCATGGCAGGGAATATTTTTTTACTTACTAATTTTAAAATTGTATTATACAAAGATTTCTGACATGCAAATAAAGACCCTAAACATTTTAGCATCCAATATGTCAAAGTAAGATGTAATCAGGTTATGTGACACGAAGATGGTATTATAGTCAGAGGATCTTGCACTGGACTTCCCTGTCAAGCTCACTGAAGGAGAATATGCACAAGGGACAAAGCAAAGCATTCAGTCGTCAAATCCTCACCTGTCATTAATATGTTCTTGGAAACTGCAACTTTAAGTGAACAATATATAATGGAAACCAATTTTACCATGTATATTTTTGTATTTTTTTTAGTAGAGACAGGGTTTTACCATGTTGGCCAGGCTGGTCTCAAACTCCTGACCTCAAGTGATCTGCCCACCTTATCCTCCTACGTTCTGGGATTACAGGCATGGTCTGTTTCATTACAATGTTGATAAGAAAAAAAAATCACACTGTCCTTTAGGTTGATCTTTGATCCCCATGCTCTTCCTTCCCCACTTTAGTGGTGCTCTGGAAGCTGGAACCCATGATCTCCAAATGCTTAGGATAAAGATACTGGATGCCTTCCTTTCACAGGAGTTAAGAGTGACAGCATGAGATCATTAGGTATTTCAGTAGAAACCTAAAAAATAGAAACAAACAAGGAGCAAAGGAAGAAAAGCGGCTAAAGTTTGTTGAACACCTTCTGAAATCAGCGGAATCCAATCTCATGTGGAAGTGACATTCCAAAGCAAATATCTAGGGCAAAAGTTGCCTATTGCCAAAATGAGTCTTGAAAATTTCCTAAATAATTCAGAAAATACTGCACATATAGACACATTATATATTATTTTATGCCAACATATATATGTAAATGTAAAACACACTTCTTACATATATAACTAAAATTACATATAAAAAGGGTATTTCAGGGCCAGGCACAATGGCTTGCACCTATAATTCCAGCACTTTGGAAGGCCAACACAAGAGGGTCACGTGAGCCCAGGAGTTCAGACAACATAGTAAGACCCTGTATCTACCAAAAAAATACAACAATTAGCCAAGTGTGTTGGTGTGTCCCTGTAGTCCCACCTACTTGTGAGGCTGGGAAAGGAGGGTTGTTTGAGCCCAGAAGTTCAGGCTACAGGGAGCCAAGATCATGCCACTGCACGCCAGCCTGGGTGACAGAGCAAGACTTCATTTAGAAACTAAAGAGTGTTTAAGGATGTTTAATTACATAAAAGGAAAAAGTGGAAGAAACGCAAGCATTGTTGAATTCATGTAAGTTAATTGTATGTATGATATAACTCCTAAACTACTTTACATAATACTCTCAACAACACTGAAGGGTGATCACTACTCTCCTTATTTTGTAGAAAAGTAACTGGGGTTCAGAAAAATTGGCTGATTTTACCAAAGTCACACAGCTAGTAAATGCCAGAGACAGGACCTGAACCCAGGCTTGCCTGACTCCAAAGTAAACTTCTTCCACTTCACCACAGGGCCGCTCTTCTTGACATCTGCTCCAGCAAGGGTTGGGAGGCCCCTGAACTTACGAACTTAACGATTTTGCCCCAAATTGGCTCTGGCCTTGTCCACATGAATATTTAAAATACATATTCTATTTATTTTATTTTTTGAGCAAGGTCTCCCTCTGTCAGTCAGGCTGGAGTGCAGTGGCACAATCTGAGCTCTCTGCAGCCTTGACCAGGCTCAAGTGATCCTCCCACCTCTGCTTCCAGAGTAGCTGGGACTGCAGGCATGTGCAATCATGACCAATTAATTTTTCTATTTTTCGTAGAGACGGGTTTCTCCAAGTTGCCCAGGCTGATCTCAAACTTCTGGGCTCAAGTGTCCACCTGTCTCAGCCTCCCAAAGTACTAGGATTATAGGTGTGAGCCACTGTGCCTGGCCTTAATATGTATTTTAAATTATATTTAACAAATAACGTACAGGGAGATAGAGTGAGAAACAGCCTTTCCAACAAACCCGAGTTCAAATATCATCTCAAATTTAGTATTTACAAAGTAAAACCCTTTTTAGTCTCACTCTATCTCCCAGGCTGGAGTGCTGTGGCACGATCTCAGCTCACTGCAACCTCCACCTCCCAGGTTCAAGCAGTTCTCCTTCCTCAGCCTCCCAAGTAGCTGGGATTGCAGGCACATGTCACCACACCCAGCTAATTTTTGTGTTTTTAGTAAAGATGGGGTTTTGCCATGTTGTCCAGGCTGGTCTCGAACTTCTGACCCCAGGTAATCTGACTACCTCGGCCTCCCAAAGTGCTGGGATTACAGACTTGAGCCACTGCACCCAGCCTTCCTTTTATATTTCTTTATTTTTTTTTCTAATGGAGATCGGATATTGCTACATTGCCTAGGCTGGTCTCGAACTCATGAGCTCAAGCAATCCTCTCACCTCAGTCTCCCAAGTAATGGGATTACAGGCACACTCCACTGCACCTGGCTTAATATTCCTTTGATTTCACTATTTATTGCTTGCTTTCCATCCAAAAATTTTCTGGATGGATTTTAGGATCAACTGTGAGCCCTAGAGACTGGGCTAGGGACAGAAATATGATGACTTGTGTCCATGTGGAATAGGAGAGCTGGAATGTGGACTCTAAATAAATCTTGAAACATGAAAGAACTACTCTGTCCAGAAAGCATGGCCTAGTAAAACTCTTCCCACTGTCCTGGGGAAGTAGATCCCACAGTATGCCAACTGTCTGAGACCTTGGGTGTTAAGAAAATATCACTTGTTGGTCGGGCATGGTGGCTCATGTCTATAATTCCAAAACTTTGGGACGACAAGGCAGACAGATCACCTGAGGTCAGGAGTTTGAGACCAGCCTGGGCAACTACTAAAAATTATAAAAATTAGGTAGGTGTGGTGGTGCATGCCTGTAGTCCCAGCTACTTGGGAGGCTGAGGCATGAGAATCACTTGAACCCGGGAGGGAGAGGTTGCAGTGAGCCAAGATTGCACCACTGCACTCCAGCCTGGGAGACACAGTGAGACTTTGTCTCAAAAAAAAAAAAAAGAAAGAAAAGAAAATATCACTTGTGAGAAAACAAAGCCTAAGACCCGATCTTTACACTCCCGTTGTGCTGCAGAAACTCTAAGCATATAAGGTAACAAATTAACACAAAACTGGTCAGGACTGTTGAAACCTTCAATGATATGGCAGAACTAAGCAGGAAATGCTCAATAGAGACACTTTCACTGACAGAGCCTCATGAGAAATTCATAGCAAAAACATGTTTCACTGAAGATGAGTTTACAATCTAAAAATCAAATCACACAATTCAATTCGCATCCCTCTTAGGAAGAGTTAGCAGTCACAGTGAACAGGGAACTTACAACTACAGAATTGGAAACAGTAAAACAATCTGAAGGATGGTGAGAATTTGATTGTTGCTTTCACATAACACATTACATAGCCTCATTAAGGGACTAATGTACTAGCTACTGAAGATTCTGTTGTTGGTGGAGACACACTGAGTTTGTCAAAGTGGGGAAAGAGGCCGGGTGCAGTGGCTCATGCCTGTAATCCCAGCACTTTGGTAGGCCAAGGCAGGTGGATCATGAGGTCAAGAGATCAAGACCATCCTGGCGAACATGGTGAAACCCCATCTCTACTAAAACAAAAATTAGCCAGGTGTGGTGGTGGGTGCCTATAGTCCCAGCTACTTGGGGGCTGAGGCAGGAGAATCACTTGAACATGGGAGGCGGAGGTTGCAGAGAGCCAAGATCGCGCCACTGCACTCCAGCCTGGCGACAGAGCGAGACTCTGTCTCAAAAAAAAATAAATAAATAAAAGTGAGGAAAGAAAAATCATAGCCTATCTTGCAAAACAGGAGCATGGCAGTCATAAACCTGACTGAATCAGGACAATTTGATTCCCATAATTTGGAGACGTTGGGGTTCAGAAACAAATACCCCAAAATATGGTGCTCTGATGTGCTGAACTAAAGAAGAAGTCTCAAGGTCTCTCTAGTCTTCTCCCTCCACCCCCCTCTCAGTCCCCTGTCTCTCCCAAAGCACGAGATGAAGTTGTTCTCTGAAGTTCCCTTATCTGTCCAAAGTTCAGACCTTCCAAAGAGGAAAACAAGGATCTCTGGTCCCTTCCCTGAATCTTAATTAACTGAAAACTCCTATCACAGGAAGAAAGACTAAAGCCTGTCAACACACCTGGATAGACTTTTGCCAGAAACCACTGTCTGCTTTGCAGGCCCAACACACTTGTCCAACCCATTTTATGTTCTTCAAGCCCATTGAATTCCTCTAAAAATTATTTACTACCCCGCTAAAATTATCTACACTTCTCCATCTCCCTTTCCCCTAAGAAGAAAGGTATATGAGCATCTGTACCCCACTGGGTTGAGGGATAATCACTCAGTGATTTTTCACTCCGTGCAAGTTAATACAAATTTGTATGCCTTTTCTCTTATTAATCTACCTTTTGTAAAGTTAATTAGTTGATTTTCAATGAACTCTGAAAGGTGAAGGGGGACAAGAATTCTTCTACATCCAGGAATTCCCTTGGAGTTGGAAGCATGAGGCTCAGCCGTTTGCAACATCACATCTTGTGCCAAACAAATGCAAAGATTATGACTAGGAAGAAGCAATGATAAGGCAGGAATGGAAGACTCTTTTCTCTATGTTTCCACATTCTATCAAAAGGAGAATGGAGGCTGGGCACGGTGGCTCACGCCTGTAATCCTAGCACTTTGGGAGGTCGAGGCGGGTGGATCACGAGGTCAGGAGATTGAGACCATCTTGGCTAACATGGTGAAACCCCGTCTCTACTAAAAAAATACAAAAAATTAGCTGGGTATGGTGGTGGGCACCTGTAGTCCCAGCTACTTGGGAGGCTGAGGCAGGAGAATGGCCTGAACCCGGGAGGCGGAGTTTGCCGTGAGCCATGATGGCGCCACTGCACTCCAACCTGGGTGACAAAGCGAGACTCTGTCTCAAAAAAAAAAAAAAAAAATAGAGGGAGAATGGAAAGGGTATTTTCTTTCCTTTTTTTTTTTTTTTTTTTGAGACGGAGTTTTGCTCTTGTTGCCCAAGCTAGAGTGCAATGGTGCAATCTGCACTCACTGCAACCTCCGCCTCCTGGGTTCAAGTGATTCTCCTGCCCTGGCCTCCTGAGTAGCTGGGATTACAGGTGTGACCACACCCAGCTAATTTTTTGTGTTTTTTTAGTAGAGGCGGGGTTTTACCATGTTGGCCAGGCTGGTCTTGAACTCCTGACCTCATGATCCACCCGCCTCAGCCTCCCAAAGTGTTGGGATTACAGGCGTGAGCCACCGCGCCTGGCCGGGAAAGGATATTTTCAAATTCATTCTTTATTTGGTAAAATAAAACAAATTATAGATAATTTTTCTGTGAACTGGAAAGAGAATCAGGGTATCTAAACTAATGGCTCATTTTTATGTGTAAAATATACAGTCGATAAGAAGCATTTGGTTCATTTTCACCATGCTGTTTATACGTTGCCTAAAGATAAAATTTTTAAACACATGATTATTAATGAACTTGAGGAGAAACTGCTTTGAGAGCAACTGAGAGCAAAATTCAGATATGAACATTTTTCTTCTACAATAATTGTGCTTAAAGCATAAGCTTACTAATAAATTACTCAGCTGTTTCCTACACCGACATCAAAGAATTAGGATATTTTATCAATGTTACCTAAGACAATTGTATTTCCTCTTCTTGGTAAAATATTTATGACCCAACTTCAAAAGAACTTCAATATTTCTTCATTAACTGGAGGTAACTTAAGTAAGTTTCTCTATTCCTACTTGTTCAACAACAGAAACTTGAAAACCATTAAGCCTGACAAGCAAAGCAGATGGCCTTGGAATTGGTCCAGGATAATGGGGCAGCCCCGGGATCAGGACTAACTTGCTTTTCAGGCTCTGCACCACCCTCTCTACGCAATCCTTCCCCAAGTCTTATAGGCCATTCACATGGCTTCCCTGTCCTCATGGCCCCATCCGACCGGGCACTTGGAGGTTTACTAAATCTGGTTGCTCTGTAAAACATAGAGATTTATTACAAGTAAATATATATATATATATATATATATATATGTTGCTAAATGTCCATCATAGGGGACAGGTTTTTAAAAAACTATGTTACATCTACAAAATGGAATAATACTGACACAAAGAAAGGTCAAGGACACTCAATATATAGATATAAAAACTTCTCTGAGATACATTATAAAATAAAAACACATATATGTATGTGTTTTAAAATAAGATAGTATTAAAAATAATTTTTTCATTGGAAAATGCTAACATACTGAGAGCACTGTGAAATTTGTTCCTTTTTTTAGAAGTACTAATTTTTTTAATTTTTTAAATTTAATTAATGTATTTATTTTAAGACAGAGTCTCACTCTGTCACCCAGGCTGGAGTGCAATGGTACGATCTCAGCTCACTGCAACCTTCACTTCCTGGGTTCAAGCAATTCTTCTGCCTCAGCCTCCTGAGTAGCTGGGATTACAAGCATATGCCACCATGCCTGGCTAACTTTTGTATCTTTGGTAGAGACGGGGTTTCACCATGTTGGCCAGGCTTGTCTCGGACTCCTGACCTCAAGTGATTCACCCGCCTTGGCCTCTTGAAGTGCTGGGATTACAGGCATGAGCCACCAAGCCAGCCTGTTATTTTTTGAGACAGGGTCTCATTCCGTCACCCAGGCTGGAGTGCAGTGATTCTATCTTGGCTCACTTCAACCTCTGCCTCCCAGACTCAAGTGATCCTCCCACCTCAGCCTCCCGAGTAGCTGGGACTTGAAGCACATGCCATGACGTTCGGCCAATTTTTTGTGTTCTTAGTAGAGATGGGATTCTGCCATGTTGCCCAGGCTGGTCTTGAACTCCTGGGCTCAAGTAATCCACCCACTTCAGCTTCCCAAAGTGCTGGGATTACAGGTGTGAGCCTCTGCACCCAGCCTAATTTTAAATTTAGTTTGTTGCTAAATGTCCATCATAGGGGACAAGTTTTTTTAAAAACTTGTTACAGCCGGGCACGGGGGATCACGCCTGTAATCCCAGCACTTTGGGAGGCCAAAGTGGGTGGATCACAAGGTCAGGAGTTCAAGACCAGCCTGGCCAATGTGGTGAAACCCCATCTGTACTAAAAATACAAAAATTAGCCAGGGACATGGTGGTGCGTGCCTGTAGTCCCAGCTACTTGGGAGGCTGAAACAGAAGAATTGCTTGAACTCTGGAGGAGGAGGTTGCAGTGAGCCGAGATCATGCCACTGTACTCCAGCCTGGGTGACAGAGTGAGACTCTGTCTAAAAAAAAAAAAAAAAAATGATGTTATATCTACACAATGGAATAATACTGACACAAAGAAAGATCAAGGAAACTCAATATATGGATATAAAAGCCTCTCTGAGATGTATTATAAAGTTAAAAAAAGAAAGTTTGTTGTTTTTTTTTTTTAGAGACAAAATCTTGCTCTGTCACTCAGGCTGGAGTGCAGTGGCATGATCACAGCTCACTGCACCCTCAAACTCCCAGGCTCAAGTGATCCTCCCTCCTCAGTCTCCTGAGTAGCTAGTACTACAGAAGCTCAACACCATGCCCAGCTAATTTTTAAATTTTTTATAGAAATGGGGTCTTGCTGTGTTGCTCAGGCGGGTCTTAAACACCTAGTCTCAAGTGATCCTCCCCACTCGGCCTCCCAAAGTGCTGAGATTACAGGCAGGAGCCACTGCACCTGGCCAATAGCTTTTTTTTTTTAGAAAGTAAGTTTCCACTGGGCATGCTGCCCAGTACAACAACAACATTTTGTTTAGGAATTTTCTACAGCACCCAGAAGAAGATAATCATAAATGGTGACTTGGGGTATCTTTATTTAAAATTGCAGTCCTCTGAGGTAACTGGTTCTCCAGATGAAGAATATGCTATGGTACAAATTGGTAACATAAAAAAGGGGTTTTCACAGTAGAGTCTTCAGCACCTTGTTGAAGTTGAGAAAGAGAGTATTTTAGGCAATGAAGGCCATTCAAGAAAGCTGGCAGGAGGCTGGGCATGGTGGCTCACACCTGTAATCCCAGCACTTTGGGAGGCCAAGGCAGGCAGATCACTTGAGGTCAGGAGTTCGAGATCACCTGGCCAACATGGCGAAACCCTGTCTCTGCTAAATATACAAAAAAATTAGCTGGGCGTGGTGGCGGGTGAGGGTGAGACAGAAGGAGGCTGAGACAGAAGGTTCAGGAGGCTGAGACAGAAGGTTCACTTGAACCCAGAGGTGGAGGGAGGTTGCAGTGAGCCGAGATCGCGCCACCGCACTCCAGCCTGGACGACAGAGCAGGACTCTGTCTCAGAAAAAAAAAAAAAAAAGAAGAAGCTAATGGATAATTTGAATGCAATTTGTAATGGAATTTTATCTTATGCCATCTACAAAGAAACCTTATCCTGCTCTTCAAATGCATTCGAGTCTGTTGGGAACCCAGGCAGCCAAGTTTTTTACATTGCGTTTACACATGCCTGTGTATCATGTTATTTCCGAGGTGAGTCCAATCTCCCTCCGTCATTAAGATCTTCATGTGAGTTTTTCGGGGTGGCCCATCTGAAGTCTACTCCATGAGGGCCTGTGGAACCCCTTGGACCGAACTCTTCTAAAGGAAGAGGGAACTAGACAGAATGAATTTGCGCAGAGGGGAGACAGGATATCTAGTAGTTTGGTGACTGCCGCTTGCCCAAGCCCAGGTTCACCATCTATTCATGTCTGAGTCCTGTGGGAGCAATAACCAAAAGAGCTCCTTCAATTGAGAACACTCACCCAATTAGACAACAAATACACAAAAGAAACCCCTGCAGGGCATTGTGAGAATAGAAACAACGTGGCTCGTCTTCCCTTCCTGAGACTGCAGTAACAAATTACCACAAACTAAATTTCACACAACAGAAATTTATTGTCTCACAGTTCTGGAGATCAGAAGTCTGAAATTAAGGTGTCAGCAGCACTGCGCTCTCTCCAGGACCCTGGGGGACAATCCGTTCCTACCCTCCTCCGGCTTCCGATGGCTGTCCCAGCATCAGTCCACATCTGTTTTCCATTGCCTTCTCCTCTGTATGTCTGTGTCTTCTCTGTGTGTCTATCTATTTTTTTTTTGAGACACAGTTTCGCTCTTGTTGCCCAGGCTGGAGTGCAATGGCACGATCTCAGCTCACCACAATCTCCACCCACTGGGTTCAACCAATTCTTCTGCTTCAGCCTCTGGAGTAGCTGGGATTACAGGGTCCCCGCTACCACGCCTGGCTAATTTTGTGTTTTTAGTAGAGACGGGGTTTTTCCATGTTGGTCAGGCTGGACTTGAATTCCCAACCTCAGGTGATCTGCCCACCTCAGTCTCCCAAAGTACTGGGATTACAGGCGTGAGCCACTGCGCCCAACTCCCCTGGGTGCCTATCCTGTAAGGATGCATGTGATTGCATTTGGGGCCCACCTGGATAATGCCGAATTATCCTGTCAAGATCCTTAATTTCATCACATCAGCAAAGACCTTTTCTCCCCAACAAGGTAGCATTCACAGATTTAGAGGTTTTATGTGGATATTTTTGGGGGAGTCATTTTTTGGCCTACTGTACTACTCCTATATCCTAACAACAGAGTGAAACCTATAAAAACGGAGACATGGTGCCGTCTCCTTACTTTGCCCTGCACTTTAGCAGCACAGGATAGCAGCGCCAGACACTGGCAGCAGAGTCCAGGACATAACATTGAAATTGAACTGACTTAATCATAAGGATGCAACATAAACTCCTGTGACCATTCAGAAATATCTAAGATGAGAAGCAGAGAGGGCTAGAATCCTGCATTGTTAACAAGAGAGGACAAGGAATATCCTTCACCCTTACTATTCGACAGTTTTGTACATGAAAAAACTAATACACAAAGCCCATGGTTGGCTTGAAGGAGGTAAGGAAGACACTCTGTATCCTCTGGTTGTGACTGTTCAACCCATGCCAAGGGATGCAACTCCCAGTGCAGTGTGCTCTGACTCACAGGGAACAGTCAGCTTAGTGCCTGTCAAGGTTTCCCTGTCAAACCCCAGGCAGCTGGATCCCGCAGGCTGGTTCTGGATCTGGATGATACGTTCCAGCCCCAGCCTGGCACCAGTTTTAAAGGCCACCTCTGGGTATTTATGGGCTCTGGGAGATGCAGGATGGAAAAGACCAACGGCCTGGGATATACACCAGGCCAGAGCCAGAATGCAGGCAGTTCAGGCAGCATGTGCAGTAAACACACACTAAGATGTAGTCAAGCAGTCCCCCTTGTACCAATGCCCTGCAGGCGGCACCAGCATATAAAACAACCTGACAGCTACGGGCTGTAGAAGAGACACAGGCTGGCCTGGGTGGGGTGTAGACGTTAAACACTCTGTTGAGTATCTGTGGGCAAGTCTTGAGATCTCTAAGTAGAATCTGAGCTTTGTTTCTTTGTTTTCTGTTTTTTTAAAGAAAGTACAGATACAAATTATGTGATTCTCTTTTCTCCTCTCAGCCTGCCTTGCTAATCCGCTGCTTGATCGAAGCCGTTTGCTCCTCCCCACACGCTTTGCTCATCAAGCAACCGGAGTGTGTCTGCCACCTGAGTCATTCTGTCCTGTGCTGTTCTGTCAGCTGTGTGTGAAGCCCCTGCTCCCGCCCTCCAGGAGGAAGGAGGTGGAGTGAAGCCAGGTATCTCTGGAGCCATGCATTTGGCTTTGAAGTAGGAGGGACTCTTAGGATGGAAAGTCTAGGGTAGGAGGACAGGGGCTTGACTTTCAGCAGTAAGGTAGGGAGGTAGGTGATTTTCCTGCAGAGGACCGAGTTTTACTTGCTGTGAGCCTGTTTAGCTCTTTAAGAGCTGAACCTAAGTGTGGTTTTTTTGTGTTTTTTTTTAACATAGTTATTTATTTTGGGCTCCAGCTTCCTGCAGTTGCAGTTTCTGTCAGACTAGTTTGTTAAAAAACACTTTGAACAAATACCAGAGGAGAGGAAGAAAGCAAAACACTGGCACTTTTGAAAAGTGTTGTTTTTAACATGACTTGAATTTTAGTTCCTACTCAGGGTTGAAGAAAGTTCTCTTCAGAATAAAGAGTGCCTATTGGGTGAGAGAGGATTTGCAACTGGAGTTGGAGATTCTGTGTCATTGGAGGCATTTGTTCATATGCATGGGCTTTAAAACACCAAGAAAATATACAGGAGAGTCCTTTCTTTTGTTATATACTAGCTGTGTTCCTGAAAAGGTATATGAAAACATTAAAAAACGGATCCCTATTCAGAATGCAACAGGTGAGCTCACTGAAGGGCTCTTACCAGAAAGTCTTATAAATTGAGGCACTTGAAGGGCTGGGACTAGGGTGAGGTAAGGAAGGGGATACCTAGACTCTCAGTAATTAGGATAAATGGTATTTTAATACAGTATTTTAGCAAATCAAAATGAATGCAAAAAAATTGATCATGAACAAATAACCAAGATGTTAAGTAAAGATAGGATTCATGCCTGCCCCATTCTTTTTGGAGGCTTCAAATATTTGCTATTACTTTATTTTTTGTTTTGAGACAGGTCTGTCACCCAGGTGGGAGTGCAGTGGCATGATCATGGCTCACTGCAGCCTTGACCTGCTGGGCTGAAGCAGTTCTTCCATCTCAGCATCCCAACTAGCTGGGACTACAAGCAGGTGCCACCACTCCCGGCTAATTTTGTTTACATTTTGTACTGACAAGGTCCCGCTGTGCTACCCAATCTGATCTTGAACTCCCAAGCTCAAGCAATCCTCCTGCCTCAGCCTCCTATAGTGCTAGTGTCAGAGTCATTTGAACCAGAACAACTCCATTTTGAATAGAGACTGGGTAAAATAAGGCTGAGACCTACTGGGCTGCATTCCCAGAAGGTTAGGCACTCAAGTCACAGGATGAAATAGGAGATTGGTACAAGATACAGGTCACGAAGACCTTGCTGATAAAGCAGTTTGTGATAAAGAAGCCAGCAAAAACCCACCAAATCCACGATGGTGATGAAAGTGACCTCTGGTCATCCTCACTGCTCATTATATTGCTAATTATAATGTATTAGTATGCTAAAAGACTCTCCCACCAGTGCCCTGACAGTTTACAAATGCCATGGCAACGTCAGCAAGTAGCCCATATGGTCTAAAAAGGGGAGGAAACCTCAGTTAAGGGGAAAGCTCATGAATAATCTACCCCTTGTTTAGCATATCATCAAGAAGTAACAATAAGTGTAAGCAGCTGAGCAGCCCATGGCGCTGCTCTGCCTATGAAGTAGCCATTCTTTATTCCTTTACTTTCTTCTTTTTTTTTTTTTTTTTTTGAGACCAGGTCTCACTCTGTCACCCAGGTTGGAGTGCAGTGGCCCGATCTTGGTTCACTGCAAGCTCTGCCTCCTGGGTTCATGCCATTCTCCTGCCTCAGCCTCCTGAGTAGCTGAGACTACAGGTGCCTGCCACCACGCCTAGCTATTTTTTTGTATTTTTTAGTAGAGATGGGGTTTCACCGTGTTAGCCAGAATGGTCTGGATCTCCTGACCTCGTGATCCGCCTGCCTCAGCCTCCCAAAGTGCTGGGATTACAGGCGTAAGGCACTGTGCCCGGCCTATTCCTTTACTTTCTTAACAAACTTGCTTTCACATTACTCTATGGATTTGCCTCGAATTCTTTCTTGCAAGAGATCCAAGAACCTTCTCTTGGGGTCTGGATCAGGACCCCTTTCCAGTAACACTAGGATTACAGGCATGAACCACCACATCTGTCCTAGATCTGTTTTCATCAAACCAGAATGTAGGACCACTGTGTGAAGAGGCAGTGGGGGATCCAGGAGGTCCACTAGTGGAAAGGAAAATGGGAGTTTAAATCTACTGTGACCATATGTGGGAGCCTGGACTGACGTTCTCAAGGAGTACTGCTGACACATTTACTTTTTTCTTTTGTTTCTTTATGCCTGGTGGGAAGGAAGTCCTCCTGCCGGTAGAACTGCCTTTGCAAAAATTTTAACAGTGAGACAATTATGGCAGTGAAGGAGAGCTGATCTGGCCAACCTCCGTCTTGCCTTTGGGCTTCAAGCTGCCCTTAATTATTCCTAGGCTTAGGCCAAGCTAACTTTGGGAGACACCTATTTTCCAGTTTAATTGATAGTAATCCTTCCCAAAAATTCAACCGCCTTTGTAAAGCTAATGACAGACACAAGACCAGGATGATAGAGAAGCCTGAATTCTGCTAAAGTGTAGACATAAATGATTGCCAGCCATTATTCTGGGGATCACAAGATATCCAACTTCCCCAATTACTCCTCCAGATAACATCACTATTGTATAAGCTACGATAGGCCTTTGGAGATATCTTTTCAGGTTTTTTGCATGTCACAACCATGGCTCCACCTGGATTGGCCACAGTTCCTGTGGCCCCAGCCAGAAGGGGCTCAGCGAGGATGAAGACCATTTGCCACACCCATGTGATTGCGCCCCCAACCAATCAGCAGCAAGCACAATTGCCTAGCTACTGCTTCCCCTAAACTATCTTTGAGAAACCCTAGCCTTTGAATCTCTTTGATATGAGTAATAACTCTGTCTGCCACGTGACATGGCCAGCCTCGTGTCTATTAAACTCTTTCTTTATTGCAATGCTGTCATCTCGTGAATTGGTTTTTGTCTGCACAGCAGGCAGGAAGAACCCACTGGGTGGTTACACCTGGGCAGGCACTGCTTTCCTGAAGGACCAACTACGCCGTGATGAGGAAAGGGTAGTGTGTGAGTACTTTTCCTTCTGTCCCACCAGATGCACTTTGCTCCCTGCTCTGTGCTTTAGTGAGTTGATCTTCATGAACTCTATCAACAGCGATCCCTGGGGCCCTGTGTTCGAATTGGGTTAGGAAAATGGGAGTTAACAGCAGTAGATCAGAGGTTGGGAGAAGAGAGAGGTCACAGTATTGAGTCCCTGGCTCCTTTCCAGCTGGGCTTCAGGTCGGCTGTTTACCTAACTGGTCAGTTTCTTTTCTCAGCTCTTCTCTCTGAGCTTTGTAACCACCCTCAATCCCTTTTGACCTAGAGATAATATTCTAGCACTGGCATGCCTCAGTATCCCTTATGAGTTTCCCTCAACCGCTTTATAAATAGCCTTTTAGTAATCCCTCCTCCGCTGCCCTCTGTAGGTATAGAGTCTGTCTCTTGCGGAAGACTCTAACACAAGTCCTGAGTGCCTATCACCAAGGAAAGGCAGGGGCAGTCCAGGCATCAGGCCCCTTAGCTCTCAAAGTTACCTTTCCACTCGGAGAATAACGCAGCCTACCATGCTTTTCTGGCTTTAGATGCTGTGCACAGTCAAGGGCACCTGTGAATGAGCTGCAGGAAGTTTAAAGAATGGATAATTCCCATTAGTATCATCTCTACCTCTTTGGATTTAAAATATTTATTCAAGAATGAGAAGCTTGGTCTCATTCCTGAGAACATCCAATCACATGCCACTGAGAGGGGAAAGCCCCTAGACAGCAGAAATAAATACAAATGAGTAATTGTATCACCACTAAGCTTTCTGACGTGTTCCAAAACAAAGAAAAGAGCAGGGATTTCCGGCCCCAGACAAGATGCTCTGTGCCTCTGCGGCTGAGAGGATGACAGGTAAAGCCAAGAAACCAAGAGGCTTTGCTGTGCACACTTTTAAGTTTGTGTCTCATACCATATGGCTCCCCAGAGTCTGCGACTCCTCTAATGACCACATTTTTCTGGTTGAGGAAGCTATACGATGAACTTTTTGTACTGCTACATTAAAAAATAATAATAATAATAATAAGTGGAGCCAGAAGTTCGATGTGGCACAGGGATTGTGAGCACAGGCCAGCGTTGAAAAGCAGTGGAATCAAGGACTGCATGTGAAAGCCCTGAGTGTGGGGCCTGGGCCTCAGAGCTGCTTCCTCCCCATCAACACAACCTGATGGAAGGCTGGTCTTTGTAGCAGGAAGCAAGGGGCTCCTAATCTTTTAGAAAAGTGCCACTTCCTAGGTTGTTTCTACCCTTCCTCCGTCCCTCTCTTCCTTTCTTCCTTCTTTCCTCTCTCTTAACCAGAGTTCTCACAAGCAGCAATATCAGTAGATTTATTTTCTTTTCCTTTTCCAGCCTAGCACTGAAGGTGCCAATAAATATAAATAAAAACGGGCCAGATGCAATAGCTCATGCCTGTAATCCCAGCACTTTGGGAGGCCAAGGCGGGTGGATCACCTGAGGTCAGAAGTTTGAGACCAGCCTGGCCAGCATGGTGAAACCCTGTCTCTACTAAAATTACAAAAAAAATTAGCCAGACATGGTGGCGGGTGCCTGTAATCCCAGCGACTCAGGAGGCTGAGGCAGGAGAATCTCTTGAACCCAGGAGGTGGAGGTTGCAGTGAGCCGACATCACACCACTGCACTCCAGCCTGGGTGACAAGAGCAAGACTCCGTCTCAAAAAAATAATAAATAAATAAGAGCCATTCAATAAAATTAATCTATGTGATAGTCAAAACAATGGGCGCCTTCAGGTGGTAAAGAGAGAGATAGGGAGTGTATGTGTGCTTGCATGCATGTGTGTAAAATTGCCAAGCTTCACACCAGATTTTTGCACTCTGCTGTATGTAGATTATACCCCAGTTTCTTTTTTAGAATGGTGAGACAAGCTACCTGATAGTGATACTGTGAATTAAAAAGTGTCTGCTTCTACTCCTAACTCTACCACGGAGCTCCCTTACACATTGCTAATCACTGCCTGAAACTCCAGTGTGTAATCTACTTGATAGAATGAAAAAAATGATAATTATAGAGCCACAGGAAGTTGCAAAATAAACATACAGGGAAGTCCTATGCTCACTTCTCCTCCCTAATATTAGCATCTTTCATAACTATAGTACAATATCAAAACCATGAAATTGACATTGGTACAGCCATGGACCTTACTCAGATTTCATCAATTACACTTTCACTCTTTTGTGTGTTTGTGTTTATGGTTCTATGCAATTTTGTCACATGCGCATATTCATGTAGCCACCACCACACTCAAGATACAAAACTATTCCATCATCACAACATTTCATAAAATTTTAATAGGAGAAAAAGTTATATTTGCAGTCCTCTCCCAACCCCCCTAAAAGATAAAAGTCTCCTGCTGTATTTACTGTTCTTTTTTTCTGAGGCAGAGTCTCACTCTGTCCCCCAAGCTGGAGTACAGTGGCGCAACCTCAGCTCACTGCAACCTCCACCTCCCAGGTTCAAACGATTCTCCTGCCTCAGCCTCCTGTGTAGCTGGGACTATGGGCTTGCACCACAAAGCCTGGGTAATGTTTTTGTATTTTTAGTGGAGATGGGGTTATGCCATGTTGGACAGGCTGGTCTCAAACTCCTGACCTCAAGTGATCCACCTGCCTTAGCCTCCTAAAGTGCTGGGATTATAGGCATGAGTCACCGCGCCTGGCCACCTGTTCTTTATTATACTGAATAGAGTGATGATTAGAAGAATAGGAGACATCTTGCTTCCCTGATTATTGTTATTGACCAGGGACAACTGTGTAAACTGACTGGGCATTCGGCCCACACAGACTGAGCAGAGGATAAAGAATCTGTGGTTGGGAGGACATTTTCCCTCCCTTTCTCCCTGCCTCACTCTTACATCCCTCTGTTTCTCCAGGTAAACCTCAGTAAGGAAGCGTTATAGTCTCTGATGATTTTGGCAGATATCTTACACTCTAAGGAAAACCAACCTTAGGATGAAGCTAAGGACACCTCAGTGAAGGGGTGGAAGAAGCCTGAGATCTTAATGGCATCTTGAAAAGCTGATTCACACTGGAGCCCATCCTTACTCGGACTGACAGTGAGACAGTGAAATCTCTCATGATTTTAGTCTATTTAAGTTAGGGTTTTCTGTATGTTTCAGCCAAAAGCAAGATAACTGAAAGGTATCTACAAAAAACCTACAGCTAACATCATACATAATGGTGAAAGACTGAATGCTTTTCTCCCTAAGATCAGGAACAAGGCAAGAATCCACTCTCACTACCTCTATTCAATATCATACTAGAGGGTCTAGCTCAGGTAATTTGTTAACAAAAAGAAATAGAAGCCAACCTAATTGGAAAAAAAGAAGTAAAACTATCTCTATTCAAAGATGACGTGGGCCGGGAGCGGTGGGTCATGCCTGTAATCCCAGCTTGAGGTCAGGAGTTCAAGACCAGCCTGGCCAACATGATGAAACCCTATCTCCACTAAAAATACAAAAATTAGCTGGGCAGGTGGTGGGCATCTATAATCCCAGCTACTCAGGAGGCTGAGGCAGGAGAATCGCTTGAACTCAGGAGGCAGAAGTTGCAGTGAGCCGAGATTGCACCACTGCACTCCAGCCTCAGCAACAAAGCAAGACTCTGTCTCAAAAAAATACCACAAAGATGAAATGACATGGTCTCTCGTACATAAAAAATTCTAATAAAAACAAATACACAACACACACAAAAACACTAATAAGTTCAACAAGGTTGGAGGATACAAGATCAGTATACAAAAATCAGTTGTATTTTTGTACACTAGCATAAACAATCCACAAATGAAATTAAGGAAACAATTCAATTTACAATAGCACAAAACAGGATAAACTACCTAGGAATAAATCTAACAAAGGAAGTGCAAGATTTGTGCACTAACAACTGCAAAATGTTCTTGAAAAAAATTAAAGAAGACCTCAATAAATAGAAAGACATTTATGGTTATGGATCAGAACACTTAATATTGTTAAGATGGGCCAGGCGCCGTGGCACACGCCTATAATCCCAGCACTTTGGGAAGCCAAGGCGGATCGATCACGTGAGCTCAGGAGTTCAAACCCAACCTGGGCAACACAGCGAAACCCCACCCCTACCAAAAATACAAAACTTAGCTGAGCATGGTGGCATGCATCTGTGGTTCCAGCTACCAAGGAGGCTGAGGCAGAAGGATTGCTTGAGCCTGGGAGGCAGAGGTTGCAGTGAGCTGAGATCACGCCACTGCACTCTAGCCTGGGTGACAGAGTGAGACTCCCTCTCAAAAAAAAAAAAAACTATATATATATATATATATATATATATATAGTTAAGATGACAATAATCCCCAAATTGACCTACAGATTCAATGCATTCGCAATCAGAATCCCAGCTCCCATATGCAGAAATTGACAAGCTGATCCTAAAACTTATATGGAAATTCAAGAATAGCCAAAACACCCTTGAAAAAAAGAGCAAAGTTGAAAGATTCATATTTTCTGATTTTAAAACTTACTGAAAAATTATAGTAATCTAGACAATGCAATACTGGCATAAAGACAGACATATAAATCAATGAAATTGAATTGAGAGTCCAGAAATAAAACCTTATGTTTATGGTCAGCTGGTTTTCAACAAGTGCTAAGACAATTCAATGGGTAAAGAATAGTCATTTCAACAGATGGTGCCAGGACAAATGGATATTCACATGCAAAAGAATTAAGTTGGACCCCAACATCACACCATATAAAAATATTAACACAAAATTGATCAAAGACCTAAATAGAAGAGCTAAAACTATAAAACGCTAAAAAAGAAAGCAGGTGCACATCTTCATGACCTTGGATTTGGCAATGATTTCTTAGCTATGACATCAAAAACACAACTAACAGAAGGAAAAAAATAGATAAATTAGACTCATCAAAATGTAAAACTTTTGCGAGTCAAAGGATACTATCAAAAAAGTGAAAAGAAAACCCACAGAATGAGAGATAATATTTACAAATTGTATCTCTGATAAGGGACTTGTATCTAGAATATATAAAAATTTCTTATAATACAGCAACAAAAAGACAACCCAATCAAAAGATGGGCAAATGATTCGAACAGATACTTCCGTTCAACGGGCTCGCAAGTGGCCAGGAAGCACATGAAAAGATGCCCCCAGCTTCATTAGTCATTAGGGAAATGGACAATGTAATCGAAACCATAATAAGATACTTCACATCCATTAAGCTGACCATTATCTAAAAGATGGACAATAACAAGTGTTGACAAGAATGCACCTTCCTCAAAACTCTCTACCAGGCCAGAGGGTCACACCTGTAACCTCAGCACTTTGGGAGGCTGAGGTGGAAGGATCGCTTGAAGCCAGGAGTTTGGGACTGGCCTGGGCAACAAAGTGAGACCCCTGTCTCTACAAAAGAAAAAAAAACTAAAAAATCAGCCAGGCTTGGTGGCGCACCACCTGTAGTCCCAGCTACTCAGGAGGCTGAGGAGGGAGGATCCCTTGAGCCCAGGAGTTTGAGGCTGCACTGAGCTATGATGACACCACTGCACTCCATCCTGGGTAACAGCAAGACCACATCTCTTAAAACAAAAACAAAACACAACACAAACTCCCTATCAAAAACTCTAAAATTTCTGTTCCCCCTTAGGAAAACTCGAGCTTAATCTACAAGGAGAGAGCTCAGTTCCTGGAGTGGGTCACTTGTCCACAGTCAATGCATAAAACTTCTAGTTTGGAAATGCATCTTGTGGTGTGGGAGCTGCAATGTGCACCTCAGTGCCCCCTGGAATGAAGGACTTAGCCTCCCAGCTGCTAGAAGTGTGACCAGAAGACAGCTCTCATAGGTCAGCTCTCTTTGGGGATTGCCTCTGATTGTAAAAAACTGCCTTGCCCAAAGTGAAACCTGTTTCCAGGGATGGACCACATTCAGTGACTAATCAACACAAAGTATAAAGGCCCGACCCCCTCACTCCTACTTAGAGCAACTTTGCAGGACTTCTGTTCCAGATCTCCCCATGGGGTTGACCGAAGCCTTCTGTTGGGTCTGCACCACAACTCATCTTCTCTGTTTGTCCAGTCCTGCTTCCTTTCCTTCCCTTCCACAGGTGGGGAATACTTCCCTCATCCTTTGTAAAAAATTTTTTCCTTCTCTGTAAAAGGGAGTAATTTCTTCAAAGTGTTGTGGATTCAATGTGTTAGTGTACATGGAGGCACTGAGGACAGTTTCCAGCATGTGGGGTAAGAGCAGTGCTTCCCAGAACAACAAAGAGAGTATTCCTGAATAGTGACTTCCTTTGTTATACCAGAAGGAACTCCCAGACTCTGAATGGCTAAAGTTCTGCAGTTTCTCTCTGTGGGAGGAGAGTTGTTAATTCTTTCATCCTCATTTGAAACATTGGCCTGCCTGTGTGGGCGTGGCTTTCCCCTGTAAATGCGTCAGAATATTCTCTGTGCTCTGTGATAATGCACATTACATTACTCCATGACAGAACCTGTTGCAACACCACCATGCAAGTATGTGCCTTATGAATCTTGAAAAGGGTGGATTGTGATTCATGTTGTTTCCTAGGTTTAAATCCATTCCCCTGCCTTTGTTGTTTTGTTTTGTTTTGTTTTGAGACAGTCTCACTCTGTGGCCCAGGCTTGCATGTGATGGCGCGATCTCAGCTCGTTGCAACCTCTGCCTCCTGAGTTCAAGCTATTCTCTTGCCTCAGCCTCCCAAGTAGCTGGGATTACAGGCATGCACCACCATGTCCGGCTAATTTTTTGTATTTTTCATAGTGGGGGGAGTTCACCATGTTGGCCAGGCTGGTCGCCAACTCCTGACCTCAAGTGATCCACTTGCCTCGGCCTCCCAAAGTGCTGGGATTACAGGTGTGAGCCACCTTGCCCTGCCTTACTTTTTCAATCAAATCTAGGAACTATCTCTTGAATGTTGTCTTCCTGAACACATTTTTGGAAACTCTGTTCTCTTCAACATAATTATGTTAATTTAGGAGGATATTTTCCCGAAAGTAACAGCAGGCTAGGAGTTAAATAGAGCGTGCTGGTCAGTAGTTTGTGGCCATGACACTAATAGTCACAACTACTCTTCATCGAGCACCTACTAGGTGCCAAGCATTGTGCTGAGAGCTTTGTAAGTATCACCTCATTAAACTCTGAAGGCCAAGCATGGTGGCTCACGCCTGTAATCCCAGCATTTTGAGAGACTGAGGTGGGTGGATCTCTTGGGTCCAGGAATTCGAGACCAGCCTGGGCAACATAGTGAAACCCTGTCTCTACAAAAGAAATAGGCAGGCATGGTGGCACACACCTCTAGTCCCAGCTACTTGATGGGCTGAGGTAGGAGGATCTCTTGAGTCCAGGAGGTTGATGCTGTAGTGAGTCAAGATCATGCCACTGCACTACAACCTGGGCAACAAAGTGATATCCTGTCTCAAAAAAAAAAAAAAGGCTGGGCGCAGTGGCTCATGCCTGTAATCCTAACACTTTGGGAGGCCAAGGTGAGATTGCTTGAGGCTAAGAGTTGAAGACCAACCTGGCCAACATAGACCCTGTATCTTTTTTAAATAAATTAAAATAAAAAACTTTAAAAAATATCTCTTAATCCTTTTAAAGTCCCACGTAGAGATAAGGAAATAGAAGGAGCAGAAAGTTGAAATAATTTGCCCAAGTTTACACACGTCAACAAGTAGTGGAGTCAAGATTCAAATCCAGGCTGGGCGCAGTGGCTCACGCCTGTAATCCCAGCTCTTTGGGAGGCCGAGGTGGGTGGATCACCTGAGTTCAAGAATTCGAGATCAGCCTGGCCAACATGTTGAAACCCCATCTCTACTAAAAATACAAATATTAGCCAGGCACGGTGGTGCACGCCTGTAGTCCCAGTTACTCGGGAGGCTGAGGCAGGAGAATTGCTTGAACCCAGGAGGCGGAGGTTGCGGTGAGCCGAGATCGCACCACTGCACTCATCTGGGCAATAGAGTGTGATTCCGTCTCAAAAAAAAAAAAAAAAAAATTCAAATCTCGGTCTGTCCAAGTTCACGAATGTGAATTTCTGGTTTGAACAAGATGGGATAAAGGTAGTATTTATCATCTTCTCTTCCTGGAAATTAGCCAAAAAACAAAAAGACATGCAAAGACAAAATTCTCTTTCCTAGAAAGTAGATATTATAGTCTATTCCCCCAAAATTAATCTATTGAAATCCTAACCTCCAAGGTGATGGTATTAGGAGGTGGGGCCTTTGGGGGTGACTAGATCATGAGGGCAGAGCCCTTGTAAATGGGATTAGTACCCTCATAAAGCAGGCCCAAGGGAACTCATTTCTTCCTACCACCATGTGAGAACATGGTAAGAAGACAGCATCTATGAACCAGAAAGTGGGGCCTCACCAGACATCAAATCCAATGGCATCTTGATCTCAGACTTCCTAACTCCAGAACTATGAGAAATTTCTCTGATTTATAAGCTACCCAGTTTATAGCATTTTGTTATACGAGCCCAAATGGACTCAGACAGTAGGAAACAGATAAAACCCAGGTCCCCAATTACTTGGAAGGGCTGCTGAAAGCAGTAAAGATCAAGCAAGGGGGCATGTGGGAGGAAGCAGAGAAGCAGAGAAAAGAGCCTACAGCCAGAAGACATAATGGCTCTGTGTGTGTGTGTGTGTGTGTGTGTGTGTGTGTGTGTGTGTGTAAAGGGACTTAAGAATTCCTGGCTGAGCACAGTGGCTTACGCCTGTAATCTCAGCATTTTGAGAGGCCGAGATGGGAGGATCACTTGAGCCCAGGAGTTCGAGACCAATCTGGGCAACATAGCGAGACCTCATCTCTACAAAAACTTTAAAAAATTAGCTGGGTATGGTGGCGTGCACCTGTAGTCCCAGCTACTAGGGAGACTGAGTGGGGAGGATTGCTTCATCTCAGGAGCTCAGGGCTGCAGTGAGCGATGACGGTGCCACTGCACTCCAGCCAGACAGAGCGAGACACAGTCTCTTAAAAAAAAAAAAGAGAGAGAGAGAGAGAGAGAATTCCTGTAATATTTACCTAGAGCAATCATTCTTTTGCAGGATGTTTATCTTGTATATACTGTAAACCAAAGGTACATGCCTAGGCCTTTCCCACCAAAGATGACAAATAATGCTATATTTCCCTCTCATTGCCTAATTCTATTAGCTTAAGCCCTCAGTTAGCTTGCCTTGTCACTGGAAATCCCTGGAAAATACTAACTTGTATCTGAAATCCATCCCAGTTGCCCCCTGCCTTGTCAGCAATGATCAATCCATCTTAAGCCACCCTGGACCACCGTGTGCTCTGCTATAGTCCTGCCCTGGAGGTTTCTTTTTGTTTTGTTTTGTTTTTTGTTTTGAGGCAGAATCTCGCTCTGTCACCCAGGCTGGAGTGTGGTGGTGCAATCTCAGCTTGCTGCAACCTCCACTTCCCGGGTTGAAGCAATTCTCCTGCCTCAGCCTCCCTAGTAGCTGGGATTATAGGCACCCACCACCATGCCTGGCTAATTTTTGTATTTTTAGTAGACACAGGGATTTCACTATGTTTGCCAGGCTGGTCTTGAACTAGAGATCTCAAATGATCTGCCCACCTCAGCCTCCCAAAGGGCTGGGATTACAGGCATGAGCCACCATGCCTGGCCTCCCCTGGAGATTTCTATTATAAAATACCCTCTCTCTGGGGGCTGCTGCTCTCCCCTGTACTGTTTCACCCCAACCAGACACAGACCTTGCCCTTATTTCCACGGAGTACTAACTAAAACTAGGCTGTGATGTTTCACAGAGATTCTTTAGAAGCTTCTAGTTAACATAAGGGAATTGTAACACAGGCCTAGAAACTTCACAGGTCTAGGACTTCCCACAGCAATCCCTTGGGGAACACAGCTTTGCTTAAACCTCAGCCTGCAATCATGTAGTAAAGGCACTGAACGGCCGGGCGCGGTGGCTCAAGCCTGTAATCCCAGCACTTTGGGAGGCCGAGACGGGCGGATCACGAGGTCAGGAGTTCGAGACCATCCTGGCTAACACGGTGAAACCCCGTCTCTACTAAAAATACAAAAAACTAGCCGGGCGAGGTGGCGGGCGCCTGTAGTCCCAGCTACGCCGGAGGCTGAGGCAGGAGAATGGCGTAAAACCCGGGAGGCGGAGCTTGCAGTGAGCTGAGATCGGGCCACTGCACTCCAGCCGGGCGAAAGAGCAAGACTCCGTCTCAAAAAAAAAAAAAAAAAAAAACGCACTGAACATCACTTCTTCCCTGACCTCATGGGTGAGTCTTTGGGTACGTCTCCTCTTCTAAGGGTCCAGGCCCAAGGAGAGGAAGGATTTGCCCACTCATGCCAGTATAAGGCCTCCTTCCAACAGCCTCATTTCACATTTCAGGGCCTACCCTATCCCAGAATGACTGACAGCAGAAATGGCCCATCCCTGACCAGCAGGGCTAACCTTGCCGCAACTGGAATGAATAGTTTTTCAAGAGGTCCAGGTAACTCAGAATTTTATAGGATCATAGTCTAACACCAGGTTAAATATAGAAAAACCAATCCAGGTTATTTTTTAGAATCTCCTTTAATTGAAAGGGACAACCCTCCAGCTATTTTCGGGTCTTGTTTCTTGATCTCTTGTAAGTAACAGTTTGCATGGTAACACGTCTGTGTACGTTTACCAAAAATAAGAAATAATATATTTTCTATACCTTTACATAATTTAGCTCCTTAGACCATGCATATCAAACCCATTCACTCTAGAAGATGTGGTAGCCAGTCTCTGAAGACAGCCCAAAATGAGCCACATCTCCTGGTATTAAATCTTTATGTGGTCTTCTTACACAGAATCTGGGCTAACCTCATGATTCATTTATCCAATAGAACATGGCAGAAATTACATTGTACTAGTTCTAGGACTAAGACTAAAGAAAGCTTCTGTTTTTGTACTTTTAAAAACCCTGAAGTGGCCGGGAGCAGCGGCTCACGCTTGTAATCCCAGTACTTTGGAAGGCCGAGGTGGGTGAATCACCTGAGGTCAGGCGGTCAAGACCAGCTTGGCCAACATGGTGAAACCCCATCTCTACTGAAAATACAAAAATTAGCTAGGCTTGGTGGTGGGCCCCTGTAATCCCAGCTACTCAGGAGGCTGAGGCAGGAGAATCGCTTGAACCCAGGAGGCAGAGATTGCAGTGAGCTGAGATCACGCCATTGCACTCCAGCCTGGGTGACAGAGTGAGACTCCCTCTCAAAAAAAACAAAAAGGAAAACCCTGAAGCAGCATGGAAGAAATCAGGCTGCCCTACCAAAAAGACCACATAGAGAGAGAGGTCACTCACCTGGAGAGAGGTCCCAGCCCCCAGTCATCCCTACCAAGGCTGCAGACATATGAATGATGCCATCTTGAAGGTCCCAGCCATGCCACCATCTGACTGCCTTATTCAGCCACTATATTTGGAATGCCTTATTAGGTGACTATAGATAGCTGAAACAGAGCATGTTGTCCTACATGAAATTCACAGAGAAAAAGGATAGGCTACCCCAAAGATGAGCTTTCTGCCTCTCATCTCTTATCTGCTTAAAGCTATGTATTAGTCCATTCTCACATGGCTATGAAGAAATACCTGAGACTGGGTAATTTATAAAGGAAAGAGGTTTAATTGACTCACAGTTCTGCATTGCTGGGGATGCCTCAGGAAACTTACAATCATGGCAGAAGGCAAAGGAGAAGCAGATACCTTCTTCACAAGGCTGCAGG